>NC_091007.1:6250000-6875000 GCF_041146395.1 Eulemur rufifrons | reverse complement strand
TTGATAGGGGGTTGAGCTTCTTTTTCTTTTCTTTTTTTTTTTTTTTTGAGACAGAGTCTCACTTTGTTGCCCAGGCTAGAGTGAGTGCCGTGGCGTTAGCCTAGCTCACAGCAACCTCAAACTCCTGAGCTCAAGCGATCCTCCTGTCTCAGCCTCCCGAGTAGCTGGGACTACAGGCATGCACCACCATGCCCGGCTAATTTTTTCGATATATATATTTTTAGCTGTCCATATGATTTCTTTCTATTTTTAGTAGAGATGGGGTATCGCTCTTGCTCATGCTGGTCTCGAACTCCTGAGCTCAAACGATCCGTCCACCTCGGCCTCCCAGAGTGCTAGGATTACAGGCGTGAGCCACCGCGCCTGGCCGAGTTTATTTTTCTTTTCAGTAAACCTTGTCTTCAAACTGTCACTAGAATACAGGTAATATCGCAGAGGGAGCATGTTAAAGCATGTAAAAAATGAAAACTCACTTGATGATATAAAGGAAATGGCTATTTTCATAACAGTTTTGAATTGTAACTAGCGCTAAAGGTTGTCGATGTGCTTAACAAATGCTGGGTGGAGTGTTGGACTCAGAAAAAGCATTTGTCCTGTGCTTTTCTGTTTTTGTAATAGGGAAGAATACAAGGTGATTTGTGCCTAATTGAATGGTTCTTACTATAAGGCACTAGGAGTGTAGAAGGGGAAATTGATCACAGGTGTGACCAATCAGGGACAGATTGTTAGACAAGTGGGCGTCAGAAATGTTTTGGGCATTGATAAGCATGAAGGAAAGCATCAATTTGGAAATGCGCGGCGTGTATCCACGCAACAGCAGAGTGTGTTCATTAGAGAATATTTGGGAAGAGCTGTAAGATGGAAGACCTTGGAAGCCAGACGTCAGAGTTGAGTTTTGGTGTACTGTGTGTTAGCAGGGTGAATGGGGTAAGGGAAGTGGAGAACCAGAAGTAAATAGTGTGATTGGATTTGGTGTGTAATTTGATGTAATTTAGCAAAGTAGGAGTTTTCATGGAACCACGGAGCTCTGTTTGTTTTTCATCAGTTGAATTTGTGCTTTTCTGTAGAGTCATAGATTTTTTCTTTTCATAGAAAGGCAGCTTGGATTCTAGAGCAGAGTTTGGGTTCCAATCTGGCTTGGGTTCCAATCCCAGTCCTGTTTACTGGCTGTGTGACCTTGGGCAAGTTACTTAACCTTTCGGTGCATCTGTAGAAGGATGATAATTGTTACCAATGGCATGGGATTGTTGTGAGGGTGAAAACACTTGTGTGGTATGTGATACCACTTTATACATGTTAGCTGCTATTGTCATTTTTTCATATTGGCAAATTCTTTTCCAGGAGCCAGCAGTAATCTTTAGGATAGTTCTTATAGAACTGTTTTTCACAATTTTACGGGCACCGAATGTGTTTATCTACACCTAATCCCCAGTACAGCCAAGTGATCACATTCATATTTTTATAAAGGTTGTCAGCTTAATACTCAAGCAATTTAATAAAGATAAGGTGTGAATTGTTCTGTTAACTCTTGCCTCTGTGTTAACATGAAGCAATTTATAATCATTCATTCTACCACCATTGTGTGTGTCTGTCCGTGGGTACCAACATTTCTCATAGGTTTGTTTTTTTTTTTTTTTTTTTCTTGAGTTAGAGAGCAGATACCATGTCTGCTTCACGGAGCATCTTAGTTAGGGGCCGGTCATCAGTCCATCCAGCGATCGCTCTCTGAAGCACAGAATTCACCAGGAAGGTGATCGCCACGTACAATCAGAATAAAGGGATTTCACTTAGACCTTTACGAGGAAACAACGGATTGCATCAAAATAATGGGAACAGGAGAACAGCTGGTCCACTTTGTTCTACCAAGACAAAAACAAATTCTTTGTTACCCAGAATGAAAAATGCCTAAAGTAATTAATATGATACAGTTTTTCTAGAACCCAGGTCTCTTACGTACAATATCAGAATTGCTCACAGCAATTGCGTGTTGCTGGGTGTTGACTTCGGTGATCTTCAGTCATTCACTGTCGGCCACTCTGCGGGGAACAGTGTTGGCTCTAGAATATGCAGCTGTTGGCTTCGTCTTGTCACATGTCCCTGGCCAGGAAACTCCATCAAGTGCCAGCCCAGGATCTGGGGGGCTGGACTGGTTCTGTTCCAGGGGACGGGTTCTAAGCAGCGTCTGGCTTTGCGTGCTGGGTACGTGCCGAAGGGCTTACCGTGCCCAGCTGTCGGGGTGGGTTGTCGGATGCCTGGAAAACGGATTTGGGCCTGGTCAGGACGGGTTGGGCAGTGCCTTTCCCTGAGGTTGGTGGGGACAGTGAAGGGACATCACCAGTTCCTGGGCTAGGGTCTCTCCCGCTCGTTTCCGTATGTGCAGGCTTCTCTGTCATCGGTGGTCCCGTTATGTGTCAGTGGCAGGGCTGTTCCGTGAGAGCGGTTCCTGTGACCAGAGAAGGTAGCTGGTGACGAGCCCTTTGAGGGAGGCTTATCGAGGGGTTGTTAGTGCTCGGTGTGAAAGTGAAGGACTTGTCTGAAGACGAAGCGTGTGTCATTCTCCACTTGGACCCACAACAAGGCTCGGGAAGGCTTTGGCTATTTGACTTTTGCCATTGGGAGCAAAAATTGACTTTTCGTGGCAGTGATGCCAGGAACATGTCCATGTACTCCGTGGTTCCTTGCGACTGGGAAACAGTGTCTCACGCGCTCCGCGGGCCTGTGACTTCCATTACGGAGGCGCCGTGAGGTCGAGCACCTCCCGGGTGGGGTCGAGCAAGTGTGCTTATTTTTACACCTTGAACGTTTTCCAGTGTGTAGCGTTCTTTTGTGCTTTCTGACCTAAGTGTGCTGGCAACAAGTATCTTGAAGAGTAAATTGACTCTGAAGACAATTTCTAAGAGCCACCTTCAAATTCCATTTCATCTTTAAGGCTCTAGGTCTAAATACGCTATAGGATGTTCATGTAATGATGACATCGCCTCACGTCGCATTTCTGAGAGCGAGTGTGTCCCCACTGTTAGGTGACACGTGACTGCTCTTATCATAGCTGGGCTTTACTTACTACTAATACAGCCCTCTGTTAGATGTGACTAGTTGGGGAATATAAGTCGCTCAAAGTTTAGGAATTTGCTGAACTTGGTCCTTTGTATGTGTAGCATACGTCGCTCTGCAGACATATTTACAACTGATGATGACGGTTTCTCATTTTTGGTGGGTTCATTTGCAAGTGACTATAAGTTTATCCTGGCGGCAGGACTCTCGGCTTATCTAGGAAGTGATGAATGATGGGCCAACCGAGATAGCTGGGCCCTTCTAACAGTGTCACATGAAGGGAAGGGACATGTGTGTCCACGTTTATGTCGCATTGTTTAGATCTTGCAGGGTCGCCAGGTGTTTCCTGGTCCCATCAAAGACTCCTAACAGCATCCCCAACATGAAAAGAGGGGCCATTCACAACAGCTTTCGGCGCTGGTTTTAAGATGAAATACGTCAATATTAAAAGTAAACTGTAAAACATTCATGGAAGTTTTTGGAGTTTCTTTTTAAGAATGTCTTTGAAGCTGGCTTAACATTGTTGCATTTATTACAGCCCCTCTGTAGTTCAGCTGGGCTTTTATAGGTTTTTATCTTGGGTTCACATATGCATTGGGAGATGATACAGCATTACATGCAGTTTCAGTCTGTTTATATAAATCAGATGCAGTCCTCGGCCCCATGTGTACGCCACATGGCGATGCCAGCACGAAGAAGAAAGTATTTCTATTTATAAACAAATAAGAGTCGTGAGCAGTCTAGATACGATGTGCATGTTGGGTTCCTATCTGGAATTGGCACATGTCTGCATGCACAGAGAAGGAAAAAGAAACATTGGGGATCTCGCTGCACCCTACTCTTTCACACCATTCTCTGAGGTTTCAATTTAGACCCGGGACACAGTGTTTAAATGAAATACCCACCGCCGACTGCCAGTTTCAAACCATACAAAGCTAGGCGTCCGAATCACTTCTTGATCGAATATTTGCAAACACAGACTCATCCTAGGATTTCATTCAAATAGGTCTTAGCAGCTAACTAATACGGATTAAAAGATACGGTAGAAAGTCAAAGTCTGAATTTAACCTTAAAAATAGCAAAGTAATTAGGGCCACAAGTCAGTCTAGTGTGTGCATTGACTGTGTCAAGAAAAGAGAACTTTTTAGAGTATAAGCTCTGACGGATTTCTTTTTGATTGTGTGTGTGTGTGTGTGTGTGTGTGTATGTATGTGGGGTATGGATCTGTTTCTGTGGGCTCCAAGAGAAAAGTCTTTCATGTTTTCATTTTTCACTACCCTGATACTATGTATGCGTTAGAATACAAAACAACTTTAAAATTCGTGGAGTCGGTAGGACTGCTGAGTTTGCTAAACCGTGCCTGACGGACACCTGAAGTCACCTTCCTTGTTTAACTCACCGGCTTCTCAGCGAATGCACGTTGAATGCCTGCAGTGTGCTCTAGCAGATGCTGGGAGGGCGGTGCATGGTCGGACCCCTGCCCGCGTGGGGATTCCACTCCGGCTTAATACTTGCTGCTCACGATAGGTAATAAACAACGTAGGGGGATTCACAGGAGGCGATGAATAGTGGCTGGTTCTTCAAGATGTGCTTCTGGTTAGGAACAGACAGACTGAAGTCCAGGGGTACAGAGCCACCTTGCTTTATTTAAAAAACTAACCGTCCCTTCTGTCCTTTTAAAGTGTAGCATGGCAATTGAGAGGAAACAGTCATTGCTGAAGCTCTCTGCCACAATGACAGCAAAGACTTTCACATTTCCAAGACAATGAGTACCCAGGAGGGAGCTGGGTGGCTGGGGTGTCAAAGATGACCACGAGGGGTGTATGGAAGTTAGGGGAGGAGACGGTGATTCTGTAAAAGAACATGCACTTGGTGGATTCGATATATGCGATATGGGAAACACTCCATCTACCTGATGACCAGAGGACGTGTGTGAAGACTCTTGCTCCGTAGACAAAGTCCTGGCAGGAACCCCCTCATCAGGTTATGAGTGGATGATGATCCTAGTTTGTTTTATCACCAAATTACTGTTACGCTCTCCAACGTGTATGAAGTGATATTAATGACTGTTTTTGGTGAGAAATAACACTTCCTAGCGTCGCTATCACTTAAACATATTAAAATATGGTGTAGTGCAGAAGAGCACCTTGGGGGGGAGAGATGGAAACTTAGGAGTTTAATTTGAAAGGCAGTTGGGAAATTATATGGACAGCAGAGAATGCTTTAGGGCAAAATTTCAATAATAAAGTGTATTATTTTCTGAACTATTCATGAGGGAGAAGAGCCTGTGCTTTTCCACGTACCTGGACTTAATTATGGTTAAAAAAAAAAAAAAAAAACTGTAGCTAATTGTAGTCACTTATCTGTACTAATCTAAAAACAAAAATGAAGAGTTACTGACGATTTGTTATTTAGGAAAAACAATTTGTATTTTGGCTGTGAGCATGTAGACGTTGATAACCACGTATCCGGTATTTCTAACTTGCCGCTTTCATGAAAAGCGATATTTTGGCACCGTTCCTGAGCCCCTCTGTGCTGGGGGGCTGTGGCCTAGTTACTCTAACCTGTGCTTTTATCAGGAATCCCTGTCGTCCTGGCCATTCTCCAGAGAGCTAATCAGTTAAAGAGATTTCCTTCCTCGTTTTCATTTTTTAGCCTGGAGTTCGACTTAGTAGTAAAATAGTATCTAAATATAAAACGGGGAAGAATTAGAACATGTCACATACAATAACACATTTTTATAATTTGCTCTGAAAATCTGCTCATCAGCAGGTCACCTCTCCTGATTTGCGTTTCTACCCTTTAAAAAACATGGTTTCTTACTTAGTATCCCAGAGAGAACATGTTACCTACAGAAGAAACTTACTTGTTTTGAGCAGTAGCCTGGAGTCTAGAATCCTGATACCTTGGTTCTGTTTCCTTTATTTTATTTCATGCATTCATTCATACTTTTTTAGAGACAGGGTCTTGCTCTGTTTCCCAGGCTAGAGTGCAGTGGTACAGTCCTAAGTCACTGTCAGCTTGAATTCCTGGGCTCAAGTGATCCTCCCAGCTCAGCCTCCTGAGTAGCTGGGACTACAGGTGTGCGCTACCATGCCCAGATAAGTTTTCTGTTTTTTGTAGAAGTGGGGCTCGCCGCATTGCCCAGGCTGGTTTTGAACTCCTGGCCTCCCAAAGCGAGCGGTCCTCCCGCCTTAGCCTCCCGAAGTGCTGGGATTACAGGTTACCCTGCCAGGCTCTCACGCTGTTGTCTGTAAGTCACACCGTCTGCTGGTCCGATGGTAACAAATGTCCCTTTCGGGAAATGAGGTGAGTAAGCCAGTGCCGCAAGGAAACTTAGTATACTGCACAAGCTTTATTTTACCTATTTAAACTATGTAGTTTTACCCTTCAGTTATTCAGCAAATTGATTCCTTACAATTCAGAAACTGGATAAGAAATTGAACTCCAGTGTCCTTGTCACTGAGAATGCCATTGCACTAGCAGACCTCCGTATGAGAAAGAAACGTCCGATGCCCGTCCGTCAGGGAAGATGTAATGTGACCAAATGTAAAGTTGTTGTCACACCCTATAAATGACAGTCCTGAGAAACTGGAAGCAGGCTGTCAAGAGGGTACATCTTTTGTCCTGATTCCATAGATTTGTTCTGGACATAAGCCAGCAGTCAGAATTCCAGGATTCCATGTGCGCTGGCTGTGGTTTGAAGCTCCTGACACGCCTGGAACGTGGAACACAGCTCCCCCCTGCAGCCGCCCTGGGCCATGTCAGCCGGCGCCACCCGTGCCGTGGCACCAAGGGAATAAGCCTGCACGCATGTCAGAGCCAGAGCTGTCGGAGTGCAGAGCCAGCCCTTGGGGTACAGCTGCCGCTTGTACGAAGCGGCTTTAAAATGTTAAGCTTAGACAACTCCCACTGAGCCGGGTAAAGACTTCATGTCCTTGGGGTCCCTTCCTGTGGTTCATCAGCTTCCGGCTGCAGGGCAGGTGTCTCCCCTGGGCTGAAGTCTTAGGCACTCAGATATGTGACTGGCATATTTGACTCCAGGAACCCCAAAGGGCAAGGAGAAATGGTTTTGAATTTGTGCCTTGTCTTTTCTGTGCTGCTGCTTTCAGAGTTCAAAAGCCAGCCACCGTGGACAGCGTCGCGGTGTTTTTTTTGCAGCCTAAAAAAAAAAAAAAATTTATGTGGGGCAGTAAGTGGAACAAAAATCTGAAAAATACACAGAGGCAACGTGCCTGAGTGCACGTGCGTGTATATATTCCTCCACGGATTCTTTCTTTTGTGCGTTTTGTAATTCTCTTTTAGAGTTACACGAGGAGTGATGCTATTTTAAAACGTGGTGCCCTGAATTCAGGGAATTCCGGAATGTTCCATATTTACACATGTCAGAGCACTGACAGAACCACAGGAGGCCTTTGTGCACCTTCTAGTTATTTTATATTTCGGTCAGCGACGGACGCTTGGGTGCATTTAGACCATAGAGGTGCTGTCAGGCAGTGGTCCCCGACCTTTTGGGCACCAGGGGACGTTTTCATGGAAGACAGTTTTTGCACAGTCCGGGGAGGGGTGGGATGGTTTCAGGATGATTCAAGTGCATTACGTTTATTGTGCACTTTATTTCTATAGTATTATTACATTGTAATATACAATGAAATAATTATACAATTCGCCGTAGCTTGGGGACCCCTGCTATAAGGCATGCGGACTATCTTTCCCTGGACAGATGTTCCTTGAGCTCTTTCAGAGCACGAGCTGTGGGGGTGGAGGGGGGGACACCAGAGCAGGGGACAGCACAGACCCTGCCCTGATGGTGTTCACACCGTCAGCATCACACCGCGGAGTCTCACGGTTAGGGAGCTGAGGTTGTGCTATGAGGATGCATGAAGGGGGAGAGTTGGAGGTGAGAAGAGGGGGTTTTGAGGCGAGTCCGTGGGGGCGGTGGGGCCGTCTGTCCATCCAGCAGACGTCAGAGTGACCGGGGCGCCTGGCGTGGTTCTAGGCTCGGCGAGCTTGGCCGCCTTTCTGTGCTCGCCATCCTTACGGTGTGGTGCGCCAGGTGGCGATCAGCGTGACAGGGTGGGTTGCAGCACAGGACAGAGTGACTGGAAGTGTGGGGTGTGGCCTTGGAGAGGCTGAGCCGGTCTTCTCCGGTGGGCAGCATTTCAGCAGTGGCCCTTCTAGGCATATGAAGGTTTCTGCATCACCTACATGAGCAATGGGAAGCCACTGAGGGAGGGGGGTTACTAGCGAGCGATCAGATGTGTGTTTTCAGTCGGGTGTAGCCTGGCTCCAGTGTGAATGGGGATGCCCGGGGAGAGGCTGTTGCAGGAGCCAGGAGAGGGAGAGGGTGGCTCTGACTGGCAGAGGTAGGGCAGAGGGAGAGAAGCGGATGGATGTGAATGAGAGGATATTTACGAGGTGGGTTTGACTGGCTCCTGGTAGGGAACGGGCGGGGAAGAGGTTGTCCCGGTTGCTGTCCTAGAGGACAGAAGGAGAGGAGGTTTGGGCAGGAAGTGGCAGTCATGACACAGGTTTTGTGCACGCTGAGTGGCATTCAAATTGCAGCTTGCACAGGTAATCGAATTTGGGACTCCTAGGAGAGGTCTGGGCAGGAGAAATGAGCCTGGGGATTCTCAGCTCAGGCGGAGGGAGTGAGGCCCTGGTGGAGAGCCGGGTCCACCAGCAGGGGGTGGGGGCAGGCCGTGGGGCGCGGGTGCAGAGGGGCTGGGAGGTAAGGACTCCGAGATGGCAAGAGTGGAGTTTGGCTATGTGAGGAAGTACAAGCACGAGAACCTTTCTAGGAGCGTGGGTGACAGTGGACACTTACATGGAAGTTGGAAGGAGAGAGGGAGGTGGAGGATGCAGAAGAGGCAAGAGATAGTGGATAGTGCAGGACAAGGTTCCCAGGGAGCAGGAGGGCCTGGGACCGTGTGCATAGGGGCAGCGGGCCCAGGTGGGCAGGGATCCTGTGCAGGGGAGGGGTTGGGCCCCAGGTGGGCAGGGATCCTGTGCAGGGGAGGGGATGGGCCCCAGGTGGGCAGGGATCCTGTGCAGGGGAGGGGATGGGGCCCGGGTGGGAGGTATGGTGTGCACAGAGGCAATGAGCCCCAGGGACAGGGTCCTGGTGCTACCCTTGGCTTAACTATTAATAATTGTATGGGACCTTAGGTGGACATTATCATTTTATCTTTTTCACTGCCCTGGGAGAAAGGTAGTGTATATACTGAACAGCCAAGGAAACTGTTGCTCCTAGAAGCATCTGCCCAGGTGCAGTGGGCAGGGGAGACCTCTATCCACCTTCTGTTTAATTGCAGGACTCCACCCTCACAACCTCCCCTCCCACCCTCCCTTCTGGTTGCATCACAGACCCGCATGTAACATTGCACAGGGTGGGGTTAACGGTCCATCAGCTGTTAGGGAGGGAGCTGTTCCCATAGGCGCACATCTCCCAGGGAGTGGGCCATCACCCTGTTTGACAGACTAGAGCACAGATGTGTCCCAGCTTACCTAAGCACCAAAGATGCTACTCAACCTGTGGGTGCGGGAGAGGCATGTGGGGGCCCCAGGGGCGTGGGTGTGTGAGGCCCTGGGCCCCTTGGAGAGCAGGGGGATGGGGAGGGTGGGGGCCATGTGCTGCGTGGCTGGCTGGTATCTGTGACCAGCTGTCTTGCTCTGTTTCCTAAGCACAGCTCGTGGCTCTTAGGTATTCATGTGGTATGCGTTACTATTACCTAATCTGCCAGTAAAGGCCACGGCTAAGTAAAAGATCCAGAGTGCAGACCACAAATACTTGTGGATTCCACCTTCACAGAAATCAGCTCAGGTAGGATCCTGCCTTTGTGCAGAAGATGCTAACATAGGCTAAAACCCGAATCTCCCAGCCCATCTCTGCACGGTCTCTTCTGGGTCACGGGAGGGGCGGGGGGCAGGGCCTGGCGGGGTGGGGCCTGGGAGCTTTTCGTTGCTGTGTATCTGTGGCCTCTGGGGATTCCTCATTGGCCTCCTAGCAATGAGTGTTCAACACAAGTAAAAATGCATTATTGACCCAAACTTTCTAATTTGCTAAAAAGAAAAAAAAATCACTATTGGAGTTCTTTTAGTTATAAAATAATGCTTGCCCATGGTCAGGAAGTCATACGTCACAGCAGAAAGTAAGGAAGACAGTAGAAATGCCTTACCATCCCCACCCCCATCTCACTCCCCAGAATTAATCACTAATAACATTGTTTTGTGTGTGCTTTGTTGCAGAAATTTTAAATGTATAGACAAGCCTACCCTGTGTAGTCTTCCTTTTTAAATTTAACATATAATTTGGGGTTCGTTCTTGATGAGCACGTTAGACCCGTTCTAATCTTTTTAATGATCAGAGAGAATTCCGTGTTTATTAACGTATCACATTCCCTCCCTTTCTCCTTGTCTTTTTTTTTTTTCCCCTATAAAAAAACAATAGTGAACTTGCATATATCCCATAGACTGTGGAAATGGAATTGCTGGGTTAAAGGGTGTATGCATTTATGATCTGGATAGATGTCAAATTGTCCTCCCTAAAAATGCCCTTTCAAAGATGCACATGACGTTAAGTTCTAGCTTCATAGGACATTAAAATCTTCCAAAGGGTCTTTGAGGGCATTAGACAGACTCTTTACTCTTGCAGAATTTTTCTATGCAACCTTCAGCCCAGCGGTGGAGCAGGGGGTGCCGTTTAGTTGCTGTGGGACCCTCTCAAGCCTGACTTTGTCTTAAATTGCACGAGGGGAAGGCTGAAGACTGCTCGTCCAAAGGGTTTGGGGTTTTGCTTCTGTCCTTAATATGGAACCTTGGAAGGTTTCGTGGAGGGAAGTGTCTTCTATCTCCGTGTATGTGTGCAACATGTGGTGTTTATGGGATATAAACTGTGTGCTAGGTGCTTTACATGAATGGACTCTCATGACACCCCTGCCAGGTAGATGCGATTTTCCCGTTTCGTAGTTGAGCAAGGCCCAAGACCACTCATAAGTGACGAAGCTGAGATCTTTTTTTTTTTTTTTTTTTTTTTGAGACAGAGTCTCACTCTGTTGCCCAGGCTAGAGTGAGTGCCGTGGCGTCAGCCTAGCTCACAGCAACCTCAAACTCCTAGGCTCAAGCGATCCTCCTGCCTCAGCCTCCCGAGTAGCTGGGACTACAGGCATGCACCACCATGCCCGGCTAATTTTTTCTATATATATATATATATATATATATATTTTTTTTTTAGCTGTCCATATAATTTCTTTCTATTTTTAGTAGAGATGGGGTCTCGCTCTTGCTCAGGCTGGTCTCGAACTCCTGAGCTCAAACGATCCGCCCACCTCGGCCTCCCAGAGTGCTAGGATTACAGGTGTGAGCCACCGCGCCTGGCCGAAGCTGAGATCTGATTGTCAGCTCCGCACCCTCGGCTGCAGCTATGCCCCCGGGCCGTGAAATGCTTCATTCCTGTTTGTTTAAAAACTTCTGGTATATTTTTCCTACGTGTTTGACAAGGAGTGTTGGTCATAATACGTGCTGCATTTTCCCATGCATGCTTTTCCCAGGAGAGATTGGGTGTCATCTTTACCCACCTTCATGCCTAATCAGGTCTTGTTTCACAGATTAGAATAAATTTGAGAGCAGGAGAAATTTTAGATCTTATGCTAATGGCACGAGGACCCTAAGCCTAGATTAGAAATAATCTTTGAAATAACTTCATACAGCCGTATTTCATATTCTTCTTCTAAGCATCGTGAAAGAACTTAATTTTATTCTCCCTGGAGGGAGAACTATAAATCATATAAATGGTAACAAAGACAAAAAATGTTTGTGGATGATTGAACTCATTTTGTAACTGATCTCCAAGTCAGAGAAAGCCTATTGAAAGCATAAGATTTTATATGCTTCTGTAAGAGCAGGCTGAAGGGGCTATGCTAAGGATAACCAGTTGCTGATTTGTGGTATTTTATTCCAAAATACCCAGCAAGGGGAAGCTACACTTTTCTTGTTGTGAGGGTGCACTTCACGCATTGTCCAGCAGAGGTCACTGCCAGTTTGCAGTTGGGCATCACGGCTGCGGACCGAGGGAGCCTGTGTGTCTCTGCACACTTCAGAGGAGATTGGTCTGAGCGTGATGTGAAAATAGTTAGATTTTATTTTAGAATGTTGTCATGAAAGTTATTATAGGTGTCATAATAGCATTTGTAAGGTGTCTCGGAAGCTATCGCTGTTTCCTGCTACCCAGATGCACTGAACGTTTTGCAGGTGGCGACTTGGGGCAGTTTATCACACGCGGAGGCTCTTACTAGTCCCTACTTTGCACCCCCGCCCCCCGAATTGGCTTTGTTTTATAAAGGAGAACTGACTCCTTATGAATCTTGGGGAAATACTTAATTTTGAGGGTGATCTCGATGTGTGTAAGAAGATGGTGTCTTCACGACTTCCTGTTAATGTCTGATTTTTTTCTGAAATTTCAAGTGTTTCTTGGCTTGTTCTGAATCCTGGGATAAGATTGCATTTTACGCACGGCCTAGTTTCTTCCTTGCCGCAATGTCCAAATTATCTTTCAGGTAGTCACGGTCTCCCAGACTGACACGGCCATTATATTCTGTGGACTTTGAATTGTCACTTCTTCCTCCAGGATAGTTGTGGTGGGCACAGTGAATCTGTGTGTACGTTGCATGCACTTGTAGGTACAGAGCTTTTTAGGAGGTGAAAAATCCTAGAGTATATTTCATGCCCTGCAACCTTGATCCTTTGATGCCCATGAAATACCATTGCATTTTTGGAAGAGTTCGCTTCTTAGGTTCACTCTCCGCCCCCCCCCCCCCCATACTGGTCTTGCCTGCCTGCCGCTTTAGGGCTGCGGTGCCGGCGGCGGCCGCTGGGGGGCAGCGTGATCGCACGGCAGCCGGCACGGGCCTCCTTGGCTGGCTTTTGGCTGGCAGGTGTGGGGGGCACTTTGGAGAACAAAGCGCATTATTCCTGAACGCGGAATCCCCTAGTGACAAAGCATTGTAGTGAATTCAAATACATGATCCGGGGGGAAAACTCTCAGAGCTCCTGCGAATGGTCTCCGCGGCGTGGCCCGATACCCGGGATCACTTGTAATTAAAACGAACACTTGTGGATGGGGGGCGAGCGCTCCTGTTAACGGACGTTTCTCATTGTAGAACTTGCAAAATATGTGGCAGGCTTTTGATAGGGAGGTGTTCCCCCCCCCCCACCAGTTTGTTTTTCTCCTTTGAATAGTTATGAGGCGTAGAAATAAGAGGAATTGCTTGAGAGAAAGCTTGTGCGCTGGCTTCATCTTTGTCTTTTTGGAAAGAATGGAAAATACTTGCAAATAAACGCATATGGATCACGTTATCCATCTTGCGAGAAACTATGCTTACAGCACCTGATTGAGTCCTGGCTAGCAGGTTTATTTTACTTATTGATTTCTGGAAATAAAGCAGGCGCAAACACGGGCTCGTTTAACTCTTTCGATCCTTGCAAAAGGGTGTGATTACACTTTTAGATTTGTATTACGTCAGTTGTGTAACAGGTCTTGATTTTTAAGTTCCTCTCTTTTAGGGGTCCACACCTTCCCCTCAACTTTCTAACTGTCTAACAAAGAGCTGGGAATGGATAGGGCTCAGTAAACGTTTGTCTGGTGGGTTTTTATGTTAAGAGCAATTGCAGAATTCCTTTGCCCTCATCGCTTTTCACGTGGCATGTATTTTTTTCCCCAAACCGTGCACTGATGCTCGAACACCTTCCTCCCACCCACATCCTCTGTCCCAGCCTGTCTTGCTGTCCTCATGCTCTGCTAGAATGCACGCAGGCAAATGAACACGGAGACAGAGCCCATTGGAAAGTCGATCAATTTATTCTACTAATTGGGTGACAACGTTAGGCTTGATGGGAACTGGCACGCCATCGTCAGCATCACTGTTACTTTGACTCTCTGTGAGATGACTCGGGGCGCAGTTTGGTGGTTATTTTCTGTGCTCCTGCCTGGCTGAAGCACTCGGGCAGTGACTGTCTCAGTTCACTTGTTTTATGCCTTCGAAGTCTTCTCGCCGATGGCTTCGGGAGACCCGGTGGTGAGGTTGTGCATGGAGCCAGCGGTGGAGTGATGCCTCAGGGTGGTGTGGCCCTGGAAGGGTTGTCGAGAAAAGAGGTGTCGGGCGTGGGCTGTGATGGAGGAGGAGGAGCTCGTGTGGAGTCCTGTGCGAGCCAGTGTGGGTTTGGGTAACTGAGATGGTGCAGCGATTAGGGCAGGAGAGGATAAAAACGTGGGGATGCCAGGTGCTGCTGGAGCCCAGTTGAGGGCTTGTCGAGGAGCAAGGGCTGATGGTTGGTTTGGCTCAAACTGATGAAGGCTTTCAACAAATGGAAGGGCTTTAGTTTGTCCCCCAGGCAGGGGATGTAAGACCATGGAAGGTTTTGGGTGCCAACCCCCCAATAAAAGTAAATTAGGAAAGTTAATCCCTACCATCATTAGAACCGGCTTCTGCCGAGGGAATGTGTGGTGTGTTGGGCTGTGTTGGGCCAGGGGTAGAAGGGCCTGGTCTGCCCACACCCCATCAGTTTCATGACCTCAGGTAGTTCCAGAACCTTCCTAGTCTTTGTCCGCTAATCTGTAGAATATCAACTTGCACAGTCAATGTGAAGATTAAGGTCTGCTGTGATTGTAAAAGTCCCACACAGCATCTGGTCCGTACCAGTAGATGCTGACTTGTTCCTTTGTCTTTCTTATGTTATCCTTTAAGACGGAATGACCAGCAGAGAATACAGAGTGAAACCAAACCTGCCGAGTACTGTCCACAGCTAGTTTACTGACGGCGACGAATGAGCCATTCAGCAGGTTTGGTCGTTGTGTTTCAGAATAACAGGCGACATAACTCTGAGTCTTACTGTGCCCTGGGTACTGCTCCAAGCGCTTCATTATCCCAGTTCTTTTACCAGCCCTCTCACATTGGGACTCCTCACCCCTGAAGTCACTCAGGACAGACAGAAAGGTTAAGAAACTTCACCATGCTGGGAAGAGGAGCTGGGGACTCGCATGCCACTGTCTGGCTCCAGGGGACAAGCCCTCGATGTCATGCCCAGTACCTCTTGCTCAGAGAGGTCGCCAAGAGCTGACCTTAGCAGAGATAAACTTACTAAATCGTACTTTCTGGCTACCACAATTTTGAAATACTATGCCTGTAGCATTTTTTCCGCAAATAGAATCAGAGCACAGGCCACAGGGTGTAGAGCAAAAGCACCCCCAGGGAGAAGCCTTGGTTTTGTCCACAGTGCTTACGCTTGAGCAAATCGCTCATTCTTTGGGCGTTGGTGCGCCGCCTCCTGTGCCGAGGGTTCTTTTCGGTAGACAGGCTGGGAGAGTCGGCACCTGCTCTGGAACTGCAGCGACCGTTTAGGGACCCAGTGGAGGCTCCTTCCTCAGGTGGGTGTTAGACATTAAGCTCTGTTGAGTCCTGGGACTCACACTTAGCCTTGAGCGATGCCATCACGGTTCACCTCATTCCAATTCGGGATGTCACCTCTTCGCTTTTGAATGCAGTTTGGTCATAGCACCTCAGCTTACTCTTAACTAGAAATCACCCAACACATGGAAAAGGCTCCCGGTTCTGGAAATGGTATTTTGCAGCCTTGATTCCAGCCATGGTACATTTGAAAGCACCAACGTTAGGGTCTCTGCAGAGAAGAAATCTGTCTCCCTGTTTCATTTGCAGATGTTTTCATTCTCAGTTACTTATTGTGCACGTAAGAGTGCTTTTTGCCCTGTGTTTATTTCCTTCTTACGGAACAGAACAATTCTTAAAAACCTTGTCCCTGCCCCGTGCTCAGTTCTTTCTGTTCCTTTACAAACCTGAGTATTCCTAGCTTAATGTAGTACATGCTTAGGAAAAGAAAAATAGAGAAGTGTGTAAAGTGGAAAATAAATAAATATGCCCCGAATACCACACCTCTTCCCTCCCCCTGGAGGGAAAACATAATTATCTTTTTTTTTTTTCTATAGCTACATCCTTCCAGAAATTTTCTGCACATATATGAGCATTTTAAGTACACCCCCACACACCTCCACACACACACACACGGTTTCCTGCTATACATACTGTTCTGCCAATATATCTTGGATAAGTTTCTGCATCAGCAAATATAGATTGACTTCATCTGTTAACAGCTCCTTAGTAATTAGGGGATAATTTCCCACAACGCCCCCCTCCCCACTTTTTTTTTTTTTTTTTTTTGGTTTTAAAACAAGCTGCTTTGGATATATTCCCAGGCTTCTCCCCGTACCACTTCCTATCTTTGGTCTTCTAGTTCTGCTTCCTTTAGGGAAAGGGCTTCATCTTCCCTTGCCGTCCGTCTACTCACTCCTAATGCTTTGTAGCTTCCGATTGCCCGAGTCTGTTACCGATGACCCTTTCAATAAGGAAGGGACAGGCTTTAAAGAACCTGGGCAGAAATTGGGCAACTGCAGTGGAATATGGAATTGGAGTCAAGACATACAGGAACAGCCCTTCTGCTCAGTCTCGGATGGAGGAAATGCAAATTAGAACCACGATGAGCTATCACCTCCCACCTGTTAGAACAAGTGTTGGTGAGGATGTCTAGAAAAGGGAACCCTTAGGCATCGCTGGAGGGAGTGGAAATTGGTACAGCCACTATGGAAAACAGTGTGGAGGTTCCTCGGAGAACTAAAAACAGAACTGCTGTATGACGCAGTGATCCCACTCCTGGGCTAGCTCCATGCTGAGTAAGCCCAGGTCGATGGGGTGTTGAAATGTTCAAAACTTCCAAACTCCTGGAGTATCATTTAGATCACCTGTCCCATCTCACCTGGCCCTCATTTTGATGGGCCATAAGTTTAGGCGACTTATGTAGGAGCTGCACATTTATGTGACTAATACAGGCCAAGATTAACTGACCACACTGGGGGACAGCTGCATGTATTTTCATGTATTTCATTTTATGTTAGATATGTAGATACTTATCTACATATACTAAATACATTGAATAGCTAAGCATACTCTATAGTATTTGCTTAGTGAATAAATAAGCACTATGGACCATTGACCTCATGAATATGAAAAACATTATCCTAAAAACAGTCTTCAGATCTCCCGGTAAAAGCAGAGGGTTTAGAATATTTTAGTGCTTATTGTTTTAAACAAGTCACTGAACAGAGGGTTATGACAACCAGATGAAGTGTTTTATCTTAAGCATTTGAGCTGCTGGGTGGTCTCTTTTTCATGGGTCCCAAATAATACAATGTAATATTAATTTCCATCAATCCATGTACATAAGAAATGCACAACTGAAGCCCTCTTTGTAGGTTTCATCTAGCAGTTTGGAAAAGATCTTTCTTTTGGGGTTTGCAGTTAGCGATGCTCTGAGTAGCATAACATATTCCAAACTGTGTGTGTGTGTGTGTGTGTGTGTATGCATGTACATATGCGTGCGTATATAAATTAAGAGGAAAAAAAATCCCCCTTTGTGCTTTTGGTATTACTACTTTTGTACACGCAGACTGAAAGACTTCCTTTCTTTTTTTTGGCAAGGCCCATAAAGAGAGATCACATTAGTGTAACCTTTGCCTCCTAAGGTGTGGATGAGTGAGTTGTGGTTGGAATTTAATTTTAACAGGTTTTATCAAATTGCTAAAAGATACTGAAAATGTTTAATACGAGAGTCAGGGGCAGTAAATCACACACAGGCTTGTTAAAATAGATGTCCGCAGTGTACGGGTGGATGGAGCACGTGTTCCTGCCCAGGGACTTTGCATTACTGCACCAATTGGGTACATTATTCTCACCTCGTAACTCTGCAATATTAGACGGCTGGTGGAGATCGTGGTGACGGAGGGATTTAACACCCCTCTCTCCCCATTTTGGGGGAGGGTTTAAAGACCTGTTCTTTTACCCATTTGCAGGCCATTTGGCTTTGCACAGGGATTTTAAAAAATCATATTTGAAGGATGTAAGCAAGTCATTTTCATGTCACCTGTTACATTGACTGGTGTCTTGTGAACCATTCCTAGCTGTAATGCATTTTCTTTCTTGTTCTTCATTTTTTTCTCTTCCCCCACCTCCCCCCTTTGGTGGTGGTGGTGGTTCTCTAATTTTTCACTGTCTCACTCTGCAACGTCATATTTGCTCGGAACACAGGTGTAGCAGCTGCCCTCGCTGGGTGGCATGGCCATCAGAAGCCTGTGCTCCGTGGTCCCTGTCTTGCAGGCTGGAGGAAGGGCAGGGCCACCTCATCTCTCCGTCAGCTGCCGCATCCAGCCCCGTGGTTGGCACACAGCCGCACCCATTCATTTACGCGCTGTCTGCGGCCACTTCTCACTGGTGTAGCATTGGGCATCGTCGGTCAGGTGCGACAGGGGCTTACGTGGCCCACAAAGCCTAAAATACCTACTGTCTGGCCCTGTGTAGGAAAAGTGTGCTGACCCTCGACCCAAATCATAGCAGACATTCAATACACGTTGAGTGAATGAACGTATTAAAGGCTTCCCAGTCAGGTTTCACCTACCACATAAACGCACTGGTCCCTGGCGTGTCAATGACGCACCCTGCAGTGAGACGCATCAAAGCACATGCTTGAGCTTAGACCATACAGATGGACCATCCCATCCATGACTAAATGGAAATCTTGTCCAGGCTTCTGTGCAGTTCCCCTCAAAGAAAAAGGGAAGCATTGGGCAAGAAGTTCCCTGAGTTCGGGAAATGGTCCCAAGTAGCAAGGGTGAGCATTCCGTGTTCATTGTGAATTGGTCCCGTACTCTTGGGTGAGTGGCTGCTGGCGGGGTGGGTGGGGGAGGGTGGCGGTGGCGGCGGCGATCCCCTCTGGGTATCTGCTCCCCAGAGGGGACTGTCCAGGGCAGTGCCATCTCTCCAGCCTCTCATCCTTCTGCCCACAGGGAGGCCCTGAGGAGCGAGTGTGACCAAGACCTGTCCTCCTCCTGGTGATCTCTTTGCCGGCCTCGGGGGTGTAGTGGGGGGTTTCTGGGCTCAGTGCCCACCGTCAGGTCTTCCTGGGTGTGTTGGCCTCTGGGTGCCCCCAGGGTCCCACACGTAATCTCAGAGCTCTCGCCTGACCCTGTGGTGACATCACTCACTCTGCTTCTGTTCCGAGTACACGAACGGGGACTGTTTATCCCGATTTTGTGGCTTTGAGCAGAAATCAATCTGTCTGAGAAGACTCTGCCCTTCATCACAACAGATCCTTTTCTTTGTGGTTTCTGCCCCTGTTTCCTTTCCAGAAGTTCGTCTTCCCTCACAGCTGGAGGACAAGGGTCAACATATCATGCTTAATATGTAAAAGCGGCTGCTTACGTTCCAACTGCTACTTCGCTAGCAGAAAGGGCCTTTTAACTTTTCACAGACATTTTCCTGACCACAAAGGGCACAAACATTATCGTGGGAGATACAGTCATGAAATGCAGTTCTGCACCGGAGGACTGTATGTTCTCCTTGGAAACTGACAGAGAAGACCCACAGGAAACAATGTGCAAATAGTAGCCATGTGCACACGGTTGTGTGTGGCTCCCAAAGACCAGGCAGCTTGTGTCTGGGACCAGTGGGACGAGGACGGATGAGTGTGGCCCAACTCGGTTACACAGGCCTGTCGGCAGCAGGCAGAGCGTGTGGGTCTTGGGGGTTGAAGAGGGGATTCCTTTATTACTTTTGCTGAGATGTGTACCCAGTTAAAGTTTTTCTCAAACTCCCTTTGCTTAACTGTGGGAAGTATATTCTTTTTATTTCTCGTTCGTTCTTTCAACCGCTTGTTTTGTGAAGTTGGTAAAACACTGTCCAGAGATTTTGAATTCACATGCCTTGTTTTCAATTAAAGTTGAAGATTTAAGTTACTTAAAACTGAACATAATCATTTCGGGGGGGAAAAGAGTTGGAGGGCCTATTCAAAGATGCGTAGAAGATTGCCCGTTTTGGTTTAGTAGTCGAGGTAAATAATGCATATCTAATGGGCATAAATAATCGTGCGTCTGCAGACTCCGGGTCTGCTGTAAATAGACGTTGTCGGACGGTGGTGAAATGTAGTTCCTTCACGTGCGGGAACAGCCTTTGGTGGCGTTTCGTGGGCTTCTCCTGTATGTGCTAACGATGCAGCCGCGTAGAAGTATCACTTGGCACTTTCGGGCTGTCGAAGCCCAGCTTATATTCCCATACGCTTTTGAGTGTCTTTGTAGAGCACTCTCGGGGTGGATTTTTGCAATTTCATCGCTTTTCTTAGCCTGCCTTCAGGGGCCAGAAACACTGAAGTTTCACATCTGACCTGCACACTCTTGAACCTCTCATGCATGGCCGAAGGGCCGAGAGAGGAAAACACCACAGTCCATTTGTCAGGAAAAAAATAGTGACCAAAGCTCCTGAAAAAGCCCAATTCACACTCTTCACAGCGATTGTTTCAGGAGGATTATGAGAAATAATAATGTGGGATATATCCTGTACACTTAAAAAAAAAAATAAAAAAGGAAAAAAAAAAAACAAAAAACGAGGCAATGTTAGTCGTTGAAAGGTTTGATTACGTTAGACACCTCTATTACTGTTCTGTCATAGATATTGTCCTAGCGAAATAATCTTGTTTCCCCCCAAACCTTCATTGTTGTGAAAGAAACTGAAAATGACTGAAGTTTGTCCAGTAAATTCATTCAACCATAATTTATTCAGCGTTTTTGTGTAGCCTGATGGGCCTAATTGGAATTGATACCTTGCTTACAAATACAAACCCATTTTTATCTCTGAAATGACTTTCTCCCCACAACCATAAAGAAGGAAGAAAAATTTCTCTTGTGACAAATATAATCTAACCCATGACTTCATAACCATTGAAAGGGCCAGTTTTTTAGGTGAAAGTTCTAATGTACAATTATTTTTGGAAATTTCAAAGGAGGAAACATAATTTCCTTTCAATACATTAACTTATTTGTCCCTTTGTATGTCAATTCACAATATCTTGAGGCTTGGGGTTTTAGTTTAAACCGCGTTAGTTAGAAAACCCAAAAGTAATACTTATGTAAAATTTATGCAAAATGTATAAATCGGAAAAAATCAGTTTCTTCAGAATAAATGATGATCTTGAATTTCTGTTCCTGGAATGTTTTCCAAATTAAGTTCTGTAACTGTATCTTTCTTTCTGTATAGAAAGATACAGTTTCTAATAGATGTGTAGTATTGCCCTGTTCGGAGAAGTTCCATTCTTAGTTTGAGCAACAAATGTGGTCACATATATAAACTTGATTTGGTTTAAATAAAATTCTCTAATCAAAAGCAAGTATAGGAATTAGCCAGCTTTTAGGAGTACTTCGTTCTTCTACTGAATTATAGAAATGTGTGAACATTAAGAAATGATTAAGTAAATGATTGCTATTCATATCTTCATTGACAAATCTTTTTCTTCAGTTTGCACAGAATGTTATATAAACTCTCTGAACACCATGGATTGGGTACTTATTTATCAACATTCATTTTAAATGAAAATGTTTGGCTATGCAGGTCCCCCCCCCCCCCCCCCCCCGTGCTGATACTCTGAAGCAGGTTTAGTAAGAAAATACCCAACATGTAAAAAAATTGTGAAATCTGTGTGTAATACTGCCAACGGAAAAGACAAACTCTGTGAAATAATTTGAGGAGGTTTATTCTGAGCCAAATTTGAGGACCATGACCTGTAGCCACGCCCAAGTAAGCCTTGAGCAAGTGAACTCACTGGGGTTGGGTTACAGTTGGGTTTTATACATTTCGGGGAGACGGGAATTATGGGTAAAGTCATAAATCAATACATGGAAGGCATACATTGGTTTGACCCCAAAAGGTGGGACATCTCAAAAGTGGGGGCTTACAAGTCATAGGTGGATTTTTTAGGGATTCTTTAGTTGACAGTTGGCTGAAAGAGTTAGTTAGGCTTTGTCCAAAAGACCAGGAATCAGCGGAAGGAATGCTCGAGTTAAGTGTCTTGTATCCTTCATGTGCTGCTGTACCGGAATCAGGTTGGGAAATAAACCACATCATAAAAACCTGTTTACTGAGATTTTATCATTGGTAGGCATGACTCACCAGGCTCCCTTAGAAAGGAAGTTTTTAGACAAAGAAAAAGATCAGGGTTCAGTCCTCAATATGATTATATTTGTGTTTATTGCAAATAGTCTCTCATGAAAAATTCTAAAAAAAATATGACATACATGTTCCTTTAGAAAGTATAGTGTTGACATAAATTATCAATGAACTGATTTGTGTAAGAGGTGTGAAGGTGGAGATGTGCTATTCCTTTCAGTTTGTGGTTTGAATTGTGGTGTTTGGATTCTGTTTTAGGCATTTTCAAGGGTGTTCTTGAAATGCTGGGTACTTATAAATATGTCATGTTCCAATGTCAAATGTTGGAAACTACCAATTCTTTCATGTGCCCTGATTAAATCTTTTCCTGTGCAAACCTTAGAATAGAGGTGGCATCTTCTACCATCTCTGTTGAAAGGTTTCTCTCTCTCTCTCTTTTTTTTTGTTTTTTGTTTTTTTTAGAGATTGGGTCTCATTCTGTTGCCACCACTGGAGTGCAGTGGCACGATCATAGCTCACTGCAGCCTTGAACTCCTGGGCTCCAGCTATCCTCCTGCCTTAGCCTCCCGAGTAGCTGGGAGTACAGGTGCATGCCACCACACCAGCTTAATTAAAAAAAAAAATAAAATTAAATTAAAAAAAATTTGTAGGGACAGGGTTTCACTATGTTGCCCAGGCTGATTTCGAACTCCTGCCCGCGAGCGATCCTCCGGCTTTGGCCTCCCAGTGTGTTGGGATTACTGGTATGAGCCACTGCCCCTCGCCTGAAAAGTTTCTCTTCAATATATCGCTAGTAAGGAAGGCGGCAGAGCTTCTGCCCTGGCCCAGTCCGGTAAATGGGTACCATTCTGTATATCATAATTGCTCAGTTAAGTGCCAGGAAAGTGTTAGGTGCTTCAATTGTGTGCTGATGAGAGAACACATGGCAAGATGTGACAAGATAAAGTCTGTGTGCTTGAAAAGAAGGGGGGTTAGTGGTGGCGGTGATGGTTCCTGTTCTAAGGTTTTGCGTGCATTTTGTCTCAATGCAGTTTTCATAAGGAATGAAAGCTGGCTCCATTGTTAATGATTATTCAACTTTTTGAATCAGAAATCTCCCACTTCTCTTTTAAGCTTTTTAATCAGTTTAATCAAAGAGTGTCCTGAAATTGCAAGGTGAGCTTTTTATCTGTTTATCTGTGACAGATTTAAGCTGATACAGAAATGCAGGAACAAATTGGATTCTGAGGTTGATGGTACTGCTCGGTCCCAATTTTCAGTTACCGTGTTATTCATTAAACAGCCTCGTTTTCTTTGATAGGCTTTTTAATAAGACATAGTGTACATTCCACATTAAAAGATAAATTTATGCTAATACTGATGTTTGCTGTTTTATGTGTTAGTGTATTGTGAAGAGTTTTGTTTGCAAGATGTGTTATTCTCCTCCTGGTTCAGATGGTGGGTAGAGGAAGAAAGACAGGGTTTCTATCTCACAAAAAACCTCTTGCTTTTCCAGTGATGATAAATTTGGATTTTCTGGAAAAGAAGCATGAAAATATGAATAGAATCTGGGATCATCAGTGGGCATAGCTTTGGCTGTCTGTGGAGTACAAATAACATCTTGGTGGTTAGGGAGGCAGGTAATGTGTTTTTGATTAAATTGGTGGCATTTGGGAGCAAGGAGCTGGCATGATGAAAGGGAGGCGAGATCATATCATGTGCTGGTGGTCGATAAGCTCAGGTGGTATAGCATGGGTGGTTGTCTGAACAATGTATTTTCTACCTTTTTTTTTTTTTCTTTTTTCTCCATGGGAATGGGGGCCTCAGAGTTGGAGCTGGTAGGAGTGTTGGAGGGTACATGTTCTATATCCCAGGTCCCTGGGATAGGGGTTCCTCGTAGGTGTTTGCTGATTGAATGTATGAAGGGGTTAACCTAGAAGTTCATTCTGCTGTCATGCAGAAACAGCTAGGCTTGCTTTCTACAATGTCGAGGTGAAGACTGGGGATCCGGTGTCAGGAAGAGCTTCCTAAAGTCAGGGCTCTCAAAGATTGCTGTTGGCTGCCTGTGGAGGAGGGGAGTTCAAATAGAGGATGAGTGGTAGAAATACTGTAGAGGGCATTCAATGATGTTTAATGGGTAGCTAAGCCAGATGATTCCAAAATACTGTTGATACTCTGAGACTCCATTAAATACTTGAGCATCTTTTGTTTCCATAACAATGAGAGAGTCGCAGGAGACAGATTCAGCGGTGTGTGAACCCAGGAGTTGGAGATGCTGCCTGCCCTTGCTTGAGTATTCCCAATCTTCTGGTGGTGGTAAAATAAAAATTGGCAGTTGACAGATTATAAATATATACAGTGAAATTCAGAGGATTTGAGCCATTCATTGGCTCGATCAATATTGGAGTGCCCATAAACATTGTAGGTGCCAGGGTCTTTGTAATTGGAGAGAACAGCAATGCCTTCTAGGATGAGGGTGGAGTTGAGCTAGACCGTAGAGAATTTATAGGACAGTGTGGGTAACCTAGAGCATCCAGTGATGGAATATGGGGTGGGTGGCAGTAAATGACAGGAATGATGAGGTGTGCCCTGGGGACAACTAGGAAACCTTAGAGGGAAGTGCCAGCTGGTGAAACCAGAAAGGAGGTGGGGATCATATTGTGGTTGACCTTGATCAGTACCTTAGCATTGAGGTGTGGCCTGTGTGATGGTCTGTGGAGAGATGTGTATGACTCCTGGCTTAGAAAAGGCCATGTCTCTGCCAGACAGAAATGTGGGGCTGATCAAACTTGCTGTGATCTTAGATATGATATTTGATATTTTGATACTGTCAATATTTTGGAGATCCAATTGGAAATAGTCCATGAGGGAAAGATGTGTCATAACTAAAAAGACATTTGAGTTTGTGAGAACGGCTCATCGATTTGCTGATATACACATACATTTGGTTCATTTTGGGTCTGTTCTTTTTTGGGTCCATTTTCTTTTAAAATGAATTCATAGACATTTGCCACAGTGCTATTATTTCTTTTCTGAGATGTCACTGTCTCATTTTTACCCGAACTGTGGCTTACTTTGTCACTGTTATGGCAGTGTTCTCACATGCTGGCTTCACAGTGCAAGATGTCACTTGATGTCACCAAGAGTTGAGAAAATCTATTTTAAGTGGGGTAGAAAAGGAATATATTTCAGTATTTACAGGAGTCGCTGTGTTTTCAAGCAAAACTAAGAAGAATTTCTAAAGAGCTTGGATACTTGTGCATCTTCTGATACTGGGATATCTTAAGTTTTTGATTTTATTCTGATTATTTCATTATAGGTCATCGTTAGGGGAACATCATTGAACATTAAATTAACAAATACAATTATGTCTTCAGTTCTTAAAATTTTAAAATGAAGACTAGGAAGCCTGAATTTTAGAGGAAGTGGTAGAGGATTTGTGCATTTAAAAATATTTTAAAGCTCTGGGTTTATAGTTTAGGAAGGTCATAGTCTTGAGGGTCCCCTGTAATTTTTTAGCAATGTAATTTTTGCACCAGAGAATAAGGTTGAGTACCAGTATTTATAGAGAGGCTATAGCTAATACTTTAAAATGGTTTCCTTTTAAAATTTAAGGTCAAATAGCTTTTATTTAAAATTTTATATTTCATAATTTTATCTAAAGTAAGAAATTAAAAAGGAAAAAAGTTAAAATCTCTAATTTTTGATCTCTCTAGACTCTTGAAGTCCCTGGACTGTAGACCTTTATTCTTTGAAGGTGGCTGTTGCTTTTGTGAGTGTAAATTTACAAAACCAGTCCTATGAAAGGTGTCTGTCTACCTCTCTACCCCCCAACTCTTGAGTTCTCTGCTTTCAGTTTGAGCAACAATTAGTTGGTTATGGTCTTGTGGCCCAAAATACTAAGTTATTTGTAGACAAATTGAAATGTACTTTAACAAAGTATGATTCTATTACTATTTTTAACTGACACTTTATACATATTTATGGAGTACAGGGTGATATTTGGATGCATGTACAATATGGAATGATCAAATCAGCTTAGTTACTATATCGATCACCTCAAACATTTATCATTTCTTTGTGTTGGGAACATTCAAAATCCTCTCTTCTGGCTACTTGAAAACTACTGTAAATGATTGTTAACTGTGGTCACGCTACAGTGCTGTAGAATACTAGAACTTACTCCTTGTATCCAGCAGTGGTTTTGTATCCATTAATGAACCTCTTCCTATCCTCCCCTTCCCCTTCTCAGCCTCTGGCATCCACTGTATTACTCTCCACTTCTGTGAGATTGACTCTCTTAGCTACCACGTATGTGGAGCACATGCGGTATTGAACTTCCTGTTCCTGGCTTATTTCGCTTAACATAATGTCCTCTAGGCTCATCCGTGTTGCTGTGAAGGACAGGCTTTCATTCTTTTTAATGGCTGAATAATATTACATTGTGTATATGTACCACATTTTCTTTATCCATTCATCTGTCGATGGACACATAGGTTGATTTCACATCTTGGCTATTGTGAACAGTGCTGCAATAAGCATGGGAGTCCGTGGATATTTCTTTAACATACCGATTGCTTTTCCTTTGGATAGGAAGTGGGTGTGCTGGATTGTAATGGTAGTTTTGTTTTTAATATTTTGGGGAACCTCTATACTGTTCTCTATAATCGTCGTGCTAATTTACATTCCCATTGACAGAGTATAGGAATAGCTCCCTTACCTCTGCATCCTCATCCGCATTTTTTTGTTGTGCTTTTTGGTGGGTTTTTTTTTTTTTTTGCCCTTTTTGGTAGTAGCCATTCTAACTGGGGTGAGATGATAGTATCTCTTTGTGGTTTTGATTTGCATTTTTCTTAATGATTAGTGATGGTGGAGCATTTTTTCATATATTTGTTGCTCATCTTTTGAGAAATGTCTATTCAGATCATTTGCCCATTTTAAATTGGATGATGATTTTTTTCTTTTTCTTTTGCCTATGGTTTCTTTGGCTGTTCACACTCTTTTGTGGTTTCATACAAATTTTTAGATTTTCTTTTTCTATTTTTGTGAAGAATATCATTGGTGTTTTGATAGCCATGGCATTGAATTTATAGATTGCTTTGGGTAATATGAAATATACTTAATTTTTTTAAATTTAGAAAGTTAAAAAAATCAACCACTATTAAATGCTTTAAATATGTTAGTCATTTAGCATATGATTTAAAGAAAGAAATGGTCTGTATACATTTAGATAACTTGTTAATAAACTGTTTATCATTTTTGATCTGTTTTGTTACTCTTGAATACGACGTTTTTTTTTTGTTTCACTCTGATTTTTCTTATAAACTTAGTTTTTATTCCTTTTTTCCCCATAGTCTTTCGATTGCTCATTGTTAGAGGACTTCTTGATATTCTCAAATTTACAGTCTTCAGAGCTTTAGCTTCTATTAGCTATTCAGAGCCAGCTCTGAAATAATTTCCCAGAAGTTCTACTTCCTCTGTGAGAATTAGTCCTCCCGTCCCATGCAGTGGAACAAAAAGAGAGCGGTCATAGACTCAAACGACTTTTCTATGTTCAGGGACGTAAAATGTCATGATCCAAGAAGGAACAAATTTTTAAAGTAGGAAAACATTTCTTTCCTTGAATTTAGCTTTTTACCTTTGGAAGCTAGATCCTGCACACAAGTAAATATGTGTGTGTGTGAGTATGTCTTCTCAAAGTTGTGTGTTTATAAACTTTTCCTATTAGGATACCCTGGCAGTACATTCTTAGTGATTATTATAGTCATTTGAACAAATTAGTTTGTAAAAGGATCTGCTGACCAATGGAATATAGATCCACAGCTTGTGACGCAACATAATTTTAAAAAGCACATTTAAAATGAAAATTAACATTTTCAGAAAGAGATGCAAAATGGCTTTTGCACATTGACCCTAAATGGTTTCTTCCATAAACTCAGAAACTTGGAAGCTGATCTCCAGAGAATATGAGACAGAAAACTGTTTTTTTTTTTTTTTTTTTTAAACCTTCTTAAAAATTCTACAGGAAATGAATTTGTTTGCCCTTTTCCCGTGGTGCCATACTGTCTGCATTTTCTTTCTGTTCCTATAATAGGCAGAATGAATACAAAGGCCACACATTTGCTAATCTTCCTGATGCTGTGTGTTGCTACGCTGTGGGGTTGAATAATTATGATTAATTGTAAGCCGGACCGTGTACATTTCAGAGAGTGGATGGTAATTAAATAAAAGTTAATGATTTTAACGTTGTGCTACTGGTATGTATTTATGATACATGGCTCTATTACTCCTGCAAGATATACTATGTAATTGCACAGATGTTGTTGGGCTCAAATTTCAAGCCATAAAAGTGTTTTGGGGCTGCTTTCTAATGAAAATGAGGATTTATACATCTTTGCAATTCACAGACGAGACCTAGGAAAGGTGAAACTAAGAACTGAGTCAGAAAGAAAGCATGTGCGCACACGTTAATCAGGAGGCTTTTTTGATTTATTCACTTTACTATGTTTTTACATACTTTTATAAAAGTGCAAAAATGCATTTATGTTAATGCTTTAAAATAACTTGAAACAATTGAGTAATTGTAGGCTGGTTCTGAGCATGCCTTTAAGTTCAGGAAAAACTATTGTGTACATTGGACTTTAAGCAGAAATCTTTATTAATATTTGTCCTGTATTTAATAACTTTAGTTGATTTATAGTCACCTGTATTGGTGTAGCTTTCGTGTAGCTACGTGGAGAATTACGTACACTAACTTAAGAGAGTAATTAAATTGAATTTTTATTAAAGGTAAGCAATAACTAGTACTGCTTACTTGATTGGCTGTTCAGATACTTAGTATCTCTTCAGCGGTTTTTCCAGACCCACAATTGCAAATAAGTTACACCTTCGTTTTTTCCTAGCATAGGAGTAATGATACCTACCTTTGACACATTGCTCTGATGGCTAGCTGCAATAGTTTTATCTACTGTGTCCAGTGCTATACACCAGCATTAAGCAGCTTTCTGCAACTTTTAGTTCATAAAACATCACTACAGCCCCCTGGGGTAGGGATTGTTGCCCCAGTTTTCCAGATGAGGAAATTATCAAGGTTCACATGACTTCCCCAAGATGGCAGGAAACTCCCAAGGAGCTGAGCTAGGTTCCTGCATATCGAACGGCCAGCTTGGTGCGCCCCTCACAGGACTGTCACTGTTACAGATCCATAGTGATCATTTTCTAGATCCATAATGATCATTTGGAAAAAGCGAATAAAGAGCCGGAAACTAATTTTCTTTAAAGCTTTAATTGTATTAGGCTTTAAAAAAAAAAAAAAAAAATCATGGTTGTCCTCTCCAAAGGAATAATTTCTCCCTAATAGAAAAAATGTTGTATATTTAAGGATTTAGGGGTATACTTAGAAAAGGATTTACTTGTTAAAATTGTCTTTAATTTTTTTTCTTTTTTTTTTTTTGTTTTTGAATTTTAAACACGACTTTAGAACACTTGGGATATACATAGAATTAAAGGCACATATTTCTAGCCCATAGCTTATACAGTGCATGATAGACGCCTACCATATTTGAACTACATTATTCCAAATGCATCAAACCCCTCCCCCTTGTTCCATTATGAAAAATTGTTTGAGGACCTCAGGAGTTGGAGGGTTCTTACGGTTTCTCCAAGATTCAGATTTTTCTCTAGACCTGTAATTTTATTCTGATTTGCTGTATTAGAAGTTCAGAAGGAAGGAATTCTAAAAATAGTATTAATCTTGTGATTTGCCAAGTTAATTTTTCTGGCCATATTTGAAATTAAATTTGAAAAAGACATTAGAAAAACCTGAAATCCCTCCTTTGTGTTTCTTTTCCTCGCCTTCCTCAGTGCCTGAGTACTCCGCACCTTTTGGTGGTTTGGTTTTTCATCTGTTTTGCCTTCCAGTTTTGTTCAGATGATGCTTGGTTTAGGTAATGTCTGTATAAAAGTTGAGCTTTTTTGTAAAATGTTTCATGATGTTTCCAGAAAAATTTCCCATTTACACTAACTTCTTTCTCATTTCTAGGTTGAGGACTCTAGTTGTTTAAAAGTAAACTAACTTTGCTGTTAGGCAAGGTTATGTTTCTAAAATGTCTTCCTAAAGGTAGAAAATTGTGACGGAAAACATTGGCGTATTACCTTGTATTGTAGAAGTAACCAGTAAACACGGAATACCTTTGAAAGCTGCTATTAATTGTACCAGCCACTAGAGATCTTCCCTTTATGCAAGCACCGAAGCATTAATAAATGCAAGAATAAACTGGCCCTTACTCTGTCTAATTCAAGGTGCATGATTTTCTTCCACTTTCGGAAGTGAGTTTGGCAAGCATCATGAACGTAGGCTGAATACAGCTCTTGTAAATCATTCAAGGACTGGAATATTTTCGGCAACTAGGTCCTTTTAACAAAGAAAAGAAAGCCACCACTTTCTCTGTCACGGCATGAATGTATTTTCCTGGGTGCTGATTACTTTCTAAAATCACTAAGTTGAAAATTTCCAAGTTTGCCGTCAACACCCACAGACCCAAATGCTTCCCTGGTCAATCGAATTTGTAGATATAAATAACTCTTGTGTATTTTCAGTTGTGAAAAGATCTGGGTACTTTCTAATTGTTCTGTTGGGTACCACACTTCATACCTACTAGTTAATCATATATATGTAGTGTTCAACAGTTTCATTTTGCTCAGGAGCAATACACTGAACTGAATAATTAGGAACTGAAATAGATCAAAATACTGACAGCAGCAACATTATCAAAAAACATGTAACTCCTGACATGGGTAGCATATTCTAGGAACACCATACATCGTTCAACCATGATCATACTGGTTCCTGATAATTTTTTATATGCACATGCTTTTTTCCCCCCTTCTTTGATGATTAACACAAGTCCATGTGTAACACTTTTTGGTTTATTTGATCCTGCTACCTGTCCTCTAAAGCTAGATTTCTTTTAATATTGTCTGCATAACGGTTCTGTTGTTTGAGCAGTCTTCTGTTCTCATAATGCCCGACTAATTTTTGATGAGTGCTGTTCTTTTTGATTGTTTTTTGAACAGTGACATAATATAGTGCCAATTTGTATGTATGAGCATTTATTATGATAAGGGAACAGTAGTAGTCATAACTGTGGCTTCCTAATCAAGAGCAGTCAGTAACCTTCACGTTACCTGGGTGGTTTGCCAGATACCTGGATTATTGATTAGAATGGTTTAATGACTCATCTTTTTGCCACATGCCTTAGCTGATACATTAACTATTACTTCTAGTTGTTGCCAGTAGAATGTTGATTGGAAAGTATACAGGAATATACTATCAGAGACTAGAGCCAGATGTTAGGGAATCTATCATGAATAATCAGAGCTTCAATAAAAGACCCTTTGGTATAGAGCTCTGGACTTTGAAACAATTGGTAGCCTCCACATGTAGAGAATTCTACAAGTTTTGGTATGTGCCCACTAAAAATACACTTCACTACTTTTTAAAAAAATAATACACAAGGTCTCACTCTGTCATCCAGGCTGGAGTACAGTGGTGTGAACATAGCTCACTGCAGCCTCGAACTGCTGGGCTCAATCGATCCTCCAGCCTCAGCCTCCCAAGTAGCTGAAACTACAGGTGCATGACACCATGCCCAGCTAATTCTTAAAAAAAAAAAAATTGTTATTTTGGAGATGGGGGGGTCTCACAATGATGTCCAGGCTGGTCTTGAACTCCTGGCCTCAAGAAGTTCTCCCGTCTCAGCCTTCCAAAGTGCTGGCATTACAGGTGTGAGCCACCACATCAGGCCCACTTCATTACTCTTAATAAAAATAATTCTGCAGAAGATTTTCCGACTTTTCCAATGGTACTTTAATGTCAAGTCATTTTTCTCCTCTCATAGTTTATTGCCTAACACTTTGTAACATCTTGATTAATTCCTCTTACTTTTAAAACACTCTCAAGAACCAGGCAGGGTAGTAGCACATGCCTATAATCCCAGCTACTTTGGAGGCTGAGATGGGAGGATTGCTTGAGGCCAAGAGTTCAAGACCAGCCTGAGCAACATAGCGATATCCCCATCTCTAAAAAATAAATAAAATTAAAAAAAACTCTCAGGAGAGGGAGGGTAAGTACTCAAGCCCTTGATCTCTTCTCATGATCCTTAACCAACTGGCTCAATATCCCGGGAGTCTGATGTAATTTTAAGAGCAGGTTTTAGTGTTCACAAAATACTGACAATATTGAGATAGGTGGTGCTTGCCTTGTATTGTTTGAATTTTCCATTTTTAGAAAAGGAACCCTGCAAACCGTGCTGTGCTCTTTGGTTTTTGAGGTGCTTCGGGCTTTCCCATTTTAAATTGGTAGAGCTTTTCTTTATGTATTGGCTATAATTCAGGCCTGCTTTTGGCAGAGGGATCTTATTTTAATGTTGTGTGAATATTAATTAATGCTAGATTCTTATAATTAATTGACCAAAAATAACCCGTGGAGCTGCAAATGTACCTAGGGTTCTAAATTTTCACTAGAATTGTTAGTTTTAGAAATGTTTACTCTGTCACTTGAGAGGAAATACTGCCTTGAATCCAAAATTAGTTGCCTTATGAATAACTTATTCACATGGTGTCTGTGGGTTGTATAGTGCCAGGGAGTTTTCAAATGTTATGAGCCTTTTGATGCAGCTGTTAACAGGGGTTATCTACTCAATTCAGAGTAGTAACAGGCATCAGCCAAAGATTCCAATGGGCTTTCTTTCATGGGGAAGAACAGAGAAGTACAGTTGTCCCTTGGTATCGTGGGGGATTCATTTCAGAAGCCCCATGGGCAGGAAAATCTGAGGTTGTTCAAGTCTTTTGATATAAACTGGTGTAGTATTTGCACATAACCTACTTCAGATCATCTCTGGGTTACTTATTTTTCCTAGTATAATGTAAACTCTTTGTAAATACTAAGTAATTGTTACACTGTAGTGGCTTTTTGTTTTGTATTTTTTTAATGCATTGTGATTTATTTTTTATTGATTGAGAGACAGGGTCTCACTCTGTCACCCTAGCTAGAGTGTGCTGTGGTCATCATAGCTCTCTGCAGCCTCGAATTCCTGGGCTCAAGTGATCCTCCCTCCTCGGCCTCCCAGAGTTCTGGGATTACAGGCATGAGCCAACCATGCCAAGCCTGTTGTTAATATTTTCAATCTGTAGTTGTTTGAATCCGTGAGTATGGAACCTGTAGATTCACGTAGATGGCTTTAGGAGGGTTTTTTTGTCCTTTGTTTATTTTTATATGAGGGAAAAGACAGTGACTTCCATCTTTCCCAGTTTTCATATTATCTCTTACACTATTTAAATTGTCAAAACCTGGGGGTGTGGGTAATGGTTAGGGGAGGAGCCCAGGAGGAATAATGGAGAGATGGTTGTGGGTGGCTGTCAGTGTATTGTAATTCCAGAATGTTCTTATTGGCATGGAATTCAGAGGAACTGGAAGCTCCCTGCTCTGATCTCGGTAGTCGCCCAGGCTGGGCCCCCTTGGCATCAGGAGGCTCAAGACATGTTAGTGCATGAAGAGCTTGGTTAGCAGCCAGCAGGGATGCGTGAGCCTCTAAGAATAAATGAGAGTGCTACTCAGGACCAGATGCGTAATTTGCAGAGCATGGTCTTGAATGAATGGGCGGGGCACTTCCCTAAAAAATCAGTAAGAATTTTAGGACATTGACTGCAGAGCTTTCAAACCAAGCCTGGGGAGCAGGGGCAGTCTGTGTATGGGTGGCACCCACAAAGCCTGCCCTGCTGTAACTCTGAAATAAATGAAAGAGAAGCACCCAAATGTTTCTCAGAAAGCTTTGGTTCTTGATTTTAATGTGAGAGAACTGAGTGGAGGGGGAGTTGACTTGGCAGTAACCATTTTAGGTCTTTGATTCAGAGTTTTCCTGGCTGGTGGAACCCCTGGCCCTCCCAGAGACTGCAGACAGCTCTGAGGAACCTCTCCAGTGACACCAACAGAAGTGGGCTTACCTTTTCCTCCCTTTTCCCAACACATTTGCAATAGAAAAAGGATGATGCAAAGTGCCATGCAGGATGACTGTCATTTGGAATTTGTGTGATAATTAGAATTTGTATAAGACACAGAGTATCTCTTTTCTTCCTGCTCATTCTCCATTTGCAGTCTTCCTTCCTACTGTCCCAGGAAGTTACTGAATTATTCAAGGTTCCTCTCGCTGTTGTGCATTAAGAATTCCTATTGTTGGCACAAAACCCATTACTCAAGCCTCATCTTGGGGAGGCTGTCATCTTCTCATTGCTGATATGACTGTGAAATGTTGCAATTTTAAGCACATGTGTTTGTACCCTGGGGAGGGTTATTTGCCGATATAGATTGCCTGTGTTGTGCATTTATATGAAAAAATGCTGGAATTGTTTATGGTTTTAATGTATCCTGAGTGTAGTGACTTTGTGGGTGGGACAGAGTGAAGCTCTGTCAGTTTTGAAATCTGTAAACTGGAGCAAACTTGCTGCTGCTTCTCCAGGAACTCATACGGGGCCCCCAACGACTAAGATTTGTGCTGAAACACACTTCCCAACTTTGCCTCTCACCTGGAAAATAATACATCTGTGCACAAATCTGGACAGCTCCTTCCATGCCCCAGCTGTGTTAGGGCTGTCTTACTGATACTAGTTTATAGAAATGTAGCTTCTTTTTCTCCCAGGTCCCATGAAAAAGCCAGCCACCCAACCAAAGCAAATATTAGAAAATCGTGCTCCACAACATGCTAACTTGTTGAAGGGCGTTGGATCTGGCATGATTTCCTGCTTTGCCTCTGGTCTCATTCCTCTTTGGTCACTCTGCCGAAGTTAGAGGTACCCACACTCCCATGGCGTCTTCCCCCTCCCACTGCAAGCACATCCCTGTACGCACCCACACACATAGGTGGTCATATATAATCTCTGAAAGCTGGAAAGACTAACACGGAATACTCGGGTTTGTTGACTGACTCGATAGATTTTGATGACTCTCACTGGAGCACATTGAATTTGGACATTTCCTCTTTGCTTTTGGGTCCCTTTTTGTGGAATGAGGGAATTGATACCTTTGTGAAGAAGATTTTAAGGTAGCAGTTTATGGGAGAAAACCAGGTGGTTTTTAAGTTTCTTGTTCCTGAAAGCATCTGGGACTTATACAGACACCCTTGGCCGCCACCTCCCTCCTCAGGGATTTGGTTATGGAGGGATTGGCTGCAGTGTTGGCCAGTTTTCTCTGTGTAACATGTGCCTTCGTTTTCTGTCATTGAACTCGGGGCAGTGGCCTAAACCAACCTAGCTTCTGCTTACCTTTCTCTTTTTCCCTGTGATTGCCACGTGTGCATTTTATGTTGTGTGATGTATGTATTTTCCTTTTTCTATTTTCATTCGTTTCCTTCCTGTCTTCTCTGCCCCTTCCACTCCCTATCTGATATGCTGTGGTGGATATTACAGCCTCACATAGTATTACATGCTTCTTGTTTTAAAGGTTGTGGTGAAAAAGTGAGTTGCCGGAGTCCCTCCTGTTGGTTGATTGCTTTGATAATTGAGGTTCCGTTCTGTAATTTGAACTGCGATCGACTGGGGGGGGGACCCCTCTCCCCAAACACAGGGTGAAATGCTCCATCCTGAACTGAGTGTCTCCTGTTCCATGTGTTCCTTGACTGTTTGCTTCCCTTTTGCATTAATTTGGAGGGAATTAGGCAGAAGGGACAATCTTTGCAGATTAAACCCAGCCACATTAATAATGTCCCTGGGAAAAGAGTATTTGACCCCCGGGGTTCTTGGAATGTGTCAAATCTTCTCTGCCAAAGGCAGGATGCCATCAGGGACAAAGATGAACTCTTAAGGGAAACAAGGATGCAACTTTATGAACAGCAGAGCTGCAAAGCGCTAGGCAGGTGGTCCTTTCTAATTTAAACTTGCAGCCCACCAAGGCACCATTGCTTCACTCTGGGACGTTTTGACAACCTGCCAGCAAAGAGTAATTTTCCAAGCACAACATTTATTTTTCTGATACACTCTCTCAGGTCCTATATACTGTGTTTAATTTTGATAGCCCTTTGCTGCGCTGGTACTTGACGCTTTGTTCTTTCCATTAATCTTTCTCAACCAAACTTAGCATTTCAAGGGATAGAATATAATCACATTTGAAATTTAAAAACCACAGCACTATTACTTGTCACCTACTCTTAACTGTATCTAACAATTTTTTTTAAGTACTAATGATCTTGGATACATGATTTACATTTTTTCAACCTCAGTTTTGCTTTTTAGTTCAGTGTGTGCATACACAGATGGTAGAGAAGGCCTCTTAAAAAAAAAAAAATGTAAGTGGTGGTAAATACAGTGAAGACTTGATAAATTTTTACTATCTATCAACCCAGTAACTGCCACCCAGGTGTAGATACAGAACATATTCAGTGCCCCAGAAGGCTCGCTTGTGGCCTGCCCAGGGGGAGTCCCCTGCCCACTGTTGAGATTTATCACCCTGGATTAGTTTCTTGTGTTCTTGAACTTCACAGAAATGGAATCACACCTTACACAGGCTCTCGTTTGCTAGCTTCTTTTGCTCACCGCTATGTCTGTGGGAGTCATCTGTGTTAAGTGTGTCAGCTGAAGAACGACAAGATTCATGAATTTGGAAGGAGGAGCTTTCTCATAAAGCGTCGCAGCCTGCGGGGTGGCCATTCTGACCGGCTGGGGACAGAGCCTCTAGGCGGGAAGCCGGAAGCCGGCGCATCCAGGGAAAGGCATTGGGAAAGGGGGTTTATGCTGAGCGGGCACAGGCCGAATATGCATCTTTTACAAGCTGTGAGAGGAGTTAGGAATACTTAGGAAAGGAGAAACTTGCGCATGCGCAATCGAGCCTCCTGCGGCTTCCTGAGTCACGTGTGCAAAATGGCGGCATTTACATGGTCCCGCGGTGGAGTTTTCGGCCACAATAAACCCTCACTGCCCATCTCCATAGACTGACCAGAACCATTCCTTGGTCAGCGGCCCCTTTTCAGGGAGGAATATTGGTCAGCGGTGGTGCCAAAACCACAAGAAGGGGAGGAGCAGCCTTAGGGGGTTGACTGAAATCAGTGGGGTGGGCACAAGTCTTTCCAGAAGGCTGGTTCTGTTTAACCCCTAGGGGAAGAAAGCCTGAGGGCACTTAAGGAAGGGGAGGGTATAAGGAGACTTGCCTTGTGACCTCCCATCCTGTCATGGCTGGGATTTCCGTTTTACACCACCCTACTAAACAAAATTATTGTTATTAATAATTATGGCAGAAAACACATAGTATCACAAAAAATTCGGTGAATGTTTATTAGTGAATCTCCAATATTTAACTGTATCACTTATAAATATTACAAAGAAGGAAACAAGAGACGGACGAATAGTTTTAATTTTTTTTGAAAAGTGAAAAATATATACATATATATATATATTTTTTCCTCTTCAAGAGCCTGGCTAGAAGAAAGATGTATACTCGTATCTCGTTCTGTCACAGTAATGAATAACAACATTGCAGTTTCTGTTTGGAGCCTTGTCCGGATTTATCAGTGACTTTGTCAGAATTTATCTCTGCCATATATTCACGTTCAGTAGACAGTAGAGCCAGATTTGTCGATCTCTTTTGTTTATATATAGTTTGACAAGTAATACTTTTTTGTAATTTTGAGTTTGAAAAATTCCTTCCACATAAAGGAACAACCTCTACACAAGCAGTTATGAAAAGTCTCACACCTAAAGATAACTTTTAAGAGGTTCATATGAGTTGCATTTCACAGTAAATTCCAGGGATTGGAATATTTCTGTTTCTTGGGGAGTCTTTCTAGTTCAGTTACAAATGATGTCCCTATAGTTGAAAAACTTTAGGCGCAAATAAAAAGTCCAAGGGCCCACATAGAATGACAGAATGGAAATAAGATGTATTTCTTTATCGCTGCAATCATTCTTTCTCACTTTTTAATGATGTTTAATGAATTTCAAATCTACTGTAAAACTTGAAGGATTACGTAATACCGGAGGGACTGGAGAAACAAGCTGTGCCCACGGCAAGCGTGGATGATTCTGAACTCTTGGGAACTTACTCGAAATGAATCTGTGTAGCTGAGTACCAGTGGGGGCGGGCAGTTCCATAACTGGAGTTTTCTGTGTCAATGTCCGTGTGGAAAACAACATTTGCTAAAGCATAACATTGTTGTTATGTGTTACGCAACATGAAGTGCTAATTTGAATTTTAAATTAAATTGAAATTAAAACTTGACAGTAGCCCTAACAAGTATTTAGAACTTAGACCAATGAAGGATGCTTTTTGGGGAGGGGTCTTCCATCAGTGACATTGTTTGAAATTGCTAGGACATGGTGACAATAATAGCTGACAGTAGCTCAGTTTAATTAATGTTTTCGGAAAACCTCATTTATGGACATTCTCTCCTTCCTCGCTTTTTAAAAATATTTTTTTCCATTCTCACATTATCAAAAAAGTGCTCTGAAAACTTACAATGTTATATAAATGGAATGCTCTGTTTGTTTTTACTTTTGAATACTAAAACACGTTATTCTAGACTGGACAGTTCCTTGTAATAAAGCTAAAAGTTTAATTTCAAACTAACATCTGGTGCCAAGTCTGTGTTGTAATATTTATATTTAAAATTCCACTTTCCCTATGTTTATAATATCTACTTTTTATAATTGTGTCTTTGTATTCCTTTCAATCGGCATTGTTTATTAAGCCTTATTTTCATTCTGTGGAAATGAAGGGGTCTCTTGTTCTTTAGAACTGTGGCCTCCAACCCCTGGGCTGTAGAGCTCTGCCCCCCAATCCGTGGATAAGTGGTCTTCCAGGAAAGTTGGGGGGCACAGCAGGAGGTGAGCAGCAGGCCAGTGAAGGAAGCTTCAGCTGTATTTACAGCCACTCCCCATTGTTGGCATCACCATCTAAACTCTCCCAGCCCCCCGTGGAAAAATTGTCTTCCATGAATCTGGTCCCTGGTGCCAAATAGGCTGGGGACTGCTGCTTTAGAACATACTAGAATTTCTTCTCTCTTTCAGTGTCTTACTTATGCACATATTTAGATCATCTGCTTAAATATTTTCTGCAGTTCTTAGCTTGAGGATTTCTTTTTAACCTATAGACAGACATTTACGGGTAATAGCTGTTACTTGAGAGTTCATTTTTAAAGTAGATAAATGTCTTTTAAGTTTCAAAGAAAAATGGTTCCAGAGTCCTTGGGTTGTGGCTTGGTAGGTTCATATAGACGTAGGTATTGGGGCCTGCAAGAAAGTCACAACTTTGGAATCGTAACTAAACTAATAGTAATTTACGCCCAGTGGCAAAAATTAGAATCACCTTTTTCTTTCAAGAGCAAACATTTCAGACTTAATTGCTTACTGAAAGTACAGCAGCTCATGCTCTGAAGGCAGAGATGCTTGTAGCAAGGGGCAAGGTGGCTGGGAAAGACGTTCTTCCTGGTCCCCACACCCAGATCCTTGGTCATCTCCTCCTCCCCACTTAACCCTAACTTCATCTTCACCATGCACAGGAAAGTAGGATAATTCTAAGACTTGTTTCTTTAGAAACAATGTTTTAAGTGATGGTAAAGTGAAAATTATTTTCCTAAACAAGATATTGTTCCCAGTAAAACTTATGGTGGATGATTATAAGCCAAAAATATATTATACAAATACACAAACATATATACGATGTCAATGTTACATTTTTATTTTATTTTTACATATGTTATGTTACTTTATGCCTTTTTTTTTTTTTTTTTTTTTTGGACAGTATCTCGCTCTGTTGCCCAGGCTAGAGTGCAGTGGCATCATCATAGCTCACTAACACCTCAAATGCCTGGGCTCAGTGATCCTCCTGCCTCAGCCTCCTAAGTAGCTGAGACTTACAGGCATGTGCCACCATGCCAGTTAATGTTTCTGTTTTTTGTAGAGATGAGGTCTTGTTGCATTGCCCAGGCTGGTCTTGAATTCCTGGCCTCAAGAGTGCTAGGATTACCAGTGTGAGCCACTGTGCCCAGCCTCAATATTATATTTTATGTAAATATAAACTATCAAAATGATCATTAAAAAATAATAGTGGTAGAGGAGGTACATAGTAGAGGACGTATAGTTATACCCCTTAGAACATGGGTGCCTTTGCCACCCTTGTTCTGCTATCCCCACAAATCTAGTACAGGTGAGAACACCAAATCCTTCCCAGCTGTTCTTATTCTCATATATTCTTGATAATACCTGTCAGCTACTAACTTTTTCCCTGCTCGAACTTAACACCCCAGGACCTTTTCCTGGACCGTTCTTTTGGGAACCTCGAGACTTTTGGAGCTTTCAGTATTTCTTTGATGAAGCAGATCCTTGGAATGTCTTTGGCTCTGGGGGTGTAAATTTTCCCTCCCTGTATTTAAACTCTGCAGCTGGGAGCAATTTCATATTGATGTGCCTAAAGCTAGTTAAATCCCTACTCTCTTTAGCAATCTCTCTCCAGATTTATTTAAGATTTAGATAATATATTAAAAATTGCTGGCGTGAGCCTCTGCTGCTCTCTGAGATGCTGCAGTAAGGAAGGTACCAACTTTTCCCCTTGTCATTCTCCCAGCTTCTAGGATGGGGTTAGGCACTTGTATGTGTGTGTTGGTATTTTCTACAGGGTTTTGAACATGTGTGTTTTTGGAATATCAGGAAAGTTCATATGGAGTTATGTTCAACTGTATGAGCACATTTTCTATTAAAGGGGGGGGAAGTAAAAATTTGGATTGGATGAAGATTGCTTATAAACTTGAATGCTCTCAAGGTTACCTGCAGAGACGCCGAACCTCACCTGATTAGTTGTGACTTGATTGAGTTTACCTTGTGTTCAAGCTCAGGAGCAAAGCAATAATTTGAACAGTTTGGTTCTTCAAGGGTAATGCAGTATCCGCGTCCACTTATATATTGTTTTTCAAGGGAAGAGTTGGTATGCAACACAAGGGGAAAATTAAATTTTTATCCTCCTCATTTATTTGGCATTTGAGGCAAAAAGAGGAAAAAGAAAGCCCAGGGAATTGTAGTGTGTAAACTGAGACAGGATGGTTTTTTAACCTAAACAGTGAGCTTGTTATATTTGAAATGATTAAGTGAAAAATAAAATTTTATTTTGTCAGTTTCGAAGGGAAAACTTAATTTATTCTGCTACAGCATACATCTACTTTATTCTTTTTCCTAGAAGGTGATTTAGGTAGGGTACCAAACACCCCACTTGGTTGAAATACTGCACATAGGAAGGACATAAAAAGAATCACTGTGGTTGGCATTCAGAATGCCCGTGTGTACACATGAGGATAAATAAGAAAATGCAGTGAAATCAACTTAGAATTTAACCAAATTGGTGGCATGGAAGGTGCTTTATGGAATGTAGTTATATTTTGTAATATATTTCATAGTAGACTTAAAATCCAGTTGTAAGCAACAAATCTTTTAAGTTTTCAAAGGATTTTTTTTTTTTAACTCTGAACACTCATTCAATACATAGTCCATTAATGAATATTTTGCAATGGCAATTTCTGTCATGTAAAGTTTAGTATTTTCAGTTTATTAATCTTTCCCATTGCTGTTAGACAAATAACTCCTTGTCCTCTCTCCCCCACCCCATCCCACAAGAATGACTTACAATCCCGTCAGAGGCTAATTTGATTTCTTTAAAACTGGAACGGAAGAAGGTGGGTAGAATTTCACAAACTGTGGTCTAAATCTGATCACCTGATGTTTTTAGGAAATGTTGTGATTTTTAAGCCTTAAGAGGTACTCATATTTTCCTGAACTGCAGAGCCCCAACCTCAAGTTTGATTGATGTGTCTGACAAGCACATTAATACTAATAATCATAGTGGCCCTTCCCTGCATGTCTGCTATCTGCTTGTCTCTGTCCCCTGTGTTTTAGACCTTGCCATCGTATTCTGGAGGCAGACAGCCTCAGGGTCCTATATGGGGAACTAAACTGCGCCAAGACACACCACATCTGAATTGCCAAAACTGGGTTATAAAAGCCTAGCTCTGCTTTATTTTAAAGCTCATTTTCTTTTAATTGTCCTCCTCTGCCTTCAAAGGGCTTTCACGGACACTATAATCCTGTCTTGATAACTCCTGGGATGACTGTGGATCCTGGAGGTTTTCTGGTCTCTCGCAAAGCCAAGTGAGAGTTCAGTTGACGGGCTTTTTATACAAGCTTTCGCGATACGTGTATCGGTGTAAATGGGTCACAGAGGTAAGAGAAAATCTTGGAGAAGCCCATTTACTTCACTTCTTTGTAACAGAAATGACCGTATACAATTTCATTAAGGCTTTCTGGTAGTTGGAAAGGTGAGTTTTACAGTGGTAGTCATTAAATTAAGTGTAAATTGTGGCTCATTTCGAAGACATTGTTTTTACAAATTGATTACATACATACTAGGTCCTTGGAATAACGTGCTTTGAATGAGCAGAAAGTGTTCCTAACAGGACATGTGGGCTGTGCTTTGTGTTGTCCTTAGAGCATGCAACTCACTGTTAAAGTCATAAACCTTTTCTTTGCTGTCTCTGAGGTGCACAACGAAGCTATAGTCTTAGTGCTTGGGAGAGGCATAAGTCATAATTGTAGACCATAATAAATGTAAATCCAAGACAAATGGTTTAGCTTCAAACAGCGGAGGAGCAGAGGCTTGTAAAACTGTGCCCCAGTATTCCTCTCCGGAGGCCAAATCGTAGAAGAATTATCCATCTTTTCTAACAGTGAGATTTCTAAGGCTTCTCAGAAATCTCCAGTCTCCTGGTTTCCAGCAAGAGAAAAATACCAAGTCTTAAATGACAGAAATGAATTCCTAAATAAGTTACACTTCTTCAAGTTTTTTACTAAATTTAAATAATAATGCTCATACGAATGATAGCTCAGGTCTTCCCTCTGTCAGTGGTACTGAACTAACATCCTAAATTCGAAGTGGCAGGCTCTCTGTTCCCCTGTCTGGGTAATCTCTGATAAAACATTAATCATCTCAAGGTTCTATTCAAGCCCATTGATGGAAATTGTGAAATGTAATTTAGCTTGAGGAATCGAATTAATGTTTTCTAATAGCTCTGAGATACTCGGTGATTTATAGGTTTCAATGCTGGAAGGTGTGTTGTGTGTGTATTTCTCTGTGTGTCCTCATGCTAGTTAATCTAAATGGGTGATTAGAAGTGATACACATTCTATATCCTAAAAATATGGATTAACTTTTTGGTGAATATGTATGCTTTGTGTGTCTGTTATGATAGCATATTCATAGTTTTATATACCTAAGTGTATGTAGTGCTCATTTAAGAAGTATTTATCGAATTTTTAAAAACCTTTTAATTTACATGCTTATATATGTAGATGTAGAATCGTATATATATTTAGTTCTAATGTTCTGTTTTCAAGCAAGTTCAGAATTTATTCTAATTTGATTACTTACGCTGTGAACCTTTGTTGTGCAAATATTTGTTCTTTCATCTGTCATTTCCCTGCTTTACAGGGGAATTTTATTTTCCCATCTCTACCTCTGCCCCACGGCATTCCTGCCTCAAACCTGCATTGAAAGCTTACTTCTGTCTTCCTCCCTGCCCACTTCTTCTTAAATGTTACGGTAGGGTGAAACTTGCACTTGTCTTTTGCCCGCTTTTGCACCTGTGGAGTCTGAGCAGTGTCTAGCCTGGGGTTGGTACTCAGGAAGCATTTATTGAATGAGTATGGAGTGGGAAGAAGCAAAAAGCAGTGTCCCAAGGTCCCGGGGAAGTCTAATTATATTGACTCTGCTGCTTTTGAGTCACCTTGGACCAGTTTCATCTCTTGAGACTTAGTTCCTTGTCTGTGAAATGTAAAATGCATCATCATATGTATGTCATTGAATCGTGAGAGTTAAATGAGATGATAGAAGTGAGATTCCTGATGTGTGGCCTAGAACATGATATGCCTTTTTAAAGCAGTAGTTTGTCTTTTTGAAGGCGATGTTCTGTACTAGGTGCTACGTGTAGCTTTCCAGGAGAATGCTACTAGAATAGACGGTGTTCTAATGTTACTTTCCGGTAGAAGGACTATGCCAGTCACTGAGTCCACGTCCTCACTTGTGTCCTTGTATTAATTGCCACCTAGAGAGATAAAATTGATGACCCAGGTGATGCAATGTAGGGAGATTTCACACACTCCTGTTGTAATAGAACTTGTTGGATCAGGATGAGTTTTACAGGCACTTTGTGAATATTATGAACGAAGGGTGAGTGTGTCGTACTTCACAGAGAGCAGTGCATCCGGGGCCTGAAAAGGAAAGTTGGGTCTCTATTGTGGAGGGCCGTGGATTAAGGATAAGCAATTTCCTCTTAAGTTGGTGGATAGTTTGGAGTTCCTAAAGTTGGGGTCTTTGGGTAGGACTAGAGGTTGGGGATAGAAAGTTTGGAATCTGGGAGTGAAGAACTTCAGAATGATGGTGCTGACTGGAGTCTATTGTGGATCTTGGTCTGTCTGGGTCCCAAGTCATCGTTAATCTCCTCCCGGCTTCTCTGCTGGCTGTTACCATCCACTCATTGCACCTTACTTAGGCCTGGTGTTGCATTGCGGGCAGGTTCTCATAGTCAGGACTCTATCGTCTTATCCCTGAAGTAGGCACGTTCAGGTCTGAAGCCTGGTATCAATGAGTAATTACAGAAACTCCTAACTTTGACCTAAACTCCCTCAGCTTATCTTGCACCGGTAACACCCACCAGCACTACAGAAGCGGGGGATTCCTTTTTGCTCCTTGAGCCCACCAGCTTCGTTTCTGGATTAGGGCCTTGCATATTATCTTCTTGCTGGGAATTCTCACCTCTGGGTTTTAGGATGGTGGGCTCCTCCTTGTCTTAGCTTTGTCTTCAGTCTTGACGCTCAGAGAAGTCTTCCCTGATCAACAAGACATTCTCTGTTGCATCCTCCTGCTATTATCTTATTAGTGTAATGTGAGCTCGTGAGAGTAAGGTCTTTGGCTCTCTGCTGCGTCCCCTGTGTTTAGGATGTTCAGACATACGATAAGCACTCACATGTTGGTGAAGGAATGGTAAACGACCCCCCGGCCTCATTTCCTAAGTCTCCTTTCCCCTCCCCGGTCCCACTTGTATTTCACAGAGAAACAGAAAGGCCACATTCACTAATCAGAGACGCTTGCTGAGTGCTGGGTAATGGAGAACCTTGGTTTGGGCACATGTAGAGATAAAGTCAGATTTAGTTATTGTTTGCAAGAAGGGCCAGGCTCAAAAATGGGTATTCCAATCCCAGAGGTGGGTGAAAGATGTGGGGGTGTGGTGGAGAGCGGGAGGCGGTCTGGGCCCCAGCTTGTCCTCGTGACTGGGGCTGGGGGCTAGGATAGGGGCAGAGTGATGTGGGGGCTTATTTCCCAGTGGTTTTGCCACACATGCCCCTCTCTGTGCCAGGAGGAGGAGTTGGAAGGCGTCAGCTGAGTCAGCAGGGCAGAGGGAGGAATGGCGGGAGATTCAATACACGGCCACAGTGAGGACAGATAAGGCCTTTGCCCGCATCTGGGCGCTTCGCCTGCAGCTGCTCCTGCGTTATCAGGTTTGTTGTCCTATGTTTTAAAGAATCAGGGTTTTCGTAGGAGTCCTGAGGGACACACCTAGACTCTGTGGATGTGCCCACCTATGATTTCTGCTATTAAGAACCATTTTAGGAATGATTCTCTTTGCACAGCAGGAAGGGGTGCCCTAAGCATGATCGTTGTTTGACTGGATCCTTGGCGGACAGGGAGAAGAGAGGGGCGGTTGCTCTCGGATGCACGCTCTGCTTTGGCCGTCACAAAAGTCAAGAGCCCTAGTGTTTTCCTTGCTCTTCCTCAGCTGAGTTTCCCCCTACTCTGCATACTCCCAATTTTAACACCATATATACCAGAATGGTACTGTGAATTAATGACAGTGCAATCAGCTATGGATTATGCACTGTCGCCATTTTCAAATGAACAGTTTGTCTTTTCTCATTCCTTTCCTTCCAAGGGGAAAATTGGAAAGGAAATTGGGGAAAACAAGAGAAGTCAGTCACAAAGGTAACAAGTCCTCCTGTGTTCCAAGAAGCAACGAGATGCAAAGTCGGATTTGATTTGTCATGATTTCTAGGATTTTTTTTTTTTTTTTGAGTGGACCTTCTGAGTCTGGCTCCTCCTCTGGCGCTAATTTTAAATTAAATATGAAGAGTTGGTGGGTGAATGGCCCTCAATTGCCGCGCACAGATGAGCCCCCAGTTAATGCTGCCGACCGCCCATTTGTAGAGAAACAGAAGAGCCCTGAGAATGATGCTTTGCTGAGATCGTTTTCCATGGAAGGTGTAACTGTACACACAGCAGTAAAACCCCGAGTGAGAGTTGCAGTTGGCATTTCATGGAAGCAAGCAGGAAATGATTCCGGTTGGACGATGTTCACCCTTCCTTGCGTAAATAACAGAAATGGAGGTTAGCATTGGACCTTCTTAAGATGACGGCCACATCATTCTCCAGCTTGCATTGAGTATGCAAATTCTAGTGTGTGTAGCCACAGGAATGAAGAATAAATACCATATGTTATTGATACATATTACTCCTGTACGTGGAATCACTTGAATATTCTGACGCAAGACCAGTTGAATTTAAAAAATGCAACACCTGATACCCCTCACCCGCCCCGGAATTGTGAATCGAAGGTTAGGAAAGATAAAATCAGTTCATGGATGTTGTCAGGAGGAAAAAACTATACTTGATATGTTTTTGTTCTTTTTGAAAAATGTTCTTGTATTACTAGTTTGCTAGTAATGCCGTATTTTAGAGCATTACAGGCTGTGTGGCTTAAAGGACAGTAGTTTATTTTCTCACTTCTGGAGTGGAAGTCTAAGGTCAAGGCGCTGGGAGAGTGTTTCCTTACGAGGCCTCTCTCTTTGGTGCATGGATGGCCGCTCGCCCTGTGTCTCATATGGTTTTCCCTTGGTAGATATGTGTCCAAATTTCCTCTTCTTGTAAAGACTCCCATCCTCTTGGATTAGGACACACCCCAATGACCTCATTTTAACACAATTACTTTTTTAAAAGACTGTATCTTCAAATATGATCACATTCTGAGATACTGGGGGTTAGGACTTCAACATATAAGTTTTGGCAGGGAGACACAGTTCAACCCTTAACAGTACTGTGCTAAAAAATGATTGCAAAGCTCTTGGTAAACGAATTTTTTTAGGGTGGGATACCAGCTCTGTTTAACCACAGTTCTTACACATTGATTCCTGTAGAACAAAATACTTCACTTCCGTTAGTTACTATTGAATCTCACAGATGGGTTGATTTTTGAATCATTGGTCAGTATCTCCCACCACATACTATTTTTGAAGGTACGTTTTATTCTAGTGTAACATTACTCCCAATAGAGCAGTGCTCCTTAGATTTTAAAGTATATATTAATACCCGAGGGTCTTGTTGAGATGCAGACTTTGATTAGTAAGTCGTGACTGGGACCTGAGACCCCACGTAGCATGTTCTCTGGTTGATACAGATGTAGCTGGTTCTCAGACCACACCTTGAGGAGCAGGGCCAGGACTGGCTGCATGCTTTGCAGGTCCCGGGATAAAATGAGAATGTGGGTGCCTTGTTCAAAAACGATGAAGAATTTTGAGATGGGAACAGCAGGGCTTGAGGCTCAGCGCGGGCCCCCGTGTGAGTATACAGGTGATGCCGCACACGGAGCCCGCCCTGAGCCGGGTGTCACAGTGCTCACGGGTATCATCTCGGGGCACTGATTCATGCTCATTTGTGAGATGATTGCTTTTATTGGCCAGCAATAAAAGCTAGTCATGGTTTTACATAGTATTTGTAGAAATCCCCTCTAAGAACAAGGGGATGCGTTAGCATGCAGGAAGTATAACTAAAGCAGGTTGCTCTCGACGCTCTAAATATGTTTGTGTGTAAAACACAGAATACTCCCACCAACAACACAGTGGTTATAATACATAGCTTGTCCTTCTTTGGGAAAGTTTCAAAGGAATCTAAGCTGGATGTTTGAATTCCTCTGCTCAGTGATGGTGACTCTTCCCTTGCCCTTGAGATAACACCGTGTCTGCCTGTTTTTTAGTGACAGTATTTAACTCTGGGAGCAACAGTCATTCCATTTTTCTGGGGTGAACAATCTTTATAATAATAATACAAGAATTTATTTATAAAATGCTTGGGTTGCACGTATGCATGGGTTTGGCAGTTGATCCACATGTAAAACACAAACCCTGATGTGCTCAGTCATACATCTTCAGACCAGGCCCCCGTTTCCCTGGGTCTTCCCCCTTCTTCACTCCGCAGACCCCGTTTACATTAAGGGAACTCTGCAGGTCCCTTACGGAAGCCAAGGAAATGTTTTCCCTGTAAGGTTGGCCCCAGGAGAAACTTGAAGGACAATCAAAATGGTCTGAGGTCTCTTCCTTCTCATCCTACTAGATTGCCTCTTGCTGCTTTTCCAAATCCTTGGTACTGAGTCCATCCTATCAAGTAATTATGATCAGGTTTCTATAGGGTCATGACTTCATTTTTATATTCTTGGTTCTTTATACATTATTTCCCATATCTTTATTTCCAGGTATTTCTACAACCATCAGTTGGGGCTGAAAACGAGTCTGTGTTAAAGCAGTTAGTTGTTACTTGATATGACTTATTTATTTTTTTCTCAAGGATGTCTGAATATCATAGGATTTGGGGGAGATAGGTATTATTATTATTATTATTTTTTAAAATAGCAATAAAAATCTTGTAGGGGATTCTGATTCTCTAGGTCTGGGACGATAACCTGTGTTTTTTGAATAAGTGGTACATTGACGTGGTTTAAAATTGAAAATATGTAATTGGCAATGTTGTCCCTAAGCCATTGTGTTGCCTTCTTTGGAAGCAATCAATGTTATTTTTGTGTGTGTGTGTGTGTGTTCCTCTAGAGTTAGTTCATGCTTCTGTGAGCAAATGCAGGCATCCCTTCCCCATGTTACACAAATAATTGTCACTTTTTTCCACCTGTAGAAAAACTACATAAACTGTAATGTTACGGGGTTTTACAAAAAGCAGAAACCTTCAGGACTCTAAGGAGTGAAGATAGAGTGATGTGAATGATAGGAAGTAGGTGTGCCCAGTAATCTGAGATTATTACACCCACACGCCAGGACCATCTGTTGTCTTTTTCTTCCCGTAGAGCCGGTACTATCTGTAGGCTCCCAGAGTTTTGCTGAAAAAAGAAAAAAATTAGAAAAAGTGGTCTTAGTATTAGAAGTAGAAAAGAATTAACAGGCGGAATTTAGTAGATTGTTTTTAAAACGAAAAATTAGCATCCAGTTAGTTTAATTTCAATTCCTAATAGATTGACGAAATAAACATTAACAGGAATGTGTAAACATCTAGAAGATAATGGGAACAGGACTAAAGAGTCTAACGTAGTAATCATCATACAAAAACCTGATTGCTTTCCTTGATAGCTTTATGGAATTACTTGATTGAAAAGGCTGCAGATGTTAAATATCATGATTTTGAGAAAGCAATATTTCTGAAATCTTACACACCAAATTAACTGAATTGGATAAAGAAATGGTGAATGTGTAATAAACTGTCCAAGATTATTGAAAGCATTATCAAATTGAAGAGAACCACAGGGCAATGTGTATATTTTCTTTAATGATCCGGAAGAATTAGCTAGGCCATGTATTAATGAGATCTACAGATAATGGTGAACAGGGTGCGTGTTTTTGTTTTTTGGTGAGTCTTACTGTGAAGCAATAGGGTAAAACATGCAAGTTTAATATAAGGGCAAAAGATGAAAAACATCTTTGCAAAAAGCTAATGTATCTGGGGATAAATCAAGTCCATGAGATCAAGGGAGGGAGAAAAAAAATCTAATGAGCAGATAACTGGTTTTTAAGAGATAAGTAGTAAAATAACAGTTGGTTATTTGGTGAATCAGGTGTGAACTTGAAGTACAACTAGCCTAAAGTGTTTCGGTTCATATAGTGAAAAAATAAGCAGTGATCTTGGACTGCTTTTGTATATTTTGTCAGCCATCGTTAGATGGAGTTACAATTGGGCCAACCAGGAACTTCTTCTGCAGTCATGGAAACATTCCAACAAGGTGTGTTGCTCAACTGAAAAAATGAAAGAAAAAGTATAGACATACAGTGTAGGCACACGTGAAAACTGTTGGAGCCAGGTGACGTTTCTTTTGACATGAATTATTAGGATACTCAACTTTTTGATTAGCTGGGCACCATGTGCCAATGAAGGTACTGGACACAGGAGCTTGAGAAGCGGGACCAAGGAACTAGCATCTGAGTGCACTTGACTGTAGGTATTGTTTTCCTCTTTTACACATGGTTAAGGTTAATCTTAGAGAAGTTGCAGTGTCTTAACCAAATGTGTTGTAACTGGCTGAAGTGGAATGGAAACTCATGGATCTTTCTCCAAGTACAAAGCTCTTTTTTCCTTACTGCACTGGAAAGACCTTTTCATCAGACTGTTATTCTGAGACTACATCCATGGTTCATTCTTGATTGTAGGAAGTGGTCAGGTGTAAGTCTACATGGACAAAGAGGAAGGTAAGGTTTCAGTCTCTAAAGCAATAATGATGGATTATTGCCCTTTTGACTTAGTCTCACATCAACAAATGCATGTCTAGTTTGGACCAAGAAGAAATAATAGTTTGAAAAATAATAATTTGAACAATCAGGAGGGCATGCCAGGCATCTTCATATCTTCAAACTTGTGTATCAAGCATGGGTTTTGTGATCTTTAGTGATGTGAAGAATTTGTCATGCCATTATTTATGTATGCCAAGGGCTCTAATAAACATCTAGAAATGGCAGCATTATTGATATGAATAGGTAGAGTTGAAGGAATTAAAATAAGTCCCTAACTTGCATTAATTTCCTTTCAAAAAAGCATCAGTTTTATAGAAAATTTTGGAACATTAAAGTTGATAGAAAATTGTAAAGCACATTCTGCTTTCAGTAGGGAAAATGGTCTGTTTTCCTTTTTTGATTATTTTAACACAGAATCAATACTAATAGCATTTGTATTGCACTTCAGTGTTTACAAAGTGAATTCGCATATATTCTCATATTTCATCTGTGCAGTGACCTCTGGAAGATAAGATTTCCTAATTATGTTTTTTAATGTCTATTTCTTAACAATGTCTAAAAGCAGATTGATTGAGTTCCATTTCCTCAATTTAGAAGGCTGGAGTCATTAAGTGTTTGATGGAACAGTGGAGGAGGAAAGGAAAAGAAGAGGCATGATTCTAAATAATGAAAGCGACACCTGAGATGATTTGAGTAACGGTCTGTCTTATTTTTCCAAAGGCTGTAAAATAAAAATCAAATCCAAACAAAACCCGAAGATGATAGAAAAGCAGGGAGCATGTGTGTCTCTGGTCCTCTTGCTCAGAGTAGCAGCTTTCTTGACCATTTTTGAGAATAGAATACTTTGGATGAATGCTTTATAAGGACAGCCTTGTTTTTTCTTCTCACTGTTTTATTGTTTCACTGGCATATGCTTAAACTTGATTTAAATTTCATAACATTAAAACACAAACCAAGATGGATGTATCTTTCTTGTCATCGTTATAGTTAAGTAATTGTGTGAGGAATGTGGTAAATCTTTTACTTGATTAGTTATAAGTAAATATGGTCTATAACTCTAAATTTCCTAAGTAATAATTGCTTAAACATGCTAAAAGTTTATTTCCCTCTTATGTAAAAGAAGTCACGCAGTTGGCAGTCTAGGGCTGGTATGTATGATGGCCCCAATGTCAGAGAAATCACTCACCTCTCTCTCTGTCGTATCATTCTTAGTATTATCACCTCATGGTCTAAGGTGGCTGCCTCAGCATCAGCCATCATGCTCACGTTCCAGGCAGCAGAAAGGAAGGAAGAAGAGAACCTGGTTTCCCGTTTAGGATGCTTTTGGGAAGTACCAAATAGCATTCCTGCCTTTATCACATTCTGGTTGTGTAAAGCTAATGTGAAAACAGCTTTGCTGCAAGGTAAGCACATGACTACCCAGCTTAAAAATAAGGTTTCTTTGTGAAGGAGGAAGGTGAGAATGGATGTTGGTGTAGGCACCTCTCAATCTCTGTCACACAGTGTAAAACACAGCAGATGAGCAGTGAGGATGCTTCAGTGCCATCGGTTCGTTGGTTTGGGACCTGTACTAACTTACAGTGGTTAGGATCTCATGACCAGTGATTTACTCTTCATGTGGGGGTGCATATATATGTGTATATCTATATATACACACATATAAATATATTAGAATAATTGTTTAGACAAGTGGGTACAGGAGGATATTGAAGAGCATTATTTGTTTTCACAAGTCATTTCTAGCCAGTAATCCTAACACTAGATTTCTATACTGCTTCTAATTTCCACCTTATCTTCAAAGTCCTCAGGAGGAAATGCAAGCAATTTGATGCTAGAATAGTTTTCTATGTGATTTTTTTTTTTTACCCCTTTGTTTTTAAGTGGAGCCAATAACCACCTTGAGGACAATGGGCAAAATGCCAGCTCACCATTTCTTTAAGGGTCTGAGATTTGGCTTTAGACGGTGGAAGAAAATTCCAGGAACACTGTTAAGAAAGTTATTTCTTTCAGATGTTACTTGGAACAGCAAAGGACAATATGTTTTATAGCACAACTTTATAAGATGACTGAATTGGCAATAAATTCACATAATGAAACTTCTAGCAAGTCTTTATATTTCTACTGGGGAGTTCTTTGGTTCTTGGCGTAAATTTTTAAATAGTTGATATCAGCTTTCTATTCTGTATATTTCTTTAGTTGTAGAGCTGATGTGAAAACGGCTAGCTGGGTTGTAAAGAATGCCTTCAGTTGGCCAGTGAATCAACTCACGCACGTCGCAGCTGTCAAGCATGCTCAGTAGTGGTTTTTAGGCACTGGAGGTGTTGCCCGTAATATTGTTATGGTGAGCTTCTATTTCTCATCCACAACTGGTGAAATTGCTCCTTTCTTCCACTTCCTCTTAGAGCTCTCCAGTACGGTGGTTCTTTCATCTGGTTCCATTCTACCCCAAGAGAGAGCAAGTCCTGGTTTCCCAAAAACCTAGATCTCCCCCCGCTCCCCACCCCTCCCGCCTGCCAAGAGATGGGGGCTCACTGTGTCACCTAGGCTGGAGTGCAGTGGCTCAATCATAGCTAGTACGTCACTGTAGCCTCAAACTCCTGACCTCAGGTGATCCTCCCTCCCTGGCCTCCCAAATTGCTGGGATTACAGTCACGAGACACTGCACCTGGCCAGACCTGGATCTTGGTTCCAGATTTCCTATGTATGAAATCAGGAAAACCTATGTGTCTTTCGAGACTTCAGTAGTCTCACATCGAAAGCAAGGGGTTGAGTTAAAATACTATTTTCTTGTACTTCCCAAATTTTCTAACTCTGTACACTGACTTTTATTAATTTTCTAGAATAAATTTCCTAAGAATCCCAAATATTGATTTATACTTAAATATATTTTATTTAAACAATGTAACAATAGCTTTACAAGGAATTTAAATCAAGAAATGTTTGACATTGAATATTTATGAGTTTAAGTATGTAAGCTAATTTTTAGCATGATACCTATATTTTTGAAGGGGGAAAAATGCTGAAACAAAAATATTAATTTACATCCTGATCATATTTTACATTTTCTGTTAGAAATTAAATGATAATTGAGGTCACTTAAGTCAGACAAAGAGGATTGAAGGAGACACCGAATCAGTCAGCAAATAATGTCAACTTCCTTGATCCGATAACATTAAGTTTTTTTTGTGTTAAAATAGTGCAGGTTTCATTTTACTGGCAGCCAGTCATTGTTCTGGAGTTCTGGAAACTGTCCTGAATGCATTGTGTTGTGTCTGTAAGTCACCCCACTACTGTAATCTTTGTTTACTCTTTGAATTATGGTATAAAGCTCTTTATGTGCCGAAGTTTGATCACAATTTCAAGCTTAAAGATTTAAATGTGGGAGATACTGGGTTTTTGGGATATGTTTTAGGGACAACAGCCAGGAATAGTTGAAAAGTATGGGGAATAGAAACAGCTTTAAAAAATAAATTTCATTTTACAGTTTGCTGCAAACAGATTAAAGCGCTTTTTGGGATTTGGTCAAGAATGTTTTAACTGGAAGATTTAAAATTATGTTCTTTAGTGAAAATGTGGTAGTTCTTAATTTTTTAGTGTCCATTGCCTGACAATGAACCAGGCTTCCTACAAAAACATAAATCTTTTTTCATTTAATCTTTGCAAAACTCCCTGGCAATACACCCATTTCACAGGTGGGCAAACCAAGATCATCTAGGGTACATGATACAGGTGGGGAGAGTGGTTTGCAAATGGCCTCAGCTGTGACAGCAGAGCCAGAGGTACTCGCCCTCACTGGAGATGATGCTTAGAGATGCCCTTATGAAAAAAAGGATATTGCTAAAGTGGTTTAATGATTTTCTTCTTGAACAAGCAGATCTTTTGACACTTTATATCCTTTGCCTGTCTTCCTCTCCTCTCCCTTGGCACCTCTCCCCATAAATAGTATATAAATTTAGCCTGAACTAATTTAAAAAAATTAAAAATTTTATCCACATATAAGTCTGGTTAATGTGTGTAATTCAGGGACTGGCAATAAAGTTACTCTTAGAAATGTAGGTAATTCATGTTGTCTCAGGATTCAGCATATTTGAGACATTGGGGAGACATGGAGTGTGAGTTGGGAAGGGCACAGGCTCTGTAGACAGAGAACCTGCGTTTGAATCCTGGATCCTTGAGGTGTACTGACAGGTGACCACCTAGAGCCTCAGTTTCTTCATATGTTATGTGGGCTCATGGAACTCACCTCAGAGTTGTCAGGTTAAAATGAGATAATGCGTGGCCCAGCTCTCATGCCAGCCCTTTGAGAAGCCAAGGCAGGAGGATTCCCTGAGGCTAGGAGTTCGAGACTAGCCTGAGCAACATGGAACGAGACCCGTCTCTACAAAAATTAGCCAGGTGTGGTGGTGCACACCTGTAGTCCCAGCTACTCAGGAGGCTGAGGCAGGAGGATCACTTGAGCCCCCAGGAGTTTGAGGCTGCTGTGAGCTTTGATTTTTGCCACTACAGTCCAGCCTGGGGAACAGAGCAAGACCCTGTCTCTAAAAAAAAAAAAATAAATAAAAATAAATAAATAAATAAAAAGAGAAAACAATACATGTAAATGACTAGTGTAGTATTTGGCACATGGTATGTTTTTGATAAATGCTAGTTGCTCTCACTATTTTAAAACTTAGTTTTTGATAATTCTGTTGCTCATTGGCTCTGGAATGCCTTGTTATTTGATTTAAGAAAAAAAAGGCACGTTTTAGGAATTCTTAAAATAGAAATGAAGATTTACCAAATTAATCTGGAAGTGTTTTCACAGCTTGCTTATAAAAAAAAAATTTGGTATCCCTTTAAATAGAATATTTCTCAGTCTACCCTGGATATGATGAGTCAGTTAAAATATTAAAAAAATTTTTTTTTCAAAGTAAAGTTTTGCTGTGTTTTGGATACAATTGGAATCCTTTTATTGTTCCTGGGATATTTTTCTTGAACAGTAAGTAGCTGAAGTATTGTGAGGAGGTGTAACATTTTTTAAAAAGTTTATTTTCTAGTATCAATTGACACATTAAATGATTCTTATCCCTGAACAGCATGAAGCTCTGATTAAAGAATTTAAAGAAATGTATTTATATTCTAGAAGTCCTGTGGAGTTTTTACTGGGAAAAACTATTTTTCATCTCCATTTTATAGACAGGAGATGAGTCATGTAATGCCCATTTTACAATGGCAATAGAGTGAAGGATTCGGACAGAGAAGGAAAATGGTGTTAAGAGAGAGATGTATTATTGATTTTCATTCAAATTGGGCTTGCTGTGTGCTGTGCTGTGCTGCCTTTCAGCATGGCCAGCGGTTCGAAATGTAAAATTTTGATTTGGGGTTGCATGTGCCTCGGTGCAAGGTCTCCTGGGCAGAGATGTTAATTTAAGAATGTTGTTAGTCTTAAATGTTCCTAAGAGGATTAAACAAATTCCACTGCAAATAAACGGGCATGTTTGGAAGGTTTTTCTACCCGCCCCCCCCCCCCCCCCAAGCAATTTCCGGAAAACACACATGAATCGTTTGCTAAAACTAACTATGCAGGTGTATTAACGAGCTCATCTCACTTGAGTGGACAGTCATCGAAGGAACGTCATCTATAGGCTTGAGTTCAGCTGTATGAACTGCACGCTAAGTTTTAATTAGAATTTATTTACGGCTAGAAGCTCCTCCTGTGTGTTGCTCCCCGAAGTCAGTAATGAACCTTCCTCTTTGCCTGGTCATTAGTATTCAGAGCTCCATCAGCCTGCAGTTCAAACGTTTTCCCTTGTTTTTGTCAGAGCTAGATGATGGAGCGAGGTTGCTTAGAAACACTCAGCCACGCTCTCAACGGGGATTATCAAATCTGTTCAGCACGCTCACCTCCGCACGCAGGGGAGAAAATTGAGTTTTGCTGCTGACGATGTTAATTGATTGCAGGTTGTTTTAGTGAGAGTATGATGTTGAAAACTAGATTTCGGTTCATTTTTATGCATTAGATGCAGGGGAAAGTATCCGGTGACACATGGCGCCGTAACCAGAAATATCAGAGAGGTATCTAAATTTGGATTGGTGTGTTTTAGTATTCAGATCTTGACACTGGTCAGCTCACAGGATTATCTTTGGGTTTTGGAGACGGTTTCTGTAGTGATTTCTTTGGTTCCCAGTCAATCCATACAGCCATCTCCTTCAATAGAGTTCTGATTAGTGCAGCCAGGGGGTGACACGCTAGAGTAGGGGGAAGGCCCGAGGGGTGAAATGAAAACCAGCTGTCATCTGGTTACCTATAATTTTATATGGTCCAAAGAAAGCTTTTGTCCTCCCCTCCCCCTTTTCTCTGTTCTTGTCAGATAGCTGTCTTCAGAAATTTCTTGCCCTACGATGCAAAGAAATGATTGCCATGGGTTTCTATGGATGATTTAATTTGACTTGAATTCATTTTTGAAGATTCCCTGATTTTTGGCTATTAACAGATTTTAAAAGCTGAAACAGGAACGCTGCCTATGAGAGACAGTTACACACAGCAAAAAACCAAACCACCTCTAGGAGGTTGGGGTGGGTAGAATTCAGGTGAGCAGGGGAGGCCAAGAGACCAGCACACCGTGTGATTTTTGTTGTGGATTTTGTCTTCCGCAGCACCTGAGCAAGTGTGCCTATTTAAACATGGTGTCTTCTGTCATAATATAGTTTATGAAAGATGCTCATCGGAACTCATGGATTGAAACTTTGGGGAGAAGAAGGGCTTCCCTTTTACTCTCTTGTCAAACATAAATAAGATAAGCAGTATCTTGTTTCTTACTTATATGAGATTATCCATGAAAATCACCTGTAGGACTTGAAAAAGCAATGCACATTCCTTGGCTTCGTGTTTTTTTTTTTTTGTTTGTTTGTTTGTTTTTTTGTTTTTGTTTTTGCTTTTGTTTTCGGATTCTGATTTCATAGAAAGGAAAGGTGCCTTGGCCCATCTCAGGCCTACTCAGTCAGAACCTACTGGGAAGGATCCAAATGCCTGATGTTCCACAAGTGTCCCTGAAAAGCTCCTTTAACGTAGGAGCATGAGATGTGAGTTCTTGGGTCAGGCCTGGAATTCCATATTGCACAAAAACTCATCGTCTTCCGTGGACTGTGCCCTGTGTGTGCAGGAATAAAAGATTGGATCCAGAATTATTTCTGTGTCTACCAGAGTTGCCCACAAAAGCCCAATTTTAGAGGGAACAAGACAAACCATACTACCTAACAATTATGCCCTAAGTATTCAAAATCCAATCGAAATTTGGTCTTGAAATCACAATTTCCCTTAAATAAGATAACTTAAAAATTATTGATCGTTGGTTTAAATGACAAATACTGCATTTCTATGTAACGTGAAGTCTCCCACATAAGATCATATACAATAAATAAGGACGTCGCATCTCATTTAAGAATTCATGCATTCTCAGAATTTTGCCTAGTTTTGAAAATACATTTAAGTAATACTTTGTGTTTTATGAATATTTTCATACACAAAGAGTCTTGTAGAAGCTGTTCTGGCTAAAATTATTAGTGTAGTTGGTACCAGAATGGTTGATGGTTCCGAATGGCTATCTAGGAACGTGGCTTTTTAGAAGTCTGGTTGCTGACAGTTTTTGAAAATGTTTGTTATTCCGAAGTGCATAGAGGTGCTTTGACTTAGAGTATTTGTTTTGAGGGGAGACGGAGCTTTGTTAGCACTGGCATAAATACTTTATTCATGGGGTCGTAGTTTAAAAAAGCCAAGAAAATGTCGTAGCTAACTAGGCTTAACTCTCTCACTTTGCATTTGAGGAAACTAAATGGCGTGAAAGAGATCGGAAAGCTGTTTTTGTTGAACTTTCGAACCATGTTACACTATCTTTTCACTAGGGTAGGTCCCTATTTCAGAGTCACATGACTTTGAATTTTGCGTGTGTCTTTGATTTCTGGTAAATGATGAGGATGTCCACGCTCCTGCTTGTGGTGGGGACACTGATTAGTGGATCCTGATGTAGTCTGTGTTCAAAGGCCTGGAGGATACACAATAAATTATGGAAAGTCGCCTGGATCTGATGTTGGTCTGACCAGGGTCTTGGAAAAGTAGGTGTGGCTATCCATGTAACTGTGGATTTGGGGGAAGAATTTAGATAGGTTTGACACAATTAAGATGATAATGTTTGCTTTTTATTGTTGAAAGTAGTGTTTTATTTTTATTTTTGTCGTAGAGATGAGGTCTTGCTATGTTGCCCAGGCTGATCTTTGAACTCCTGGATAGTCCTCCCACTTCAGACTCCCAAAGTGCTGGGCTTACAGGCATGAGCCTGGCTAAAGGAGTGATTTTTAACCCTTAGATCCAGTGCCCCCTTTTTCTAATAAATATTTTGTAACTTCCTTTTGGTGTCCTGAAATAAAATTCATAGAAAATATGGCCTACCTATACATAGGTAAATAGAAAAAGAAAGTACCTAAATTCTTACAAGATAGAATATGCTCTATTAATAATGCTAACATTATAGGATGTTTTATAGTACTAGGTCATTAAATATAAAATGTCCAATTTTGAACCAAAAGTTAGTTTAATTGTACTGCTTCTAGTTTGTGATATAATAATCAAAGTATGTGCCTAAACTATCAACACAGTTTTGCCATCTTGTTAATGCCAGCAGTGAAGAAGCCTGGAGAGCGAGTAGCATTGAAATTGCGAAGGGCATTTTCCACAGCTTGTTGAGAATTGAATATTTATCCTTACAATAAGTGGTCCAAAGCCTGGAAGAAGTGGTAGTCGGTTGGTGCAAGGTCTGGTGAATATGGTGGATAACAGAGTTTTCAAGTCCAGCTTATGTAGTTTGAGCTGCCTTGTTTGTGTGACATGGGGTTGAGTGTTGTCTTGCAAGAGGATTGGCCTGTGTCAATTGACCAATCTCAGCTGCTTAATCGCAAGCATCCTCATCATTTTGTCCAATTGGCTCAGGAGACATCCGGTGTAATCGATTGACCAGGTTTCATGAATCTGTAGTGGATAATACCTGTGCTGGACCACCAGACAGACACTATTAGCTTTTTGGATGAATATTCCGTTTTGGACTGTGTTTTAGCACTTCATCTTTATCCAACCATTGTGTCAAACACTTGTGATTGTCAAAGAATCTGTTGCATCACATGTAACAGTATGGTGTAGAAATGGTTCACCTTTACGTTGTGACAGTAAAGTAAAGGCAAGCTTCAAGACGATTTCTCTTATGCTTGTTTAATTCATGTGGTACGCATCCATCTAGCCTGTTTCAAATGGTCCACTGTTGTTGGAATAATAACGTCAAACCTTGCTGCTAATTCACGCGTAGGTTGAGATAGATTCCCTAGCACTACAGCTTTCAGCTCATCATTATCCACCTTGGTCTCAGGTCACCCATGTTGTTCATTTTCAAGACTAAAATCGCCAAAATGATACTTCTCAAACCATCGATGTGCTGTGTGTTCATTAGCCACATCCTTCCCAAAGATACTTCCACCTGTCTGCCCTGCCTTGGTTCCATGCCAGAGCTCATATTCGAAAATAACTCAAATTTTTTACTTACCCGTGACTTCACAAAAATTGCTCTAAAAAAAATTTGAATGATAGTCAAAAGCTAAACTGTGTTTGAGAGGCTGAGGATGTACATTCACAATAAAAATAAAGCAAGTGTCAAAGTGAAATGTCAGCATTATCAACTGTTAATACTTAAGGAAATTGGACATTTCATACTTTATAACCTAAATATACGCTAATTAGTGAGCTCTCAAAGATAAATACAAAGGAAGTAACTTATAATAAAAATATCAATCTAATGTGTAAATGCTCAGGCATGACTAAACTGGAAAATGAATGCCTTCACAATGTCAAAGCACCCCCCAGCGGGTGGCACAGTTCCTCTTGGAAAAACCCCTGGTTTAAAGTTAGACTTCATGACATTTTGTGAAGTGTGCGTGAATGAGGCTAAAGTTCAGAAACTGCATTGAAGCTCACTGACTTCGTGTATTCCTTTTGAGCTATGACTGTAATTCATCCTTGACATTCTTGATGTCAAGTACAGATGCTATTTTAAATCTCCAGAACGTTCGGAACATCGGTGTATGATACACTGCCCCTCAGAACATACGTTAAATATGGTAGAAAACATTGTGAGCTCTTTAGGATATACAATAAAATATTATTTAAAAATTCTGCCACCAAAATAAATTTTACATTAAATTTATCAATAGATTCGACAACTACACTATCACTTATTTGTAATACCACAACTAGTAGTGGGATTTTATTCATCTGTTTTCTTAAAAAGGACAAAATACCAGTTCACGAGGTCTTGGGTAAGCGATGACAAGCCAGGCGTGACAAAACCGCTATGAGATGTGTGATGCTGGTCAGTGAAAGATTAACTCAGTCATTGCTTAATAGTTCATCTCAACTCACTGCACTTCTTTTCAAGTCATATTCTTGGAATAACTTGTGTATCGGTTTTGTTAGTAAAACAAACCGTGTTGTTACTTAGAGCATCAATAATATTTTCAAGATATCAAAAAGAATTGTGGAAGGCATTTGGAGTTGATAGTTGCTTGCTCTAGTAATTTATAGTTCCATATGTTCATATTTATCACAATTTGAGACATGCCCTTTTTTTGGGGTAGACATTGTAATTGCTCGTGGTAACACAAAGGCAAATAACGTCTCACAGGATAGACCATAATGATATTTGTTTGTGTTCTCTTACTAAATCTGGAGTTGTGTATTTTTGCCTGTTAGGTAACTTTAAAAAAAACCAAATATTTTTGTTTATCTAAATAGCTCCCCTTGTATAAGTGATGCACACCACATTGGCGCACACAGGAATTCCTGCGTTTAAACAAGAGAGTAATTTCACACCCCAGTGTTCCGAAAACTTGAGTTTGTTGGTTCAGCCATACTGGGGATATTAGCATTCTTAATTGGATCGATCATTGCTCTCTTCAACAACAGTTGACATCCCATTCCGTCTGTTATTTTGGTTTATTCTTTGGTGTATCGTTTGCCTTATTTCCCAAATATATAAGATTTCGTACATTTAGAATTACTGCTAGTTTTGCTACCGCATGCTGAAGAGGAAGCCTTGTGGCTGTTTATGTTTCATAGTAGCTGATTTACAAGGCTCACAGGGTTGTAAAGACCAAATGAGTTTTATATGTAAAAGGCTTAGAGCAACGTGTGGCCTATACTAAGGGTAATATCAGTCTTAGCTGTTACCATCATCGTCATCATCGTCATCATCAATATTAATCGATATTAGCCTTCTAGTCATTCCATAAGAGGAACATAATTATGCTACGTATAAAATCTTTCGCTAGTGTTTCATCAATTGGGATACTTTTTAAAAGTCTTGCTATTAATAGGACTATAGGGATGTATGTCTCCTTCTACTTACTAATGCAGGAGGGTGATTTTTATATGGCCAGTGACAAGGACATTTGATAGTTGAGCATGGTCTGGAAACATCTGGGATCCTCACTCAGGACCCTTTTAGGAGTTCTTAAGGACACTATTATTTTCATAATAGTGCTAAGATGTCTGTCTTTTCACTCTCATTCTCTAGAGTAGAGGTCCCCAACCTATAGTGAGTTGTATAATTATTTCATTATATATTACAATGTAATAATCATAGAAATCAAGTGCACAGTACATGTAATGCACTTGAATCATCCCAAAACCATCCCCCCGCCATGGTCCGTGGAAAAATTGTCTTCTGTGAAAACGGTCCCTGGTGCCAAAGAGATTGGGACTGCTGCTCTAGAGTTACATATACACTGCATTTTTCTAGAGGCTACACGATGTGCTGTGATGTCATCTGACAGTGTGTTTGTGACAATATATATGCTTGTGTATTCTTTTAACATTTTCTAAGTTTTCATTTCTGATATGGGTAATACTGACTATCGCCCACGTGAACAAAAGCTCTGTGGAATGCTGAGTAACTTGTAAGGGCATCAAGATTCCCAAGATACCTAAACTTTGGTCTAAAATGGAGAGGAATGAACAGGTCGCAGCTTCTACCCGGGTAGGCTGAGTTAGGCAGCTCACTTTCCTCACTGTGGTATTAGAGTTAAAAACCTCTTCTGTGGTGTTCTGTGTCATAGAATCCCAGAATTGAACATTTTACTATCCAAAGGGGCGTGCCAATTTGAATTCACATTCATCTAGTTGTGAGAATAAATTAGCATGCACCTCACAATTTGGGACTAGTAATTAACTATTGGAATTTTGAACGGAAACAAACCAGTCTATTACACTGTTTTTCTGGAATAGTCTTATGTATCCCACCTGTGCCACCAGGAAGGAGACAAACATGGCTGAGCACTATGGTCAACCATCATACTTTATTCCATTGTGATTATAAAATAAGCAACATGTAGAAATTGGAATATACTCTTGAGTATTTTGGCCACAACTAGGAGAGAAAGCAAACTTCGGAACTCCAAACTGAAAATTCTTTTTTATTCTGTCTCCCTATTGTTTAGAAAATTTCATATGATTCTGTTATTTATCTCTGCTTCTGAGAAATAAGTTTGTTAGCATTGGGATCATCTAATCTTTATTTTAGCAAGATATAAAGCTTTTAATGAAATGAAAACTCTTCATAAGCTATCGTTTCTAGTTGCTTGCGTAGGAAGAAAAGGCTTGGGTAACTAGTCATCATCGGATCTTCAGTTAGCTGTGAATGACTGTAGCATCCTCTTTTTTTTCTAATATTTTTAAAAAAGTTTTGGTAGCATTTGGTCATGCTGACTTAAACTACTGACTGTCATTTATAACACAGAATTATATTTAAGCATTGTAAACTTACTTTGTGAATAATTTCTTCCTCATAATTTAAAAATATCTAAAAATCAACACCAAATTAAATGTTCTGTTTCAGTTTTTGCTGTGGTTCATGTCCTGTGGTCATAAGATCAGCTCCTCCCCAAGGCTGTTATTCCACAGAATGACTTTGCATTTCTGTACAGTTGCCATATGCTGATGTTCATATCTCAATGCATTAAAAAGTTTCTTATTTTGCATTTGGCTAATGTGTTACTGTCTCGGGACAGTTCTACAACGATTTCCTTCTGAAGGAAAACATTGTTATTCCTTAGATGATTATTTATAAAATACTGTTCTTCTGGCATTTAAACTATTTTTCATACTTTGAGGTAGGATGAAGAGGACTTTTGGAATACATGATGCATTTAGATTTGAATATTACACCTCCTAGTAAACCTTTCTTTTTGGATTCTCTTAACATTTTTTTTTGAAGACGAGACGTACACTGTAAATGTAATTAAGTTTGTATCAGTTGAAGTATTTCACATGCAATACTGTTAGAAGAAAAAGTTAGGAAAAGGAGTTGGGCAATTGACTTTTGAGTGCATCCTCCTGTAGTTGTAGAAATGGAAATTCAGGCCGGGCGCGGTGGCTCACGCCTGTAATCCTAGCACTCTGGGAGGCCGAGGCGGGTGGATTGCTCAAGGTCAGGAGTTCGAGACCAGCCTGAGCGAGACCCCGTCTGTACTAAAAATAGAAAGACATTATGTGGACACCTAAAAATCTATATAGAAAAAATTAGCCGGGCATAGTGGCGCATGCCTGTAGTCCCAGCTACTCGGGAGGCTGAGGCAGTAGGATCGCTTAAGCCCAGGAGTTTGAGGTTGCTGTGAGCTAAGCTGACGCCACGGCACTCACTCTAGCCTGGGCAACAAAGTGAGACTCTGTCTCAACAAAAAAAAAAAAAAAAAAAAAAAAGAAATGGAAATTCAGCAAGGTGAATTTGCCTAAAGTCAAGCAGCTAGCGAGTTCTGGAGCAGGATGGTTAGCCCACTCCAGTGGGTCCCGTTCTTTACCTTGCAAGCTGCTGCATCTGCTAAGAACAGAGTGTGTCGCCTCTCTTGATCTGCTACCCCTTCGCTGCCCGACTCTTCGTAAATCATTATTCTTTATTCTTAGGACTTTATCTTTTATTCTTAGGCCTCAGAGTTTTGTTTATGAAAATGAAAATCATCTCTTTAGTTTTTTTGTTTTATTTTTTAAATAAAATCCCTGTGATTTTTCTATATTCTGTAAAATCCTTTAAATATGATTGGTGGGTTTTTTTTTTTTTGGTATAATTATCAGAGAGGCCAGTTTTCTTTGTTTTCTAGACACTTCAAAAATGAATGCAGTTTTGATTCCTACCAAAAATGTTTAAAATTATAGTAAATTAGGTCGTCTTAAAGGGTCAGTTACCTCATTTGCCAGTGATGGAAATGTTAATGAGACTGGTTGGATACAAAAGCGTGATTGTCATGGTGGAGAACGTCGACCCCATTTGTAATACTAGCTTCCGCTGGGTGAATTTTGACTTAACTTTCATGGTCAGTGATGCTCCCAGCAGGAAAAAAAGCAATTTTTTTGAAGGCGGTTACTAAAACTCCTTCTTTATTCACTAGAAACCATAGATAACAGACGTGAGGGTTGCTCAGGGTGGTTACAGGTGGGCTCTGCCGGGGAGAGGTGAGAGTGGCGTATTCGATCACCCCACAGGAAGAGAACTGCGTGGTGAATGGAAGATAGTTGGTTTTCCACCTTCGTAACCCACCCATCCCATTGACAGAACTCAGTTCTATTTTGCTGGCTGTAGAGATCTGTGTGCCTTACAGTAAACTGATGATGCCTGCTAGCTAGATCCTACAACAATTGGAAACACATCACGATTCAGAGAACAGATCGCTGGAGTATAAATTCGAAAATGTTGATGTCACATCTATCGTGCAAAGCTTCTTGGTACAATATTGATAGCTTAACGTCCAGCTGTAACTGCTGGTTTCTGATCTTCCTATTTTTATCTTATTGTTTAAATGAATCATGTCATTACTACTTTAAAAGCCACTGAAAAATTCTCAATTAGATTAAATTGTCAAAGTGCATAACGGATGTTTGTCTGTCTCTGTCCTTGTGTTAATTAATGATTTGTAAGAAGTGCTCTGCGGATGAATTTAACCTCTGAATGGTTGAAATTCTGACTACACCACTTGTTTAATGTTAAGTCAAACCAATGTAAAAAGAAAATGCTGCATAAGGACTCTTTTTCCTAAGGTTTAAAACTATTTCAGAAATGACTTGGTTTAGATTTTTATAATACTGACAGTGCACATCACACTCGAACATTCATATGTATGCACATTTAGTTAATATCTTAATTTAAAATAGTCTTCATTCTTTATCATTGTTTTTGAAATGAGCGTTTGTCGATGTTGCCATTGTTCTTTTTAAAAAAATTTTGTAGGGGGATTGGTGTGTCCTTTTCAGAACAGACTAAATCAGTACTGGTATAATAAAAATGTTACAAATGTTGATATCCACATTTTGTTAAGTATCTTTTTCTCTATTGCCATATACCTAACAGTCGCCGTCTCAGGAAAGGTTAGCTCAACTAGATCTCATTAAGCTGATGTGTTTTTGAGTGGGTGCACTATACTAACAGCTATAAATTACATTTCCTGTTATTAGTTTCCTGTGTAGCAATCTTTCTTAACTAGTCAATACTATTCTTTATTTCCAGGTCTTTATAGAGGAAGTGACTATAAATAGTCATAGAAGTTAAATTTTATCTTACGATATACTTGGCTTTTAATCCGGAAAGCATCCTGAACCATTTTAGAAGTGTTTGCTTTATTTTAACCCCTTAAAATAGTACATTCAAAAAAGAATTTTAATAATACCATTTAAAGATATATTCTTATCTTAAAGCAATATTGGCTTTACCAGCAACTAGATCGGCGCCTTTTGCTGTATTTGGCCTGATGGAGGAATGCATGGTGCCAACTATAAAAACACTTTGATTAATTTGTTTAATTAATATCTTGATAGAATGCCATGAAAGCACTATTATGGGACTTCTGTGTTATATTTTGTGAAAGCAAAATAATATGTTTGTCAAGTGCATTTAGAAAAGAAAAACTCATACCTTATATTTAAAACCTGCCCCTCCCACCTTTTTTTTGTAATTCTGAGGTAAATTTTCCACTTTTTAAAATTCTGTTTGCATTAATTTCTTTACTGTTTTTGGTCAGAGGTTCTCGTTGCATTTCCTGGATAACGTGTTTACCATACATGTTAGTCACTACGCCCCTGAGTCTCCACCTTGCTTGCCCCTGGGACGTCTTTGCACTTGCAGGTCAGACAGCACAAGCCATGATGACTGTGATCTTGTTTTCAAGGGTTTTAATCTGTTTTTGGAATCGGTGAAAATTCTGTTTTGCTGTAAGATTAAGCCCCTGGAAGGCTGCATGTCTTTGCCCTTTGCAGATGCTTCTAATGACCTCTATAGAATCGTCCCACAGAGGTGTTCCATGTTGTTTTCACATCGGTTTCAGGAATATACGAGCCATGTCTGTCAATCTCTGAGGGGGAAAGTAAATGCAAAACTTTTTTTGACAAAATAGAAAATGTCATGCTCGTTGTGGTGGCCATAAGGCCTGGCGTTCCTCCTCAGCCCCACTGGGAGGCGTTGCTGACTTAGCGCCTACACAGAAAGAGGAGCCGCCTGCCTGTGCCAGCATCATGGCGGCTCCAGTATCAATGGGATGTATTGAGCTGAGTGGTCAATGGCCGGTTCCTGGGACTGCATTTAATCATGGAACAGTCAAGACTTACATTTGTCTTTTGACAAGATGGAAAAACAGTTGAGTCATGCCTTTTTTCCCCCTTGAATTTGGAAAATTGGACAAAGTATGAAAAGCCAATTATCACTATGATTTGAATTCTACATTTTTTTGAAAACCCTGTCCCCACAGTTAAAAACCATGGTGATCCCATTAGTGTTGTAAATTTCCGCAGGCTCTTAAAGGAAGTAGCCACTGCCCTGTCACTTTGGAAAAGTGAGTGCCGTGAAGATACAACAGCTTGTTATCTAAAGCAGAGGCGTCCAGGCATGCTATGCATCAAAATCACTTTTTAAAAACTCAGATTTTAAGAATTAGGAATAAATGATCTAAAGGATAAAGTTGTTAAAGAGGAAGTTGCTTATTGAGTTCAGAAAAATGTGCTTAATTCTTTTACTATTATGCCTTTTGTCTGGCCATATGGTCTTTAATAATGACCAGATGAAGAGCTATCTTGATCTAATTAAACTAGCTGTCATAATTAAGTATAATTGGACAATAAATTATCTTAGGTTTCTGGCCAGCAATTTGTATCACTGATGTTCTAAACTTACTTTAATGCTATCCATTTGGTAGACAGTATTGCTTTAACATCATAAGTATGGGCGTGAGAGCAGGCTGTTCGAGATTAATCTTGGCTCCACAAGTTAACAGTTCCATGCACTTGGGTGAGTTACTTGGCTTTTCTGGGCTTCAGTGTACCCACCTCTAAAATGAAGGTAGGAGGTGTACCAGCATTATTAAGTTGTAAGAATTAAATGAGTTACACTGAACATTTGAGATGTGTTGGTTATTCTATTTCGTACATACATTAAAGTTATCATTTTAACGGCTTGCAATTATGGATTGGGATAATAAAAGGTGTTTATGTATTTTCACAAAACGAGAGCATCCTGAATGTCTGCTCAGTCAGCCTGTATGCTAGTAGCAAAAATTTCCTGTAGAACAGATTGAAACAATAGAGGATCTGTGTTTTGCATAACTGCAAAACAGGTGACTGTGAGCTTCATTATGTAACTCTGTAATGTTACCAAGGATCAACTCTTTCCCTCTTTCCTCTCTGTCATCCTAAGCATCTACTAGCTCTTCTCACAATGTGGGAAGAGTTGTAGAAGCTCTGTCACACACGTTACAGCTACATGAGCTGGAAACCTTCCCCCAAAACCTTCAACAGATTTTACCTGGTGTCTCGTGAGTTAGAATTGGGTCTCTTGCCTTTTCCTAAGCAAATCCTGAAATGGAATAAAATTACTGTGAGTCACGTGGCCAACCAGGGAAAAATAGATACCTGAAAAATAACTGAGTTCTGTTAGCGGGGAAGGCAGAATGGATACTGAGTTAACCAACATTGTCTGTTGCATTATTGATATTTTTTTATAGATAACATTTATGCGTAAATAAAAAGGCTAACATTTAGGTATATATTACCTACTTACAAGGGGATGGGTTAATTGACATTTCATGGAGTATAACTTACGTATATAAAATCTCTACTACTCATGCAAACCCTTTGGGGTTGAAATTATTAACTTTATTTCATGGATTGAGAGGGTCACTAGTCCAAGATAGTAGAACAAGTAACTGCTGACAGATAAATGATCGTCCAAAGTTATACTTTTCCCATTATAACATGTAATTTTTTTAATCCCCTTTAAGCATCAGGATATAACATACTTTTTCCCCCCTACGCTATATATTTGGTATACATGTACTTTTAATCTTTCTTGTAACACTGATTCACCTTATTTTTAAAGACAGATACAAATTTTATGTATGAACAGATTATATATCCAATATATAGTGTTTTGTATTTCATATTGGTCAATTTTTCTTGATAAATTTTGACTATTTGTTAAATATTAATATAAACGGGATATAGGATTTATGGAATGTTATGAAATGCTTCATTAGATCTTTTTTCTTTTTTCTTTTTATTTTCTTTATTGTTTATTTGCTTCATTAGATCTTACGCAGTAACATGTACTTACTTCTGTTTGGCTCTGTGACTTCATTGACTGATCCCAAAATGAACATTTTAAGCTCTAACATGGCTTTCCTACTGTACCTGGTTCTCATGAATATGATTATGTATGAGGATAGATACATGGAAATTGGAACTGACAAATCAGTGGTTTGGGATTGACAGCAGAAGCCCAGAGCAGTCGGTAAACCTTTAGCAAGATAAGGTTCCCTTCCTTTCACCTCTGTAATTGCTGTGATGAAGACTGCATTGTAAGACTAGAGTCATTTAATTCCTAGAGAACAAAAAAGGCTCAGGGGTGCTGGAATAAAGGGATTGCCAAGAACAACTGATTTTTCTTACCATTCCTCTTCTTTGCGTCACACATTTGGACAAAACAAACAGTATTTCCTGGGCCCTTCTCCACTGCTTGGGATTAGAACCTCAACAGTTGCACACTTGATGTTGAGTAGCAGTGCCATCTGTTTTGTTTTGTTTTGTTTTTGCTTTAAAACTTTGCCCCAAATAGGATTTGCGTGAGCCTTCACCTGAGTACATGTCCAGAGGGAAGAACTGAGAGCAACTGGAAATAACATTCTCATTTTTTACATGAACATGTTTAGTTCCAGATACCTCAGCAGATCCAGATGAGGTGCTGACACTTATTCCCCCAGCTCTCCTTTGCAGCTCATGAAAACGTGATCATAATTTATTTAACACCATTGTCTCGAAAGAAAAAGACCTACAAGGAACTTAGTGGCCATGGTATACTTTGTGCTGTTCCCTGACCACACCCTTTCCCCAAGTGACCGGAGACAGGACCCCACTCTTGAAAAGACTGTTTCCCTGGAACTTTTATTAATGCAGTAAAATTCTTGCATCTGTTAACACTAACTTTGGAATATAGGAATTATTGTTAATAGTAGCTTACCAAAATAAAATTGCAACAATGTGTAACAGAGAGGAAACAAAACATGAGTATATTTTCACTTAGTGGATAATTTTTGGTTTTTTGTGACATTGTACTGGGCTTGTGTCCTTTTGTCATATAATGGAGTCCTTCACATATAACCACCCCTTAAACTCTTTAAATATTAGAATGAGAATTGATGCGTAGATAAATATCTGGTTATCAGATGTAGCTACAGTATCTTTAACTTTTTCTACATGGCCAAGTTGTGAACAACAGCTGTTGTGGTTGTTAGAAATATTATTGGTATGTGTCAGTAGAACCAATTGAAAAAAATATTCAGAGTCTAGTAAATTCAGGAACCTGAGGTCCAGGAAAATTCTCACAAAATACTTTTTTCCCCCCTTCTCTCTCTACTTCCTTCCTCAGGAATCGTGCTTAGCTATGGTTTCTCATATTTGAGTCTTAAAAATTAAGTAATATCCTTTTCATGGGAAGCCAAAAATTTACCAATATTTTGAATTATTGTGAAATTATATATGCTGTAAGACATACTGCTTTTTATGATGTAGATAATTAAGGTATGTGAGCTATGTCAGCCTCTAGTTCAAACTTTTAAAGTCTTTTACTGGGGGGGGAAAAAAAAACCAACACCAAACTTCTCTTTTTAGTGACTCATTTGGAACGCTTGTTTCTACATAATGTGAACAATCTCAGTTCAGCTCCCAGGATCATTTTAACTAACATCCGTTGTGCTCTTCTTCATTTTGATGAGTGGTAACAGCCTAAGCCTCGGAAGTACATTTTTGTTGTTATAGTCACTTCTTCTGTCATTTAGTGAGTTAGGGTCACATTATATCGCTGTCCTGGGAGCCATTCTTCTCATCGCTTATTGTGTGTCTTTCTGTTGGGTGAATAACCCTGTTTATTAAACTGTGAAATAATGATTTACTGAGGAAATTGTGGTATTGACGAGTGGGCATTGACTTAAGGAATCTCCATTTGCTGGGATGTTAAAAAGGTAGCAATCTTGTTTACTTTTTTGTTGGTATCTGACTCTTCTTCTGACTGCTAAGCAATGCAGTGCAGGGAGAGTTCAGAGCTCAGTGTTTCAGTTCTCTCTTAGAAAATATCGGGAAAGGCCTAGAGGCTTACTGTTTAAAAAAAAAAAAAAAAATTGGGCTGTAAAGAAAAAATCCCCAGCTATTTCTCTAACATTGGTTTATGATTCCTGCCTAAAAATGGGTGGGTAATTCCAGGTACTTAACAGTTACAAATAAGAGGCCCAAGACATTGCACCTAAGGGCATGTGTTGTAGAAAATCATAACAATTTTGTGTCAATTAACCCACAAGCCTTTTAATCTTGGATCAACAAAAAATACTACTTTGCCAATAAGATCCATGCAGTCAAATTGAGCTCTTGTAAGACATGTGCACAATTAACTAAAATGCAAGGCAGAGTGTGGTGCCTATGTTAAAAAGACATGTGGAAGTGCAGAGGAATTATGGAAGAGGAAATGCTTTGGCACAGGGGCTCAAGGAAACTTAAAAGGAGGTGGCCTTAGAGCTTAACTCGGCCTGGGGCGGGGGGACAGAATACAAGCTTTTAATTCTAACGAAGAAATTTATTCCAGGCAGAGGGAATGGCAACTGTGTGTTTGAAAGAAGCATGCATTTAGGCAATGGAGAATTGGTTCAGTGTAATTGGAATAAAGGTACCTGTGTACATTTTGGGGGAAGGAGACATTGTGTAATGGAAGCTGAGGTGTAGACACTTTCTTTGGACTAAGTGTAGCCCCAGCCTCTTGGAAATTTAGTTATAATAGAGTCAAGGAGGCTGCTAGAAAGGAGAGAACTCATTTCTACATCATGTATGACTTAACACTTTGAGGAAATGATTTAGTGGGAATAAAAAGTATTTTATCAGGTACTCTAAATATCAAGGCAATGACGGTAGGTTGAGCTATGTGATTCTTACTATTCACATATGGCCACTACGATGAAGCAGAATTCCTGCTAAGAACTGTAAGGATCAAAGAACTTCGTAACAGCAGCCACTCACATTATGTTTTAAAATAACCACATAATACCTAAGTCTCCGAAATAGCAGGGCTAGAGTGATTTGGGGCAATGGGAGATGTAATGACTTAATATTTTTGAGCAAAGAGATGCACAGTCCACATGCAAAGTGAGTAGGAGCTGAGAAATGGTTGTCATCTTCTACAGGGGAGCATGCACATCTATACTTGTTATATACAGCATGTAACACCACGGTTGTCGTCATCTTAGATCGAAAGACAGCCCTGGCCAAAATACACACACACACACACACACACACACACACACACATAAAATTCTATCAATCATTTTGTATTTTCTAGTTATTCTGTTTGATAATTATTTTCTGGGCATGTACTATATCCTATATGATGTGTTAGGCACTGAGGATGTGCAAATGAATACAGCATAGTCTCCCTCTTGTCAAGTAGCTTAGTTGGTTATAACCTATATTTTTCTCCCCCAAACCAACATACTCGGAGATAAACACACATTCGCCAGCAACAGTGGCCTCTTTGGTCAAGTGTGGAGAAAAGGAGATGATAGAGTTGATGTCGTCTGGCAAACAGCCTAAGTTGTCCATAGTCCTCTATGCTGAGCTAGGCGTGGAGGAAGGTTACACCAACAGTTACGCCTTCCGTTACCACCAAGGGAATTTAAAGGGGAAGAAATCCCACCTGGCTTGGCTTGGGCGTGGAGTAGCATCAGGTGTAATCTATGTGTCTAGAAGGGTTTTGCATGAGAGAGACAATCCATGAACAGGAATATCCTTTTGTAGATATTTAGAGTATAGAACTTAGTACAGGACTAGGGGTAAAAGAAAGGGTTCATCTGGGAGGGTTAGTTAACCTTTGAAGTTTGTGATCAGAATGGATTTGGACAGAAGAAAAAGAAACGCTCTGACTTTGTGCATCTAAATTCGCCTAAGCAAAGGCAGCACAGTGGTGTGTATTAAATCCTTGTTGCATGTAGGATGTTAGGCTATATTCAATTGAGTTTTTTGATGTTCCATATAACAAAAGCCAAGTCAATTTAGCTTAAGTAGAAAAGAAAATAAATTGTTGTTCTACAGAGGTTCTTCATAACCTCAACTGGCAGAGGAAGTTAATGCAACTAGAAAGGCATGAGGAACTCCAAGGGTACTTGTGCCCGGTCTCTGATTTCTGCTTTCTTCTGGGCTTTTGCTTTATTCTTCATTCCCCAGAGTGGCTTTCCTTGCCTCTCTGTTTCTGTGTTACATTGTATCTACTTCCCATTGCTACATTTTCCTCATGATAATTCTAGCTATAAGAAGAGATCGTCCCTCAGTCCCACCTCTAAGTTCTCTGGGGAGATAATTTAGTTGGTCAAGCTTAGATGGAGGGCCCAAACCTGATCGCATCAGTGGTGGTTAGAAGGAGGTGATGCAAGGTGGTGACAGTGATGCTGGTGGCCGTGGCTGTGGGTGATAGGGTAGAGTCATGCAGAACACGTATGTCTAAAAGGGCCCCGCTCATTTGGATGGATGGGAAGGTTAAGTAAGTGTGTGGGTAGGTGGATGGAGCTATTTCTCAGATAATGGATAAACTGGCTTTATAAGATCATATGATTACAAAAGACTAAAACATCGAGGACATGAGAAATAGGAATAAAATAATAATGGAAAAGATAAGCATACAGGCATGGAAGTTACAGTCAGTCACCTTGCTTTGAGGCTTCCCAATCATTAAAGCAAAAATTAAAGTGTTTTTTCTGTGATCCTACAAATTTTTTTTGTTTTGTTCCTCAATTATTTCTGATATAAAATTTTCCTAGGAGGTGATTTTCCCATGCATGCAGTAGGAAAGATTTTGTCTTCTAATTGAATTTTACAATAGAAAAAAAAAGCTTCCCATCATTTTCTTCAAGTAGAAGAGTGTGGCTGTATCATTCCATTGGGATGGAATGGGACCACATAATTCATGTCTCTTAAAGCTAACATTCAGATTGCTGTCATTTTTTTTTTAATTATTTTTTGGAGCGATTTTAGGTTCACAGCAAAATTGAGCGAAAGGTACAGAAATTTCCCATACACATCCCACAGCCACACATGCACAGACTCCCCCATTAGAGGCTTCCCCCACCAGAGTGGGATTCATTTGTTATAACTGATGAACCTACATTGACACATTATTTTCACCCAAAGTCCATAGTTTACATTAGGATTCACTTTTGGTGTTAGTATTATACGTTCTGTGGATTTTTGTTCACACAGTAGCTTTTCACTGCCCTAAATATTTTCTGTGTTCTATTCATCCTTCCCTCCCTTGAATGACTATTCTTAAAAGACAGTATCAATCTATTCACTTTGAACCAATTCATTCATTCTCAAATACTGGACTGAATGTCGTCAAAATATCTTACTATTAGTTTTCTAGATTTCTCTCTATGAATGGATGCCTTTAGCTACTTTTCTCATTGTGTGAAGAGTTAGTGTGGTTTTAATAAAAATATATCAGTTCCTCCTATTAATATTTGCTCCAATTTTTAAGTCTTGATTTTTTTTTTTTTTTTTAAAAGGCCTCAATATTGCGAAATTTTGATTCCTAATGTGAAAGACTGTTGTGTTGTCTTTGGCCTATAATTTGTTATATTAAATTTCTTTACATTTAATTAGTTCTTTTGTAACCATTAGGATTATTTTCCTTAGAAAGTAAACGCTTTACATTATGAGAAATTTATATTCTCTTTTAAATTACCTAAGAATAAAGCATGGTTTTAAGCCAGCTGCTAGATATTCTAATTTTCCTATTGTTCAAAAAGCATTCATTAAAATTTAGTACAAAGAAAGATCTTAAGCCATATTTATTCCAAATCTTTCACCTTCTTCATACACTGAAAACATTTGTCAACACTTCATTACTAACATGGAGTATAAGTTAATGATGCACAAAGTTTAAAACCTCTTATATTCAATTAGAGGACCTATTAGCTTTGAAAGCAGTAAATAATAATTGGCATTTACTGAATTTTTAATAGGATCTACATGTTACATTTTTGTTTTAGAGTGCATATAACATACTGCGTTATGCTGTGAAAACTTGATGTTTTGAGAATGCAGTTACCTTTTAGCATTTAACCTAAAGTCTCTTCCTGATTTTAATGTGGAATATTTCCTCCCTTTAATTGCTAACATGTTTTTGGAATATTTACACACAATTTTTAAGGTGCTAATTGGCACTAGAATAGCTGGTGGACGGTAAACTGTTGGAATCAACATTAACTTAAAGCACATCCACAATAAATTTTTGTATCCTGGCCTGGAATTGCTGGCATTTGTGTGTAAAATGCATCACTAGTCTAGCAGTAAAATACATAAAACAGCAGTAGGCAGTTGTCGTATTTACCTTACCAGAGCCTGGAGATGCCAGCTACTGGGTCTGCCTCGGTAGAATCTGATGGTCTTTGGTGTTAGTATGTGTAATGGTGAGGGTCTTGCCATCTTTGTACAAAAACATTGTTTATTTGTGTGTTATAGCTCATTTGGTCCAACGGGGTTAAAAACAAACCCCAAACTGAACCATTCTTCTAAAACCTCAGCATTTGATTAATAGAAATTTTTGTATCTCATGTTTGCTTTGTGTTTCATGCTTTTATTTTCTTCGCAAATTTTCTTTAGTTGTAATTTGCTATCCTAGCATATTCAGGAAAACTGTGCATGCCAGGATGCTGAGCGTGCTGCTCTGAGCAAGACATCTTTCTCTCTCTCTCTCTCTCGTTCAGCTTTTCAATAAACATTTTATTTTTTTATTTTTGTTGATTTAGAGGGTACCTATGCAGATTCGTTACATGGATATGTTGCATAGTGGTGACATCTTGGCTTTTTGCGTAACTTAATACTCATTGTTCATCCTCCCTACTACTTGTGTTTTCCCTGAGAATGAGCTATTTATCTACCCAATATACCATTTTTACAATAATTCCTCTACTTGGTTTTACTAATTCTCTTGTGAAAAGACTTTCGAAGGCCTTACTTTCTCAGAGTGCATAACCTGGCTTGGAATCATAGCACCCAAGACATTTTCTCATATGGCTCCTTGGGTTTCGCTCAGAGCCCACAGATTGGTTGGGCAGGAAAACCCCTTTTAAACCATCCCTTTCCGGGGTTCTGACCCAGGAGCGGCGTCTGCCAACCCCGGCGGTACACAGTCATTTCCACTGCCCTGAGCCTGGCTGCTGGTGATGATGCTGGAGATGGTTTCCCAGGCTCAGTTGATGGAGGGCAATTTGCCTCCCTTGTCCTAGATCTTTAGGAGGATGTCACACAGGATGCGCTTCAGTCTGCTTTACAGTAGTCACCTGGTACGGCTGTTTAGCTGTATTCTTTAGCATCATTTCATGGACCTTTTGAGTATTTGAAGTGGCTGCTTCATCTAAGGGCACAGAGAAGCTTCAAGTTGGCATTGACGTAAACTTTCAGTAGATTTTACTGTTCTATTTTAATGAAGAGGGGTAGTGAGGTTCAATTTCTTTTTTCTTTTTCTTTTCTTGAGATAGAGTCTCACTCTTTTGCCCAGGGCTAGAGTGCAGTGGCATCATCGTAGCTCACAGCAACCTCAAACGCCTGGGCTCCTGCCTCAGCCTCCCGAGTAGCTGGGCCTATAGGTGTGTGCCACCTCACTGGGCCAATTTTTCTGTCTTTAATAGAGTCAGGGTCTTGGTCTTGCTCAGGCTGGTTTCGAGCTCCTGAGCTCAAGTGATCCACCTGCCTCAGCCTCCCAGAGTGCTAGGATCACAGGTGTGAGCCACTGCGCCCAGCTTATTTTGATATTTCAAATGCTTTTTCACCCTACCTCTTAAAGGTTCCTTAAACTTTAAAATCAGTCATAGTCATAGGCAATAGTTAAAATAGTTGATTCCTGAAAAGAGTAAACTTTGATTTAAATGATTATTTTCTTTGAAGTTAGATTCATTGTCTGAACTACTAAGTCTGAAATGTGATTATAGGTGTTTTACAGACGCTGCTGTCGAAAACACAATTTTGAGCATTCATAGTCACCTCCGTTCTTGACCAGTTAAAATTTGGGGGTGATGGTAACACTGGATTGCTACTATTGTTCGGAGGGGTTATTGTCTCTGCAAAATGCATTGACTGATTCATTCTGGAGGTTTCTCCTATGAGGTCACAGATGCTCCTGCCTGTGGTTTCATCCGTGTCTCTGCTTGGGAGCCTATGGGGAGCAAACCGGTGTGGCCTCTCTCCTTGCTTGTGGCTGTGCTAGTGTCTTCCCGGAGAACAGCCTGAGCAAGTAAACCACATACACTTCTTTGCAGTGGCAGCTTTCTGCTCCTCGTCTCTGTTGTTTTTCCTCCTACCTGGGTCATGCTTTGCTTGGCGTGGGTCACAGTCAGGAGCAGGAGTGGAGGCGGCTTCCCACTTCGGGCAGTTCCTCAGCCTCCAGCCTAGGGCTTGAGCAATTTGAAAGGAAGATGGCCTGTTAGATTTTGTTACCTATGTCCGTTTGAGTGAGTGAATGCACTCAATGGGCTGAAAAATGACTGTTTATATACATTGTGTGTAACTTTTAAGGCACTTTGATTGTTTACTTGTGCAGTTATGTAAGTTGGTTAAAAAGCACTGATTTTGGCCGAATGCAGGGCTCATGCCTATAATCCTAGCACTCTGGGAGGCCAAGGCAGGAGGATCACTTGAGCTCAAGAGTTTGACAGCAGCCAGAGCAAGAGTGAGACCCCGTCTCTACTAAAAATAGAAAAATTAGCTGGGCATGGTGGTGGTGCATGCCTGTAGTCCCAGCTACTGAGGAAGCTGAGGCAGGAACATCGCTTGAGTCCAGGAGTTTGAGGCTGCAGTGAGCTATGAAGACACCTCCTCACTCTACCTCCAGCAACAGAGTGAGACTCCATCTCAAAACAAACAAACAAACAAACAAACAAAACACTGATTTTCTCTGGGTGGGACTGTTGATGCGGGAGGTCTTGCATCCTGTCCTCCTACCGTCCGGTCCTGGAGGAACCAGATGAGTCAGCTGTGTGCCTCAGGATATGAGCATTTCCTTCTTTACCCCCCTTTATCATATGTGTGTGCAATGCTTTGTGACTTTGAAATTCAATATGCAAGTATTTATAGCCAAGCAATGTGCTGTATAATTCACATGGGAGTTTTCGTTTACCACTTTAGTTCATTCCGGGTCATTCTTTTTTGCATGCAGTTTTGAAGAAGATAATCGACTCTAGCATATTTCTGTAGCTTGGGGCTCAAGAGAGCTCGGTAACTGAGAGAATTTCTCTGCTACTTACTGCATTCCATTGACAGTGTATAAGTAGAACTCTTGTTCGTGCTCTAAAGTGAAGGGCATGTGTTATATAATACATTATCTCTGTCATGTTTTAAATTGGGGTCGTGCAGACGTGTTGTCTTTAAAAATAATGAATAGGTGGAAAAGGAGCAGATTATTAAAATAATGAAAAACATTCTGTTTTTGAAGTGAAGCCTTTTAATATTACGCTCCTGCTGTTTTATTTTTAAACTAACAGTTAAAAGAGCATAACAAAGATTTCTTTTTTTTTTCTGGGTTGGAAGAAAATCCTAATTATCCCCAAAATACAGAGTGACTATAAAATACGTGAGCCCTGAGGAAGGGACGTTTGTTTTTCTTAAGCATCTGTGAACATGATTGCCTTGAAAATTTTTATGTTTCACTGTAATGTTTTTGGTTTTTTTTTCCCCTCCAAAAGAAAGGGTTCAGTTTCTCTATGTTGTGCAGGTGCCAATATGTTATAACTGGGGCATGTGCGGCAGTGATCTCTGTCACATGCTGGCTATGCAAGGGCTGTGTCTTCCTATACCTGGCACGTGTAGGTGCTCCGAGTTTGTTGAAAGATTCAGTAAATGAACCATGACTCATTTCACATGACCAGTGGGATTTTCTTTAACCGAGTTGGCCTGGATGTGGGAAGGTCCAGCAAAGTTCTCACCTCACTATGGGCAGCAGTGCTTGAAGACAGTTGGGGTCTTTCACAGTGATTCTTGTTGACCTACTTTTATATCAGGGGTGGCACCTGCAGGTTGAGCTGTCTGGGAAGGTCATCCAGGAGACGCTCAGAGCGTGGACGGGCTCAGAGATCTGTGCTGCCCGGTCTTGTCTCCTGTGAAAACCTTTTTACAGAGAGGTCTGAGTACCACAGCCCACCTCACCCCCAGAAAGAGGAAGAACGTGCTTCATTGACAGATAAACATAGTGATTTCACATTTTAAAAGAAAATTTCAATGATATTTGTTTCTGTCTGAGGCTACCAGGATGAAAACTTTAAAAATAATGACAAAACGCCTCTAAATACAATTTAAACCAGTGTGTAAATTTAGTGTGTTTAACTAGATGTTACAAATGTTTAGTTGTTTAGTTGCTGAAGTAATCGGTGTGATGAAAAGGCAAAACTGCGTGGGTGGGGTGTGAGGATCCCCTAGCTTTGGACAAAGTGCAGAAACCCAACGGAAGCAGTGCCAAAAAACTGACCCCATGACATGTCTTTCTTACCTTATGTTGTAGGTTGTGGACTACTTAGTAGGGCTTCAGAAGAAAGTGAAGCTAGGGGCAGAGGATGATAGAATGTTGTATTTATTTCTGACTTTGGTCTGTGAGGTGCATCATAAAACCTAAGACCCTCAGAGAAAAAGTCGAGTTTGTTGTCTATTATTTAAGTAAGACTTTATTGTCAAGTTAAAGGCAAACGTCCACATTCTGCCCATAATCCCAACGGAGCTCCTAATTCAGATGATTTCTCATGTGGGAATAAGCACTATTCCAAGACATTTCCATGGCACTGAATTTTGAAAGTTATCCCAATTATGATAGGGGGGAAAACATAGTGGGTCAAATTTCCTATTGTTTGAGAACATCAGCTAACACATACAAAAGTGTGCCTGTTGAGCTGTAAGTTATCTGATGGTTGTAGTTTAGTTTTCTTGCTCCACCTCACCTTCCGATGATGCTTGTGTGGGCTGTTTGATGAGTTGGACGTAGCTGAAGCAAGGTGTAAGAATGGATAGACCTGGGTTATTCCTTCCCCAGTAATTGCATGTGGACTGCTTTTGAGAGGGATGAATAGGGTTTGGATTTCAGAGGTGATAGGGATGAAAGAAAGACTCGTAGGAGGTGACTGACGTTTTTGTTCAATGTGTTTGCAAAGGTAAAACCAGTCCTGGGTTGCCTTGTCTGTGGCTCTGTCTTAAATTCCTGCCATTGGTTTTGGAATTGGAGAAAAGAATGGCGCTCTGTACGGAAAAGACTGAGAGTTGAGGAAGACTGCTCCTAAACCATGTTCGCTGAGTGCATAATGTGTTTAGGAGGAAATTTTCAAGCCATTTGGATTGCGTATTTCATGCTGTTTTAAATAGTGGGGAAACTTCTGTAGGAAATGAGATGGACAAATGAAGACAGAAAGTTTGCCTGTGACCCACAGAAAACTGACTTTAAGGATTAATACATGTTATTGCTCATAAACAAATGTTTATAGCACAGCCTGGCTAACTGATACAACCTAAAAAAAGAAATCAAATGGAGAGACTGTGTGTGCTTGATCACTAGAAATGGCATTTCCTAAGGATGACAACCCCATTGTGAAACTGTCACCATCGGGTTAGCTTTTAGAGCCTATAGAGGTACTTTTGCGAAATCACTGGAAATTTTTGATGTTAAGAATTCCTACTGTAGGCTGACTTTTTAGTAATTACCAAAACTGAGGCTTAAAATTTACCGATTAGCCAGCCATCGTTAAGTATAGTCATTTCCTAAAATATGTTTTCCCAGTCTGCATGATGCATTTTTTTCTGTCATCACTCAACAGCAGTATTGTAATTTGAGTCACCACTTGAACAATAGATGTCAGGTCATGCCATGGTAAGAAAAAGAAAGCTTTCAGTAATAGTCTGTCCGATTGGGAACCCACCCCAGTGCTTACTGTCCCCTCCTGTGATCTTGGATCATCGTTTCTATGCAATCTGTAGAGCTAAACGTGATTTCCTTGCAGAGCCTAAAAGCTGTATGTTTCAATGTAATCTCTGGATGAATTCTTAGCAGTGGTGCATATTTTTATGTGTGCTGTGATTATCTCCGGTCATAATTATTTAATTCACGTGGCATAAGTAACAGCTTCCCAATGGGAAAAATGATGTGGCATATTTCTGGCAAATTATTTGTTGTTTATGTTTAAAATGTATTGTAAACAATGCTGTGTGTCTGACTTTGAAACCCTCCCACTGTTCTATTTTTAAATGGTTGTGTGAAAATAGACTAAGCACAGGAATTCTGTTTTTAAATATTTCCTCTAGTAAATTACTGTTAATTGCAAATGTTAATCAAGATTGGCCTGCTAATGGGCATATGCTGACAATGGGGACTCCCCCCTAACTTTTTGATGAACTGTTTATTAATATCACCCACTCCATAAATTTGCATGAAGGTTGAAAGTTTCATTAGCCGTTGTGGTCTAGGAAAATTTGTGTTCTTGTTAACCAAGTATTGAACAAGCAAATTTTTATAAAAATAACTTGTTTAGCATAAGCTAAACATTTAAAATTGTTCTGCTTTTGTATGTTTGAAAAGTAGACAGTGGGCTAATAATTTCCTCCCTTTTCAGATTATTTAATTTGTGTTCTGACAGTAATATCTGTGTTTATCTGGCTGTCACAGGTCCTAGTGTGGTCTTAAAATCTAATGTGCTCATTCATAGTGTTGAGCCTAAAGAATACATTAAATGTCTAAAATATATATATAAAAGAGGCAAGTCAGCTCAGTTAATTCCAGTGAAAAATTAAAGCTATATGTTTGTTCCCAGTGGAACTCTGAAACTTGGTGATAAGATAAATATTGGTAATTGGTATGATCTTCAGAATACTTATTGTTTCTTCGCACAAAAATGTATTCATCTAGTATATTCAGCGTTTTGCAATAGTCTCATTAAAATGTGCCACATTTTAACTATTAATATAAAATGTTAACTTCAAAATTTAAGACTTTTTGTTTTCTTTAATATTAAAGAAAATATTAATATTAACATAGGTTGATAGTTTGCTAGGTTCTAAAAGTATAAAGCATATGTTTTATTTATTGTATTTCTAGTTATAGATATACTTCTATATTAGAAATATGATATAGTCTACAGAATTGAAAAACAATGGAGTACAAAGCAGAAAATACATCCCCTGTAATTCTACAATATTAAATATATCATGTAATATGTTAATGTTTTGGTACATATCTTTTTATCTTCATGCTTATGGATATATATTTTAATAGCTATATAGGTTTTTAATACTATGAATTTAAAGAGAGGCATATTTGAGGGTTTTTAAAGAAATTTTAATAATATGCTTATAAGTATTTTCCTTATCAATATTCATGTAGACAGGTTCCTTTTTTTAGTGGGAGGAGACAGAGTTGCCCTAGGTTAGTGTAGTGTCATCATTGTAGCTCACTGCAACCTCGAACTCCTGGACTCAAGTGATCCTCCTGTCTCAGCCTCCCAAGTACCTGGGACTACAGGTGTGCACCACCACGCCCGGCCGTTTTTCTATTTTTAGTAGAAACGGGGTCTCACTCTTGCTCAGGGTGGTCTCGAACTCCTGAGCTCAAGCAGTCCTCCTACCTTGGGGACTCCCAGAGTGCTAGGAGTACAGGTGTGAGCCACTGCGCTTGGCCTGTCGACAGATTCTCATTGACACCTTGTGCTCTTATTTATTGCTCTTGACAAGTGCTTTGGGACAGTGGCTGTGTTGGGTCCTCACACCGCTCATTTCCATGAGTTTGTGGGGGATGCCACTTACACGAGTTCTCCCTCCAGCGTGCCTGTTAAGTTCTCCCTCTCCCACCCAGCCCTCGTAGAGTGGGGATGTTAGGTTTTCCATTTGATCTGAACCAGTTATGGAAAATTTGCCCTGATTCTGGAACAGGTGATCAGGTTGCACAGATGATGAGGTGGACTGTGCAGGTTTTTCTTCAGTCAAGCAATTAAGATCTGATGAAAGAGGAATCAAGTGGCCATTAAGACCCTGCTTACGTTTTGAGGAGGGAGCAGCTGCAATGCATGTGGCGTTTGGAAGCACATGTTTTCCAAGAGTGAAATGATGCCCCCACGGAACCCCTTGGTTTCTGAAATTCTTTGGCAATTTATTGAGTGCATGAAGTCGGTACAGGCAGCATGAGAGCAGAGAGTGTGAGAACCACCCCTTGCCTATGGGCTTCTCATAGTGGTTAATAGTGAACTTGGGCTTTGCACCAAGTGTCTCTGCTTAATTGCTCTATATTGTGCTAAGCCAGGGTTGCTCCAGTTATAAATGAGGGTAATAGTTCTTGCATCATAGGATTATTCTAAGAATTAAATGAAATAAATTATGGATGTTGCTTAGTATGGCAAGTCTTCATAAATGCTCTACTTCATAAATTCTTTCTGTCCTTTATCCTCAAGTTGTTATCTCTGTGTTTAGGACAGTGTTTCCCAAGCTTAAGTTTGCATTACAGATTGCCAGGCCTGAGCCTCGGGGTTTCTGAAGCAGAAGGTCTGGGATGGAGACTTAGAAGGTGCATTTATCACAAGTTCCCCGGTGATGCTGATGCTACTGGCCAGGGGACCACACGTTGAAAACCTCTGGGTTAGGGCATTATCAGGGCAGGTGTTACTGTGAACCAGTAAAATGACAGAACCTTTCCTTCTTAACCCTGACTAGGTAACGTTTCAAATTTGCAAAGTCAATATGGTGTAGTAGGCAAACTTGGTATCATGTAGTGGCATTTTGCCCAACTAGTTAAACTTGAATTGTTTGTTAGAGTATTAAAGAAATTCATGTGTAGAATTACCTAGTTATTTTTAGAGCTAGAATGATTTAGATTTTTCAGCATTTTTATAGTGTTTAAATGCATACAGTATTAGCTTAATTTTAATGAACATTGTGAAATAAATGTGTTTGTTGGATGAGGACACTTCCCCTGTTTCTAACAGATCTAGTTAAACTTGGGATTTTTTTTTCAGAATTTGAAAATAGATGCAAAATTTTTGAAACTTTTAGACTATGAGCTTTAACTTATTTTTTAGCTTTCTGTGAAAGAGCTGCAGAGGCAAAGCTCCTTGTGATGGCATTATTTCTACTAGACGTTTGAAACAACTGGAATTGTCGACCAAGTCTTATTGTGAGTTGAGGGATCTGCCATTGTCTCTGAGAATTAAGCTTCACTCATGTTATTTTCTTGATGAGTGCAAGGCAGGAACAGGTACTGGATGTATGGTGTTGACACAGTTAATTTAATGATCTTTCTACCAAGCTATTAAAATTGACTGTTAATTGGCCTTCTGATGAAAATTTCTGCTTAATGCAAATGGTGAAAAAAAATCATTCTAGGGTACTAGCTGCTTCAGAAATCATTCACATGCTCCGAGATCCCATTAGTGACAGTGTGCATACCCACTTGTCTTTTGAACGTAGTAATTAGGGTTCTTTTAAATATAATGACTCAAATTCATGAGACCGTGATTAAGAAAATACTTTTGACAACATCGCTAACTTAAGATGTTACATAGTTCATTATTCGGTTGTGTCGTTGCACTTCCTCAACAGTTCGGAAAAGGAAAGAGGAGCTTTTCATGTTTGGTGCTTCACCTGTCGGTGGTTTTCCATCACACTGGCCCCGTCTGGGAACAGGTTGCACACGGAAAGTTTAGCAGTCGCAAACAACCAACCAACCTAATTGCACTGTGGTTTGAATCAGCATGGATGGGGAATAGGAAGTAAGTTTCTGTCTTGGTTTGGGGTTTTTTTTTTTTTTTTTTCCTTTTGTTTCTGATCCGCCTTTTGTCATTGGTCAGCTTGTGTTTTAGGATTTTTCCGTCAACTTTAACATCTAACCCTTTAGCATGTTCTGACGGAGTGAGAGTTTTCTTATCATTAAAGTTCTTGTGTGAACACGGTGAATTCTGAAAAATAGTTCATGCACAATGTGTCACAGGAATTGATCACTTTCTGATAAACGATGTACACGTTAGGATGCCTTGCTCCGTCTTTTTAACACCGTGTAACAAAATGTTTTATTCGTTTTTTGTTTCACAGTTCTCTGCGGTGAGCACCCATGATTTTTATAATTAGAAAAAATGTTTGTAACCCCATTTTAACAGGGCCCATCAAGAGATGACTGTTGCATTTACTTTTAAAATATTGACAGACTCCACTTAAGGCTGTGTTCACTCGTATAAATTAGTATGTGTTCTACAGCAGTAACCATCAGATAGGGTGAAGTATAGGATTAGTTAGTGGCATTTAACTTCTTTTTTAAAAATACAGACAGGGTCTTTGTCCTCCTAAGTAGCTGGCACTACAGGCATGTGCCACCATGCCTGGATAAGTTTTAAATTTTTTGTAGAACCTGGGAAGTAGGGTCTTGCTATCTTGTCCAGGCTGGTATTGAATTCGTGGCCTCAAGCAATCCTTGGTACGCCCTCCTGCCTTGACCTCCTAAAGTGTTGACATTAGAGGTGTGAGCCATGGCATCTTCCCGGCCTTTAACTTTTTGACCATGTCCTGTAAAGGGATGTCTCAACCTCTGCACTAATGACATTTAAAGCCAAATTATTCTTTGTTGTGTGGGACTTTCCTGTGCACTGTAGAATGTTTTGCAGCTTCTCTGATCTCTACACCTAGATGTCAACAACACCGTCCCAGAGTCATGACACCCAAATGTCAGACATTGCCAGTGTCCTCTGGGGGCACAGTTACCCCTCCCTGAGAAACACTGCCCCAAAGTAAGAAATACATTTCACTTGGCCGCCCAGCGCGCGCGCACACACACACACACACACTCAACGCTTACATAAACCCACACACCCCCCAAACAGCCTCACTATTTGAATTGTACATTGATATTTTCTGTGTTATTTTATTCCATTCTGTTCATTCCATACCATTTTATTTAAAAATTATAATGATATTTTTCTGTCTAGGGTGATCCCTGCGGCACTTAGTATTCACTTAAACATGTGTGTGGCATAAGGATGAACTGTTTTCAACCTATATGGGTTTTCTTAAAGTGAGGCGCACCGAGACTGATGTGCGTTAGTTATTCTGGCTTCCTGGAGATGCCACGTGTGCTGATGATTCTGCACAACAGCTGTCGTGGAGGCACCAGGACTTGCCTAGTGGCCCCCGTCCCTGTGATCTGAGGTGTAGCACACAGGACAGAACAACAGAGGTGTGTGGTCGAAACGTAGTGGCCTTTGTTAAGGAGACAGAGGTTATGCTGTTAGCATGAAAGCCTTGTGCCTTCTTGGGCTCAAGGGTTCGTACAAGACTCAGATTTGAAGGTTTCCTATGAAATTCAGAATTCATTTGCTAGAGGATTCATAGAATGAGAATTTTATTCTCTTTCGGAGAATATTCCATCTTGGCAGGTGGCTCTACGAGTCTCAGACTACAGATGACAGAACTTAAATTTTCATTTATCTAAAGGAAGCATTTATAATGTCAGGTGGTTAAGGGCTCTGGAAGTCCTTCCTTTCTCTTCGCAAGTTGTGTTTCTTATAAATATACCACATGTGAAATATTATGCTGCAGTTATGTACAGGATGAAGGTTTCTCTTTAGGCAATCAGAAATCCTCCAAGTGCCTTGTTAAATGCTGTGTTAAGATTGGAAAACAAGCTTATTATTATATTCAATATGTCTTCATGGGATGTTTTATCTCTTTAATTTTTTGATTTTTTAAAAAAATTTTGCCTATATCTTAAATTAAGGCTGTAGGATTTTGAGAAAAGCTGCTATGGTGACTATATATTTAAGCCTGATGTCTCCAATTTAGGAATGGGTTTGTGTGCCAAAACTTCATTTTAAAATCAGTTATATACAATTTTTTTATTGAAACGATATTGCAAGTAATAGATTTCAGATTCCATCAAAAAAACTTACTTAAACCCGTCAGTAAAGGAAACATTATATACCTAACTCTTTATACATATATTGGAGTAGTCTTTTTTTCTTTTTCTTTCATGAACTCCCTAAGCTAGGAGAAGAGGTTGAGCAGATGGTGTGCTTGGCAGATTTTTACCTGGTAGCATTTGGAATGTTGTGTGTGTTGAACCACAGGGTGCTTCGGACTATTCATTCATTCCTTTAGATAAATACTTCCCCTGTCTCTGCTGTGTGCAAGACGCTGTTCTAGGCCCCGTGGATGTTGTAGGGAACAATAGGACAGGAATCCCTGCTCTAATCCACGTTAGCGTTTGCGAGCATAACTCTCACGGAAGGCCCTGGGAAGAAGGAGGGAGGTGGCTGTCCCTGCACGAGTTGTTGACCCGTGGCCAAGCAGACATCGGGCAGGAAGCACTGTGGTTCCGGAAACTTACGTTCTGGGGTTCTGGCCCACCAAGCTCAGGTGGGTCCCTGAGCTCAGGCTCAGTTTTGGCACCCAGTGTGCTTCTTATAAAACTTAGGAACTTATGTCACTGTCTGAAGGTCTAGGTTGGTATTCCAGTTCTTCTAGGCCTAGAGAGGAAGGATGAAAGGCAGAGGAAACTCCGCATGCTCTCCGCCTCGGATCGGAGGTGCCCTGTGGGAGAGGCGCCTCTCCCTGCGCTGTGCACACTCCCGTGGGAAGGCTCTGGCCCTGCCACCCCCTTCAAGCCTCATCCTGTCCTTCGTTCTTGCTGCCAAGCTGGTCTGGCCCCACTTCCTCCCCCAGTGCTTAATGCCAGTCACCCAGAATCTTCCTTTCTTTGTGCAGCTTTCTGTAGCTGCTCTGTTCACCCCATGTTTGGTGTGTGCCGCCAACCACCGATGACACTGAGGCGGCAAAATTACGGGACCAGCCCTTGAGCTTATACTCGAGAGAGTGGAGCAAAACTTAGTGACCTCTGAATGGCCCATCCCCGTAGTCGAAACGCGAGTTTCCCAGAGTGCTCAGCACAGTGGCTCCTGTGTCTTTGTAAAGCTTATTTTCTTTAAATTTCTATGACAGAGACAGCTTCAGTTAGATTCTATTCAATCATTACCTACCTGTATCTTTATATACCTGCCGTGTCCTATGTGTTAGTGGAGCGTATCATGGAAGGACGTCAGCTGGTGGAAGCATCTAGAAGGGAAGCCACTAGGAAATTGAGCTAGTTCCTCCCAGGCTGGAGTGCAGTGGTGTGATCATAGCTCACTGTAGCCTCCAACTCCTGGGCTCAAGCAGTCCTCCTGCCTCAGCCTCCCAAGTAGGTGGGACTACAAATATGCACCACTACACTTGGCTAATTTTATTTTTTGCGGAGAGATGGGGTCCCACTATGTTGCTCAGGCTGGTCTCGAACTCCTGGCTTCAAGGGATACTCGCGCCTCGGCCTCCCAAAATGCTGGGATTACAGGTGTGAGTCACCACACTTGACCCTGAATTCTTGATTCTCGAGTGGTTTTTTTAGGCTCTGCAGGGAAAATTTGATACTAGGTACTCTGACTTACCGATTGCAGGCTTTTCCCCCCCCACCCCCGTAATATTATCTTTTTACAAGGGGGAAACTAATGAGCAGACCTACCTTATATTTTAATCACATTATGTAGAAGTCTAATTCAGCCTTAGTCCTTTCTTAGTGAAAAGTATATAAAGATTTCATGATCTTGTTGTGCAATATTCTATTTTCACATTTATTACACTTAAAATGAGGTGTCACAGTTGGTGAAGTGCCTTTTTCCCTTGTCATTTGCCACTTGCCTAAGTGTACTTTGCTGTCTGACAGAATTGAATCAGGTCAGGTTTTAGGTGGCAGCAACTTATAAATAATGTTCTTTCCAAAGAAAAAGCAACAGCTTATTAATGGTTTGTTTACCCGAAGCTTGTTTTTATTTTTAGTCAGTCTTGATGTTAATTGTCTAATCAGAGATGTGTTTTGCAATAAACACTAATTTGGCCAGTTTTTGAGTTTCTGTTTTTGCTTTCTTTCGGGCAAGTATTTAACAATATAAAAACGGTTGTTAAGCGTCTCAGCCCTGGTGTCCCTTTTAATTTGCTGTCACTCCTCTTTGCTGCTGTGGTCCATGGGGACCCTTACATGCGAGAGGGATTGTGTCGTCGGAGCGGTTTCCAGCTTCTGGGTCATTAAGACATTTCCAGCATTTTTTATGGTTTCAGAGATAGAATTGTGCACAAGTGCAGGCCCCAAAGCGATCAAGGTCTGGGTCGGCCTTCAAGTCTGTGAACACCCAGCGTTTCCTTGGCTTTGCTCGGTACTTTGTCGTTGTTCTCCTCTAGTTCTGTCCTTGCTTTCTTCATTATCTCTCTTGTCCTTCACCAGAATTGTTTCGTTTCTTTTCTTTTCTTTTCTTTTCTTTTCTTTTCTTTTCTTTTCTTTTCTTTTCTTTCTTTCTTTCTTTCTTTCTTTCTTTCTTTCTGGCATTTCTGTTCTGTTTTCTTTGCATGGAATATAGTTCAATTCACTGTCAAAGACAATATTCAGATCTTGAAGTAAATGAAGGAATCACCACCTTAGAATAGTTCCTTACGTTTTCCTTTCTGACTTTCCCCCATTTCAAGCTTATCCCTCCACCCCTAATCATTCTTGTCCTCAGGTACCCACCTAGAAGCCTCATCCCTTTTTCTTTTAGTCCTTTTGGTGGTGAATACGTTTATGTTTTAAATCCATTATGTGCTGTCCAAGGTATTGACTGTGTCGACTTCCATTGACAAGAGCAGGGTGGTGAGCTGCGGCCACCATCCCCTCCCAGGGGGACAGAAGGAATCGCTGCAAAGGCTCAACCAAGCACGGAGTGATCTGGAACCAGGATTCCACAGTGGTGGTTGGTAGTCTGGTGTGGGCGCTGGCTTCTAATAAAAGATCGTGAGGGGTTTTCAGGACTTCCCACAAGGAAACTTTTTTTTTTTTTTTCTTACAATAGTATGTTTAGATGTGACCATTCTTGATCAGCTGTTGGCTCTGACATGGGCCTCGCGCTGGGCGGTGCCGGGCAGTGGTTCTGAGCAGAAGTGCCGGCTTCAGGTACACCTGGGCACTCCTGAAACTTAAAAGTGGTGATTGACCACCTGTGTATGGAATGGATGTGACAGCAGTACTCTTAATATTTGGAGGATCAAATAAGATTACATATAAAAGGCCTAAGCACAGTAAGAAAAATGAGCTGTTGCCGTTTCTCACAGTAGCAATCACTGTGATTGCTACTGTCGCTGCTATGATCGTAGTCGTATTTTTTAACATTCAGGAATTTTGTGTTACGATTCTCTTCTAATCGATGCAGAGGGATTGAACATTGCTTATTTCTAGGTTTTGGCCCTCAGCGTTCATTCAGTCACGTACCACACAGTGACATTTGGTCAGTGGTGTACTGCATGTGCAGTAATGGTCCTATAAGATTATGATACTGCACATTTACTGTACCTTTTCTTTGTTTAGATATTTTTGGTTACACGAGTACTTAGCATTTTGTTCCAGTTGCCTGCATTATTCAGAGCAGTAACATGCTGTACAGGTTTGTAGCCTAGGAGAAAGGGGGCTGTACTGCATAGCCTAGGTGTGTGGTGGGCTTGTGTGAATATACTCCATGATGTTTGCACAACAACAAAGTCACCTGATGACACAATTCTCAGAACGTATCCCCACTGATGAGTGATATGTGACTGTATAGTAAAATAGGAAGATGGAGCAGAAAAACTGGAAAAGATACTTCAATGTAAAAAATAAAGAGAATTTGAAGATATTTAGAAGAAATTTACGCTCTATTTGTCAGGTTTGGTTTTAATGAGAGAGCTGTCCTGACTAATGTGTAACTTTATGATGTCAGAATAATGTGATAGAATTTAAGAAATGCTCATTGATATTTAAGTGAATGTTAGACAATGTGGTTTCTCTTCTTTCTAATTTCTCTGAGAGTAGGGAGCTGTGAATCTGCCCAAAGTATATCTGGAATTGAATACCTCTGTGCCCTTTGCCGTGGCGAAAGTTCATTGGTAGCTTTATTAAACTATCAAGGTGGTCTATGAGCAGTGGTTTGCACACTTCCTGGCATGTAGTGGGCACCTGGTATGGAGAAAAGAATGAGTTCAGATGAGACATGTGATGAGCTGCAGCCTTGTAAGCTGGTGCAAAGTTGTATCATCACAAATGAGACTGGGTGGCCGAAGGGGGAGGATCGCTTGAGCTCAGGAGTTCAAAATCAGCCTGAGCAAGAGTGAGACTCGTGTCTCTCCTAAAAATAGAAAAATTAGCCAGGCGTGGTGGTGTGCACCTGTAGTCCCAGCTACTTGGGAAGCTAAAGCAAGGAGGATCGCTTGAACCCAGAAGTTTGAGGTTTCAGTGAGCTATCATGACACCACTGCACTCTATCCAGGGCAGACAGAGCGAGACCCTGTCTCCAAAAAAAAAAGAAATGAGAGTTTTGATACTCAAGAAAGGTGGGGGGCCACAGCCAGGAAGGGCAGGGATTATAAGAACGTGAGCTGGCTTTTTGCTTTGCATGTGTCTGCTGTTGCCTGAGATTGTGGGCTTAGCCTAGTGTAGACCCGCTTTTTGCTTTAGAGGCTAATAAGATCTGGATCTTTCCTTAGAATGTTGGAAAGTAGGACTGTGACATGGGTGATGGTGTCATTGCTTGGACTGAGGTGCATGGCCTAGTTACCTTTTCCTGTTCTTGCAGGAAAGAAGCTTGATTTTCTGGGTCAAAGCAAAGGGGTGAGGTTAGAGAATGATGTCCACTCGTGTTAACTTGCCTACACTTTTCAAAGGGATTGCAAAATAGATATGATAAGTGATATTAATTCATCATGTCTTTATTGGAGCACTTCTGGGTCAGGAACAGGGCAGGGATACTAAGATTAATGAAATAGACTCTTTCACGAGAAAATCAAGAACAGTTTATAGAATTCCTTTCTATTAAGACAAACATATTGCAAGGGTGAATTCATCTGCTTAGTGTTACTTGAACAAATATTTGAGTGGTGTCTATTTTTCGTATGTCAGTGAACTAAAATTGCTCATATTCTTCTCATATCTGTGTGGGTCCACTTACACATGGGTTTTTTTCAATAAATATGTTTGAAAATTTTTTTCGGAGATTTGTGACAATTTTTAAAAACTGAGCTACATAACCTAGGAATACTGAAAAAATTAAGAAAAAGTTAACTACGTCATGAATGCATAAAATATATGCCAATACTAGTCTATTTTATCATTTACTACCATAAAATATACACAAATATTATAAAAAATTAAAATTTATCAAAACTTACACTTGCAAATACAGACCATAGGCAGGGTAGTGTGGTATTCGCGGTTGAGAGAAATGTAAATAAACACAAAGGTTCAGTATTAAATCATAACTGCATAAAATTAACTGTAGTACGTGTTGTACTACTGTAAAAATTTTGTAGCTACTGCCAGTTGCTGTTGTGGTGAGCTCAAGTATTGCAAGTATCTGCTTTTAAAATGCCAGGTGACCATAATCATGCTCCCTTGTGAGCAGTTCTTCTCTCTAGTAAATTCTGCATCACGGTAAAAACACAATCACTTCTGGTTCTCCTATATTTTTCATCATGTTTAGTGTAACACCATAAACCTTGAATAACACCATGGGACCTGTATGAAATGCCACTAGTGATGCTGGAGTGCTTCCAAAAAAGCTGAGAAGTTACAAGAAGTTATAAGAAGAAGTTGAATTGCTTGATATGTACCATAGATTGAGGTCTGCAGCCGCGATTGCCCATGATTTCAAGATAAATGAATCTGGTGTAAAGACCGTTATTAAAAAAAAGAAAGGGGGGGGGGGAGGAGGGAGTGAAGCCGTTGCTGCAAGCATGCCAGCAGGCACAAAAGCCTTGCGCTTTTTGTGAAATACCTTTTTATCTCACATTGAAAATGCAGCTTTTAGGTGGGTGCAAGATTGCTAAAGGAAAAGCATGCCTATGGATGCTAATGGGATTGGAGAAAGAAATGAAGTCATATGAAACGTGAAAGCACAAAGAAGGTGAAGGATCTAAAGCTGGAAAATTTAATGCGAGCAAAGGATGGTTTGATAATTTTTAGACAGAGATTTGGCTTAAAGAAATGTCCAGAAAATAGAAGAAGCAGCTTTTGCTGAACAGGTTCCTGGATGTCCTTAAGAAAGGCATTGAAGAGAAAGGGCATCTGCCTGAACAGGTGGTTTGTTTTTGTTGTTGTTGGTTTTTTTTTTTTTTTTTTTTTTTGCTTTGTTTTTGTTTTTTTGAGACAGAGTCTGACTCTGTCACCTGGGCTAGAGTGCCATGGCGTCAGCCTAGCTCACAGCAACCTCAAACTCCTGGGCTCAAGAGATCCTCCTGCCTCAGCCTCCCGAATAGCTGGGACTACAGGCATGCGCCACCATGTCTGGCTAATTTTTTTTTTACATATATTTTTAGTTGTCCAGCTAATTTCTTTCTATTTTTTTTTTTTTAGTAGAGACAGGGACTCGCCGTTGCTCAGGCTGGTCTTTGAACTCCTGAGCTCAAACAATCCACCTGCCTCGGCCTCCCAGAGTGCTAGGATTACAGGTGTGAGCCACTGCCCCTGGCCCCTGAACAGGTTTTTAATGCAGACAGAAGTGCCCTATTCTGGAAGAAAAATGCCACTAAAGGACATTTATTAGTAAGGAAGAGAAACAAGCACAGGATTTAAGGCAGGAAGTGATAGGATAGGCTAACTCTGCGGGTTTGTGCAAATGCAGCCAGATTTGATGATCAATACTTCTGGGGTTACCCCCAGGCCTTGAAGGCAAGAGAAACACCAGCTGCCAGTCTTTTGGTTGTACAAAAAGAAGGGCTGGATAATGAGAACCTTTGTTCTGAATTGATTCCATCGGTCCTTTGATGCTAAAGTTGGGAAGTACCTTGCCCAGTTAAGGGGCTGCTTTTTAAAGTTCCTGGGATGTTGGACAATGCCCCTGGCCACCCAGAATCCCACAGATTCAGCGCTGAAGGTGTTGGAGTCGTCTGCTTGCCCCCCAAACACGGTGTTTCTAATTGAGCCTCTAGATCGAACAGTTAAAAAAGACCCTTACTTAAGGCTCATGACACGTGATACTCTATGGAAAGGGTTGTCAACGCCGTGGAAAAGAGCCCTGATAGCACATGAGAGTCTGGAAGGAATATACTACTGAAGATGCCATAGTTGTTACAGAAAAAGACAAAGTCATCAAGCCTGAAACAATAAATTTCTGCTGGAGAAAACTGTGTCCAGATGTTGTGCGTGACTTCGCAGGGTCTGCAACAGAGCCAAGTAAGAAAATCATGAACGAGGTTGTGGATGGGGCAAAAAAGGTGGCGGGAGGGCGAGCAGTAAAAGATTTCAAGATCTGGATCTGGGAGAAATTCAAGACACCACATCAGAGAAATTAACAGAAGGTGACTCGATGGAGATGGGTGCTTCCGTACCAGCGCCAGACGACGAGGACGATGATGAGGAAGAAGCAGTGCCAGAGCACAGAACGGACATTAGATGGCCTGGAAGAGGGTTCCAATTACTCAGGACTATTTGTGACTCCTGTTATGACATGGACCCTTCTAGGATGCGGGCACTGAAGCTAAATAGAACAGTGGAAGAAGGATTGATACTGTATGGAAACATTTTTAGAGAAATGAGAAAGCAAAAGTCAGAAATGATGGTGTATTTCCATAAAGTTATGCCCTATATTACAAATCTCTCACCTCTTCTGCCTCTGCCACCCCAGAGACGGCAAGACCAACTCTGCCTCTTCCTCTTCTTCCTTCTTAGCCTATTAAACATGAAGATGATGAGGATGAAGACAAGACCTTTGTGATGATCCATTTCACCTTAATTAATAGTGAATATATTTTCTCTGCCTTGTGATTTTCTTAATAACATTTTTTTCCTCTATCTGTATTATAAGAATACAGTGTAATGATACATACAACATTCAAAATATGTGTTCATCGCCTGTAGACTATCAGAAGTTATGCTTTGTGGGAGTCAAAAGTTATATGTGGATTTTTGACGTTGGGGGGTGTTGGCATTCCTAACCCCCACCTTGTTCAAGGGACAACTGTCTCTTAGCCCTGGTGTGAAATAAGTTTGTGTTCTACCTGTTCAAAATACATATTGTTGCAATCTCTTGAGAAAGTGCTAATGTGCCTCCTTGTGGTGTTGCAGGACAACTGATCATTCTATTCATGGTACTTGCTTTTTCCCACTGTCTGTGAAACACTATTTCCTTGAATTTACTTACACTTTTTAGTCAATTCTCAAATTCCTTTGAAATGGGATGGGAAGAAGGGAAGAGAATCCTGCAGTCTCGGCTTTATCCAGGTTTTGGTTCTGATTTCTTCTTGTTCAGGTTGGAGTCCTTACTTAAACCTATAGCTTTAATCATACCTTTGTGCCGACATCACCCAGTTATATAGATTTAGCCTTGACCTAGCCTTCACCATAGACTCCCCTCTCCAGTTGTCTCCCAGGAATTAGATGCTGAGCACATCATAGTTTTACCTCAAACTGAATGCATCATCTTCTGTCCCAAACTTGTTTGTCCTTGTGATTGTCCTCTGCCCAGTCACCCAAGCCGCAAACCTAGACATCTAAAATTCATTCCTGTCCTTCATAGTGGCCCCCATCCTCCACATACCAAAGCCCTTTAAGTCAGTCCCCATTCTGCATTTTAATAATTATGCATTTTAATTGTCTTTTCACTTCGCTGCCTTTCCATTAGTCCAGGCCCTTGTGACTTCTTCATTATTGGACTGACAAGCTATGAGTGTCCTGCTAGTCCTTCCTCCATCTCCTTGGAACCTTGTACAGAACAGATGCAGACTAAACCGCGGTGCGTTCAGGGAAGCCCCAGTTTTCAAGATAAAGTTCATATGACTTAGCTTGTTACCTAGTGCCTTTTCGTCTACCTCTGTTTATAACCTCAATCTCCTGGAACTTGATCGTACAATAATAATGGCTAGGATTTATTGAGAACTTGGCTATGTGCAGGAACAATTCTGAGCAATTTGTCTTAATTAAATTAACATACACACCAACCCTGTGGGTACTGAGCCCAGAGAATTGAAGAAACTGCCCAGAGTCACACAGCTGGTAAGTCACCTCTTTGAACCTGTCCCCTCTAGGAGCGACCTCGTGGTAATGATTAACAACCTCATGGTAATGAGGTGAGTGGAGTGCACTGCACAACTGTTTGAGGATAGCTGTGGGGGTGTTTTCTGGGAGGAGCAGATGAAAGGCAAGTAGAGGCTTTGACTTTCCTCCGAAAATATTTTCTCGAAAATTCAAAATTTCCAAACTCCTTGCGCTTGGCTAAATCCGTTAGATGGCACTGGTATTTACTTTCCAAAAGTTTTGCATTAAATTTCAGCATTAAAGTGATTCATGGATTTAACTTTTGTAAGTTATTTCTTTTACCTGTCAAATATGGGGCATAAAAGATCTACGCACAATTAGTATTTATTCCATGTTCGCTTTTCCAAAAACAATGCTAAACAGGTTATACTAATGAAGAGTTGATAAAAGAATTTTATTATTTAGTTACTTTTTGAATAAACCTGCCAGCTGATTAAAATGAGCCTAATTTAATCAGCATTGTATTGCATGCTGGAGATAATTTAGGCTAATGTCAAGGACACTGTTTTCTCTCTCCTTTGTAGAAGGTATTGAAATAATGAGAGTAGCAAAAAAGGAGTCAGAAAATGTTTGAAGTTTTTCATCTCTGCCCCTGGGTGGATATTTAAAAATCAGGCTCTTCCTTTTTGCATGCAAATGAAACTGAAAGTCATTTTGTACTGTAACATTGGCTTTACATTTTACAAAACAAATTTATTGAACTTTGATCTCTTGCTAATATTGGCTTGCAGTTGTCAGAATGAATACAGACTTGTCATAATGTATCATGTTAAACTCAACTTTCATTCAGAATGTTGAGTGAACAGAAGTAGTGGGTTTTGATGCACTTTAATTTGAAAATAAATCGGTGTTAAGCAGCATGTCTCACTACTTTTTTCTTCTTAGGTCAAATTGTTTTTATTCTTTTCCCCTCCAAGTCTTAATAGAATCATGTGAATTCCTTTCTTCTTTTAAAACAGTTTAACGGCTCTCATTTTTTTTTGATGATGCTTTTAGATGGAGGCTAAGTTACCACTGAAGGTCTTGTTCAAAAGGTGAAGTCAGCAGGTAAAGGGATTGCTGTCTCCCAAGTGAGTCCCCTGTACAAATGGCAGGTTGCCTTGGAAACAAGACTAGTTCTTTGAGTTGGAAATATTATCTTGTCTTCAAATGCCAGGGATGATGATTTGCTCAGCTCTGTTGCATGAGCTCTAGGACTAACTTTGTGCGGAGATGTTTTCTGTGACTTTGTGCAAAGGGTTTAACTTGTACAGAACTTCCTGCTTCCGATTGATTGACTGGAGCTGTAGCCAAGTTTTCTTTTCTAGTACTTTTAATCTTAAACATAATTGGCAAAATATAGAACTAAGGAAGTGATCCTTCCTATTTCTATATTAGAATGGAAAGTGTTCCGCTGCTGATTGACTAAAAATATGTAGTTCACCTGATTTGACTAGTGAGAAATTTTAGTGATGAGTCATTTTTTTTTTTAACGTCTTCAACAATGGGCTCAGGGATGGGTTGATTAAGCACAGTTGTGAATGTGAAAGGGTGTTGCTTGATGAGAGCCGTAGGCTGATTTCAGCTGTGTTCCTAAAGACACCTGATACAAACTTGGGGCTCGGAGCTCCACGGGACAAACCGGTAGGGGAACACGGTTCTGGCTTAAACGGGACCCCTGCTTTCCTTGCATCTAAGCATTTGTATTTTGCTGGTTGCATGGTGGAAGGAGGATTTGAGGGTGGCCTGTGGGCGTCGAGACAAGGTTTCCAGGTCCATGGAACAGGCCCTGGCTTAATATACCCAGAGAGCACAGGAAGTAAGAAGACTAAAATGTAAGGGCTTTCCTAAGTGAGGCGCTCGGCTCTGTTTGGTGGACTCAGCAAATGGAGGCAGAAACTCAGGTGAGCCAGAGAGCAGGGCACGATCCTGCCTGGTGGGAACTGTGTGCTGTGTGTCTGAGCTGAGCACTCACATTCCAGCTGCCTGTCCCCTAGCACTGTGGGTCAGGGACTGGGAGAGGTGAGGATGTTGACCTAGACCTGAGAGTCCAACGGGGCAGTGGCCTGTAGAGTGTTCTACGAAGAAGGTGGGAAGTATCATTTCACTCATACTTGCTTACTCAAGTTTAAGTAACGTCATGATTGGTGCTGTGGGTTTTGGCAGTGTGTCTTTTAAGTGCAGTTTTAGAGTAAGGCGTTTGAGAGCCTGTGTGTGTGTGTAGTTGGCTTATCACATCACGCCTTTTCTATTTCCTTCCTGATGTTGGACTTCTGATTAGTAAATTTGTAAACTTAAATCCCCAACCCCAAGACTACAGCATTAATTGAAGGAGTTACTCTTGAGGGATTCTCTTGTCATTTGTTGATACAGCTGTTTCTGAATACATGCAATACATATGTCAAGCTAAATTGCCCATAGATTAAAACACCGTATTGTTGAATCCTGTTTCCACATGTTACTCTTAGTTAAATATATTTTGGAAGGTTGGCAGAAGAGCAAGGTGAGTAGGGTACCCATAGAGGAGGAACAGCCCTGGTATCTCACACCGTGGAGTTGGAGGTTGAGGCCGAGTGTCAGGGTACAGTGCAGGGAAAGGAATCCCCAAACTTTGCCATTCTTAGCTTAGCCTGTAGGAAAAGTAGCTAGCCTTTAGTGTACTCATGGTATTTTAGAGTTCCTAAGTTTTTGGTCTTTTATTTATTTATTTATTTATTTTGAGTCAGAGTCTTGCTCTGTTGCACAGTCTAGAATGCAATGGTGTCATCAGAGCTCACTGCAACCTTAAAGTCTTAGGCTCAGTCATTCTGCTGCCTCAGCCTCCTGAGTAGCTGGGACTATGGGTGTGCATCACCACACCTGGCTAATTTTTTTTTTTTTTTTTTGGTAGGGATGAGGTCTCTCTATGTTGCCCAGGCTGTTCTTGAATTCCTGGTCCCAAGCAATCATCCTGCCTTGGCCTTCCAAGGTGCTGGGATTATAAGCATGAGCCACCATGCTGGCCCTGGGACTATTTTTAAAAGAATTAGACCAAATGTACTTAATTCTTAAGACGCTGATGAAGCACAGAATCAATTTTGAACATTTAAAGTTTTTCTGTAGTGAGTTTTTACTGGCATAGCTTATATTATTGCCATTACAGAACATCCTTGTCCCAGATAGATCCTTTCACTATTGTTTTGCCCACTCGTCCAGTAAAACACCAGCTCTGTCTAAATGAGTTTTTAATGAACCATGGTAGCAAGTAAGGCTCAGAGGATGATTAAAGATGTGGTATCCTCTCTGTCATTAAAGTAGATTTTGTCATCGGAAAGCTTCCAAATTGATTTTTAGTTCCTTTTTTGTGTGTGTGTCTGCATAATAATCAGTTGTTACATCATTACATTTGCTTCTGAGGTTCATATTGCCCATTTCCCAGTCTTGCCTTGGTGTCTTTGAGGGAGAGCTGCATGTGTGCATGATAAAATCACAACTGATGCCACCTCCTCCAATTTGGAGTCAACCTATCTGTGTGTGATGAGCCAATTTCAGAATTATTTTGCTCTGTCTGACTGTGCTGTGCTGCTTTTTGTTAATACTTAAGCCGTATTTGTAACCTCATGGGTGGATACAAATGGAACAGCGGCGCTTGTGATGGGGAGGGGCGAGAGAGAGAGGGGCTTACATTATATCTGACAAGTGGGTCAGCTAGCTTATGGCTCTGCGGATTTGCATATTTTCATTGTGGTTTGTGGTTGACACACTCAAGGCTATTAGTTGAACATAACTCTTAAATTGGGAATGTAATTAGTCTGAAGGCTCAGTGGGTGATAGAGTGTGTCACCCTGAGGGATAGCAGAATGAAATCTCAGCTCTGAAATGTAGGTATCCGGGCTGGAGAGTAGTAGTATCATAGGTGAATATCTTTCACTATAATTCCCAGCTGGAGCAGAATATCTCTATTAACCATCTGTGACCAAGAACTATTACCTTCTTAAAGGATGCTATTTGCTCTTGTGTGACAGGTGACCTTTGACAGGTAGGAGCTTATGATGGTGGTGGCCTCCTGAGTTGTTCAGGTAGTAATGGGAATGTCTCGCCTTCTCTTACATGATACATTGTTTGAAACGGTGCTATTCAAGATTCATCTCATTAGGTTCCTTTATTTTATGTTGGATAACACACCATGCTAATCTACATAAGCGAGTTGGCGTCTGCTTAGTTTTCCTTTACGTAAGTGCCACGGTTTATCAAGTGTGCTTTATAGGAGACAAGTGCAAATGAAATTTATTTAATATAAGGGATGAATAACGGGATTCAGAAGCCCAAATACTTGCTCTAACTTTTAACTTTTTTTTTTTTTTTTTTTGGTACATCCCTGAGTGAAAGGGCAGAAAAATTTAAAGGTTTTTGATACGTGTGATCCTAATGATAAAAATTCATAGGTTAACCTAAGAGAAGGAAAAGTGATTTTTGGAATAACGGTAGTTTAGAATTACATGTAATGAAGCAGCCTCACTTAAAACTTAAAATACCTGTATCTCCAACTATTTGATTTTTATTGTTAATTTTTGGAAACATATTTCAATAGGCTATAGCTTTCCCAGTTGTGAATTTTCTGATATTTTCATTCTTTATAGGCAGATCTGCCCATGAAATCTCCCTACCACTGTTCAGAGATGCACTTTCTGTTGTTTCTTGTTGACGTTTCGATTTTGTAGTCCAAATGGTTCAGTAGAATCTGGCTTGTTCATTTGAGGCGGCTCATGTTTCTTAGATGAAGGGAGAGGGTTGGGGAGACATCTTCAAGTTTATTCTCACTTTTAGTATTTTTCCACATTCTTTAGACCTTCTTGAGGTTCAAAAATGTGATGCCTTTTATCAAGAATTGTAAGTCTTTATTTCATAGTCAAACAATTGGATATATTAGTGTGGAGCATCCAAAGGACATTCATGAGATCTACAGTCATCCACCCCTCTGGATATATTTAGCCCGTGTGTGAAGAAAGCAAGAGAAAAAGACATTTGTTAGGGTATGTGGCAATACAGTGGCATCTCACATGAGCGGAGTGGGAGCCTAGAGGTCTTCCGGAGCTCACTTAGGCATTTACTTAAAGTCAGCACTCCACAACCTTTTTGACACCAGGAACGGGTTTCGTGGAAGACAGTTTTTCCACAGACCGTGTGTATGTGTGTGTGTGTGTGGGGGGGGGGGGTGTCACTTCCTTGGTTCCATCTCAGATCATCCGACCTTGGACTCTCACAGGGAGCGACCCCTTGCATGTGCAGTTTACAGTCGGGTTTGGGCTCCCTGGAGGGTCTGAGGAGGGTGGGGCTCAGGCAGTGATGGGAGTGACGGGGAGCGGCTGGGGGTGCAGGTGGGACTTCGATCATGCAGCCCAGTTCCTGGTTGGGGACCGCAGACTTAAGCCACCTGTCATTTTCCTATGTCAAGGCAGAATCTGCACGTTCCTCTGATTCTTTTAAGCTCTCCACTGAAGACAGAGTGATGATATCACCCACATGGAATTGTTTGTAACTATCTTGGTTACCCCCAGATTGCATTAATTTGATGAGGTGGGTGGTTACTTTTGGTTAATCAAGAGTAAACAGAATCCTCTTGAAAGCCCCGTAGGTGGCCATGGTCTGTACCTTCCCGAGGGCTGTGCTGTTGACACGTGAGATGTTCCATGGGCAGGATGTGCTGTTCACACGTTACATATTCCAGAGGCAGGAGGATTTGGAGAAAATAGTCTTTGCAGTCAGACTTGCTTTCTAATCTCAGATTCCTTCTGTACTTTAAACTCCACTCACATTAATCTCTATGCTCCTCAGTTTTCTTTTCCATAAGGTGAAATAGTAAACACTTCTCCGTTTTTCTGTGCCGTGTGAAGGGGAGGGCGTGGAACGTCTGTGAAGGATCTTCATTGTGGTGTTACGTGTTGAACACAGCGTTTTCAAGCAAGGCTTCTCATTTCCTTTTCTGTTTTTTTCTTTTTTTATTGGTTTGTAGAACCATCACAAAATGCATACATTTATCAACATCATCATATAATTTAATAAAAGCTAATAATAGTAAACGTGTGCTCACTGTGTTGTGAACGTTGATACACCTGCTCTCTTTGTCACAAGTCTAGGAGCGGAGGCGTTGGTTTTATATCTGTTTCCTGTTGCTGCCATAGCAAATCAGCACAAACTGGTGGCTTACAACAAGTTCATTAACTTGTGGTCCTGTTTGGTAGGAGTCTGACATGGATCTGAGTAGAGTAAAATCAAGGCATCAGCAGAACTGTGCTCCTTTCTGGTGGCTCTAGGACAGTCTATTTCCTTGTCTTCTAAATGCTGCTCAGATTTCTGTGCTCATGGCTGGCTGTCTTCATCTGCCAAGTGAGCAGTGTAGCATCTCTCTGGCTAATGTCACATCTCCCTCTAGCCTCAGCCAGATAAGGCTCTCCCTTGTCCCAGACAAATGATTAGAGGGGACTACCTGGATAATCCAGGATAACCTCTCCATTTTAAGATTCTTAACCTGCGTCTTCATCTCCAGAGTCCCTTTTGCCATGGGAGGTAACATTGACTAGTTCCAGGGGTTTGGGCGTGGCCAGCTTCAGGGGGACCATGATTCTGCCTACCACAACCATCATCCCCTTTTGCAGATGAGCAATGTATGGCTTAGGTATGTTTGAGAGGTCGGTGGATTTACCAACAGCCATCCAAAAAGTAAGGTCAACGCTTGCTTTGAATGTAGCTTTCTCTGATTCCAAATTCTTCGCAACTGCTGCATGCAGTTGTGGGCTTTGAAGGGGCTTCCCTAGATCTAAGTGGTCTGTAAGCATTTATGTGTGATGTTTACATAACAGACTTTCTGTTGGAGTATTCTCGTGTTTCAGAGAATTAACATGACTTGTCCTGAGGTAGGTGGGGAAACCCGTGTGGCAGCGTTTAGAGTTAATTTATACTTAGCTTATTGCAGGTGTTACCCAAATTTGGCCTTTGTTTAGTGGAGACATGATGGATAACTGGAACAGAAGAGAGATTGAGTAATAATTATTGAACATAAAAATGAACTTTCAAAAATGATCTACTTCATGGACAGCAGTGGAGTTTCCATCTGTTAAAATACGGATTTGAGTCACATTCTACAAATTTAAAAGCAGACATTTCTTTTACTTTTTGAAGGGCGTGATGGAGATTTTTAATGTGGTGTTTTTGTGAAGGTTTTGCTTTTATTTTTTTGCCGTGTTAGTATATGTATTCTTACAGAATAGATTTTCTGAAATTATATATCCTTCCCAATTTAACACAAAATTACTTCGTATCTGCACCTGGCACTTCAATTTTGGTTTAAAAGAAAGCTGTAGAATTGTATGGTATTGGCATATTGCAAATCACCAACTGTGATTCTGCCACTGAAATTCAAACAGCATTTGTTCATCACACCGTCCAGATTTCATAATACTTGTGTTTTCTAAAAATGCTGAAGATAATTATTGAAGCTAATATACGTGTATAAGCTCTTCCATCATGTGTGGCATTTAACGACTCGTTTTTTTGTGATTTTTTTAATCTCAATTTCCAGTTTGCAGAAAGGGCTTGATTCTTGAGAGCACCTAATTGTGAAGAGTTAATAACAAAATATGAATTTCATTTGCTTCCAATTAAACACCAAAATGTCAAAACTTAATTTCATCAAAATGCATGATAAGCCACACACCTTGTGAAAAAGTATGATGATATATTAAAATTCAAGTGTAGAAGTCCAAAATCTCGATGATGAGCTTGCTAATACTGTTAGTTTACCTTGTTTTATTTCTCAAATTAAAAATTGGGTGTGTTACTAGAAAGATGGGCAATCTAATGCAGTGTCATTGAACTATGATGGTCCACAGACCAAATCTGGCCCACTACCTGCTTATATAAATAAAGTTTTATTTAAACATAGCCACATTGATATGTTTATGTATTGTCTATGGCTGCTTTCATGCTACAATGGGTGAGTTGCATAGTTGTGAAAGAGATGATAGGGAGCACAGCTTCAAAAGTATTTACAGTCTGGGCCTTTTGGGAAGAAGTTTGCTGATCCCTGATGTAATGGGATGTCTCTGCTACTAATACAAGGAGACACTCACCAGTTAATACCAGATTCCAAGCTGATTTTATTTCTGTATATGGAAAATTTGATGTATACATACAAACCTTTTTACATTTTTTTTAACTATTAAGGGTTTCTTTTCCCATTTACGTTGCTTATTATAAGGTTGAGTGGCCCAGCTATTCATCCTACTCTTATTTCTTCTTACCATGTAATCTCCGTTCAGCTTATTTAATCAGCTAATTGTATATCATACCTCAGCAGGGTTCTGAGATTACTGTTTGTCTACATGTCTCTGTGACCTTACAGTGCTTTTCTTTCCTGTTTGATGAATGAATTGATGATGTATAAATGTTTATGAAAATATCACAGCTTTTGTCCAAAATGACAAAAGATTATAAAATGAGGATTGAAATTATAAGTGCTGTTCATGTTGTGTAGTTTATTACTGTCCTTTACATGTGATAGGAGTATTGGCCTTAAAAAAGCTTAGATTGGAAGTAGTAGGAGAGGGGGCTTCATCTTGACAGTAGCCATGGTTCTTTCCTTGGACTGCTAAGCTTACTAGGTCTGGGATTGTAGGGTGATGATCCAAGGTGACAGCTGTTATTGTTCCTTAGAAATTTATTACTCTTTGGGATTTTTAAGAAGTATGTTAGTGCTTTAAGAACTGCATCAGTTATAAGAAGAAATAGAATGAATTCTTATTTTTAGTGTTTATAATACTGTTATAACATTAAAAAATTAATTTTAATAATTTTGTGCTTCAGAAAAGTTGGAATCATAAAGTATTTCTATATACCCTTCATCTATTATTCCTAGTGCTATCATCCTGCATAATCATAGAACAGTTATCAAAAGTCAGAAACTCACCTTGAATCAGTCTTGTGAACTAATCTTCAGAGCTCAGTTGACTTTCATTGCTTTTTCACTAATGTCCTTTATTTGGCCCTGGGTCTGGTCAAGGACTTCACATTGCATGTAGTTCTCATTTTTCTCTGGGCTCCTCCAATTTACACAATTTCATTATCTTTTCTTTTACTTTCATGACCTTGACACTGTTTAAAAGTATTATTTTCTAAAATGGCCCTCAATTTGGCTGTGTCTGATGTTTCCGCACAGTTAGCTGGAAGTTGTACGTTTTTGGCAGGAACACCACAGAAGTAACGTTATATCCTCCTCAGTGCACTGTATCAGATGGCCCGAGGTGTTGCCACGTCTCATTACTGGTGACGTTGACCTTAGCACAGTGGTGTCTGCCAGGTTTCTCCATTGCGAAGATACTGTTTTCCCACTTTCAGTTAAAACGTACCTTATGGGAATACATTTTGTGATATGCGAATAGACCATTTCTCATCCTATTCTCACCCATTAATTTTAGTATCCGTTGGTAGATTATACCTGCAACAGTTATTACTGTGGAGGTGGCTTAGTGATGATTTCTATTTCCGTCATTCCTTCTATATTTATTATTTGGAAAGCCACAGTGGGGAACAGCTGTCCGTTCCCTACCATTTATTCAATTATTTATTTATGTCATTATGGATTCATGGGTATTGAGTTTGTTCTTTGGATTATGATCCAATGCTGGCATTATTTATTGTTTACAAGTTGTTTTGGTTTTGGATGTTGGGTGTACCTTGAGGTTGACACCTATTTCCCTTTGCTGTGCCTCCATCATTTTGGGATACTACTTAATTTTTGGCATCACAAGGCTTTCCAGGCTTATCATATGTTTTCTCTGACCCCAGACCCGAAATCAACCATTTTTTCCTAGGAGCCCTGGTTCATTTACTGGAGAATTGTATTACAAAATTAAGATCTGGGCACTAGGTGTGCTCTTTGGTACTGGACTGTCTTTGCTTTTAGAACCTCTCAGTGGATAGATGTAGGAACTCTGTGTGTGTATGGTCACACACACATTAATGTTTGTCTATACCTATCTGTGAACCTACCTAACCACCTACTTACAAAAATAACGACTTCATACCGATAACTGATTTCAGTGTCATACCACACAGTTAATTCTAGCTTTTCCTTCTTTGTAACTTCTGTTTGTGAGATCAGTGGCTTTTATTATCCAAAATATTTTACTCTTTTGTGCATTCCGTGTGTGTCTCTGTGTGTGTGTGTGTGTGTGTGTGTGTGTATGTTGCCGAATGAGAATTGCTAAACCATACACTTGTGAGAAACAAATTTACTAACTAGAATGTAATACTTGTACCACAGTTCTTTTTGCCTTTAGCTTTACATTAAACGGTGAAAATAGGGTTTTCGTAAGTTACTTAGGCTGGTTGTTTTCTCTCCCACCCCTTTGCCTGTGGTCGAGTTACTCATTCAGGACAAAGTTAAGTTTGTTTCTGTGCAGTTTTGGATTTTCCTACCTTCTCTCCTCCCGTCCCCACCTCACCTTGCCATCCTGGTTGATGTTAGTCATTTATTTCTGTTTTAGGTAATTGAGTCATTGTTGTGGTTCTAAGAGTCAGAGCTGTACGGCAAAATAGACTCAGAAAAGTGTCATTGCCTCGTTATTACATTGTCCATTCCCAGTCCCTTTTTCTTTCAACCCTTATTCCTATCTATTCCCTGTTAAGTAACCCATTTCATTAGTTTCTCATTTATGCTTCCCATATATCCTATGTGCAAATGAGCTGACACATGTATAGTTTTTAATTCTGTCTTCTTACATGAAGAGTAGCTTGTACTATGTGTGTATACACACATACACACATTCTTTTTCATTTTTCCTTTCCACTTAACGTATCCTATATTAAAAAATTTAAATCCACCCTTGCCTTAGCATGCTGTGATAGCAAGTAGTTTTTATTATTTTCTACCCATAGCATTTTGAATATGACATATACAACTTAGATATATAAAAGCAAAGCATCAACATTCAGGGAAACACTGTTTCTTTGAAGTTTTACTTCCTAGAGGTTAAAATTCCAGGGTCATAAATACCAGTATTTTTCCATGAAATATTTATGTCAAAATAGTATAAATTTTTCATAGTAATTTAAACGTTTTTACTTATCAATGCAAACTTGCCTTTCATTTCTAGCTGGTAGCAGTGTTTGATGAGCAAGATCCACATCACGGAGGTGATGGCACCAGTGCCAGCTCCACAGGTACCCAGAGCCCAGAGATATTTGGTAGTGAGCTTGGCACCAACAATGTTTCCGCCTTTCAGCCTTATCAAGCAACGAGTGAAATTGAGGTCACACCTTCAGTCCTTCGTGCAAGTAAGTAAAAGCTCTTTCTTCTCTGCACGTTTCATCTTAATTTACAGGGATACCAACTTTTATTACCCATCCATGCTCCTGCAAATGGAATTCATTATCTGTTTTTATCAAAAATTGATTACGTTTAGAACCTGGGCAAATGTCTTTTGCAAGAAAAGTAGGCAATTCTTCACATTTTAATAGATAAGGCTTACTTTAGTATACTTTTAATTGCTCAGTCACAGTAAATAAGAGCAATAGTTCAGGTTAATTAATCTGGATTTTTCTGTCCATATATTTTGTCTGAATGCTGGAAAAAATAGAAATAATCAAAGGGCTTTGCATGGGAACAAATAGCATCGTTAACTGACAGTCAACTTACTTGTATTATTTGAACTTTATACGAAAGTTACCTTCTGGGATCTGGAAGAGTTGATACTACAGCGCGGCCTCCAGAAAAGGGGATATAGGACACGTGACTCTATATTAGCAATCCTAGGACACAGAGTATTTCTCTTCCGGGACACTTGCTTGAAGAATTCTGTTAGCTGTTCCTGGGAAGCTTCCTTAGAAAAATGAGGTACTTTTGCTAGAGAAATAGCATTTAGTGTTTGTAATTACATAATTTTATGATGGAGCAGTTGGTCCATTCAAGAAAGGTGAAGGTCCTTTCAAGAAATTTAGGTCCATTTCTAGAAATGGAGGTCCATTTCAAGAAATTTAAAAATTTGTAGGTTATTTATTTTTAGGAATATCTATTTGGAAACATCAGTTTTTCAGGTGGAAAATTTGGTCTTGTGTGGGTTTATTGATTGATAGTCTTCAGCTGATCTGCAGATATAGATGGGTAATTATATAATATGTTTATATAATATATCAAATTAGCATATACAATGTAGGTAATGGTTATTCTAAAATGCATCCTCTCATTTTTTTTTTTTTTTTTGCATTGGTAACAATCTATGGCATTTTCTCAATTTGCTTCTAGATGTTTATAAACCACTTCTGCTCTAAATGTGTATATATAAGGAGAACAAGGAAAGAATATTAATTTAAAAATTAACACATCTGGTCCATCAGAGCCTACAGGAAAAGTGTGCCATATAGATGTGTAGGGAATTTAGAAGGAATAGTGCAAGATGGGACGTGTAAGTAATGCCCTAGAGCAGTGGTCCCCAACCTTTTGGCACCAGGGACCTAGTTCATGGAAGACAATTTTTCCAGACGGAGTGGGGGTGGGGCGGGGTGGAGCTCAGGCAGTGATGCCAGCGATGGGGAGTGGCTGTAAATACAGATGAAGCTTTATTCATCTCCTGCTGTGCACCCCCTCCCCCCTAACGTTTCATGGAAGACAATTTTCCCATGGGAAATTTCCCCAGACAATTTCCCCAGATGGGATGGGGGAGGGGGTGTGGAGCTCCGCAGCCTGGTCCCTAATAGGCCACAGAAGTGATACCAGTCCACAGCCTTGGGGGTGGGGGACCACAGCCCTAGAGAATTCTGTTCTGGTGGAGACCGGCCCTAACCACCTCCTACAATTGCCCCTTATCATCGGGATGAGATGAGACCCAGATACAATGAAAAATATTCCCTGGGAACCTTGGAGTGGAACGGCTGCTATAAGTTGTTTTAGTTGAACATTTCCTTACATGCAGGATACTTAGGTTTGGTTGTGTGTGTATATATAACATATATATACAAGCAAATGTATTTTACATTAATTTTTGTGGAAGTAACATTTCTTTACTCCAAGGATATATTAACACTGTTGTAAAAGTCTGATATTTGATTTACTTGGGACAGTGCTTTTCAAGATGTGGGGCAGGGTATAGTGCGTGGTATACAAGGTAGGTGGCACATACGTTAGCCTATTTTCTTATATATACTAGCTCATTAAACCCACGACTTAATGGATATCTGCTTGGAGTGAGCGTATGTATACAACATAGGTTGCCTAAATTTGAGAAAATTTTAATTAATACTGCAAGTATTGAGGTACCTACAGTTGGGAAAATACTGTCTTTATGTGAATTAATTACACCTTAAGGTATGTATGTACCTAAATATAAAACTTTGTGTTGTTACTGTTGTGCTTTTGTATTTGTGTGTCTTCTAAAGCAAGAAGCACGTATAATTTACTGCACCGTAAGAAATGTTGGAGGAAGGGTAAATTCTTTGTGGTTGTGAGAAGAACTCGATTGGCATGTTGTCCATCCCTTTTTATCTTTTGTCCGTCTGGACTTAACAAAATCTCCAACACACAACCACCCACATTTGGCTGGCCCTTATGTGTTAAAATTTAAATGCTGTTTTCAACCCAAAATAACTCCTTTATCTTGTTTTTATTGAGAAAAAGAAGTTACATTTGAAACATATGTGTTGTCTTGCAGCCACCAGTAGGAGAATATGCAAATTTTGTTTTCTTGCTTTGATTTTTATACGCTGAGGTTGTTTAGATTTTTAAGGCCTTGGCAGGCGTTGGGTAAGTACATGTTATGCTGCGTCTACTATATACAACATTCGTGACTATGTAAAAATGACTACCACACATGAGCCATCTAGCTATTAAAATGCTGTTTCATGCTGTATTAATGACATTCACACATAGAACATGAGTCTGTCTGCTGGCCGGGCATCGCGGCCTTGCTGTGAAGGAGCTAGGATTTGTAGTCTTCATTATTTACAGATCTGGAAATAAAGGAGCTAACAATATGTAGAAATTCGCTCCATTGAGGAATAATTCTAATTAGGGGCATGGCTAATCAGCACTTTAAGATTAATAAACTCCTCATTTTTGCCTTGAAGAAAGTTATAACTTTCCTTTGTTTCCCATTGAGTGAATTCACTTACTCCCTTTGTCCTATAGAGAATTTGGTGGAAGGTGAGAACGATAGAGTATAACTGTTTTTCAGTTGTAACATGGATATTCAATTTAGCGATTAAGATAAAGCCCGGATGGGTTTAATACACAGAATTCTCACCCTGAGGTCTTCTTGTGTTTTCTTACTGCCATTAAGTTGGCCTTGAGCTTTTTTGTTAGTACATACAGAGAACTCTGATTTAGTTAAATCAGTTCCCCTAAGTGACATTTGACAATGTCTGTAGGTATTTTTGATTGTCACGACTCACAGATGTGTGTGTGGGAGATTGCTCCTGGTGTCTCGCAGAGGCCAAATACAGAGTTAAACATCCTACAAGATAGGACAGTCCCCCACAGTCAAGAACTCACTGCCACCCCAGATGTCACTAGTGCCAAGGTTAGAAACCCTGAACTGAATCAGTCATTGTTTTTACAGTCACAATAGCAGTTACCTGAAACTTCAGAGAGAAATTCTCCTGAGTCCAGTATATTGGATAATGTCCTGAATACCACCCTTAAACTAAAGGGACAAGGTTGTGATTATTAGCTAATGACGATACCGTTCGCCGTAGGTAACTAGTGGATGATAATGAAGAAAGGGTGGACTGTGAGTAGTATCACACAAAATATTAGTATAATTATTAGAACAAAAGTACTAACTTTCCTAAATAAAAAATTTTAAGGAAATGGCGAAGAAACCACACAGTGAAAGACTATTTACGTAAAAGCTTCTTATGTTAAAGAAAGAAAATAAAATCGCATAACCATAAGAAATAAATACCTGTGGGAAAAAGAATAGGATGGAGGAAGCGGAGTAGGAGCTAGACTTACACTACCTTGTTTTGTATGTTTGTTGTTGGAACCTTATTATGTATCTTCCATAATTATAAAACAAAATCCAATTTTAATTTTTAATGTTTTCAATGTATGTTAGTGGAGACCATACGAAAATTTTGTAGTCCTCAATCTGGATAGGACATGTCATAATAAATTCATGGTATGTTTTATTTCTTTAAAAAAAAAAAAAAACCGTGGAAGGAGCAGTCCTGTATGTGTTCACTGAAACAGCTTAGAATCGGTGACACCCGGTAACACACATTTCTCACATCCAAACTGTGCTCTGGAAATAGCGTCTCCCATTAAAAGAGAATAGAGCTCCTTGGAGAAATGCTTGAATTCAGGTCTGGACAGGAAATAGATGATCTTGGATCATCATGTCTTATTAGCAAACCAGGGCACCACGAAGGGTTACTGGTTTGTGTTGGTGGGCGTAGGAGCCAACATGATGTTCCCATTGGCCAATAGTGGGACAACTGGAACATGAATGAGGATAGTAACAGCAATAAACACATGAGTTGATAATCATAATAGGTAAATAAGCCACTGAGCGAGGTAAAGGATGCGAGTGAACCAATTTATTGGAAAACTGTTGAAGAAAGGAAAGAATGAGTCATCTATTCTGCGTTTTCTTGTATGAGTGCTATCACTGGATAACCGAATAGTAGATGAGAATAAAGTTATTTTTTTAATAAGTATCCCAGGTAATAAATGAAGATTAATAATATTAATAGAATTAGAATATTATTATTTTGCAACTCCTGATGGAAATAATGGACTTAGGTATTGGTCATTGCTGTGGTCTCAGTGTGTCCCCCACCCCAGAATTCTCTGTGCTGGAAATCTAACCCCCAGGGCAGCAGTGTGGGATGAAAGGTGTTAAGGTCGTAAAGGCTCTGCCTCCCGAATGGATGGATGCCATGACAGAAGGGGTGGGAGGGGGCAGGTGCGCTCTTTCCACTCCTCTGCTGTGTGAGGACACCACGTTCATCTTCTTTCTCTTCTGCCTTCCTCCATGTGAGGATGCAGTCAGAAGGCCAGGTGCCTGCATCTTGATCTTGAACGTCCCAGCCTCCAGAACTATGAAAGGATAAATTCCCATTCTTCTTAAATTACCCAGTCTCACTCATTCTGCTACAGTGGCACGAAACGAACTAAGACAGTTACCAGTCACTGCTAACCTAAAATAAAAATAACGGGCCGGGCACGGTGGCTCACGCCTGTAATCCTAGCACTCTGGGAGGCCGAGGCGGGTGGATCGCTCAAGGTCAGGAGTTCCAGACTAGCCTGAGCAAGAGCGAGACCGCGTCTCTACTAAAAATAGAAAGAAATTATCTGGCCAACTAAAATATGTATATAGAAAAAAAAAAATTAGCCGGGCATGGTGGCTCATGCCTGTAGTCCGAGCTGCTCGGGAGGCTGAGGCAGGAGGATGGCTTGAGCCCAGGAGTTTGAGGTTGCTGTGAGCTAGGCTGATGCCACAGCACTCACTCTAGCCCTGGCAACAGAGCGAAACTGTCTCAAAAAAAAAAAAAAAAACAAAAAAAAAGAAAAGGAAGGAGGGACACCCATATGTCATATGCTTCCTGACGGAAGAACGCACACCTCCTATGAGGTTTCCTCGACAAAAGAAATTAACCATGAATCTGATCAAACACCTAGATCCAACTGCCAATTTACAGGAACTACAGAGTGCTAAGAAGCATGTTAACACCACAGGGGATGCAGTCAGCCAAGTCAAGACGGTGGGAAACTGTATAAGACAAATGACCCACGTTCTTCCATAAAATCAATCGAGGGATGGGAGGGAATTTAGAGATTAGTTGAGACTTTTGAGATACATAAAATCCAACCATAATGTGTGGATCTTACTTTAAATCCTGATTTAAATGAAGCTTAAAACAATGGCGTTTATGTGCTGATGAGTTGAACACTAATTGGGTATTCAATATTAAAGAATTATTTAGGTGTGATAATGGTAATTTTTTTTATCAGACTGTTATCTTTTAATAATTAATACTGAACTGTTTAGTGTTAACATTATGTATCTGGAACTAGCTTCAAAATGATACAGGCTGAGGTAGTTAGGAAGGGGTTCCCTATGGATGCCATATACTGTCTGTGTTCAGAATCATCCTCAATAAAGGTTTTTTTTTTTTTTTTTTTTTATTTCTAGGAAACACACTTAAGACACTTCTTTAATTCTTTGAAAGTATATTTAATTACTTTTTCTCCTTGAACTTCCCCCCCCCCCCCCACTCCATATAGCTCAGAATTTTAACCCAGTATCTTTTAGGCTTGAATATCTTCCACTGGTCATTTTTCATATTTCTCTGCAACAAAGAAACTATATTAATAAATGTAACTTTTAATTTTCTATAAAATTTAAATATACTACTGTGATCATATATTATACCACGAATACAGAAATACGTAACAAGTTTTGCTTTTTTTTTCATGTGAAAATAAAGGAAGACCATTCAAATGAGAAAGCAGCAAAGGCTATTTATTCAGACTTTCTATGGTGAGGGCACCAGCCACCATCGCTTGCGTTCGGCAGAGGCTCTCAGATAGGCAGAGGAGCAGGAAAGCTTTAGAGTGCGAGAAGTGGGAGGGCTGTGGGTGTGCTCTGATTGGAAGCTGTCGGCTTGGCCTACTGCAGTTCTTTGCGTCCTCCAGCCATATGCATTTGCGATCTAAGCAAAACTGGATGCCAGATACTCTACATAAATGTTGGGGTTTTTTTCTACCCAGATTTTGATAAGTGGTAGTGGGACTGTATTGTACTTTATGCTTTTAACCTGAGCTTACTGTTTGGATACTCTTTCTAGGGCAATAGTACAGAGCGTTTATGGTTCAGAAAGAGCACAGGCAAGAGAGTCACATCATGAACAGTGGACAAGGTTTGTTATCTCTCTCAGCCTCAATTCCATCATCTCTGAGTTACCTACCTCCGGATTGTTGTGAATGGCAATGAGATAATGTTAAAGACATACCACAGCGACATGATAAGCACTAGATTATCAGAGGGTTGTGGAATGGTGGTGGTGATAATGATGTCCCTTGAGGGCAGACCCGCTTCTTATGGGTGTTTAAAGAGTTGAGATGTTTTAAAACCCAAGTAACTAAGACGTGTACTCTTGACTAGGGCAGTGCTGGCCGCTTACGTAGATGCAGTTTAGTACTTTAATATGGTGTCACATGGGAACCACTCCTGTGATGTATATGTAACTCTATTTGAAATATTAATAAATCAGGCTTAGACCTAAAGTGTTCAGGGACATATGGTTCATATGCATATCATTGTGCCCAAATCTAGTGATTTATTTTTGCTGTTTTTTTTTTCTTTTTATAATTCTCAAGGAATTTTTATAGAATTCAGACATTTGGGTGTAGCCTAGCTTTAGAGTCACGGCAGGATTCCTTTTCATCCCAAAATTTAGGTTTTTCAATGTCTCATGGAAGGTGCAGACTGAATGAAGAATTAGATTTCCTGTGGAAATGGCATATGCCCCAGTGATGGTATTAATAAAATTTCTGCAAATAACACTGCTCTAAAAATTTTGGGAAACAAAATGTGATTTATTACATTTCCTTTTTACTATCTTTTAAGTCTATTATCATTTTTAACTTTTCCTAAGTTATGTTAATTTTGTTTTAATCCGTTACTTAGAAATTTTTTTCTAGAATGTTACTTAACTAATTTAGATGTTACTAACTTCCTAACTTTTAGAACTTAAAGATATACCCATAATTGATTGTTACAGAGAGATTGTGTCATAAGTTTGCATTCTTTTCTCTTCTTGATGTCTTCATTTTTTTCTTACCCAATGATACACACACTGAATTTGTCTTTCTAGAAGGTCCAAGATCTTTGGTTTAGAGATATATCCTCTTAACGTTAACTCTTAATAGAATATTATTTTCTGGATCTGATTTAAATACATACTGAAAATAGAAATAATATTCCTATTGTATTTCCTTTTAACTTGTGAAGTGGAGCATGGCATACAAATGGTATTCTCAGTATTTCAAATAATTACCTTCTTACTGTGCAAGTTCTATTCAGCATATAAAACCCATCCAGTTTTGTTGTAGATGCAATCTGATTATTACATGTTGACAAGGTCATATATCTATTAATTGGATTGGAGATGGGATACAAAATTGCTGTAATTATTGTAATTTTCTAGCTAATTGCAGGGTTGGTGGTGAATATTTTACTTCTGCAAAATGAAAAACAGTATTCCATCAGAAGTTGTTTTATGGGGTTTCAGACATTTTGTTTTATATCTTTGGTGCTTTTTGCCCATAAAGTATCTCTTTTTGTATTTTCTTTCTTTTTTTAATATTGGTCTGGCTCTGAATGTCACAGTGCTCATTGGCAGGCGTCAGCGAATGAGGCAGAGAGCTGAGTAGCACTCTGACTTACCCCTTTGTTCTGGTTGCCACATTACTGCTATTGTTTGTTTACAAATCAAAGTATTCTCCTTTCAGACCAGTAACAAAGGTTGGATGGGTTAGAGCCAGTTGGAAGAGAAGTCCTCTGTCCTCATCACCTGTGCCCCACTCAGAAGTACTCTCTGAAATGAGCATTAAGAAAAATTCAGGTTATATGGTTTATGGTTTTTTTTTTTTTTTGAGTTAAAATATTAAGGTAATTATTGGTCAGCCCACTTCATATTGTAAGATGAGGCTTGTTTTGCATAGTCTCTCTCTCGTATTTTGGCTTTATTTAAGCTAAGTTAGCTTCCAAAGCTGGAAGCTGAGTTGACATTTTAAACATAATGGTATGTATGCAAGGTGTGTGTGGGGGGCTGCAGACGGGGTGGGCACTGTGCTGCGAAGAGAGTGGGAAGCTCGCTGCAGAAGAGGGTAAAAGCAGACTGATGTTTATTCCCCGCTGAAATATAAACTGGAGGCGCAGGTGAAAATTGCCAAACCTAATGAGCAATTTGGCAGGGAAGACAGGCTGTCAGGCGACAGCAGTTCAGCAGCGGGCGTACTGTCTGTGAACCAAGTTGTTTGTTCCAGAGGACTACATTTAAATACCATAAATAAAAATCTTCTTTTTCACTTATTTCAGATCACAAAGAAGTATCTTTTCGCCTTCAGATTTCCAATTAAATAGCCAGCCATCAACATACGGTGATTTTGGTTACACAATTATTTTAAGCTTGCCTTTTTCACGTTTTTTTCACCCATAAAAAAATGAACAAGATATATTTTCCCTCCCATCAGATCCTAAGTAATATTCAGGCTTTAAAACACACTAATAAAATATAAGTGATCACTTGCTTCATTGGGCTGAAACATTTCATCTGTGGTCTTTGCATCGGTACACTCCAAAGTAGTATTATAGTCTTTTCAACGCACTGTGTCATTTATATCTGCTTACTTTACCTGAGAATCCTTTTTTCCCCATTGAGCACGTGAAAATTGAGACATATGCATGGCTTTTCCCCATGGAGGCCATTGATACGTCGAACAAGGGACATTTGCAATAGATTTTCATAACTTTGTTGAATGTAACAGTTCCTTAGGAAGCTGCCCAGCCCACCTCCCCTATTTTTAAAAACTATTTGGAAACTGAAGCTCAGTAATGTAAAATAACAACATATTCTGTGTGTACGGAATAACCACAGCTCAGGTCCTCCTGTTGAGCACAGGCAGAGTTATGACCAGAAATGAATGAACATTTATACCTCCAGATCCCTTTGTTGGTTTAACTGTGGCATTTCCTCACGCCTGTCTTGGGGCCAAAGTATCTTTCCATGCCTACTTGGCGTTGGTATTTCTGAGTTCTCTCTAAGTAGAATAAATATTTGGCCCTTAGGTTTTGTTGTCTTTATGTGGAGCACTTAGGTTTTTTAAAAATCTTAACACATGTATCATAAAATACTTAATAGTGATTGGCAGTCCATTGGCCGGAGAAGTGCTAATTTTGTAGAGATTTTCTGCCCCATGTAATCAGGGGTAGACATTGGCCTGGTGTTAGCAGATGGCACCCTGGACAGTGCCCTGGTATTCATCTAGAAAGCAGTGTCCTTGGGGCTTGACAGTGCTGCCTGTGAGCCATCACCACATCCTTGGTATGTGGCACTTTAGTGCAAGGTGAGTCACGGATTTCAGCAAAATTTGCCTTTGAGATTAGACCCAAATCGTGTACGGCTGGACCCCTTGTGCACCAGGCTCTTTATATTATTCAAAACATGCTGAAGTCAATCTTAGGGAAAAGCAGTTTTACTAACTTATTTATTCTACCCTAAGATTTCCCCACTGCCCAATGACTTCCCTTGTCACTTCTTTTTGTCTTGGACTATTTTATTTTACTTGGCTCTGAGGTCTTGCCTTGGACTCTTGCCTTTATATGGGAATACACCTTATTTGCTCAGTTATATTATCTGTTTATCAAATGCAGAAATAAGTTACACCTGAAAATTTGTAAAGGCAATATAGCTATGCATCTGTTAAAAAAGTCTAATTTAAATCAAAGCAAGAAAGCCCATTTCCAGATGGCAATAAGTGTGTTACGTAGAGAAAATAATTGCATCGAAGTGTTTGTTTTCAGTAGACAGCGTTAGATTGTATAATATGATACATTGGTGAATAAACAAGATTTCTTTTTCGTTTTCATCTTCCATTTCAACCAGGTATTTGGATTCTTTTTTCTATTAGCGCATGTCAGAGAGAGACCCGTCTCGTGGATTGTTTTGTCAGCATGAAAGCCTAGCAGATGAAATCCTTTCTTCTCTCCTGCACGTGATATAAATCTCTTGTTTACTTCTTGAGAATATGTTTGCTTATTTATTTTTTCATTGCTTTTAGTGCCAGAAATGGCTTTGTGTTCCCAGTTCTGTATGCCCTTGCCTGGCTCTTGTCCCCAGCTGTGGATGTCCCTCCTGTCTCAGGATCATGGCCTCACTCCCAAATAGTAAAGGACTGAGAGGAGGCTACACACAAGGCAGCGAGATGTTGATAAGCCTGCCTCTGATATTTTAATCTTCTCTGACTCTTCCGTGCAATGGACAACTAGTAGTCTCTGTGAGGGTTACCTCTTAAAGGCAAAACAAAACACCGAAACAAAAAACAAAAAACGAAAAACCTTCTAAATCAGTTCCATAATTCATTGTGTTATGCTGTATTTACTCAGTTCATATACGTTGATTTGTCAGTTAAGAATTTATCAACATTATCAATTCATTGCCTACCTATCAGCAAATAATTTTTCTCCTTAATAAAGAATCCAGGAGCTACAGTGTGTGTGCACAGTGTGGCTTGTGACTGTGGAAGTGCATGTGAGTGTGTGTGTCCTAAAGAAACAATGGGTGATGGTACATTCTCAGAAATGAATGTCTTTCTTAAAGATTTTTCCGTGTCTTTGATTGGATGCTTCCTTTAAATATTTTTCTCGAATTGACATTTGAAAAAGCACCTACACTTCAGTAAAATCATGAATTTTCATAACTCCATAAATGGAGGATTATGGTCTTAGCTACGATTTCTCCCTCTTGGTCTCATAAATCCAAACCATCGACCTTGCTTGTTCCTGAAGTATTGTCACACTGTGTATTCCCTACATGGACTGCCTTTCTACGTATGTTCTCTCTAAAAGTCATAGAAAGTTTTTTGTACCGTAAATTTTTTTTTTATCTGTTCCAGGGATTAAGCAGCCCCACCAAAAATTATTTTTCAACTTATTTTTACAGTAAACGGTAAACACAGCAAACACACAGCCTGTTGCCTGTGTTGCAACTGTATTTCTACCACAATACACGCAATGTTTTTTTCTTGTCCATTTGTAATAGCACCCTAGTGATAATTTAGAAAATATTAATATTATAAAATGTGCACATTGAGATACACATATATGTATTTAGTGAAGTTTATGTGTGGAAGGATTTTTTAGAGGAAGCATATAATTTCAGAAAAATCAATTTTTTAGAAGATAAATCATGTAAGATAAATGTTGAATGGTAAAACATTTAAGATGGAAAATTACACTTGGATTATTAGGGAAGCCTCAGTCCAACCATAATAGGGAAAAGGCAGTAACCAAAGGGCATCTCAGAGCACCGCTAGGTTATTCAACCTATCATCACATTTAATTAAAATGTCAATTTGAGCCGTCACTGAGCCATTGGTTAATTTGTTATTTAAATCAGTGTGAGAAGTATTTATTTTAGATGTAGAATTTGTGTTAATGAATTGGAAAAGAATATTCTAGGGTGTGGCCGAGATGTTATAGCCTAAAGACTTAGGACTTAGAACAAGAAAAATGAGCTGGTGATCAGTTTGCATGAGTAGCCTGTGAGTATCTACTCTTACTTGATATTAATCTTATTTTATGTAACCAGAGTAAGGGAGTTGGGAATGGGAGGCAGAAACAAAGGCAGGGTTCTATCAAAAAAATCACAAAACAAAACTGCAGTGAATTCTGAGTACGGACCTATGATCCACGATTAAGGCTTGGGAGGATCACGCATCCGCAGGAGGAGGACGGGGAGAGAGGCACGTGGGCAGGGATCCGGATGTGGGGCTGTCAGTGCTTCATCCAGAAAAGTTACTGGCTCTCCTGTCTTTGTTCCATGCTTTTGTCCAGGATTTGCTGCTGCTTCTCTTCAAAATAGGAAATTCACATTATCAAAGTAAATGTATAGTTTATCTGCCCCAGTTTTGAAGAGCGTCGTGTCTGTAATTCTATGTGTGTTTGTGCATGTAGCTGTTCCTGCTATGACAAACTACCACAAAGTTAGTCGCTTAGAGCAACACAAATTTATTATAAGTCAGAGTCCAGTGTGGGTCTTACTGGGCAGGAATCCGGGTGTCAGAAGGGCTGCGTTCCTATCTGAAGGCTCTAGGGGAGAATCCAATTTCTTGCCTTTTCCGGATTCTGGAGGCCACCTGCATTCCTTGGCTTGTGACCCTCCTTTTCTCCATCTCTGCCGTTAGCAATCTCACATCACGTGAACCCATCTTCTTACTTCTCTCTCTGGCTCTTCCCTTCTGTTCTCTTCTACTTTTAAGGACTCACGTGGGGCTGGGCATGGTGGCTCATGCCTCTAATTCTAGCACTTTGGGAGGTCAAGGCAGGAGGATTGCCAGAGGCCAGGAGTTCAAGACCAGCCTGAGCAACACAGCAAGACCTGCTCTCTGGGGGCAGGGAGGGGGAGCGGAATCTTAAAAGTTAGTCAAGTGTGGTGATGCGCACCTGTAGCCCCAGATGCTTAGGAAGATGGCTTTCAGCCCAGGAGTTGGAGGTTGCAACGAGCTGTGATTGAGCCACTGCATTCTAGCCTAGGCAATAGAGTGAGACCCTGTTTCCAAAAAAAAAAAAAAAAAAAAGGGCTCTGGTTACTTTGTCCTGAATGGGCGAAGACACTGGGATCATCCAATGGGCCCTGTGTCTTAGTCCTTTCAGGCTGCTGTGAGAAAACACTTTAGGCTGGTAACTTAAAAACAACAGAAACTTAATTCTCATGGTTCTAGAGGCTGGGAAGTGCAAGATCATGATGCCCTCAGTTTCCGTGTCTGGGGAAGGTTTGCTTTCTCATGATAGATCCTTCTCCCTGCATCCTTACATGGTGGAAGGAGCAAACAAGCTCCATTGGGCCTTTTTAAAATAAAAACACCAATGTCTGCCATGAGGTTGAAGCCTCCCCAAAGGCCCTATGTCCTAATATCATCATCTTGGGGGTTAGAATTTCACTGCATGAATACTGGGGGAAAACAACATATATTCCATAGCACCAGGATAATCTCTTCATGTCAAGATCTTTACCTTAATCACGTCTGTGAAGGGATTAGGATGTGATACCTTTGGTGGGGGCCCACGTTATACATATGTTCTAATAATTTAGACTAGCATGACAAAAATGCCACTTTCATTGCTTTATATATGCATTGCCTTCCATGATCATATGATCTCATGAGGCGAGAATGAACGTGTGACCCACCAACATGCATGCACTGATCATTTTGATTCAGGTACACTGGGAAGGAAAGTAATGAGGAGTGAAGGGCAAACCACCTCTTTACTGAGTATTTTTTCAAGGTCATTTTTTTATTGAAGTGAGCCAAATGGGGCCATATTTGTAAAAATAAAATTCTAGCCATTGTTTTGTAATTATGTTTGCTTGATTAAAAAAATCTGGGGTAACAGTTGGTTGATAATTAGCTCTTTTGCATAATTTAAGAAGATTTTTAAATATAGATTTTCTTAGGTATGAAATTTTGATTAGAAAAAATTTTATACAAATTGTAAATACTGGACATAGAGTGCAGTTTCATTCTTTCACAAGCTCTGTCTTCCCTGCCTTGTAATTTTTATTTTACTTTTAAGTATTAAATGTCATTCTAACATATGTTGTTATATTGTTACTTATGTTACTGGAATGTATGTTATGGTATTGTGACTTACTGGGCGCTAAGGTAGTTAAGAATTGGATGTAACTTATTTGTAAACTTCTGTATCAGTTCCAATTCTTGAGCTATTTTCTATTTCTACTAGTTATGTTTTGAAACGAGGCTTTTAAGATGAATGAAGACTCATTTTAATGAGTCTTCATGAGCACATCGACCTAGAGGCCTTTTTGCTATTACTGCAGCTTAGGTTAGTGGGTTTTGTGGTGGTTGGTTTGTGTGTGTTGTTGTGTTTTTTTTTTTTTTTTTTTTTTTTTTTTTTTTTTTTTGGTGAAGAAGTGGATTCTTGGGTATTTACCAATATTTTAGAGGATTAAAACTTCTCAGTATAGCACCCTTTTTCTAGTTCTGTATGTGCGTCCTATAGTCTTCATTTTGTAGCTATTTATTACAGTATAACAGTAATTTAAATAGCATTTATATTAGGTATTATAAGTAATCTAGCGATGATTTAAAGTATACAGGAGGGATGTGCATTGGTTATGTGCAAATACTATGCCATTTTGTATCTGGAACGTGAGCACCTGCAGATGTTGGTATCTGTGGGAGGTCCTGGAACCAGTGTCCCACAGACACTGAGGGAGGTCTGTGTTCCCCTCTCTTCTTGGTCCCCTGTGACTGGCAGTGACATCAGAGGAATGGCCTTGGGTGGGCAGAGCTGGTTTAGAGAGACAGAATATTCAGTTCAGGTTCTAGATAATGCAGTGTGATACATAAAAAAAAGTGTTCATGTGTATTAAATATAAAATTTCAATAGATTCACATGCAAAGATATACTTGATCTTTTCATTTTATTTACCAAATTCCTTTAGTAGGAATGTTTTTTACACCAAAAGAATGTTTTATAATATTTTCCACTGGGCACAGTTTTTATATATTTCAATTTTTACGCATCCTCCAAGACTGTATATTGATATGAGAACCTCACAAATAACTTTTTACATCCTTATCCTCGGCTGGATAGAGTTGATTGCTGACCTGTGTGATACCCTTATCATAGACTATCAAGATTCTTAGAAGATACCGCTACTGAAAGCACATCTAAAGTGACCACTCTTTGTGTTTAGAGTTACGTCGTCATCCCTCGTCATTCACTTACTTTATTGTAAAGGCAGAACTGAATCACTACCGTTTTGTTCAGATCTCAGAACAAGATTAAGGCTTCCTTGCTTCACAGAAGGTTTGGTTTAGTTTTATAGCTGTGGTTATTATCCCTTACCAACTTTAAGAAAGAATATATACTTAGAGGGGAAGAAAAAAAACCATATTTTGAAGTAAATTGAGTAACCACTGGGGGCATCATTTTATTCTCAGGAATTTGCCGGCTTATGTCTCTTGATGCCTCCATAGCAAACGATATTTCAGCATCATTGGTGATGCCCATGTCTGTGTGTGTGTGTTCTGCTGTCTGTGCAAACGTCAGGGCTGTTCACACTGCGGTGTTCTAAAAGTGTCTAGAAAAGATAGGGGTGTGTGTGAGTTGCAGTGATTACTTGCCTTTTTTTTTTTTTTTTTTGGTATATTCACACCTGAGTGATCATCCTTATTTATTGGCTGAAAATGGAGTATTGATATAGTCCTTTGTACTTCAAATATGCACAATAAGAATAAAGAATGACATACTTGTCATGTTGACATGAAAATAACATTTATACAACTCATGGGACAGGTATTTTTTTCTGTGATTAATATGTCTCTAAATAAATGAAACGTCATATTCTGTGGATTATTTTCTTGATTTATTTTTGTAAACCGTGTCCCTGAGTTTAGAAATACCCACATACCACACATGCGCTCTCCTTCCCCAGACAGAGTTGGAAGAGAATTATTAATCAGGTGAAGCTAATAAATAGGGAATTCTCTCTGTCTGCATCTCACTGCCTTTTATAATTTGCTGTCAGTTCTTGGGGGTTTCAAGCTTCTAGTTTTTATGTTACTCACAATTAAATATTTTGGTTCTTTCTGCTTTCATATCTACTAATCTTATTAGTAAGTTTTATCTTTTTGAACATCTAGTAATATACTCAAGGGCATCAAAATAAGTATTTTTTCACATATCTTCACCATTACTTCATACTGCTTTATTGCCCCTTGAATTATTTTTCAAAAAGATCTAAGTACATGTGGGTCAGATGTGACTGGTTTATATCCATAACTTGATTATGATCAAATGTGCTTAATCGTTCTTAAAAAAGGAAGAAATCAGACTGTAACAGCATTTGTTACTTTTCAAAGTCAAAGCGCATTTAGGTAAATGGGGTTCAGGCCACATCTGGACCCTGTAATCATGTTGTTAAATTTCATGTTGCATCTTAGCTCATTTAACTTGTGAGAAACAGCATTTTAGGAGGCTTGGTTTAGCAAATCTTTTCAGTAAAACTGAACCTTTTCTGAACGAATGTTGTATAAAGTCTACAGAGTCTGTTTTAAAGAGATTTATTCACCTGTAGCCCAGAAAATATTGTAGAAATTCATTATGGTGAATATGTGACTTTAGTCAGCTTTCCTTTTTTTAAAATTTAACCCTAATTGGCAGAGGGGGATGGGGGAACCTCATACAGCCCAGGACCTCCTGCAGATAGTAAAATCCTTGGATGCTCAAGTCCCTGATAGAAAATAGCATGGTAATTTGCATGTAACCTACATACATGCAGCCCTATACTTTACATCATCTCTGGTTTACTTATAATTCCTAATACAATGTAAATGCTACATAGGTAGTTGTTATACTATGTTGTTCTTTGATTTGTGTTTTACTGTTGCATTGTTTTTATTTTTTTGAATGTTCTCAATCTGTGGTTAGTTGAATTTAGGGATGCGGAACCCACAGATAGGGAGGGCCAGCTGTATTCAGTATCACTGTTACATATTTTTCACTTGTCTTTAAAATTTTCTACGTTGATGGATCATTTGTATTTTATTACGTTTTTTATTAGAGAAAATTTTAAACATATGCAAAACTAAAGAGTAGTATGATGAAACCCTATACCCTCCTAACAGCTCTAACAATTATCAATTTATGGCCAATCTAACTTTGGCTGTACTCCCACAAACTCTTCCAAATTGGATGATTTGAAGCAAATCCAAGACCGCATGTCATTTCTTATGAAAATGTTTTAGTACACATTTCCAAAACATGAAACTTTTTTTTATATAACCCAAATACTATTTAACAAAAGACAGCACTTAATGCTATATATTATTATTAAAATTTCTGATTGTTTTGTAAATGTGATTTTCTGTTTAGCTTTTTTAAAAGGCGAAAGATTTATACGATCTGAAGAGAAACCTGAGTATATGTTTAGCTTTTTTAGATCAGAATCTAAGCAAACTACACACGTTGCATTTGATGTCTCCTAAGTCTATTTTAGTCTATAGACTCTCCCTTCCCCGTTCATCTCGGTGTGTGTTTCAATTTATTCATTGAAATTGGGTTTGTTTTTCCTGTGGTTTCCCCATGTCTGGATTTTGCTGAATCCATCCCTGTGGTATCTACTATATTCTTATATCCTCTGTTTCGTATAAACTGGTAGCTAGATGTAGAATCTTGATATGATTCTGATTTTAATTTGGGCAATAATATCTCTAGGTAGTGTTGTGTGGTTGCATCCACAAATGCATAAAGTGTGATTGTTGATCATTTTGTGAGCTGCCATTGGTAATCATCGCCTGGATCCGTTATTTTGTTTGCTACATGTTCTAATTTTATTTATTAGCTGGATCACTTCTATAAAGAGAAACTTTCCCTTGTCAACTACTTTGCTCCTCTGAGGTACAGTTCGTGAGGGGAAAAAAAAGCAAATTCTTAATCCCATCTCTGTCTTTATCAGTTTTCAAAATAATACGCTGGTTTTCCAGGCCTACATCCTCCTGGTTTAGTTTCTTTCTTTTTAAAACAGTATCATTAAGAACTTATAAACATTAACATAATTGTTTCTACCTATTGCATGATTATGCTGTGGATGTTCAACTTGCCCCACATTTGTAGCGGTGGGACCTCTCTCAGTCAGCTCCTGCGGGCTCAGTGATAGCGTCCTTGCATTCTGCCGTGAGTGTGGCCCGTGCACATCTAGTACGTCTTCTGCCCTACACCTGGATTCAACCATTTCTGCAAGTAGTCTTGTCCCCTTTAAATGGGGAAGGACATTCAGAGACCACTATTTCAATCCATTGGTTTTATTTCACATACGCTTAAATGTAAATTAAAATGAGAGTGTCCTGGGCTCTAATTTCAGTTTTCATAAACGATGTCTGAAAATATAGCGAATCTACCCTTGATTATTTGGGAGATGAATCTTCCCGAGGGAACGGATAAACATGAGTTCTCCATACCAGCTCCAATTTCCTTTTATTTGAACTCTGCTAAACTTCTCGAACTTCTTAGGTAACATTTCCGTGGGCACCGTGACTGTGCCTTGGATGAGGTCAGTAATTTGGCAGGTGTCAGAAGCATTGATGGGCAGTTCTGCTTGGCTCCGGTAGGATGCCAGAACGCAGAGCTATGGCTGTGCTCATTTTGAGCTGTTGTGGGTTTTTTTTTTTTTAGTTTGCTTTGTTTGTCATTTGTTTTTGTTATTGAGTACAAATAGTGAGGAAGAAATGATATCTCAATTAATGAGCTTAACATTTTATATTTGTCGCTGGTGACAGTGAGTACCAGGAAATTTTGCCAGACCATGGTGATGTGTTTAGCAGGCAAAGTGTGAGGGAATTTACTCATAGCTGGGTTGCCAAGTTTCGCAGAGGTTTTTCCTCGTGTGGTGTGTCTTTGCAAAGTTTACTCTTTCCTGAGAAGTGGAGTCTGGCTTCAGCTCTGTGCAACACTCAGCAAGTCCTGTGCATCCTACGGTTCTGCTCCCAAAGTTGGCCGTGTCAGCGGTCTCTGACCTGGGGTGTAAGACCACCGAAATGCGGAAAAGGAGTATCAGGAGTTTACGTATATCTGTATTTTATTATCTCGCATTTTAAAATTTCCAATTCCTAGTATGTGTTTAATAATGTTTATATTAGTAGCATTGAGCATGCATTGAAATGATATCTAAATAAAAATACTGTAGCATGCTCTGAACGTTTTTGCTAGTAGTGCTTTATTATCAGGAAAGTTTGGAGTCAATGGGCCTGGCTTCTGGTCACTCTCTGTGTCTTCTCTTAGGCAACCCTTTGGTGTGTTCTCTGGTTGAATCAAGCATGGTTATTTAATAATTCACATCTCTCTTCCTTCTACCCCAGTGCTTAAAAACCTTTCGTAGCTTCCCATTGTTGTTTTTAATGTAGTTAAGAAAATGAATGTGTTTTGGTAACATTTGCAAGAAATGTCTGTCTCTTCAGTCTTCTCTCTCTCTCTGCCCCATAACCAGCACCGTGGGCCTCTTTGAATTTTCTTGACTGAGATTCTGTCCTGCTTAACTCTAAACATCCTATTTCCCCCTTGCCTGCTAAAACTTTTTGTCTGTCCTCCATGACTTGCCCACCTGGCTACACTTGACTTATCCCTCAGGACTGTGCTTGAGTCTGTTTCTCTGATAGGTCTTTCCTGATTTCACAGACTTGCTACATAGTCCCACAGTGTCTCGTCTTTTGGTGACTGCAGGAAAGTAGGGTGTTAGTCTGGGTTCTCCAGATCCGCTGGTCGCATAGGGGGGTTTGGGTTCTGTAGATCCACTGGTGTGCTGGTAAATATTTAACAGCTGGCTCTCCGAAAACCACAACAACCTGGTTTTGTAGGTTTTGCCTGTTCTCATGGTGTAAATATGCACATCTAGGCCAGTTTCAAGGTACCAAGGTGATGTCTCTGAATGCAGAGTTGGGAAGAGATGTGTAGTAGCTCACACCATTGTGTGATATTTCCACTGTACAGATGCAGCCAATGCAATAAGCATAGATGATAAAATGTGAATAATTAGAAAGTGAAGAGTTGAGAGCATTATCTTTGTTTTAATATAATTCCTTTAGTTGGAAGTTTATATAATTTAATTTTTAATAATGACTTAACAGTCAGCTCTGAATTTCTGAAAATTTAATAATCTGCTCTCGTTCAGTGGTATGAGCCAGATCTAGAAATCCTGTGTCAAGCACAGCCTGGTCACATTTTTTGAATGATTGATGCCATTAGGATAAGCCAACATATTTGCTGCTGTTTGTTGGAATTCACTTCGCTATGAATTATCCATTTATTCTCTTAGATCTTGCATGTCTTGCATTATACTAGCTTTTATGTGAGAATAAGTATGTGTCACAGAGGAAGAGATATACAAGAGCAACCACCTAGATACTCAAGGCCACTTGAGGAGTGCAGCTGATTCACTAAGGTATTAACAATGATCTAATGAAGTTCAGCGGCAGGTGATTTGCTCTGAAAAATGAATTACAACACATTAATCTTGCTTTGTTGAATATACAATGTAAAAAGAAAAAAATTGGTGGACATTTCCGTTCTTTGGAATATGTGTTTTGCAATTCATTCTCTTTACCAATCATTGAGAGGTGAATTATCAGAAAAACACTTTAGTGATATTTGCCTGTAGCTACTAAATTGGTAGTTTTGACTGAATTGCTTAATCAATTCAACCTAAGTTCCTAAATGGACTAAGCATTTGACTGAAAAGATTCTTTGGATGAAACTATAGACTATTTCACAAGACTGTAGTGACATATTGTGCGAAAATAGAGATTAAAGGCATCCAACACATTTCTGGAAATCCACGTACGTATTCCTGACACCGATGTCAGAGTGAATGCCAGCCTGGTTATAAAAACTGGTGCAAAATTCAGACGTTTAATAGCCACACAGTCGGACATTTCGAAAATTATTTTCTAAAGGTTGACTGTCAAAGTTGAGGTCCTAGAAAGGAAAAGTTTTCAGATGGCTTAGAATATAATGTTTATCTTGTATGCAGTGTTTCTAGGCAAAACAGCCTTTCTATACTTTATTTCTAAAAATCAAAAGTTGTTAGAGCCAGAAAGTTTTTAAAAAACGGAATCGAAGCCCATTTTGTCACAGATGAGGAAACCGGAGCTGAGTGTGAGTATGCACAGCCCTGTTCTGTTTGAATCTGAGTTGTGAAATGTGTGGTTTGCCATTTGAATCGCTCCTAAGCAGGTATGAGCTCGTCTTTGTGCCAGACGATGGCCAGGGTCACGCTTTACCTGACGCCGTCCCATCATCCTGGGCGGTTCTCTTCCTCTTATGTTGAATCACTGTATGGTCACATTTGCAGAGGAAACTAAGGAGGCGTATTAGAAATCTGTACAAACGCAGATGTATTTTGCAAAATCAAATAAGATTGATTACCATCCCTATTTAATTCAGAGCAAAGGAAGAGAATCTCTAATTTTTCTATTTTCCCCACACCTCGTTTGCTGTAATGAAAATGGCATTCTGCTTTGAGTCGTTTCCAATGAAATGATTTTCAATATTGTTGTCTGTGACATTTTGACAATTAAAATGCATTTCTTAAGCCTACTGGAAATGCTGCGATGCTTTTTCTTGTTTTCAATTTTTTCCCCCCAGTGGCCGTATCTGTGCTTGTTGCCTAGGAAACTACTATTGGGTTGAATTTTGTTTGCTTGGTTGTCAGACGAGCAGACTTATGGATAAAGTTCTTGGCTTTTTAGAGTTGTAAAAGTGCTACTTGATTATTAGAAATGTATTATCAATATTAAAGTGCTTTATCTTCTCAATTAAAGAGCAGTCAAGCATTTGTTTGGTTTTCTTAAAATACTAAATAGAGGATTATTATTTTCCTTGATGATTGTTGGAATGTCCTGTATACAGAGTTACAGTAGGATTTGAATTGTCACAACGGGTTACTTCCAAAGATAGCACTTTAATAAAAGAAAAACCACTTTGTTTACTTCTTTGGGGATTCCTGGACATGTATTATAATTCCCAGAAGGTACAAACATAAACATAAAGATATTTTATAAAAAGTTCAACAAGATGTTAGAAAATACAAGTTATTTTGCCTTGTGTTTCATACATAGAAAAACTGTTCTCCTTACATAACTTTTTCAAATTAAAGTTAGAAGTAGTGGAACTGCTTCCTTTATTTTTTCCTTTCTGAGCGATTACAAGTTAATAAAATTGAAAATGTCATAGTAGGGTGCCATTGCGTGTGTGTCTATAGTCCCAGCTACTCAGGAGGCTGAGGTAGGAGAATCGTTGGAGCCCAGGAGTTTGAATTCAGCCTGGGCAACATATAACAAGAACCCATCTCTAAAAAAAATTTTTTTAAAGATTATTCTTAACTAACATCTATAGAATATTTACTAGATTGTACATTAGGCTAAGTGCTTTATAGGCATAATTATAGCTGGGCATGGTGATGTGCGCCTGTAGTCCCAGCTACTTTAAGCATTCTTTGAGTCCAGCCTGGGCAATATAGTGAGACCTTGTCTATAAAAAAAAAAAAAAAAAAAAAATTAAAAAAATAAAATCATAAGTCATTTAATTATACTCTTAAACAATTTTTTAATAGTTTAAAATTTTCCGAGAGGTGTTTTTGCACAATATGGTAGCCACTAACCCCATGGAGCTGTTGAGCCCTCCATTCAGGGGCCACTGAAGAACTGAATTTAAATAGCCCATGGGGGCTAGTGATGACATCACCTGGGGGTGTGTTATGAATGCAGAATCTCAGGCCATACCTGAGACCTCCAAAATCAGAATCTGTATTTTCAACAAGATCCCTTCAGGCTGCCATGCAGTCCTCCCCATTCTAGGCCAGTGTTTCCCAGGCTTGGCTGCAAATTAGAATCACCGAATGAGCTTGTGAAAGTAAAGCTTGGGCCTCATCCTAGACCAAATTTTCAGTATTTATGGATGCGGGAGCCTTGGAAACCAGCATTTTACAGACTATTTCCAGACCATTTTAATGACTAGTGAAGATTTAGAACCGCATGCATAACTCAAAGAGGGGATACACAAGTGTGAAGTTGGGTGGGGAGATCTTAAGCACTGACCTGGGTTTTCCATGTTTCGTTGAGGTTAAATATCAGAGGGATGTTGGTAAGAGAGAGCCCTTACTGAGTGCTTCGCATATTCTCCTAAATAGACTAAGCATTGGACTGAAAAGACTCTATTGGTGAAAATATAGACTATTGCACATGACTGTAGTGACACACTGTGTGACAGTATCTGACACATTTCTGTTAATCCAAATAAGTGTTCCTGACATACATATGAAGTATTAGCATTTGCTTTTATGCACACGCACGTTGAATAAGGTCCCTTCTCCTTTCGGTGTGCCACACCCCGCTCCTTCCCCTAACCACCCTCCCCAGTAAAATAAATTATGATGTTAAATGCCTCATTTGTTTACTAGCCTTAGCTAAAGGGAACTTGTGTCATTTTAATTTTTTTCATGGTCTTTTTACCTGTGAAGGATGATCACAAAGATCCTAGGCATGGGATGCGTCGTTGGCTACCAAACGATGTCACTCCTTCCCGCTCTGACTTTCCGCTTAGGGTCCACTAAGATGCTTATACTGCTCTCCCGCCATGCAGTGATAGTGGTGGCTGTTGGTGAGAAAGGTGCAGATAGGTCCGAGTCACTTTGTTTTTGTTCTTGGTATTCTAGGATTTCATGCTTACTGGTTTAGAAGTATGTTTTCTGTGGTTTGATTACTGAGGCTTGGATTTTTGTCTCGACCAGTTATTAACAGATTGGCTTTCTCCAGGATATCTTGATCCTTGTAATACCAAGTCTCCCTACCTATAAAGTGGGAATAATAATGTAATCTATTTTGTAGCCTTGTTCTGAGGATTTGATCAGTTAATGTGTTAGGGTCCTTAGCACATACATGACCCATAATAAATGCTCAGTAAATGTTAGTGAGTACAGACTTAATTGGCTTTTTATAAACGATCAGAGCTTATTTACGTGGACAATACTCTTTGCTTAAGGAGAAGAATGAATGGATTGGATTAGCTATGAAAGATCTCTGTTTTGAAGGTAATACAAACAGACACACAACCATATGTTTCAGAACCGTGAAGTCTTATTGCTGCCTTGGAGCATCCAGTTTGTGCCAAATGGCTTTATTAATAGCCAGTGTGTACACGGCTCTGTGGTAAGGAATTAATGTGAAACTGGAGAAATGGATAATGAGCTTTTGAATGTTTTTGAAGTGCTTCAGTCATACCATACATAGCATTTCTTCAACTTCCAGCAGACTCTAACCCTTATGTTTTCTTCATAGCACTAATTTGCTCATCACCTAGTCTGTCCTCATGTTTATTCTTTGTCCTTTGCTCACCAGAATGGAAGATCCTTGAGGATTATTTACTGCTAAGAACTAGAAGAGTGCCCGGCACATAGTAGGCACTCAATAGATGTTTGTCGTGAATGAATGAATTCTTATACCTTTTTATAAACATTTTGGTACCATGAAGATTCACGTTCAAGACAAATAGTCCATCGACAACCAAAACGAAGTATAAAGACGATGGACGTTTAGCAAGTGGGCGTTAAGAGGCTTGCCATTGTGAAGAAGTTGATGATGGTTATCGTGCTAGTGAAAATGATTATAAAGTCAAGTAAAGTAGAGGAACTTCAAATGTACATGCTTGAATAACAGAACATGGGCTAATGAAATTCGTGAATTGCTAGTCTCCAGAGAAGGGGAAAATATGACACTTCTATATAGTATTGCAGAGTAAAGGTTATAATAATAAAGGAGTGGGAAAAATAATGCTTATGAAAAGTTAACATGACAGTTACTGAACTACTCGAATCCTTAATAAAATAATAGAAGGCAAATGTCACAGGAGAGGGCATCGTGCATTTAGAGAATATCTTCGATGCAATCAATAGTCACCGTCAATTTTTGAAAGACAAATTACTTGTCAGATGAAGTTACAATTTTAAGATTTAATTACACGATGGTTGAGCTAAACTAGTAAAGTGGAAGTGATAGGAGGTATTTGATAGAGATATACATATGAAATTATATGTGAAGAATTAATTTAGATTGGTTCTTACATATTCTCATAGGGGAGTCAGCCCTGCTTGAAGGACAATAGTGCAAAGTTAATAGTTATAACAAAAAAGAAAATAGTAAAACATGGTCGGGATTTCTGGCCTAGGAGTTTATCAACAGTATTTGAAACAGCGGATTCTTTGTCTTTTTTTTTTCCCAGCAGAAAACCCACCCCTTTTTAAAAAAAATGTAAATTATTTGAGGCCATCTAATATCTTTAATTGTTTCTTCTTTGCTAAAAAGATTGGTCTTTTAATACTTGAGACAATGAGTGTGCAAAGGATGGAGCCAGGTGGAAGTCTCACTCGTTCATCTCCTTTATACAGCAGAACCTTCTCAGACATTTCCTGCCTGCCCTTTGCTGGGCTGGGAGTTGGGGACAGAATCACAGAATTTAATGAGAGAGGCAGATGAGAAAGTAGCAGTTCTAACCAGTGACATTAAGATAAAAATGATTTTCCTTATGCTGGAGGAACCTCTTAGACTTCTCAGAGAGGGCAAAGCCCCCCCCCCCCCCCAGGCTGACCTTTGAAGGGTGCAGAGGGGAAGGTCGGCGGGGAGCCTGGAGGAGTCTGTGGCCTTCTGGTAGCTTCAGAGTGTTCTGGCTGCGTCTGAGCAGAAGCATGGAGAGTGCGGTTCAGATCACTGGAGGACTCGAAGGATACCGCGGCCCAACCAGACCTAGAGTTCTGTCATGACATCTGACTTTGGGTTTAGGAACGTTGTTATGGGTGCTTTCAGGAAGGATGCGTTGGAGAGGGCCAGGACTGGAGGGATGGCATAAATCGAGCTGAAAAGTGATGGGAGCCCATGGCCCTCAGTATGAAGTCCAAATTTTTTTTTATCACAGCTGAAAAATTTTATTTTAAGCATGACATAGTCCTGCTGCTCAGAGTCTCAGAGTGGCGCCAGTCAGACCAGCAGCACTGATGTCACTAGGAAATTGAAATGCAGAATTTCATATCCTGCCCACCCAACACCTCCTGAATCTCTTCAGCGGGATCCCTGGGTGGCTTGTGCGCACATTGACGTTTCAGAATCTCTGACTCAGAGGACCCCGGGTTGCCCCATCCATGGCTGCCTTGCCTGTTGCCCCATTCTGGAGGGACATGGTTAACCCTACGGTGCAGCCGTCCTGATTTTCTCGCGGTTTGGTTAATTCTCTTGAATTTCCACGTCTGGCCTTTGCCACCGCAGTCTTCTCTGCTCACATGCTCTCTTCCTTCCTCCCCCGCCCATCCCACTGGCCCAAGCACCACCGTCATCGCCCCGAAGCAAAACCTAAAGAGACAAACCTGAAAACTTCATCTTTGATGTCTTACTCGTTCGCTTCTTCGTGGCTTCGGCATGTGTTTGTTGAGGGCCGGGGCTCTGGCGATGATGATGATGATGATGATGATGAAGATGATGATGGGAGGCAGATCCTACAGGCTGTGGTGGCAGTGGGTCAAACGGAACGGTAGGAACAGGCAGGCTGTGGGGGGGGGGGGCTCATGTGAAAGTGGTCCCAGGCTTTTTCTGTAAGAGTGGTGTCACGCAGGCAGGTATGACAGGATACTAGGTAACATTTAGCTGTCCCTTCTCTCTTGAACTGTCTGCTAGAGCCCTTAAAGAAGGTGCCGCTTATGGTTGTTCCTGCAGTGCCCCGTTCGTCTGAAGCACTATGAACACACTGTGCGCGGCGGGGTCATCTGTCTGCCTTGTCCAGGGCGCTGCAGACTTCACGACGGCAGAGACCGGGTCTGTGCTGTATACGGTGAGGTCCCAGGGGACATGGTGCTCAAAACTGTGCGTTGGTAAAGCGAGGGGGGTTATGGTGTTCTTGGTTTAAAAAAAAAAAAAACTTATTTGAGTAGTGGGGAAGAGCAAATGAAGCGTCCAACTCCTCTGTCTCACAGAGGGAGGATTGCCCGTGAAGGACAGAAAAAGCAAAGGAACAGTTTCTGGAGAGGAACCTGGCAGAGGGGGTGGTGTTAGTTCCCTTTTTAAGATTTATAGGTCATTTATTCATTCAGCAAATATTTATTGAGGAAAGTACAGTCGATCCTCATTATTTGTGAATTCCATATTTGCGATCTTGCCTACTTGCTAAAATTTATTTGTAACTCCAAAATCAATACTTGGGTGCCTTTTTGGTCATTCATGAACACATACAGAGCGGAAAACCATTTGAGTCACCTTACATGTGTGTTCCTGGTTGAGGTCGAACTCAGTGACACTCTGCCGCCTTGCTCTAGTCCCCACATTGTAAACAAGCGTCTTTTTCATGGTCTATTTAGTGCCATGTTTTCATGCTTTTGTGCTTTTTGTTGGTGATTTTGCTATTGAATATCCCCCAACCACACTGCCGAAGCGTTGTCTAGTGTACCTAAATGCACAGTCTGGGATGTGCCTTGCTGAGAGAACACGTGTTAGATAAGCTTCATTCGGGCGTGAGTTACAGTCCTGTCGGCCGTGCGTTTAAAGTTAATGGATCAATGATACGTATTAACTAGGGTGTGTTTAAACAGAAGCACACACACAGCAAGGCTGTGTGTTGCATGGTGGACGGAGACAAGGTTGCGATCGGAGGCTCTGCCTAGTCCTGCAGTTGCCCTTGGAATAGTGGTTGAGCATTTGCTGATTCAGTGTTTGTGGCCACTTGATAGAACGTAATGATTGTACATAATGTGGATCAACTGTATTTACTCAGGATGACACGGTGAGGAAGCAAGACACCGTCTCTGCCCTTGTGGCTCTTGCTTCGTGGTTGGGGCTCTCGGCCGTGTGGGAATAGATGAATCGTGCCTGTATTACTCAACACCCATCTATGGGGAAAACAACATTATCAGAGACAGCAACATAAGCCTCCCTGTTTCTTTCTGTTCTTTCCCATCCCCAAATGTTTTGTTCATTTTGTTTTAGATTTGATTAAATACCTTGATGAATTATCCCTGTCTTCTTGGCAGAGGTTTATGCATTGCCTTGAGTTGCTAAATACTTTAAAAATCGCTTGCAGAAGGAAGGAAGAGAGGCATTGGACAAGGCAATGAGGAGAAGGGATATTGAACAGTTAAAAATGTATATATCTGCTCTTTGGTATTTGCTCTAACTTATTATTAGATTTACCATTTCTTCCACTTATTTAAAAGACACCTTACCGAGAGAGAGACATCAATATTTACAGGGCATTAGTGCCATAGAGAATTTCAGATCTCGTGATGAGGGTTTATTGCTGTTTTATCCGCTCTTCAAAGCAACATACACATCAAACAGCCTCCACCATCCTGCTGGACCTGGTGACATCGCACCAGTTGCTGTCTGCTTCATCCAGCAGCTTAATTATTGAAGATCCTCATCTTTGAATTTGCTTTTTAATATTTCAGAGGATATACTTTGACAACCTATATATTAAATAAATCAGAAGATTACGAGGCTAGAAAGTTGTATTTTCATATTTTTGAATGCCTCAGTCTTCTCTGGGGATGAGGAATTGCAATAATCGTGGCCTTAAATGAGAAGCTCCTGTTATTTCCAATTCCTGTAACAGACACAAATTACATCAGATTATTAGTAAAGCTGAAGTAGGCTGTGGGCCCCAGAAACATGGAGCAAAGCACAGGTCAGAAGTCTACATTCATATTTTATTCCTGTGAGGCCAAGGCAAAATTACATTCTTTATGCAATATTGTGTCTTGTCAGGACAGGGAGAGGCGGGAACCTCTGAGATGAATCAGGCGGTTGTGTTTCATGATTCATTTTGTTGATAAGGCCAGATGTTTATAGGAATCTCTTTCCTTGAAATCAGGTTCAACTCCTAAAAGACCTCATGCCGTTTGCAGGCGCTTTGCACAATTCCCTGCAACTCCTATGTATTTTCATTTTCTTCTGCTGCTTAGTAATACTTCAGCCTGTTTAGAGGTACCTTGATAATGCCTGCTGATACTGCTTTGAAATGCTTTTATATTTTTCCCAATACATTTTTCATAAATCGTTGTGAGTTCTGTTAGGATGAGGTTTGGTGGATGATCACTGGCGAGGTGTGTATGAACACAAATGGAATCGCATATTTTTAGCATCAAAGGGGTCTTCTAAACCTATTAGCACAGCCTGTAATTTTACAGATTATGGACGGAGGCCCAGAGAGGGGAACCTGGTGCCAGGGTCACAAGTCTTGGCCATCGGTTCTTAGCATGTGGTGTGTGTGTCCTTAGGAGTCACTAAGATGGTCTCAGGGAGGCTGTGAGGGCAAAACTATTTCCAGAGTATTATCAAAACCTGTTGTGTGGTGTTCACTGGGTTGACATCGGCACCAATGGTGCCCAGGCCCTGAGGGGGAAAAATGTAGTTCACTTTGTACAAATCAAGACAGTGGCACCAAATGTATTCTTTATCTCGTAGTTGGGGAAAAAAATAGCCATTTTCACCCACTGTCCTTAATGAAGCAGAAAAAAGGATTACTTAAAACCTGACTCTTGAGTGCACAATTTTTAAACATTTTGTGTGACAAAATATAAGTGAGCCCCAAGCACTTCCGCTACATATGGAAGCTCCTTGGTTGTCTTGAGCGAAACTTTTTTTGCGATGGTTTGAGTTACATGCTGAGGTAGCCATTTTTTCATGGAACTTCATTTTGGTTTGAAAAGAGGACAGAAAAACTGTGGTTATTCAGACATAGGTGTCTGGCAGAGAGATTCTAAGAAATGAATGATGCAAGCCTGTCCGTCTTTCTCGTGAAAATTATGTTTTGGAAAACTTATATCCCGTTGTGAGCATGACTGCTTTCGCAAAACGCGAGGACTTTTCTGATGAAATTGGTAGATGTATTAACATGTAATTTTCTGATACGCAGAAACGTATCAACATTTGGAAGGTTGGCATAACGCAGTAACTAATATTTTCCAAATGACTAATGTTATGGAATTTTTCATGGGTAGACGATCCATTCAAAGTGTGGACAGGCAAGTCGATTTTAGTGTAACAAGTAAAGAAACATTCACATCCATTATTGCGGGTAACCTTTGAGAAACTACCGTTGGTCAAGTTTTGTTGTAGTGTGGAAGAATATCTTGCTATTAAAATATTATTTCCTCTTCTAGTTATGTATTTGTGAAATTCTTTTTCCTTCGTATGCTTTGTCAAATTGAAGCTGATAGAATACAGAAGCAGATACGAGAATCCAGATGTCTTCTGTTAAACAAATGTGAAACACTGTAGCATTTTCCACTAAATATGCTTTGTTCTGTAAAATAGAATTTTCATAAAATTATGTTACTGTGTTAACATGTGATGAGTTTATCATTGTTACTTTGAAATGAATTAACTAAATATTTTTAAAATTTTCTCATTTTTACTTCTCAAATGGCCAGTATCACTAAGCCATAATTCACAGTAAACAAAAACTCTGCGAGGTGCTTAATTTTTAGAGTATGAACAGGTCCTGCGGTGAAAGTTTGGGACCGCTGATGTTAGGCCTGTTTCCTTTCAGGCATATTTTATCGTCTTACCTATTGTACTTCCTTTGTTTAACCAATAGGTTTGTTTTTGGTTTCCTTTTCCTATGTTAACAGTTCTGAAATTCGGAAGCCTGTTATTACAGTGTATGTATATGGTTAATGTTACGTTTCTTCCTCACCCCAAAATGAAATGATGCCGTCAATTAAAATCAGTATATGGCTTCTCAGTGTGTAATTCTACTTCGAAAACAGCAACGTTCTTCCCTTTTACCAAACTGAGACTAACATTTATATCCACAGGTAGCTAGAAATGCAACTTGTTTTTCAATACATTGCTGAATAATAGAACTTATTTCATTATTTGTGATTTAGCACTGGCTTGGGAACCTGAAGTCTTGGCTTGGAAAGGTGTTGTGTGACCCTGTGCTCTTCATGTCATCTCTTTCAGCCTCAACTTACTCATCTGTGTAGTGGGTCATATGTTTTTGCACATAACTAATGTACGGAGTGACTCATTTAAATTAAACAAAGGATTAAGATCCATCTGTGTTAAGGCATTGGTTCTAACACAGTGTTACTACATTGGTGTGCACACGTGCGTGTGTATAAACTGCATTATAAAATGCCCTATAATTTTCATGCAGTCAGAAAACCAAGAAGACAATTATAAACCCATACGATTCCAAATGGACACCATCATTGCGAGAGATGATGTCTCGCTGAGTCTAAATCTTAGGCAGCATGAAGACAGAACCGCCCCGGGGTGGCAGGGAGGTATCTGCCTTTGGAGCTGGTTAGGCTGTTTTCCAAGTGTAAGAAAACCTTGGTTTTGACATCATAATGATGTCATTTGACATTCCCTTGGTGAGAACTTCTTTGATTGGGTTCTGTTCTTTTCTCATCAGCCTGGTAATCTAGGACCTTCCTGAATTTGGCAGCAGACACAATGTGAAAACATAGGGCCTGAAATTGCATGGCGGTACTCAGTTACAAGGTAGCACAAATAAAAGATCCAGACTGTATTTATATTAATTTCTTTCAACAATATCACTACAATGAAAACAAAAAGTTTAATGTGGGGAGGACTCACGGGAAGGGCTGCATGATCAAGTGTCCCTGAGGCATTCTTCACAGTGCTGAGACTGTGCCCGCCACCCACCTGGAAGAGACTAACCACAGCATCTGCCGTCCCCTCTGCAACCTACCTCGTCTCTAATGCCCTCCCTTTCCCCGCATCCGCCTTTTATCTAGAGAATTACAGATAGATGCTAATACATACAGATATAAAAAATGCTAGTTATTTTTGTCTGTGGCAGACTAACAGATTAACGCAGTGTTCGTGGCTAGTCAGAAGGAGGGGGGTCCTAATTATTTAATCGAAATCATGTATGCAGTGTAGCCTCCTGAGGATATTTTCAAACACAAGCAGAGTAAGCTGTTTTATTGTGGCCTAGTCAATTCAGTGAAATCATACAGTCCTTGGATTTATTTTGGGGTTGAAATATATTTTTATGTGGATCTTTTATTATAGACAGTGAGCACTGCTTTGGTCCATAAGTCTGTACCGTTTTTTTTTTTTTTAAACACATTAACTCCATGTGAGTTGGATTTAACTCATGCTAGTTTTGGGTCCAGGGCCTCGTGAAGCATATGGAACTCATACGTCTCTTCACCTTGGGAGCCGTGTGGCGTGCAGGCCCCTCACGCTGCCTTGCTGTAGCATATGTGTTACGTGTTGGGTGGTCCCCTGGGCAAAACCCTGCAGTTCGTGAAAATCTTAACTTGTTGATATTGTTACAATTAATATTGACAGTTTAATTGCATATAACTCACATACAGAAAACAATAAATAAATCTTTCATTACATTAGAAAGGATCATTTTGTTTCAAAGTTTTTAGTCTGTTTTTGTAATAAAACACTGTGGCTCTAAGGAAGAAAACATTTTTTCTTCTAGGGTGGCAGTCAACGTGTTAAAGATCTTTTCTTGTGAACTAATAGTGTTTCTTTTAGACTTACACACACACACACACACACACACACACACACACTCTGAGAGATCGAGGTATACAGAGCTGCTTAACAAGTGAATAATTAACACCCCTGTAAGTGAAAAGTAACACAACCCATATCTAAGTAACAGTATCGTGTTTGTCTAGAAGGATTTTAGTCTCCTCCTGCCCTCCCCATTTTGTTACTTTTCTGCTTAGATTTTTTATTTGATGATTCTTGGAATAATTTCCTCTTCGTAGAGAACTTCGCTTATAATAAGAGCATTGAGATTAACACACGTAGATTCTTACATGTGTATTTTTGTGCACTTGTTTTGAGACTGACTGTGTAGTTCTTATGGGTGTTTATTTTTTGGGTGCAAATTATAAGCAGCAAGGGCTGTCACAGGTATTTGCACACACTAAAACCCGGAAATTATCTTCTATAATTTTCATGTACGTGTTTCTCCCAGCAAATTAAGATAACCACCAACAATATTAAATTAAATGTTGGACATATTTTCTTCCTCCGTTAGTGTTGCTCAGACTGAGTTACTGTTATCAAATTTTCATGATGTAGAAGTAAATGTTAAATGCAATATTGCTATGATTCATACGCTTCTGTTTTCTCTGGTTATTTTTAATTTGCTTTACCATTTTGGAGACTATTGCATTGACAATGGTTTAAACATGGCCTTTGATGTATATAAATGGCCTGTCTTGATTATCCTCAAATATCTATGTATCCACACTATTGGCCAATGCAACAGTGTTTCAAAAATGTTTCTTAGTTTTGAATGAGATGCCATCCTGGGCAACGTATTGAGAACTGGACATACTGAGACCCTATCCCTACCAAAAAAAAGAAAAGAAATTAAAAATAGCCAGGCGTGAGGGTGTGCCCCTGTCATCTGCTATAGCTACTTGCTAGACTAAGGTGAGAAGATTGCTTGAACTTAGGAGTTGGAGGCTGCAGTGAGCTATAATTGTGCCCCTGCATTCCAACCTGTGTGACAGAGCCAAACCCTGTCTCTCTTTTTTTTTTTTTTTTTTAAAGTTTCTCGTCGAATACATAAGTTTACTACTTCATGGTTAAGACTGTTTTGTTAGAAGCTTTTAAATAAGTATTTTACTTCCATCCTAGTTTTTACAAACAGATTATTCTAAACATAATTTAACCTAAATTTTATATCGCAACGTTTATTATGTTTTTGAGTGATTTCAGTTGCTGCGTGGGACTTTGGGTACTAACTGTTGCAGACTCATGTACTTCTCATCTCTCTGCTTCTTGCAGTTCTGTTTCTTTTCTGCTGTAACAATGATCATATCTGCCAGGATGTTCTCAGTGCTGCTGATACAAATGTTTGGCTGAGTTTCTTATTGATTTTGTTATAGCAATTGCAAGCAAACTCTTCTTCTGTGTGAATACAGTTGCTAAAATATACTGCCTTTCATGTAATTGTATATGTGAGTATATGGCAAAAACTGCCTGTATATTAACATACAACTTCCACGATTTTCTCTATCTTGAGGATAAGGCATATGATTGGACTGTACGTTTTCTGATAATACTTTATTGAGCAAAAGAAACATTTTATTCAATAAAATTATTTAATACACTAGCCAAACATTGTCTAGACTCTGTGGGTTTTTTTGGCATGTGTTGAAGAGATTTTTTTATTGATACATAATTGTACATATTTATGAGTGCTTGTGATATTTTGATGCATGCATACAATGTGAAATGATCAAGTGAGGGTAATTAGGATATCCATCACCTCAAACACTTATCATTTCTTCGTGCTGGAAGCATTTCAGGTCATCTTCTAGCTGTTTTGAAAATATACAACAAGTGCTCGCTTCGGCAGCACATATACTAAAATTGGAACGATACAGAGAAGATTAGCATGGCCCTGCGCAAGGATGACACGCAAATTCGTGAAGCGTTCCATATTTAAAAAAAAAAAATACAACAAATTACTGTTAAGTGTATAGATTCTGTATTTTTAATCTAGCAAATGTGGTTAAAAGGTGAAATTTATTTAGTTGCTTAGATTTATTTCTTACGAAATGTATGATTGCTTATTTGGAAATAGTGGGATAATATTAAATATTAGCAGTAATAGTTGTTACTGTCTACTGAGTATATTACTATGTGTCAGGCCCTGTTTAAAGCACTTTATATCCTCACATTACCCTGATGAAAGATGTACTATTTCATTGTCACGTGAGTTGGAAGGAACTAGAGGCCAGGAGAATGGTTAGGCAACTTGGCCGGAGCCACACAGGTGACAAGCTGTGAGGCTGGAACACAAGCCCAGGCGTTCTAGCTGGGAACCGACACTTCACCAGGTAGGTCTCTTTCACCAGAAAGCTTTGTAAAGGAACGAATGGAATTTCTGTTCAGAATGCTCACCCATTAAGTCTCTTTTTAAAACGTGTTATTCTCTTCATTCCTCTTGGGGATTTAACAGCATTATCCTAACCTGTCGTCTCACACATAAGTATCTTATTTTTAAACAGGGCTTTGTTGTATTTACAGATATGCCTCTTCACGTCCGACGAAGCAGTGACCCAGCTTTAATTGGCCTCTCCACTTCTGTCAGCGATAATAATTTTTCCTCTGAAGAGCCTTCCAGGAAAAACCCCACGCGCTGGTCAACAACAGCCGGCTTCCTCAAGCAGAACCCCGCTGGGAGCCCGAAACCCTGCGACAGGAAGGTAACCGCCTCTCCTGCCATCCACTGTGCCTCCTGTCGTCTTGGTAGCGGTGACGAGTGTCCCTTGTTAGGTAGACCATTCGCTTCTAGGGCATCTTCACTGTGGCCTTTCATGTGTGTATTGTTGACATTGACGTCTAACTGCAGAGAACCTCCCATTTATATCATACTTGAATTTCCTGATAAAATTCAGTGCCCTGCATGGTGTATATTTATTAAATGCATTCATTTTTTTGAATAGATGATATATTCCTATGATTAAAATGGGAAACTTTCAACACGAAGGGTGTACCATATAAAGTCCCTTTCCTACTTTGTGTCCTGGGCACCCCGTTTCTCTGCATAGGCCACCCCTCTGTTGTCTTTTTGTAGGTCCTTGCAGGGACAGTTTACATGTGTGTAAGCAAATGTTCGCACTGGCTCATGAAGGACGTTAGAGAGCTTTTAGCATTATGGACTTTGAAGGGTGATAGTGGACTTGCGGTAATTTATTCTGCCTAGGATATTGATAAGTTTATTAGCTTTTAAGTCTCCCTACAAAATGAAAGAGTGCTGTCTAATCTTAATAATATTTTCTTCCTTGGTTCTAATTTATTTTAGTCCTTGACCTAATTTATTTAGCTAAATAAATAAGCTTTATTTTAGTCTATGTAGTCTATTTTAAAAAAATTTGTTTGTTAATGCTCTTTGTCAGGTATTTCTAACCAGAACCCTTACTGCCCCATTTGATCATACCTCTAACCCGTTACCCATGAGCCGGAAGCTGTGTTTATCATTTTCATTGCCAAATCTATAAAACCAGGTGCTCAGTAAACACCTGTTGAATGAATTAATAAACATTTTTTTCAATGCAGCTGCTAATTTAGCACGGTCAGTATTGAGAAATATGGAAATAATACTCATCACATAATATTAAATGGATATAGCTTGATATTTGCTAAATTTATCCTTTGTATCTGCATAAAAATTCTTATTTTGAATATTTCTTTTGACTGTTTGGATTTGAACAAAACAACTCTTCTTTGTACTAGTTCAAGTAAAAAAAGTACATGGAATATATAAGTATAAATTGAGAAGAATCTACTAGGAAAAAAAATAGAGTATGTTTAGTTTCTGATTTTTTTAAATTATACATTTAAATGTTAGGCTCAATCTCCTAAAATATTTTATTGTTACAGGTTTGATGAGGGACCATGTTGGAGTATCTTCTCATTAAGATTAGCTTGAGATATTAATATTTGAGGACATTATCATGCAGTAGTCACCCAAAGAAGCAGAATCCTGTGTGTGAATAGGACTCCATGACATTGAATTTTTATTCCAAATAGATCTAATTTAATTTACATGGATATTCTACTTCGAATGTATAAACAGGTTAAGTTGGCAGTTTTAAAAAATTTATTTCAGCTAGGTTTTCAACTTCAAGTAGATTGAAGTATACCAGGTCAGAAGTCGTTGGGGCAATCAAGGTGGTTTTTTTAATTCATTCAACATCTTGAGTATGTGAGTCAGTTTCAGTTGCAGCCAACAGAACCTGTTTTTAAACATAAAACTTATTTAGAACATAAAAGGACTTAATAGTAGAATTTGTTTTCACAAAATCATTGGAAGGCCTTGCAGAGCCGGCCCGAGGCTGGGCCTGGAGAACCTTTACAACTTCTGGCCTGCCAGGGAGCTACGCCCTCTGCCAAGGTGAGGAAGGCAGGACTGCAGTCAAAGGACCTGGACTCCTTCGACTGGAGCCTGCCCACGAGATAGTAGCACCCATCTGCAGGTGTGCTCACCTTGCCTCTTGACCCCTGTGAAACTGGAGACGGAACTCGGAAATGCTGCCAAGAACAATAGCCCAGGAAAATTTCCCGTTTCACAACCGCCATTAAAATCTCCGCCTATGGAATCAGAATAGGTGGAATCCAATCTACATGCAGACTCTTACCTCCAGAAGAGTCTGGGAAATGGAGCGTTAGCCTGCCAGCCTCTTCAGCACAGGAAGGTGTGCTAGCAGAGAGCTGAGATGCTCATGCCCGTTAAGCATATCCACCTCACTGACATTGCTTTAAATAATATCTGTCATTGTAGAAAATCTGGGAAACTATTAATAGTAGAGTAGAACAAAATAAAATTACCTGTTAACTCCAAAACCGAGCAACAAGTATGAAAATGTTAGTGAATTCATATATACACACACACACACACGCACGCATGGGCTAGGGTCATGCCATGTTCACCTACTTGCATGTTGATTATTTCTGCATTTTTCTTACAGGTATTTCCCCTGGTATGAATTTGATTACAAAATCTTTTTAATGTATATTCTTTTTTAGGGTATACTCTATTTATCTTTCTCTTACTGTTGGGCATTTATACTCTTCCTACTCTTATCATTTTTTTTAACATTATAAATAGTGTTGTGAGATGTCCTTGAATGTAATATTATTTGTCTTAAAAAAAGTATCACATATTCAACAAGCTTTATTCCTGTATGGAGTAGTATTTAATGTAGCTAAATGCCCACACTTTCCTGTAGGAAAGTCCTTGATCTACATATATATCTGTAGCTGACATCATATTCACATACAACATGCATAAGTGGTAATGTATAACGACTTAGTCTTCTGAATTTTCTTGGGCTTTACTTTTCAAATACTAACTTAATCTTGCTGTCCAAATTTTATGCTGTTTGCATTTTAGTCTGAGAGTTGATATGATTAATTGGTTTCTTATTTTTAGTCATAAAAAGACTTCTCTTTCCAGTATTCAGAAAGGAGGAGAGTATACTTGCTGATCAGATACGAAGCATTACATTTATTTATTTCTGTTGAGTCCATGAGAGCTTCCCTATGCTGGGCAATTTTAAGATGTTACAAATTCTTATTAGTGTGTAGTGGTTTAGGTTTTCTGTATAAAATCATGGGAATAAATTAGGTCAGCATTCAGTCTGTGATTCATTGATCTCTGATGATTACAGTAAGTTAACATTCCTGAATAACTCACTTCCGTAGTTAATTGGCTTACATTGTTTCAAGTTAAATAAGCAAAACAAATAGTTTTAGAATAATGTTACCAATCCATTAAAATCTATTTCTGAGCAGGAATGTTCCATTCTGATATATTAGGAGCGCTACCATGTTGAACTCTCTGTGGTTCAAAACTGCAGATGAGAGATACGGAGTCTTCCTAGTTGAGATCGTGCTAATATCTCACTGCACCATGAAGTGTAGGGGCAACACAGACCCTAATGATACAAAACCGGCTGAGAGCTTGGGGGAGGCCAAGGGTTCTATGGACTTCCGGATTTGTTAAAATTTTTTTGCACTCTTATTTGGAGGTAAAAGGAGTCTTGGCTCTTCTCAATGGTTTTTGGAATATTTACTCATTCCTGTTTCGAGCATTTTGTGGCTGACTGCCTTTTCCAACTGTTGTAGAGAACATTGTGTTCACACTTTGTGTGGAAAATATCTCACCTAGAAGCTGCCTTTTCATTTGTGATTTAATGTGTGGTTAATATTTCATCTTGGGGGGAGAGTCTTTCAATCGGTGTGGATACTGAAATCATTTTGCCACCTCTTTGGTCATCCTTGTTAAGTCAGTGTGGCTGTGAATACAGAGGCCACCTAGTCTGCCGAGAGCATTCGATTCATCCCATCAAGAAAGACATAGAGTCACTTAGCGGAATCAACTTACCATGAAGTGCCAAGGATAACCACTGTTTCACTGTGTCGTCTTTACAAGCCATTGTTTCTTTCTGCTAAATAATGGGAGGTGTTGATTTTCTAAATTGTATTCCTCCCCTGCAAAAAAAAAAAAAAAAAATTAACGTAGATAGATTTAGCATAAAACTGTGTCTTGACAAGTTCCCAAGAGACATTCTTACCTGATCAGGGAAAGGGGAAGTAAGTGATAAAGGGAACATACTGCATTGGCATCATTAGCTTTTTTTTTTTTTCCCTTTCCTTTTCTAAATTTCTTACAGACTTTGGAATGTTTCTTACCCCCTGGGTTTACTATTTCTGTTTGATTTAGTTGCTTGGTATGTTTGGTATCTTTCCAATACCCCTGATACATGCAACCTCCTGGAGAGATGCTTTCTTAATTATGTCTTTGTCATCTCTCTTTTCTTTCTATTAAAAGTGTGAGATCTGTCTTGTAAGTTTAGAAAATTATTTTTATAGAGCTTTTTTTTTTTTTTTTTGTGGTACATTTCAAGGTTTTCAAAACAATTTTCTTTTCCTGATATTACTAGTTGCTCTTCACTTATAAAGTAATGCAGGGTAGATATTAATAGTAGCAGGTCTGTACAGTCAGCCCTCTGTGTCAGTGGGTTCCTCTTCTGTGGATTTAGTTTTTTTTTTTTTAATAATAAAAAAAAAGACGGTTTACCCAATGTAGACAGACTTTTTTTGTTATTGTCATTATTACCTAAACAATACAGTAACAACTATTTATATAGCATTTACATTGTATTAGGTATTGTAAGTAATTTAGAGATGATTTAAACTAGAGGATGTGTGTAGGTTATGTGTAAATGCTACACCATTCTATGTAAGGGACTTGAGCATCTGTGGATTTGGGGATCTGCAGGGTTTCCTGGAACCAGTGCCCCGTGGATACCAGGGATGACTGTAATTTGAAATCTTGAAGATTAGTAGTGACATTTTGGCACATTAACTTCAGGACTTCGGTAAAGCATAGCTCCACACAGATGTTGGCTGGTCCTGTTCCCACTGGGGAATCACTCAACAAGTATTGTTTAATTTCCTGCCATTTTTCCTAATTTCTGTTGTATTGAGAGAATTTTCCCATGTCTTATAAATATTGATAGCTTGCATAATGTTCTGTTACGTACTGATTTTTTTTTATAGCTGGTGTTTATCAACTTGGTAGTTTCTCTGTCGTTTGACATTTATATTTTTGCCAACTTTGTTTGCTCTTACAAGTAACCTTTAGAAGTATCCTTCAGAGACTAGCCTTATATGTCAATTTATGTTGACATCTCCGATTATTTTCTTAGTCTAGATTCCTCAAGTAGATTTATTTGATCAAGGAGATGAACATTTTACAAGCCATTGGTAATTGTGTCACATAAATTCATGAACAAAAAAGTAAAGTACTTACGATGCATAGAGTACTGTGGGAGGCCTAGGTGGCACATGGTGGCGGGTGGGTTTAGAAACCAAGCAGCTGGTCCTGTTCCTGAGATCCAGAAGTTACTGTCCTACTATACAGCCTAACGGTTCTGTTTGAGCGCGCATCAGAATTACTTGTGGACTTTGAAGAGATGAAACACATATATACCAACAGGTTCCTTTACCCACTTCAGGAAATTTGTGCTGTGTGCGCCTGTGCGTGTGTGTGTTTAAAGAGCCTCAGGTCTAGCTGAAAAGGGAAAGCATGCTTGCTCCTTTAACAGCGGGCAAACGGTAGTACAGTCCTGCATGGCTTAATGATCATGGTATGTTTTAAGAAATGCATTGTTAGGAGATTGCATGGTTCCGTGCACGTCAGAGGGTACTTGCACAAATCTGTTTCTTTGTGAATCCCCTCCAACTTAGTTCAAAGTGCATTTGAATACATGAGGTTAAGATGGCAAATTCCCAGTATCTGAACATACAAAGTCTCCAGTTTCAATTCAGACACATAGTAGCTCCAGAGTATTTGCATTCAGATTAAAATCTTTAATGAATTATTCTAAGAACTTCTTTCTAAACTTAGAAGAAAAAAATCTCACACTTTGAATAGAAAGAAATGAGAGATGACAAAGACATAATTAAGAAATGTCTACTTTCTGTTTTATTTTTGTTTGTTTGTTTTTTAAGACAGTCTCACTCTGTTGCCCGGGCTAGAGTGCCGTGGCGTCAGCCTAGCTCATAGCAACCTCAAACTCCTGGGCTCAAGCAATCCTCCTGCCTCAGCCTCCCGAGTAGCTGGGACTACAGGCACGCACCACCATGCCCGGCTAACTTTATGTACACATATATATATATATATATGTATATATTTAGTTGTCCATATAATTTCTTTCTATTTTTAGTAGAGACGGGGTCTCGCTCTTGCTCAGGCTGGTCTACTTTCTGTTTCATTGAAAGAAAGAAAATGTTTGTAGTTGATAATACAGACAGTATATACAGGATGTCCCAAAAGTCTCCATACAAAGGAAAAATTTTGTAATGAATATTTTGTAAATAAAGGTACATTTAGCTACGATTTCCCATTTTCCCTATGTATGGCAACTTTTGGGACATCCTATATTAACAGTTAACATTACATCCTACTCCATGCTTTTCTAAAATAGCTTCTTACTCTTTTGATTATTTATTATAAACTGGTAGTCTACATTTACCTATTTCTCTGCTCCCTCATAAACCTTATTGTCTTCTTGGTTTCCACTTGTCCTCATTTATTCTTTCTTATGTGTAAGCCCAGTGGTCATACTGGTGTATTTTATTTTTAAATACTATTTTATTTTTAAAGGGATAAACTGGTAAACTTGACCAGTTGGCTATTGAGAAAAAGTTGTCTGTCTTTTAGTGATCTGTGAGCCACGTGTGGCTGCCAGCATTACAGTAACCATCCTGAGCCTCAGAGAATGAGCTGAGATGGTGCTTTGAAGCCCTGCTCCCCCTGTGACAGACCTATAGTGATGTTGAATTTTCTGTGGCATTAGTGTGGAGGGAGAGATCCAGCTGCGACCTAGATCTTAGCCTATTCTCCTGCAGCATTTGTACTTCCTGTCAAAGGTCTCTAAAACAGTACGTTTTACCCTTTTATTTTGCATATTAAAAGATCTTAACTTGAAAGCAGTGCATTTTTGGACTCTCCACCAATGATAGTTAGAATCATTTCTATGGTAGACTGACTTCAGGTGCAAAGCTCGCCTAGTCTGAGTTGTTAATAACCTAGCCTCATCTATTTCTGTGCCACATTTAAGAATATAATCTGCCTTCGTATGCTTTAAATATTATAATTTGTGTTCCAAGTTGTTAAAATCCCAAGGTGCTATTGAGAAAATTTTTCTTTGAGCCTGGATGTGATATTTTTAGAGTTCACAAACCACTTGGGGAGTATAAATCCCCAATAAAATCAGGAATCCTTATTGAGCACCTTCAAAGTTGCACATAGTGTGGAGGGAAATGAATATGTTACACCTGTTTTTCTTGTCTTACGGGAGAGGACCAGGAAATATCATTTATTAACTTACATTGAACAAAAGTTCACATACCCTGTTTACACTTAAAAGTATTTTGGCCCCATTTCATCTTCTTAAAGGTGGTTTCTGTTTCCAGTTTTTGACAGTTTAACTTTATAGACCTACCTGTTTTGAGTTGTGAGGTTAGATCTCGTCACTTCCAGTCCCGTCATGAACAAGAAGAATATCAAATGGATTGTGCTGGGCACTAGGGGGCTCGGTGTTGGCCTCTCAGCTGCTCTGGCTTTCGGCATCCTTGGTTTTAATTTGCATGTATTCCACGTGCCATTGTGGCCTGTGCTGCCTTTGGGGCAGTTCACTCCAGTCAAGGTTTTCGGCCATTTGGGACTAGAAATGGTTTCCGTCTATCCCATCTCTAAGGCATATCTGGTTTTGAGGTTTCGTTGTTTTCATGTAACGGTAGCCAAATTGTGTTCAATACTTGCTAGGCCCGGGCACTGTGCCGTGTTTGGTGTGTTCCATGTTACCTCTCATTTAAGCATCCTTTGAAGTTCAGATACTGCTGCTATTCCCATCTTACTGATGAGCAGGTAGAGCCTTGGAGAGTTTAAATAACTCACCTAATCATTAACACAGCTGTTAAATGACAAAGTTGTGATATGAACATGCTGAGTTCTCCTAGCTGGATTCTTCTACTTCTGTCTGTAATTTTTGTTGGGGCATCTTCTTGCAATAGCTGCTTTATGTCCACGTTAGATCGTTCAGGTTTTTTTTCCCAAGGTTGGGGACGAGGTTTCAACAGGAATGACTCAAAAATTTTCTGAATCACATTTTTAAAAATCATAATTTTTCAGTCACAAATGAAGGACAAAGCTAGTTTCCTTGTATATTAATATTCTATTCAGAGAACATGCTCTTTCCACTCATGGAATTGGGGAGAGGGGTTTAATTGTTAACAGTTTGTGCTGTTAATTATGCTCAACGCTTCCCCTGCGGAGATGTAATTCTTCAGAAAAGTCAGTATGGTTATATGAGAGGTAATATGTAGGATAAGATTAATGATAAGTGAAAACAAACACTTGTTATATTTTCAAAAATGTATCTGTGGAGATGGTTTAGCTGAAGCGACACTTCCAAAGTGACGGGGAAAGTGAAGCTGAGGCAAAGCCGTGGCGGACTGTCCGGGGCTGTCACAGAGCTCGCCCAGTTCTTCCGGTAAGCCGTCCAGTCCGGGGACGTTTTGGTTATGGACTGAAAATGGAAGAACAGAGTGCTAATATTTTACAGTGACAGACTGGTTATACATGATGCAAGTATCTTGATGTTTAAATTTGAGTCATTTCTTTAAATATTTTATATATGTATGTATATATGCACACATTCCGTTTTGTTTTGGGTTTTTTTTTTTTTTTTTTTTTTTGAGACAGAGTCTCACTCTGTCACCCCAGTTAGAGTGCAGTGGTGTCGTCGTAGCTCCCAGCAACCTCAAACTCCTGGGCTCAAGCAATCCTCCTGCCTGTGCCTCCCAGAGTTCTAGGATTACGACATGAGCCACTGTGCCCAGCCCTAAGTTTTCTATTTTTTCTAGAGACGGGATCTGGCTTTTGCTCTGGCTCGTCTTGATCTCCTATCCTCAAGTGATCCTCCCACCTCGGCCACACATTACTTTTTAAATTAAAGTGAAAAATATTTAGGTAGATAAACATATAAAAGTTTCGTGATACACATTTAGATAATGTGTAAGACTGTAGGTATTTTGGAATCGGGCAACTACCGTATTTCTTTTTCTTTCTCTCTCTCTGGCATCTGTTCCCTCCTCCTCTTGGTATTATGCAAAGTGCTCTTGTTGCAAAATGCTATTGTTACTTACAATTTTAGTTCTGAGACATACACATTTAGAGTTGTGTATTTTTGAAAGAACATGAAATGTTGGGTATGTAATTCTTGCCTTCAAAGTAAAGGAGTATATAGCACTTTCTAAAATGTTTTTAGGCTGTTTCAGATTTAAATTTGTTTTTCTGAGTGAAGCAGCATTAGTCAAATGTTGCTCTTCATGTTTGCTGTCTTGTAAGAGCATGAGTCAGCCTCTTAAACATTCAGTCTGACCTGAGATGTTTAAGTTTCCTTGGTTTCTCATACACTCACCCCTCTGTGTTGAAGGAGTGTAGGTCAGAAACGATGGTCCCGTTTTCTCTGTCCTGACGTTTACTTGGTAGTGCAATGGTGGTGGCTGTAGGAGAATTCAGGGGCCATGCTGAGTTGTATGAAGTTCTGTGCAAGAAATAAGATGGGATCTGCTGTGACTGCTGCTTCCTGTTTGCCTCTGTTCTTTAGTTACCCAGAATCCAAGAGGAGACAACATTTCTGTAGCAAAAAATAAAAATAAAATAAAATAAAATTGCCTCTTCATGTATCTCCTCCCCACCCTTTTCTGCATGTTTTCATAGGATGAAGAAGATCATCCCAGGGATACCTGGAAAGCAATCCTTGCAATCTAAAACCACTTTAAGGCGAGATTTTACTTACGAGTATTCTTAAGACTGAGTAGTTTTTGTCAATACAAATACAAATACAATTTCTAATACAAATACAATTTCTAATTGAAGATGATATAATTGGTTCAAATTCAGGGGATACTTTCCCATGGGAAGGTATCATTGTGTAGGAATGGCTAGATATCAGAAATTATTGTCATTGCCCATGTAAGTTGTGGTTCCTGGTTAGATCAAGAGTGGGAGGTTGGAAATGTTGTTTCTTGGAAATTGAGTAGAAATTGGACATGGAGGTGGGTAGGGATAACCATGGGCACTCTTTTTTTTTTTTTTTTTTTTTTTAGACAGTGTCTTGCTTTGTCACCCAGGCTAAAATGCAGTGTGGAGTGATCATGGCTCACTGCAGCCTCCAACTCCAGGGCTCAAGGGATCCTCCTGCCTCTGCCTCCCAAGGTGCTGGGATCACAGGCATGAGCCACCGCACCCAGCCTTGTTGTTCATCTTAATCTCCACAAAGTATTTGTCTTATGCTTTTGGATCCGTGTTTTCTTCTTTCATAAACCAAAAGGTCAAACTGGCTGTTCTCTAGCGTGTTCCTTCTACTTTAAAATTCTGTATCTAAATTTTTTTCGTCGTCTGCACTGTTTAATTGGATTAAGAACAGCTGGGAAAACGGGTTCAAACAAGTAGCCTGGATGAGGCTCAGTTTTGCTGCTAATCTTTGTCTTTGCATTGAATTCCCTGATCCCCTCCATGAACAGATCGGAGGGCTTCAGAGAAATCTGTGTCCTTTTTTTTTTTTTTTTTTTTTTTTTTTAAAGCTTTTCCTTCCTGCATCTCCATGAGAGATTCTGACCAACCCTTTTTGGTATTGGATCCCTTTGTGTTCACAGCCTGTTGCAGATCCACACTCCTGGGATTATTTTTCTTGTATGAAGACTGTTAACAGGGTGCTGGCTAGATGGAGGTCGTGAGTTAAAACTAAAATGTTACGCTTCTGGTTTTGTCACTGTATCGACCTGAAGGGTTTGATGTGAGGCAGGAAACTTATTTGCAAATTTAATTGTAGTCCTCAAATGTGTGCTTCTGTGGTTAGGCTTCCAACATGGAATTTTTCTTTGGCATATTCAGCATTCTTGAGTTTCTCACTGAATTAAATGTAATTTTATGATCTGGAAGCTCTTGAGAACATATCATAAAGACTGGAAAAGGTATTATCCCATATGGACAGTGACAGTTCAGTTTTCAGGCCAGAATGAGTTTTTAAGAACTGTGGACGGGCCGGAGGTGGTGGCTCACGCCTATAACCCCAGCACTTTGGGAGGCTGAGGCAGAGGAGGATCCCTTGAGGCTGGAAGTTTGAGATCAGCCTGGAAAATACAGTGAGACTCCATCTAAAAAATTTTTTAAAAAATTAGCCAGTTGTGGTGGCATGTGCCTATAGTCCCGGCCACCTGGGAGGCAGAGCAAGGAGAATTGCTTGAGCCCAGTTCAAGGCTGCAGTCCGTTGTGATTGTACCACTGCACTTTAGCCTGGGTGACAGAGTGAGTCCCTTTCTTAAAAAAAAAAAAAAGAAAAAAGTATAGATGATACTTTTATCATTTCAAAGAAAAAAGAAGCTAGTAAAATTATTTGATGATGTACATGTTAGGAGATTTTAATTTGAGCATTCTTACTTTGCTTGGATAAATTATTTTTAATTTTTGTTCACTTAAACTCAGTTAACATGAAAATTAAAATAGACATTTAAAATTAAAGTTTATTATTCTTGCAATTTGAGCTAATGAGGTGCTATGGTAAATGTTTTACCATTCAGAATCTCTGGATGTTGAGCATTTCATGTTTAAATTTGTAAAAAGTTAGAGTTTCAGTTTAGCTAGTGTCTCTTACTGCAGACTCTGCTGCAGTTCAGTAGACTATAAGCTGTCACTAATGACCTCAATTTGGTTGTTTTGACAAAATGTGGGTGTTTTAGGTTCCTCTCTGTCTTGCGGCAGTTCTGTGGGAAAGGTTTATAAAGACCATTTCCTTTGTCTGCTTTGCACCTCTCATTAATAGTTACTACTAACGTGGGGACAATGTAATATAGCAAAGTGACAAAGTTGCACTTGTACCCTATGAATAGATACAAACAAAACATAAATGGGGAAAAAAAGAATGTGGGGAAACCTATCATGAAAAATGAAAATGAGACGTACCCACCAGTACATCTATGTAAATACCGTCTCAGCACTGTGTGCCAGTATTTATGCTCATTTGTGTCCTGGATACTGGCTTAGGAATTACAGATGATCTAGAAAAGAGTTCTTGACCTCACTTGCACTGCATTAGGCATGATAACATAGGAAGTCGGTTACCATGGATTTCAAATATTGCTTTTTAGCTAATTTACTATACTTCAGAATAGCCATGCACCCAGGGTAAATGATGATGAATACTGTGTTTGGAATAAAACCCAAAGTTTCCTTATTGTTAAAATATGTCTTAATAGGCATGTGATGGATTTAAAGTGATAGCAACTGCCAGACTTTCTACCTTCGTTTACAAGTTGGTTATTGAACCTGATTTTTTCGTATGTGTTCATTTTCCCCTCCTTCTCTCCCTCCCCCCTCTATTTTCATTTACTTTTTAGAGGATGATTTGAAGGTCCGAAAAGTACATTGATAACAATCCTATTTACAGACTATTTTATAGCTGTTGTCTCCTCATAAGCTTTAGCCTTGGCATTGATTCCAAAGTCATGGTCTGGTATAGCCATTGGGAGGCACAGAAGATAAACTCTGGCCCCAAAGACAGGAACGAGTTTGCTATGTTAAGTCAACAGTGTGATTACTGATGGTTTTAGCAAGCTTCACGTAATTTTTTTCCCTAAATTCATCCTAAGCCATAATTACTAATTTCACTCCAGTCTCACAATTCCAGGTTAGATATCCTGGAAATAGTTCCCTTTGTTTTTTGTGTATCACTTCTCGGAGAAATGATTAAGCAGAAAATCGAAATCTCTTTTATTACAGTTGCAGAGCTAAAAAAAATGTTACTACGTTAAAATCTTAATACCACATGGGAATATCTGAAACCATGTGATTTGTAGAGTGTGTAAAAATGAAATTTATATGTGTTGAGTATTTTCTATTTCAAAGTATGACACGTTTCCTCAAGATTTTTAAAAAAGACATTTGGAATTTTTGCACCGAAGCAAAGTGGAAATGGAATTGGGTTTGCTATGCTAGCATAGACATGTGTATTACTTCTGTAATGTTCCTGAAACAGTCCTGATTTCTGCAACATAGAGATGTAGGCTTGCCAAGAAATTAGACTATCGGCTAAATAGCTGTTTCTGGTAGATAAAGCCTTGGAGTCGCAGCTTAGTATGCCAGGAATAAGCTCTGCCCCAGGGCCTTGGGTGGGTTCTTTGTGATTTCTTTTTATTGAATTGTGATTGCCTTGGGGAGCGATGAAGAGGAGAGAGGACACTTACTTCCCCTACCCTGGAAGAGGTTTACTCCGTAACCAGGATACATGGTACCAGGGAAGCAGCAAGTTAATATGCATTTCCCGGCGTGGATGGCTTTTTGACACCTGATGATGTGGCAGTACATTTAGATGATAAGGAAAATCCCCGGGCACAGCAGGAACATCTGTTTCCTTCCAGGCAAGTAAGAGTTTCCCACCCAGCACAAAGCTGCGTGGCTGTTTGGGACAGCCTCGTAAGTGGAGGATTAAAGTTATAATTAAAAAAAGTAATTCCTTATGCTATTTTCCTTATATAATCTTTTAGATAAAATAATGGCTTTAGTAAATTGTTTCTTGCCATCTGCAAATTGAATAGTCATTAGAATTTTTACATATTGGTACTACTGATGGATTTTTTTTTATAAGTCTAAAAAAATAGATTTCTGTTTGGTTTTTGTTTTCTTTTCCCCAGGGAAGAAGCAAAGTTCAACATTTCTGTTTTTGCTTTGACATTCACCAATGCAGAATGGAGGTGTTAAATTGATCAGGAAATGAAATTGATTTAAAATCACACTCTCCAATTTATTGAAGCTCTAACTTGTTGCAAAAATATTAATGGCAACAAATTTGATGGCTTGGTTTTCCATTTTGGTTATGAAATACAACTTTTGAAAATATTTGATTTTAAAAATTTGACTTTTCGTGGTTGTAGTTTAATGCATAAATGACTGTGTATAGTCTTTGTATAAAGTTAAGACCACCATAATTTAAAAGTATTTATACTAAAACAAATATTTTCAAATGGAAAGTAGAATGCACTGTATATATTTCAGTGGGAAACAGTGTAACATCCAAGCGTATATTGTGATAAAGAAAATACATTGCCCCTTATGATGTTTATTGATGTGTTCATATTATAAATATATAATCAGAGCTTTATAGGACTGGCTTGCACTCGATCCACACTTCAGACAGGATTGTAAAGAAGACTGTGGCTGACATGCTAATAGTACCTGCATGGTGCTCTCAGCAAAATAATGTATTTTAAACATTCTTTACTTAATTGATAATGATTTAAGATTGCTGTAAATCACTGGACTTTTCATACCTTAAACATGAAATATATGATTTCATTGTTTACCATGAATTAGGAACTTTTATGAGGGGTGAATGTCAGTTTTATTTTTCTTACACATTCCCTCCTCAAAGTTCGTTCTACAAATATAAAATTATAGGATTCTTCAGGTGCAGTGTAAAAGGACAGACCTTTTGATCTGTAGCCATTATCTCCCTTAATAAGATTATTCTGCGTTCCTTGGCTGCATGAATTACATGCCATAATTGACTTCAATGGAGAAATAACACACTGTTTTTCAGATGCAATTGGAAATAATCACATTTGCCTTGGACTTTGTATGCTGTAGGTGGGACATGAAATTGAAATAGACATGTAACAATGGCATACACCTTTTAGTATAAATCTAAAAATACAGGCATTATATTTCAGTGAAGATACATTTTACTGAAGTTTATCTTGACAGCTCTTTAAAGCAGTCCCTAAACAATTTTGAAAACAACTCATCAAAGTGATCTTGTAAAATTCCAGGATTCTGAAATCATGCAAAATAGGAAACGTGTAAAAAAGTATTCAGCCAAAACCTATCCACGTTGGAATAGGCCATTGTGTTAAGTGCTCGCGTGTAAAGAATAACGGTGATCTCTTCTGCCCAGGCTTCCTTGTAATAGTGGAAAGAACAGTTTAAAAAATTAACTAAATTATAAGTTAGAACTGTAATTAAAGGAAAATTAGAATATAGTGGTAACAAAAACCACGACGTGATTATTTCTATTGAGAATCAGGGAATGAATGCTCTGCAGAGAAAGCAACATTTGAATTGGGCTTAAGAACTTAAGGGTTTCTCCACAAGAAGTGTTACTGGAATTCCAGTCTCAAAGATGAGCCAGAGCGAAGGTGAAGAGATGTGTGTGGTACCGTAAATACAATTGTCCCAAAGTTCCTCTGGTCTACCTACAGGTGTAAAGTGACCAGCGTATGTTTTAGAAGAGTCCTGTGCCAGGAAGTGGTGTAGGACATTGTTAGGGTAAGCTTGAGCCTGTGTGTAGTTAGAAGGCCACTGTTACAGTGTCAGGGGAGAGATAAGTTGATCCTGAGCTAGGGTTATCGCCAAGGAGTGGAATCTTGGCAACAACCCCCCCGCCCCCCGAAAAACAAAAAACTTTGAATGAAGAAGATCTAGCAACTGTGGGGGTTGAAGAGAAGAGGGAAGAGATAAAGGATATGTTTGTGCGTGGTCCATGAGTTGATATAGGAGGTGAGTTTTTCAGGTATCTTTGGGACTCCTTATTGGAAATCTATGTCATAAATTCAGGAAAACGTTTAGGGCCGCTGACCTGTGCCTAGAAGTTGTCAGGGTGATAGAAGGTTTTAAAATTATGCATTTCCTGAGCTTGTCAAGAGACAGTAGTAAGCAGTACATAGATAGAGCCACTGAAGCCATTTATGGGAAGTGGGGCATTGAGAGAGATTCAGAAGCAACACACAAGTTCCAGTAGCATACTGGATTCTAGACACACAACAATTGAGAATTTGGTGGTGTCCGATCTCTTCATTTTAAAGGTAGATTTTTTTTTTTCAAGTGACAGTTTGTCACTATGCAAACACCTAGTTCCCTGTCAACTTTTCATCTAACAGTTTTAGTATCCATTGATGATCTTTGCCTGAATTATTTCATGAGGAGTTGAAAGTGCTGATCTTTCTAATTCTGTTTATTCTACTTCCATTATTTGTCATTCTTCTGAAAACACAAGCTTCCTCTCATCCACTGGCACTGTTCGTTTCTCTGAAATACAATTTCTACTGAGAAAACAGGGTAGATTTTTAATTATTAATACTTTGTTTAATTATTCATTTTCTAAGTAAGGAGTTGGTGTAGTAATGATGCAAATGGTGGAAGATGTGTGTAGAGGCCAGGTGAGGACAGGAGAAGTCGGTCATGTGCAAGGCAGGGAGAGAAGCGTTTGGAGAAACCAGACATGCTGACTCCTTGATCTCAGGCTTGCATCCTCCGGATCTTAGAAAAAATAAATTTCGATTATTTAAGCCAAAAAAAAAAAAAAAAAAGCCAGGTCCCTACCAGTGACAGCTTTGAGATCCGCGACGTAAAAATGGTACTCGGGGTTCAGAACACTTTCCATCCTTCTTCTCTTTGTGGGCATTTAAGTTTCTGCCACTAATAAATTTATCTACCCTTGACTTACTTGAATTTCTTGTCAGGGTATTTGTGGACTGTCATGTGAAACAAGATTTCTTTTCCTTTTTTGCAAGTTGTCAGGTGAGGCTGAGTATTTTGACCCTTAGTTTCTTCGTTTGCTCTGTTCTTTTCCTTCGACTTGGTCCATGTCTCCTCCTCAACATTTCCCTGTTCTTACGAGCAAGGCCAGCCCCTGATCCCTGGGCGTGGAACAGTGTCCTTCCTCCTGCCACCATTGTTCTTGCACCTGTGGTATGCACCATCACAGCTTTCTCTAGCTGCGGCGACCAGACCTGTATGCTTTTTTTAAATAAAAAATACTTGCTGCAGAAGTTTAATCCTGCTACTGCTTTTTAAAGGATTTTTTTTAATTTTTTGCAGGTTAACTCTTGGAAGAATATAACGTTTCATGTTAAAATTTATATTGTTAAATGTCTGTCGGGGTTTTTTTGTTTGTTTCTGTATGTGACAATATTGACATAGATCCAAGACGATTAATTCATTTTTAAGTTTTATTCCCTGATGGAACTCAGGAAGAGAAATATTAAATAGTATCCTGGTTCTACAACAGAGGTCTATACAATGCATACCTATTATGTTGCACTTTTTTGTTGCTACATTTGTATTTGGTGCTCATATAGCTTTAAAAAATGAAGAATAAGAATCAGTCAATCATGTATATAATATTTACAGCCAGACTACTCTTAACAGAGTTACTAAAGGGAATATTTTGTTACTTCTCTTAATTTGGCATGCTGATTGCTGATTTAAGTGGGTCCAACTGGAGGTGACATTTTTAATTTGTTCTTGTAGGAGATAATTTAGATTTAGTTATTAAATTAAAAAGTTTGATTTTCCTACTTTATCCTAGTGTTCTCATTTCTTTTCAGATTATTGAAATTAAATTTTATAGCTCAAAAGCCCAAGCAAGTTGTTTCAATTTGTTATTTGAAAGAAACATCCAGTAGCATTTGGTTGTTCGGGGGAGTATTAGAAACTTAGTTAGTTGATTAATACATGTATTTTTTGAGACAGGGTCTCGCTCTGTCACCTGGGCTGGAGTGCAGTGGCATCATCATAGCTCACAGCAACCTTAAACTGCTGGGTTCAGGCGATCCTCCTGCCTCAGCCTCCTGAGTTGCTGGGCCTGCAGGCATGCGCCACCACACCCAGCTAATTTTTTTAATAGTTTGTAGAGACAGGTCTCACTGTGTTGTCCAGGCTGGTCTCGAATTCGTGGCCCCAAATGATCCTCCTGCCTCGGCCTCCCAAAGTGCAAGGGTTACAGGTGGGAGCCACCATGGCCGGCCTGGTTGACACATATTTGTTTACGTAAAGACATCCCTTGTCATAACCATGTCAGAGTGAACAATTATGTATGTATATTATGGACCAGATATTTTGATGTGCCATTATTCCTTGATATTTGAGTTAATGCTGACGACTAGCTAGTCAAGTAAGTAACAGAACAACCTGGAAAATCTTAAGTCTCTTAAGGAAAGTCAGAAATCTACAAGGATCCAAAGAAAGGAGCAAGTTTATTAATCTTCCTTGTTTTCAGTATGCTTGGTGAATTATGGAAGATACCTCACAATATAATGATGAGATTGGAAAGAAGAAGAAAAGAGAAAATGCCCTGAATGAGAGAGAGTTAAAGTCTTGTTATAGAAGTATTTTCCACTTTTTGGTGCATATACTTGGCCTGGGGGATGGATTTGGACAGGAGCGCAAAGTATGATGTGGTGTTTATTGTGTGCATACATGTGTGGCCACCTTTCCTGCTAAAGTCGTTAGATTTCCCTCTCTTGGGCACATGACTGTAATTCTGAGGTCTCATCTGGGTGGAATGTCCTCACTCAGCTGTTTTGTTGTAGACTTGGAAAAGTATTTTAAATGTGTGGAATCATTTTTCTGCTACTTTTGAAAAGCCAGGTGCACCATTGATTTGCAAGGTCCAGTTTTTTACAAGATGCCTTTTTGTTTCTTTTCAAATAGAAAGATGAAAACTACAGAAGCCTCCCACGGGATACTAGTAACTGGTCTAACCAATTTCAGAGAGACAATGCTCGCTCGTCTCTGAGTGCCAGTCACCCGATGGTGGACAAGTGGCTGGAGAAGCAAGAACAGGTAACATACGTGAACTGTTACACTCGTGTCCTTGGTGTAGCATTCTCCCCTGTGCCCCAGAAGATGTCTCTCCCATCACAATGATGATGAAAAGTAAAATTATTCTAACAAACTTTAGTTAAGTACGGTTGTATGTCAGAATTCCTTGATCAAAGATTTCTTATAAGGGGTTATAAATATTTGCAGTAGATTGTAAAGTATCATAACGTTAGAGTTTGTAGCATTGCAGAGGCCACTGGCGTTTGGCGGTGAATAATGCCGTTAGTGAGTTAGACGTTCAAGGCTCTTCTCTTTCTCGATAGACAGTACGTCACCCATCCGAAGAGGCAAATTAAAACTTAACATGATACCTGACTTCACTTTATGAGAGAAGTATATTCTCTGCTATTGTTTCAGCATTTAGATGAAGGCATTTTGTCAGCTTTGGGCACTTATCCCTTCGTAAATGTCAAGGACCTGTTTTAGGTTTATAAGTTTTTAGAGTTGACTAGTTCACTCTGCAGGGCAGCCACCTACAATCCATGAAATCAGAGTTGTTTACCACTCAGTAGAAATAAGTGCTTCCTGTCTTGGGAAGAACGACTATTTATAAAGTTTTTAGAGAAGCCCTCGCTTCATGTGAAGACTAAGAATTTATCCAGTAAGTTAATTCTTCAGTGTTATTTTTTTTAACATCTTAATTGTTTGTTATTTAGTCATAGTGGTGTGTTTGTTTTTCCATTTTTTGCTTTTCAGTTTTGTTTTTTTGTGGGGGGGGATCTCGGTGTTTTCTTTGTCATTTTAATAGTTTTTCCTCCAGCTTTATTAAGGTATGATTGACAAAAATTGTATATGTTTGAGGTGTACAACATGGTGTTTTGATATATGTATAGTTGTGAAATGATTACCACAATCAAAATAATTAATGTATCCATCATCTCACATAGATACCTTTTTTTTTTTTTTGTGGGGAGGATACTTGAGATCTACTTTCCTAGCAAATTTCACGTATATAATACGTTATCATTAACTATACTCACCATGCTGTACACTAGATCTCCAGAATTTATTCATTTTATAGCAAAGTTTATTTATCTATTTTTTTGAATTCAGAATCTACATGTTTAATACAACAAAGTTTACCCTTTGTCTAACATCCCTCCTTTTCCACCACTCCACAGCCCCTGGTAACCAGCATTCTACTCTGAGTTTGGGTGCAATTTTTTTTTTTTAAGATGACACATACAGATGAGATCATGTAATGTTTGTCTTTCTGTGTGTGGCTTATTTTACTTAGCAGAGTGTCCTTTAGGTTCATCCATGCTGTTGCAAATGTCAGGATTTCATTCTTTTACGAGACCAAATAACATTCCATTGTGTATATATAGACACCACATTTTCGTTATCCATTCATCTGTTGTTTAGGCACTTAGGTTGTTTTCATATCTTGGCTTTTGTGAATATTTCCATGCACATTGGACGGCAGTTATGTCTTCAAGACAGTTGTTTTATTTTATCTGTATGTATACCCAGAAGTGGAATTGCTAGATCGTATGATAGTTGTATTTTTTATTTTGTGCGGAAACCCCATGCTGTTTTCCATTGAGGTTGTACTACTTTACATTCCCACCAGCAGTGTACAAGCTTCCCTCTGCTCCACGTCCTCCTCACTAACACTCGTTATCTTTTGACTTTTTGATCATAGCCATCCTAGCGGTGTTGAGCCTATAAACATCTTCCCTGGCGTAAGTTTTAAAAAAAAATGATACATTCACTAAATTTGATATGAATGAGACGGTATACATAGCAGAGGAGAAGCAGGAGAGGTAATTAGACTGAAATGTACTTAGCAGGACGAGAACAACAAAAGCAAAATAAAACCCGCTTTAAAATTTCTGCTAGAAGTAAGCACGATCGTTTGGGCAGAGGATGGGTAATAGGTTATGCTTTATATACTAGAAATCCTTCCCAACTACTTTCATTTAATAGTGGATTTGTCCTATTAACTATTCCCCGAGAGTTGTCTGACTTTAACGGCCTGATGTGTTTGCTGAGGTTCATTTTTTTCCTCTTTAGTTTTTGCCATTACAAAACATAATAAAGAGGATTGCATCACACAGATAAAAGAACGTTTTGTATGGTTTAGGAAACAAAAAAAGAAAGATCAACCTCTGCCCTGACAATTTGGGAACACCAGGGTAGAACTGATGGTTGTCGTCTTCCTTTTGTTATGCTGTCTGGACTCCGGAGGTCAATAGAGTTCTAGATTTCATGTGCCTCCAGTGGTTTTGTTTTCGCTCTATTTCCTCCTCGAGTGCTTGCCTCTCATTATCTGTTTCTGAAGGCAATTAGGACCGGTGTCGGCTTTGCCAGTGGGAATGAACAGCAGGAATGAAAGGGACACGAGCATGCTTCATAGTGCAGCGTCAGCAGGCGCCCCTGGAAGCCGAGGGTGTGTCACTCTTTGGGTGAGATGGATCATAGCTGTACACAAGGGGATAGTGAAACTTCTTTCTTGCTATTAGCGTATCAGTTAGTTTTACTTCTGTAACCTAAGGTAGGTGACGGATCTTATTAGAACTCTGTACCAGGAAGCACGATGTGGTTTCCAGAAAGAGTAGTCTTGCTTTTCAGGCATTAATTCACCTTGTTCAGAATACACCACTGAGTCCTGCGTTGGGTTCATGCCACAAGGTGGAGGACCATGTACCTTTCCAAAAGCGTTCTTTTCTGACGTCAATCTTGGGACTTCCTTTTTCTGAGAGACCTCAGAGAGAGAGAGTACAGGGCTTTGAAAACTAAATGGTCCGTCGTCGTGTTGCTTTGAAAAAGTTTTCTTGCTTCTGCAATTTTGACTCTGAGACTCAAGAAATGAAAAAAACAACAAAACCTTTAGTTTTGACGTATCACAATGTTTTAAGGAGTTTGACTTCCTTTTAAACATAACCATGTCCCTGACTCTGCATACACTATAATTTAATATTGGCAGATAATAGATCATAAGCTGGCTTTGTTCTTGTATCCCCACAGTTTATTGCAACTAATAAATTCTACAAAAGGAGCGGCAGGAGCTTTACCACACGTGATTGGAAGAATTTAGAACCAGAAAGTAGAGAGACCTTAAGGAAAATGTAAGCTAATTGGGAGCCTGCCATTTTCACTACCTTCCTTGGTGAACGGGCCTGAACCCAATTAGCAGGAACAGTGAGGAGGCACAAGGAACATTCCAGCTGCCACTAAAGCTCTGTTGTAGGGGAATGACTGCCCTGACCTTTAGAGAAAAATCTACGTGTTAGGGCTCTTTCCATCAAGAAAAACTTGATCTAATTGGCAGATTATACTAAAGGAGAGAAACTGGGAGGAAAAGTATTTTAAATGTGTATTGATGATGACGTAATCCCAATGCGATATAGAATGTTCTGTGCCCTTGCCAGGGGACAAGGAATCCCGCCATCCCATGTCAAGTCTCAAAATCTCAAAGCCAGGATTTTGAGGAGCAATGACGATACCTTTTTTTTTTTTTTTTGTGCCCTCCTCCATTTTTTATACCTTTGTCACTTTCTCCAGCTGTGACGCTCTCGCTTTATACTTTTGAAAATATTTACTCGTTATATGTGATGTTCACATGATCCACAATCCTCGTATTCCTCAATTATTGGAAGTTTCTACGAGTTTATTTTTTCTTTTCATCGTAATTTGATGGAGATCAAATTCTTGAAGATCAAGGGCAAAAGTAAATGTTAAAATTAGTGAGGAAACATTTTTAAGCCTATACAGGTTATTTTATGGGGACAGTTTTACAAGAGAGTGTTTCCCTCCAGGCCAGGCAGTAAGTGATTATGGTACTAGATCTTGCCTTGGTTATAAAGTGGCAAGTGTCTGGGAGGATGAGGCCATGGCTCCTGTTTCCTGGCTCATCACGGTTGATTTTTATACCTACCTCCCTGCATAGAGGGCGGTCCCCTTCCTCTCCCAAGTGCTTACTAGCCTTTTCTTTAAAAAAAAAAAAAAAAAAAAAAAAAAAAATTTTTTTCTTACTTTACTGAGACCTAGAACTAGCCACATGACAAAAAGAAGTTGGTGTCTAGAGTATGAAATTGGCCATACTTTCTTAATTGTTTGGAAATCTGGTTACAGCAGCTGCAGACCGGTCGGTGCCATGACCGAATGGTCACACCATTACACCATGGAAGAGCTGTAGAGATTCTAATGTAGGAGCAGACCAGGCTGTGTGGTATCTGCTGTCGTTAATGGGACATAAGGTTAGCTTCTGATGTGGCCAAAACAGTCATTGAAATGTGGTTTACTTTTTGTTTTTTCTTTAGCTCATAGGCATGGAGGAACCAAATGACTGTTCTGGTTATCTGGTCAAAAATAATCTATGCCCCCCCTCTTCCTCCAAATTCTAAAGTAGTATGGTTATCTATTAAAAGATAGGAGATTTATTAATATTATTTCCTAATTGACAAACCTTCACAAAATTTGTGCAGAAGCAACATGGTTGTGTTTATCTCTAGCGGCACCAAATGTGGAAACTGAAAACATCAAGGTTGTTTTAAAATTAAATTCGGTTTTCATTATAAAATGCCAGAGATTTTATTTTATAACAGAAATCTGTCGTGTTCACAATAGCACCCAAAATAAAATCAAAACAGCCTTTTAAGAGGGCTGTCTTGTCACCTGGATGGATAGATGCATGCCAACGGCAGAGTATTTTGTTGTGCTTCGATAATAGGATGGCTGCCGTTGAAATACATGTGTTCAGATGATCTGTTTTAAAATATAATGATTAAAACATTCTATATGTGACTCACATTATTTTCCATGAGCCCTACATATTTTCTACTTTTATTATCAAAGAACTGTGGGCTTAGAAACATCAGTGGAAGAACAGGACTAGAGTATGGGGCCCTGGTAGACACTCTTCTATAGGACATGCTCATTTCCTGCAGGGTCACTTTGGACTTCAGAGTGCCACGCAGCATTTTACCTACTGTTGCATGTATTTAATGACAAAAGACACAGTGAGGTTGGGAAGTGTGGATCAGCATTAGAAACCTGCACCTCAGTAGAGTGGGCCCTGTCTTCTCACCCCTCAGCTCGCTAGTCGTGTTGCCAAATCCAAGATTGTATATGAACTATGTAAACTTCATTTTCACTGTATACAAAATAGGGAAAATAATACCTGTTCGGCAGATTCTGGCTTTGTGTGCTGACACGAAGTGATGCAGCTCACGTTCAAATGCAGACCCGGTTTCCTGTGTGCCATAGATAGTCCTAAGATGCCAATTTCCTTCCCATCTTTCATTTTCCATAAGAATAGGTTTAGTGGTTATCCCTCAACAAGCCTCTGTTGTGTCGAGCGACTGATTTTATTTTCTTAAATACTGTTTTATCCTTGGCATATTGGAAGTAGCATTTGGTATGCTGGGGTGGTTTGTTTTCATCCCTGGTGTGTTTCTCATGCCCTCTTCTTCCTTTCCGAGTTGGATTCTTGCTTCTGTGGCATCTTACCAGAATTAGAATAAAACGTAATCTTTTTAAATCATCTCTGGTTCTTTTCTGAAGAACATAATCTGACACAAAAATGACATTACCGTTAATCTCTACGTGTGCGTTCATTTTTCATACTCCCTTCTGTTTTTGGCAAGCATGCCTGCTTTTAATAAGATTACAGGTAGGGATACCATTTAAGAATACTAAGTGTCTCATGAGGGCTTCTGCTCGGCCACTGGCGAAGCGTCTGGATGTCTTCGTGATGGGGAGTTGGGGGGAGCAGTGTCGCTCACTTGCTTTTGGGGCTGGGTTGTGCAGTTGGAGGGGGACTCGTCAGTTTGTCCTTTTTCTTTATGACTGGCCATATTTATTGCTGCTTTGGCCTATGGAGCTGAAAGCCTGCAAAGCAGCAGGGAAGGACGTCAGAAATTTCATGGAGTGAAAAAAAATCTTTGGTGGTGTGTGGATTAACCTTCATGGGGAATCCGTTAGTAACTGATGATTCCGCTGCCCGTGAATAGTGCCGCTGGAACTAGACATTCAGAGCTTGCACTACGCATAAAGATACGTTTTCATTTTTAGCTTTGACCCCCAGGTGCCTTTTCATATTTTTCATCGCAGGCAGTCTTGAAGATTTTTGTTGTGAGCCCTGCGATTAAATACGGTGATGAAAAGAATACACACTTTATCCTATCCCTCCTCCTATTCCGACCCATCTCTATGTCATTTGCTTTTGAAATTTTGTTCTTTATTTCTGTGTTCCGTGAGCAGTGCGACTGCTATTCTCAAAAAAAAAAAAAAAAATAAATAAATAAATAAAAATACTGGTTATGAAATGGCATTAACGTTTTCAGCCTACAGTATGTTGTTTTCACTACCTATTTCCTGCAGCCTGCCTGGAGAAATCGAATCATTCAAAAGCCATTTTTAACTTTGGAATTTTATGATCTATGTATGTATACTTTTTTTTTTTTTTTATCAGGCCTGTACAGGCCTTTTCTAGTTAGCTTCAACGTGGCTTTGAAATGGCCCTAAATAGTTTCCGTTTTAAGTGTGAAAACATTTTGCCCAATGGTTTTTTGTTCCTCTGTGCCCTATAGTATTTTCATAGGTCCTATATATATATATATATATATATATATCTATCTCTATCTGTGAGCCACTTTTTCTTTCATTTTTTTTTTCTTTTTCTTCCTCACTTTTTTAGTAGCTGCAGAAATTATAAAGAAATTAAAGTATGGTATTGGGATAGGGTTCAGGTTGGCTTTTGGGCTTCATTTCATACATTAGTATTATTACACTGCTTTACCTCAAGCACAGATGGCTTTTGAAATGGTTTTATTTTTAGTCCATCAAACTTCCCAAGGTTGGGAGACTGAACATTTTTTTTTTTTTTTCCTTTTTCTGCAAGTACTGTCCTCTCCCAATTGTCAGATGGAATTGTGATCTTGGTATCTGTTAGAATTAAGGTAAACCCTTTGAGAAGCATAATGTCTTTGTCTGCCTTTGGTAAGCCTTTGAATTCTCTGAAGTGACTCACTAACCGGCCCTCTCGCGATTTTGCTTTTCCTCTCCTTGAGAAAGTGGGTGCGTGGTGTGGAAGTGGGAAGTTCCCTGCCTGTGGGAGCTCACGATGCCCTTCCTCACTTGAGGAAGAGGCTTCCCTGACTTCTCAAATGCCGCAGTCTTCATCTCTGGCCTGTCCTTACGCCTTCCCAGGCTTGGGACGCTGCTCTTGCATTAGACTCCTTTCTACCCAGTCCTGAATGTCTCCATGTCAGCCAGGTCTTCATAAGCAGCAAGTATGTGCTGAAGTAATCCAACCTTGTCCCGCAAGCCTTTGTGTAAAGGGTCACATGGCTTCTCAGGGTACCTTCCCCGCTCCCCACATACGATGTCGGGTGACATCCCTGTCTTATGTCACTGTCTCTTTGCTCACCCTCCTTTATGACATTTATGAGTCTGAATTTGTCTTTGTTGCTGTTTCCCTGCCCTAACACGTCCCAGGCATCATCCTGTTCACCGTTCGTTTGTACCTCCTAGCAAACCCTTGTGTATTTTTGGCGAATAAGTGTTTGAATACATTCTAAGGAAACGGTCCATAATGTCCTCGCTTTTTCTGATGCCGTGTGTTACGGGTGGATTCTTTGTCAGGGGAATTAAACTGACCATTGCATGATGCCGTATGACAAAAGATTGTGATTTTTTTTTTATTAATTATGAGCTAAAAACTGCAGATGGCAGGTCCATCCACGAAAAAGTGAAGACATGCATTTGTAAATCTCATTAATACAGTCATACTATTACGTCATTGATGTTTGAAGATATCATTGCTTGTCACTTAGCATCTGCATGAGGCAAAGAGACTGAGAAATGATCACAAACTTAGGAGGACCAAAAAAATGGGAGAGAGGCGGGTGATGTCCGTTCTTTGAAAGTAGAGCAGTGTTCCTGTTGGGAAAAACTCGGTGATGTGGTGGAGAGCGCAGCCTTTCTTGCAGTTTAATCACTTGGGAACTTTCTTCGACAATATCTTGTAATTGAACATGGATCTGAGGGTCAAAAGATGGGTCCTGTCAGTGTAGCACTGCCAGCTGATCACAGGAGCCCTGGGGAAGCCACCTGAGTCTCCAAAGGCCGTGTGGGAAAGGTGAGGGGGGCAGAGGATAATAGTTGCTCCGACCTGCTTAAGTGAGGCTTTTTGGGACATAGGATAAAAAGGCCAAAAAAGTGTTGTTTTAGGCCCAAGATAGATGTCCAATCTGTTAGCTCTAAAAATATTGAATTACTTAAATATTAACAATGTTTAATTGTCCAGAAATACTAAATTACTCACTGTTTGTATAACTAAAGTGACATAAATTTTCTGTTTAATTGGAAAAACAATATTTGAACAAACCATTTGATTATATTGAATAATTCATAAGCAGTTGAATTGAGCATAATACAGTTAAACATTCTCTCCTGAAGATAACATATATTGTATTTTGGGGACACCTGTTTTTAGCTGTTACTGAAATTTTTTCTTTTCAATGAGTTCAGAGATTTTTCATTAGAATGAAAATAAATTATACTATTAAAAACTTAATGGAATGGATTGTGGTATGAATCATACAGCCTGACTGCACAGAGTTTGTAGAGAATTTTTTGGGTTTATAGTCATAGGTGTCCCTATTCTTCATTGTCCTGAGGGTTCATTAGACTTCTAGGGGTAAGTGATGCTAATCTTCCCTGTCACCATGAAATGCAGTATAACTCATCGGACTGTATTGTGATTAATTTGATCACATTATTTTGTTTTAAAAATTTTAATATGCTATTTGATTTTTGCGAAGGTAATACATTCATAATTCCAAAATTAAACATTATACATGGATGTACAAAATAATAGTCCCCCTCCCACAATTGTCTCTCTGTGCCCCCAGCTCTCCTCCGCATGTGCAACTAGTTATTAGTTTCTTGTGGATCCTTTCAAATGGTACCATGCTTTTATGAGCAAATGTGAAAATACATTGTCTTTTCACTTTTTTATATAAATACCACCTACAATGTTCTGTGCTTTTATTTTTTAATTTTTTTTATTTTCATCTTTGCCTAAACACAACTTGGCAATCTTTTCATAGTGACATAAAAAATGTCCATTTTTGAAACAGTTTAATAATTTTTTGTATAGATGGGACATTGTCTGTTGATGGGCATTTAGGTTGTTTCCTGTCTTTTTGCTATTGCAAAAAATACTGCAGTGAATTACTTATATATGTCATTTTGTATTGTGTATGTCTTAGATGAATGCCTGAAAATGAAATTGTATATTTATCCATTATACAAGAGTCTTATATGTGTTTGTAACTTTGATGGATGTTGTTAGACACTGGACCAAGTTACACACCACTAGCAAAGCCCGAGACCCCATTCGCTCTGTTACATCATGTGGTGCAACATGATCTATGCAGTCTATTAAACTGACTTGATCAGTTACGCCTTTGAAATATTGCGCTTTACACCTTCTCTAATGCATTAGGCTGTTGCCACGTTGGGCCAAGAGGATAGGCTGAAAGTGGTCTTTCTTTACTGCTAAAAAGCACAGGCCATTCAAACCCCTTCCTTTCCCCCAACAGATAAACTATGGTTAAGGAAAAGGGAGAGTTTGGAAGGTGGGATGAGCTCTTGTTGCTCTTAGAGTTTCACTTCTTCAGTATTTGCTCAGATGTCACTCACGCTGAAATGTCTCCGCCGTCCTTTATCCTGTTGTCAATGTTTTCTTCCTTTCTTACTTGATCTCTCTAATTTTTTTCCCTCCAAATTCACAAGATACTTGGAGGTTGGCAGAGTTTGACTACGGGGAAATATTCAAACCCTGCAAAAAAAAAAAAAATCAATTTTTAAGTGGTAAATGTTTAATGACATTATTATTAGTTTTTTACTCAAGTGCAACATATTTAGTAAATTTGCCCGAATAATGTTATGGAAAAGAATTGGTGAGTATACATTAAAGTTTAAGAAACGTTTTTCTTCAACTGCCTCACTCTGAAACTTTTTAATAACATTTTTTAGAAATGTTAAATACATAAGTGAAACCTTCTGAAAGATTTTCACCTTGGACATAACTTGTGTATTCTTTTTGTGTTTTAAATATCACACATTGGCTACATATTTTTCTGTTACCAACTAGAACTGAGTTATCACCCTCCCCCATTTCTATCTCCTATTTGAGTCAAATAATTGTTATTTTTTGCCTTTTTTTCTTGAGTGAAAATGACTGGAATGATAGGGATAGGAAGAGGACAAGGTTTTATTTTAAGATGGGTGGCTCACTAAATGCTTTTTGAAAAATATGCACACTTATGCTCACTTGTGCACATAAATTCCGTATGAACAGAATCAATAGTGTGTTTTTTCTCCCCTTCATATACCCCCAGGTCAGGCATGATAGTCATTTAATTACTATGTTAACGTTTTTTTCTTTCTGTTGTGCCTTAGACTATATGTTATGTAATGGTGTAAAAACCAGGTATTTGAAAGATTTAACTTTGGGGAATGAATGCAATCTTCTTGGCAAACTTTAATGTGCTGCATTGTTCTCGATTGCTGGGATTTGTTGAAGAAAGTTCATCCTGATGAGGTGCAAGTTTGTGCTGATGGAGTTGGTCCATTCAGGGAGCTTGAGAATTTCTGCCTACAGATATTAGTGTCTCATGTACAACCTTTCTCATCCCACGAAGGATTGTTGGTAATTTATGTTCTCATTGGTTTATCACCTATTAGGACCCAGCATTCTGTTTCTTTCCTTGTTCCACCGCTTAGTGGTTTAGATGGGTGTTTGAGGAGTCGTGTCCCATAAGAAGCCTCTGTCTCTGATTTGTCATTAGTGGACCCTGGGAAGCAACTGATTTTAGATGGTTCTTGATGTTCCAAACTTTTCCCTTTCTGCTATTTGGGAAGTTGAGATTGATGAGGCATTGGCATCTGCAATCACAAAAGGAAGTTTCAAAGACAGCTACAAATACAATGATTTCCTTCTTAAATTTTATTCTGGTATGGCAGCCTCAAAATGTAGACCAAAAATGGTTACACATGCGTGCGCACACGGTATAAATAAATACCAAATGTGGAATTTCTAAAACTGTGTTTGTGTCTAGAGTGATGGAATGTAGACTTTTATCATTCCATGACCCATGGTTTTTTGGACACCCTTAATTATGTCAGTTTTTCTATCTCTTATATGTAAAGTTGTTACAGTTTATTAAATGTTGCGCTTGACAAGGAGAATTTGTGCAGCTCAGTGCAAAGCCTTGTGTGAACATGAATGTGTGCTGGTGTGTGAATGTGGTAGTTACAATGTCATCCTGTGGCTCTTTGCACTAAAGAAAAGACAGCCCGGGATCCTGTGTTTGGCTCTTTTATCAGCCACTGATATTCTGGATTCTCTTCTTCACCTTTCCTATCCCTCTAATCCTGGCGACTTTGTAAATCCATCCATTCCCTCCATCCCCCTTTCTCCTCAAGTCCAAGCCGCCTGTACCTCTCACGTGGATGGCTGCACAGCATTGCAGCCACCCTGCCTGGCCACGTCTCCCTGTCCACTGCCACCAGAAAGACGTGTGGTTGAGAGCCCGCCCTGGGGCTCTGACCATGCTTGGGAGCATTGAGGAGTGCTGTGGTTGTCAGGGGCTTGAAGCCACAGTGACCTGGATTGGAATTTCACAGCATGGCTTCTGCTGAGCAAGTTCCTGGAGTTTCTAAGCCTTGGAGCAAGATGCAAAACTGTCCATGGTGCATTTCAGAGGATTGTGAGGATTAGATGAGATCCATCATGGAACGCTCTGGAAAGAGTACCGAACATACGGTGAGCGCTCAGAGAGTGCATTTTATACTGCCGGTTTTGGCCTTGTTGAGGTTGGGTCTTCCTGATATGATGTTCCTTCAATGACCCGATCCCAGCTGTTTCCAGGCTGTGCCCCCAGGTTTGCCCACGCTGGTCTCTAACCTCACCCTGTTCTTACTCTCTGGCCTCTGCACACCCTGGCCGACTCCTCTCTCCTCCCTAGGTCCTATTCTTGTGATCTCACCTCCAGCCTTAGGAGAGTTTCCCTGACTCCTGCCTCCGTCAGTCCCTTACCCTTAGCCACGCCCCCATCCCCATGGAAACCAACCTTAGGTTGTGTATTAATCTTTTCCCACCATCGTACTTTCTAGGTTTCATTTTAAGCCTGTGTCCTTCTTTTTAATGAGGGTAGGACTCCTATCTTTTTCTCAGGGCTTTTTCGTTTATTTTGGTTTTGAGGGAGGCATAACTAAACTTGTGGCGTTAGATCGTTCACACATATATTTGCATCTCAGTGTAATCATATTTTTATAGAATCCACTGTTGTAAAGGGCTATCTGCTTGTAATTTGCATATCTAAAAATATTCTTAAAACATTTGTATAGTAAGCATTTTGCTGAAACTCCTTCCTTGCATAATACTGTCTTTCTGTATTTTCTTACATTGAATATATAACTTTTCAAGAATCTCTTCTAGATTAAATTGGAGAAAGTTTGAGGGGAGGGCAAGGAATGTTAGTTTGATTATATCAGCAGAATCTAGGCTTTTGGACTTGCCCATAATTGAAGTCCCTGGGGGGACTAATTTTCCTGAGAACTTTGTATTTTAATCATAAACAGACCCAATTCAGTAATACTTTCATAAACCTTTGGCTAAGACTTTGGTATTAATGTCCTGAACTCTTAGAAAGAGAAACATATTTTTGTAGGTTGGCCAAGAAAAATAGGTCTCAATTCAAATAAAAATAATGTATTTGTTATTTTAAAGAAATTTTTCCATTGAGCAATCTGTTAAACATTTTGGTAATTTAGTTGTCTAATATTGGACATGACTTAGGCAGTGACTTGATGTGTTTTCTCTGGCCCAGTATGACGACTATTTGAATTCTAATGTTTTCACTTTTGACCTGGAGGGTAAGTTATGTTAGATTATACATAATTATTTAATGGTTAACTTTTATTTCTTTTGTTGTAGGCTTTAATAAAAGGATGAATCCTATGTCTTGTTTTCTTAAATATATTTGAAATGGTAAAATATACAAAGAGTTTATATTAAGGTCAAAATACTTTCTTTAAGGTACTTTAAGGTACTTTCTTTAAGGTACATGTGCAGTTTTCCCCCTGCTGTTGCAAGTGGCTTGAAACAGCACTTTGAATCTATGGCACCTCTGGAGAAACTTCCCTCTTCACTTCTCTGACATTCTGTTTCTAAGCTCACTCGTATTATTTATAGAAATCTCTTCCTGGTGCTCAGCCTGCATGACTGCAGGTCATTTTTCTAGATGGGTTTTTATGTGCCTTTCCTTGGTGAACTTGTATGTTACTTCAGCCTTGCACTTACCCACAGGTAATAGCCGGTCACTTCTGTCCAGATGTCTTGTTGATCCCTCAGTTTGAGCGTGGGTGAAGGTAAACTATCTTTGCGCTTCCTCCCAGGCAGAAGGGAAGTTGCCCTTAGTAAAAGGGGCAATGTGAGTTGAAACCGCTTGTGCTGGACCTGGCTCTCCATGGAGCCTGGCAACATATAGCAGCCTCTGTGTGCATAACGACCTTACCACCTGTGAAACCATGAGTCGTTAATTTCTGAGTGTTTTCTACGCCTAGAAAATTCTATGATTATGATTTTCTTTTTTTTTTTTAAATGTTGCCTCATGTCTTCTAGATGTCAAACTTAGTTTTTTCCTTTCTTCTTTTTTCTACTTCATGTTTTACCTATTGCCAGGTACTTTATATTATACCTTTACTTTTGCGCATACACACACACACAAACACACACTTATAATCTAGTTTGCTATTTATATATGACCTCTCATGCCTGCCGTATTCCTTTTGACTGGACTGATATAATATTTGTCCACCTCTCCATCTATTCCTCTTTTAAATCAATTCTGTATATTCCTATTTACTTAGTCTCCCAAATCGCCACTTGGATTTCCTCACCCACAAATTGAAATAAAAGCATGAAGAAAACTCCCTGCTGTATTCTGATTTAAAATTAAACTCATTAGTTTGGTAGTCCATGTTCTCCACAATCTAATTTCAATTTAACTTTTTTAGGCATCATCTCTTACCTTGGTCTTACGCATATTCTATGCTTTGCTGGACCACTATACCTTCCTTTAGAATAAATTCTTTTCTTGAGGGCAGCCTCAAATATTTGCAGAATCCTAGACTCCCCCTACCTTCTGAATCACCATGGTCGTGCATTACTTAATTCAGTCTTTGATGACGTGTGTTGGATGCTGGCTTGAAGACATCACTCTGCTTGAAAATGGAGGAGTAGGATCCAGGATGTTAGTCCTGCAGACCAAAGTTGGATCCCAGCATCCTACTTACCAACTGGAAGCTTGAGTAAGCAACTTAACCTCTAGCTTCCTGCAGAAGCCCCAGCTGTCTGAGTTGAAACGGACACTTAATGAAAACCATTAATAATATTCCAAAGGAAAAAAAAAGAATGTAGAAATCCAAATCATCTATCTACAAAATCACAATCAGTTTTTATGAAATGGTTTAGATGTTTTTTTTAAAAAAATTCCAGTGGAGGGAAAGATGTATTTCTGTGGGTAGCATGCTATGAGGAAGTGGCGTAATGTGCCCACGACCAGAGGCTTGGATTTTGTTCCCTCTCCGAGAGATTGGTTAGTCTGACCTCTCGAGCCACCAGTTTCTCATCTGGGTGATTGGGGAAGTTGCCTCTTTCTTCCTCTTCCAGTTCAGAAGCTTTAGTGATTATGCCATAGTAGATAGCTTATGCTCTCGACCCAGAAAAAATTAAATCTCTTTTCCGTTAGCTATTTGACCTTGGCATTTTTGATTGACTCTTTCTTGTTTTGGTGTTCTTATTTGCAAAATGGTAGATAACAGAACCTATCTCATGGACGTTAGTAAGGATTAGATAAAATAATATAGATCAGTGTTCAATACATGTTAGCTATTTTAATTACTATAGTGTGCTAATTCAAGCCTAATATAACATTTATTGTTATTTTCTGCCACTTACCTGGTTCTAGTGATTGCTACAAATTTTCAGTAGTTCTATCATTAGGGAATTAGCTTGCTGCTTGCCTTTCAATGCAAGGCCTTGTTTGATAGAATAATAAGCAAACGACACACAATAGTCTATTATCAAAGATTCTAGATAAGATTTTTTTGTATTTAGAACACGTTTGTAGTATATGGTTAGTATTATCTTTGTATTTTCTACATGAATAAGATGGTTTTGGTTTTCATATAATTATTTATATGGCCAAAATCCTTTGATACTAAAAAACACTTTATAGAGAAGAATATGCATATTCTCTGATTTCCCTAGAACTGTAAACATTTTACATAAGACGTTTGTTTATTATCTTACTGAGAAGTACTAACATTATGGCTAAGCTTTTTCGTGTGGCTATAATGCTTCTCTTCGAGGGTGATCTTTTATTTAAATTCAAAAAGCTGTCTAGATCGAAGTAAACTTATAACGAGAACCTCAGTTCATGGCTGTATCCATTATCTCGGTTCGTGAATATTTTAGCTGACATGCATGAGACAAAAGTTTGCTCCCGAGTTTCTGACGTTTTGCTATTGCTTTTTCTCCTCATTCAAGCTAATAGTCTTTTTTAAGTTCTGCACTATAACTACTTTTGGCTTTAAAATATAAAAGGATTTGATGTTTATGGTATTTTCTGTTTCAAATGTCTTCAGGATCTTTACAAATGATAAGCGTTCTACTCTGACTCTAACAACTAAGACTGTCACTTCTAAAATAACATTTCCATATACGTACTTCAGTTTTCTTTAAAGAATTATTTACTGTTTACTCTTTTCCTTCCCACTTCCAGCCTGGGAGAGATCTCTGTCTGTCTTTGGTGTACCCTTCTGCATTGCTAACAAATTTTCATTGACTTTCTGTGGTTACTTTTATTCTGTATGTATTTGTACAAGATTCCATGAAATTTAGACTTAGTGTTTTTGCATGGGTTGCCTTTAGTTTATAATACAGAATAAAAATAATTGCCCTTTTTACCCCCACCAGTGGTTAGAAACAGCAAAACCACTGGCTTTGTGACCCTTTCCTGATCTTTTGTACCACTGCTGGGCTCTGATTGCTTTATTTAAAAAGACGCAGCCACCTTCTTTCATCCCAACAGTGAAGGGCTCCGTCACTTTCATCTGTATTTCGAGTAATTGATTTGTACACTAATGTAACTGAGTTTTCTGTCCTTCGCTCCTAATCTTAAATGTTTGAAATAAAGACGATTTGTAGAATTTTAAGCATTTTTAACAATAAGGCAATCATAGGTATTCGTGAGTAGACACGATTTTGGTTACATCGGGTCTCTTCGCATTGTCTCTGATCTCACTAGGCTTGTTCATATGAATGATCCTGTAAGTCACACTGGTGTAAACTTCTCATGATCACTGGAGATTATGGGAGAGCTGGGAGAGATTCTTCCTCAGTTAGGCTTCCTGTTTGGAAGGCTCGGGCAGTGGTGGAAATGCATTGGAGGATGAAGCACGTTCTTGGGAGTTGCTCCCCTTGCAGGAGCCTTGAGCTACCTGTTCCTTTGGATGGTAGCATGGTCCACGTCCCCACGCAGCTCCCCTTCTCTTCCACATGCTGATGTCAGGCATTTGTGTCTTCACCTCTGCATGCCTGGGATCACTGTCATTCTATGCCTCCTCTTCTAAGGAGAACTCACTGAGGTTCTGCTACATTCTTAACGCTGTGAGTGCCCTGCCTTTGCAAAGAGGAGCGTTCGCTAGAACAGCATGAATATTTACCAGTAAATTTTAGGCCTTAAACTTAGATGTGATACCATATTGTTATTTAGAAATTTTTTAAAGAATTATAGAAGTAGATTATGTAGAGCTGTAATTATTTTTATTCTCTTTTCCTTATCTCTTTTAAGACTATAGTTCCCCAAAAGGACATTTTGGTGTAAGATAAATAAATCACTGAGCACATGCAAAGGATGGAGTCTGTTTGCTATAATTTGTTTTTACTTGTTTAACATTTATTTCTAAAATTCTACAAATAATGAAGAAACCCAGTTTGTTGAATGCCCCATGACATACCAGGGTTTGTGCTAAGCCAGAATCAGAATCCATTTATTTTATGATCTTGTAGGTGAACTAGGCATTACTATTGTCATTTAAAGATGAGAAAACTCGTATTTTTAGTAAACTTCTTGAGTAACGTTACCTACATAGTAAGTAATGGAGATAATTTAAAAGTTTGGTTTCGAAGCTGGTTTATTGCACAGTTGAAAATAGAATACTAAATTTCCATTTTGTTTTTGCTCAGTTAAATATTTTTTTGATACTGACTCTAGTCTTTGGTGTTCACTGTTGATAAATATAATTCCATCTCTGTTCTACAATACCCGGCAGTCTGTTGGCTGAACAGAAGACTGGAATCACTGCTGTCCCACTGACGAAGTAATAGAAGGGGACATTGGGCAAAAATGAGCATTTCAGTGGCTATGACAACTGAGCAGAGATTCAGAGACTCTGCCCAAAACACTCGGGTGGTTTTGGATGTGTAGATGGTGTTCACTTTGGGCCTTGAAGTATTTGGCCGCTGTGGATATTAAAATCCTGGACAAGGAGCCAGAGTATAGAAACTTAAAAACAGGTGGATTTCTTGTTTGTGAGTTATCTGGTGTGTTGAGCTTACTGTGCATTGAGTGGCTAGGATGGGTAGGAGAACTTAGATTGTGTTAAGGTTGTGAAAGTATCTGCATGTATGATATTAAGAGATGCTGTCAGTGAAAGAAAAAGGGGTCTTGTCTGTCACATTGATCCCAAATGGATGTTGCTTTCACCATTAAAGTATCCTGAAAATGGATTTGAGAGGAGAGAGAGAGAAAAAGGAGAAAGTCTACTTGGGAGGATGGGTAGTAATGTCCTAAACCCAGGCTGTGGCAGTTGAGATAGAAATAATAAATTTGGTAGGTATTAGCAGGTAGAATCAACTGGTCTTGGTCATAATCAGGATGCGACTTTGCTATTATTGAGACATTAAAAACGGCTCAGATCCATTTCAGCAGAATGGAGGGACAGGCACTAGGTTTCTAAGAGGTTGAGAAGAAAATGGGAGGTATACAATTTGGAATGCTAAGAGAAGTAGAAGAAGGTGCTTTTTTGTTTGTTTGTTTTTTTAAATTATGGGGGTGATGGTTGCCCCGTTGCTGGCTAATGGGGAAAAGCCATTGCTCATTTAATAGGGCTGTTTGCTCAAAAATTAAAGTTAGAATCTTGCATTAATAAGCCACATTTCATCAAGCTTCATATTTGATTAGTTCCTTCTGGGGTCTTTCAAAGACCCTTCTGATTTCTACTGACCTAAGTGGTTTTGTGTTACTATTATAGAATATATCTTGTCTATTTCTTCCAACAGATTATTATGAATATAGTATACAACAGTGGTCTTGATGCTTATCCCAAGGGATTCTGATATTAGAATCTCTGTTCATGCTAAAAAACTTGGTTGTGTTTGTTAGAAAATAATATGACTGGTAATTTTATTTATCTTCTGAATGGATTGCTCTGTGTAATGAGATGATGAAACTATTCATCAATTTTTAGCTTCTTCTCTTCCTTTTCTATTGTATCTGTGCTATGAGATAAGATGTTAATGTATAAATAATCATACCTTATGGTACACAACACTGGCAAATATAGAAATATATATGACCTTCAAAATAAAAGGAACTTAAGGGTTAATCTTAAGTGTGTGGTGAGCTGGGTTTTTTTTTTTTTTTTTTTGGCTGGAATAATACTGCTTGGGGACTTCCTGTGAATAAGAAGATAAAAATTGAACCAGAGTTTCATGGTTTCTTTTCAGTTCCCCATGTGATTATAAATTTGCCAGGTTGTTAATATTTGAACTTTAATAACGAGTCTGTGAATTGAAAAACACCACTGAGGATTTTAAGGTGGTCTGGAAAACCTGGGTAATTGTTAAATAATTTAACTTCTTGAAATTCCAGTTCTCGTAAAAGCAATTTTGATGATAGCAAAAACATGGCTGGCTTTATTTATTTTTTAACACCCTAAGATTCAGTTGGGTATGCATTTGTTTATGTGTGGATCTTTGTGCTATGTTTTGGGTAAGTTTTGGTTAATAATTACAAGAACTAGCATTTCTTTAAAAACTTCTTAAAAACTCTTTAATTGACAAATAAAAATTGCATGTATTTATAGTGTACAACATGTTGTTTTGAAATATATATACATTGTGAAACGCCTAAATCAAGCTTAACATATGCATTACCTCACATGCTTACTTTTGTGTGTGTGATGAGACACGTCAGATCTACTCTTAGCACTTTTCAAGAATAAAATACATTGTTATTAACTGTAGTTATCATGTTGTACAGTAGATCTTTTGACCTTTTTGTATCTAACTGAAATTTTGTATCCTTTGACCAACATTTCTCCATCTCCCACTCCTCCAGCCCCAGGTAACCATCATTCTACTTCCTACTTCTCTGAGTCGAATTTTTTTTAGATTTCATAGTAAGTGAGATCATGTGGTATTTGTGCTTCTGTGCCTGGTTTATTTCACATGATGTCCTCCAGGTTCATCCATGGAGGAGAAAAATGATAGATTTTCTTTTTTTTAAGGCTGAATAGTAGTTAATTGTGTGTATATACCACATTTTCCTTGTCCCTCATCCATTGGTGGACACTTCAGTTGATTTCATATCTTGGCTATTGTGAAAAATGCTGCATAAAACATGAGTGTACAGATGACTCTTCAACAGACTCATTTCGTTTCCTTTGAATATACACTCAGTTGTGGGATAGCTAGATTATATGGTAGTTCTATTTTTGAGTTTTTCAAAAACCTCTATACTGTTTTCATTATTAGCTGCAGTGATTGACATTCCCACCAGCAGTGTGCAAAGTTCCCTTTTCTCCACATCCCCTTCAACACTTGTCTTTTTGATAGTTCTTATTTTAACAGGTGTTAGGTGATATCTCATTGTGGTTTTAATTTGCATTTTTCTGATTAGTGATATTGAACATTTTTTCATGTTTCTTATAACTATTGGCCATTTGTATGTCTTCTTTTGGGAAATGCTTATTTGGATCCTCTGCCCATTTTTTAATCAGGTTATTCATTCTCTGTCGATTTGTTGGAGTTCCTTATATATTTTGGATATTAATCCTTCATCAGCTGTTTGGTGTGCAAATACTTTCCCTGTTCCATAGGTTGTCTCTTTACTCTGTTGTTTCCTTGGCTGTGAGGAAGCCTTTTAGTTCGTCATTTTATTTTCCCTTTTGTTGCCTGTGCTTTTTGGGTTTATATTTAACAGGAACTACTGTGTCTTGAATTTTACTCTGCTAAACTCTTCATATACATTATCCTTAAATAGAACTTAGGAGGTAGAGTTCAGTATTATTGCAGCTATTTTCTAGATGAGAAACTTGAGTTACAAAAGTCATATAACTTACTAATGGGCACACCATAAGTATATACATTGGCTTCAAATCTAGGTCTTTTTTAACTCTAAATGCCATGTTATTGTCTAGTATGTTATAACTATATAGAGCAATGTGAATTCTTCGTAAACTGAGATTCACAGAGGTGTAAGTGGATGTCCCTGGATGTGCTTTGGGAAGTCTGTTAAGTCTGTTCCTTGAATATGTGTGGCCTTGCTCCTTCCTTACGGTTTTCACTTTGGTCCTCTTCCCTGGGATGTGCTTCCCTAGATGCCTCTTGCTTAATGCCCTGGGTCCTTCATATCTTTGCCAGAATCTGAAGTCTTCACTGAGACCCTTCCCGAATAAAATACAAGTATATTTTGCAGCTCCTGCTATCTCCCCACTTTCTGTGTTCCCAGTTCTTCTTACCTTAGTCATTTTTAATAGCACTTTACATAATTTACTTACTACATTTATTGCATATTTTCTGTTCCTGCCTATTTAAATATAAATTTCAGGAGGGCAGAAATCTTTTCTGTTCTGTCCCAAATGGCTGGGGCATTGCTCAGCATATCATGGGCATTCAATAATTGCCTAACTAAATAAGTGAATAAATCAGTGAGAACTCCCTGAATTCGTCAGTAAGATTTGTGGTTTTATGACGCGCTGCTAGGACAAGCATTCATGGCTTTTATCAGATTTTTACTTTATCAGACTGGACCCAAAGTTTACCCCAAGAGGTGGTGATTCAGTCCTATCGGAGTCGCAAAGTAGGGCCCAATGTTCTTTTGGGGTGTTTTATTGCTAAAGGTGTCATGAAATTTTAAGGGTATTGAGAAGACACCTGCAACGCCATGGCAGTACTCTATACGTGCTTACTTTTTTTTTTACATGTGATTTGTACCTTGATGGAGTATGTATTTTAAACCGTCAGAAGACATGAGATCTGTAGCTATAAGTCAGTCTCTTTGACCGAGTCAGACATTTGCCTCAACTTCTTTGACTTTTGCAATATTACTACTACTGTCACAGATTTCCTCATGGTCTAAAGATTCTTTTAAGTTGGAATGTTACTAATATCTGACTTCCTACCCTAAAAAATACTGACAGCCCTGCTCTCTCCCCACGTTTGCCTTGCAATTCCATTTTTATAAAAAAAAAAAAAATCCTCATATGTAGAGGTGATTTTCAAAATGATGGGGGAACACCAAAGGGGTGTGGGTCTCATATTTAATGTCCAAGGGACAGGCCAAGGCCTGAGAACAAGAGATCTGGGAATCAGACAAGTAGGGCCGGTTAGAAGAAGAATCAGGAGGAAAGAGCTATGAGACTTATTGTAGAAATTGCCTAATGAAAGATTCAGGGTTTTGAATAGGAAATAGTATTTGGTATTCAAAAGGTTTCTCAAATAAGTGAAGAAGAGGTAGAGCTGGCCCTTGCAAAGCTAATCTGAATAACAAAGGCAGAGCTGACTTTCTAGGAAAAGTGTGAAAGGCTTCTGAATGTTCTTTCCTTCTCTTTGTCTTCCTGTGAATATCCCGCAGGTTGCTCATACACAATTAAATATGTCCATGCTCTGGAGTCCAGGCGTAAAATGGATAGGTGTTGTGGCTTTTAAGAAATATACGTACAGTCTAATATTTAAAATTTATTTTGGTTTGCTGTCAGTTACACAATCTGTTTTCTTTTAACGTGAAGTGCTGCCCAATGTTTTTTTTTTCCCCCCTCCAAAAGAGACAATTCCTGTCATACTAGTAGTCCAGTTCGCCCTGGTCTATTATATGGAGAATAAATAAGCAGGCATCTTGATCTTCTTTTATCTGAACATTTTAAGAGTAAATATTGCAAGAATAAAACAGTTCTGATCTGAGTGTCACCTAAATAAATATTTCAAACTTTTTATTTTGGTGAGTGAAAGCAACTAATACCCACTGAATTTTCTATTTCTTATTTGTCCTCTAGATCATTTATTTAATCATTTTCTACTAAAAATTGTAATGAGTCTCTTTTTCCGAAGGTATCTCTTCTGGTAAATATTGATAAGAAAATGTTTCGAATAAAATGAGCTGACGTTTCTTAGTCCATTTGCAAATCATGAATTCTAGATTTAATTATATCCCAAGGCGAAAACCTGAGGAAACCAGAAGTACTAACGTAATTGGGCCAAATTGTGTAATCAAAAGCTAAATGATATGGTTATTAAATCTAATGAAATGATTTCCCAGTATTTAATTCATTTCTCTGATTCAAGAAATTTTAGCAATAAATAGGTTTGTTGAAACGGACGTTTTAGGCTTTCACTGCCCCTAAACTGTTTTCCTTGAGACTGTGTTTTTCATTGGAAATAGTTCTTTTTTTTTTTTTCTTTGTTTTGATGAGTTCCTATTGAATAGTGATATTGGAAATATTTCTAAAGTTTACACCTTAAAGCAGACAGTGGATGTCTGCTGGGGTGTAGACGAAAGGAAGGGCGGCAGGAAGTGAAATATGAGTCCTTACTAAAGGCAGAGGGGAAGGAATGAAGGGAATCAATTGCTTTTTAAAAATTCTCCACTCTCATTTTATACAAAATGAAAACATACCATAGATTGCTACAAATCTATATTACATCTACAGGAGTAATATCATTAGTTTACAAAGATTTCGTTAAAATTGATAGAAAAAAATAAGCTCCTGGCACGTAGGTAAACCTACAGGTACTATGCAACCATTTCACAAACGTGATTGTCTTAGTCTGGGTTCTCCAGAGAACCAATAGGATTATATTTGAAGAGGTGTATCATAGGAAATTGGCTCCGTGTGATGATGGGGTCTGAGACATCCCAAGGTCTACAGGTGTGCCAAGCTGGAGCCCAAGGGGAGCCAATGGTACAAGTATCAGTCCAAAAGCCTGCAGGCTTGAGCCCCAGGAAGATCCGGTATTTCATTCCAAGGGCAGGAAAAAGACCCCTGTCCCAGCTTAGACAGGAGGAGTTCTCTCTCTCACCCTTTTTTGTTCTGTGCAGGTCGTCAGCTGATTGCATGAGGCCTACCCACCTTGGGGGGCCACTCTGCTTTACTCGGTCAACTGATTTAAACGTGAATCTCATCCAGAAACACCTTCGCAGACACACCCAGAATAATGTCTGGCCAAATATTTGGACACCATGTGACCCAGCCAAATTGACACATAAAATTAACTATCACACCGATAACATCTTTAACCTCACTTATAATCTTAAATTCAAACTAGAATAGCAACAAGACTTCTTGCTAGTCAGATTGATGAAGCCGTGTGAGGGCCTGTCTCTTCTCTGTCTCTCTCTCTATGTCAGAGGAGCTCGTTAAGAATTGAGGTCTAAGATTTGATCCTACTTGCAAGCTAACAAGTTAGCCTACCTCAGCCTCACGGGTGATGACGGAAGAAAGGAGACTCCAGGATCAGAGAATGAAGTATTCTATTACTGCTAGCACAGCAAGCAGCACAAGCACCAGCATATTCGGTTCAATCCCCCTTACCCCCAAGACCCATGGACCCAGCTAGATGCCTGCAGGCTGTGTGGCTGACTTTGCAGGTGAAGACTCTGAGCTTAGGAAACTTGGATCTTCTGTAGTATCAGTAAGCACAAGACTGCCCTTTGCTTGGGAGGGAGATGCTTGACCTTTGTCTTCCAAGTCTGTCTCTCTACAAATATCTTGAGAAGCAAATCAGAAAACATAGTCAAGGTCTCTGTTCCCAAGACTTGTGAATTTGCAATAGACCAGTGGAGAATTATCTTCTAACACAGGAAACGAAAGCTGTGACATGGACAGTTTGACATGAGGCTGGGAATGATGTCAACTGGCTTGGTTAAGAGAAGGTAATTTAACACTGAATTCCCTAAAGTGATCATGACATTGGAATCATTCCACTGTAGACGTCCTTCACAAAATTCATCTTAAATATTGAAACGTTTTTATTTAGAAATCCATTAATTACTGTAGGTTTCACGTGTCCTGTCATAAGTGAAGTTTTACATAATATATTTATTTTACCTGATGGAATATTGAATCATTAAAGATGGCTTACTGCAAAGATTGCAATAAAATGGTATATTAAATGCTTATATTTTATTACTGTGTAAACAAAGAAAAACCTGTATGATTTCAAAGAACTGGAAGCAAACACCACAGATGTGTAAAAACGATAGAAATCATCTCATATCAATACATCATGGTCTCACAAAATGTGGAATAGTTTAATCACTATAACCAAACTTTTGTTTCACACAAGGTAGAAGACATTTTTCAAAACAAATGATAAGTTGTAAATGAATTCCAGTTTTGTTTATCTAGAAGGCAGTGCTGAGCACCTACATAGCACTTAGTTCTCAGTACTTTACACTGATTTCCTCATTTGATCTTCATAGAAACTCTACTAGGTAAATACTATTATTTGTCCCAGTTTATGAATGCGTAAACTGAGGCACCGAGAAGTTAAGTAACTTGTCAAAATGATTTGCATGCAAAATCCAGGTTTTTAAGACCATGCTAGGCTGTCCTAGCAAATGTAACACACTGAATATTTTAAATTGTTGCATTTGTCTAGTATCTTAATTTTTGTTTTACATTTGTGTCATATTCTGGGAATTAAGAACAATGCAACAGTGCATAGCTATTTCATTTTTTTAATGTTAATCTCTAATATTATGATTTTTAAAACCATAATTTAAAATTGAGCATTTAAAACAAATTATCACTGCTATATACCTTGTGTCAGATACTCAATAGGTTTCATTTTATTAGAGATTATACAGTCCCTTGATCCCCAGGAAATCTATTCACTAGCTTTTGCTTCTTTGAATTTAACCGGAACATTGAGTTGAGAGCAAGATTTTGTTTTTTAATCTACTTATTTTATCCAAGCCATTTACTGGTTTCAAGTAAGTTAATGAGTTCATTTATGAAATTACAGTATTGCATTGGAAAATAATAAACCAGTGCAAATTCCAATATCTGTCTACATGAATGGATTTTGTTACAGTACCCATGTATTTTTTTACCTGTTTATTAACAATTTAAAATAATGAGGTGTAGGACTTTGGGGACTGCAGAATTTTTTCTTACTGTTTTCTTCACAAGCTCTTTATAATTAGTAATGGCAAAATACTTATTTATTATCAAGGAAAACAGTGTAAAAAAAAAAATATATATATATATATATCTCTATCTATCTATCTTGGTTCCTATTGAGAGCCCTGTTAGATTTTTGTGGACCACAAAACCCAGTGATGATCTTGCCTTATTAGGAGTTGTCGTCATCACTTTTTCTTCTTTCTTTGAGTTTAATTGAAATTTCTTCTGGTTACATCATTTACTTGCTAAAACATCTAACCAGTCTGTCTGTCTTTTTCTTGTCTTAAAATTTTCTTCCATTCAGAATACTAGACTGAAACATTGATTTTTCAAAAAATCTCTTCACTTGATTTAGGACAGATTAAGTATGGTAGCGATTGATAACAGTGAACTGTCTTTGGGATTCCCTTTTGTGTTCTGTGTTCTTTTAGGCCCTTGATTCTTAGCAAGGTCACTTTGCAGAGAAATTAAAATATAGGGATATAGATGTACAAAAAGTAATTTATAAAAGTATCGTAAGCTTTAAAAGATAATAAAATAGCCTTTATTTCTAAAAGATTTTATATTCATTGTAAAAACTTAGTTATAAAGATACAATAAAAAACACTTAGAATCCTGCCACCCAGATATAGCTATAGGTAGCATTTTCCTTGAAATACCTCTTGATGTTCATTATTTATGTTTCTCTTAAAAAAATGTTAAAGGAATTCTTACCTTTATCTGAAGGTATATTATACATCCAGAATTTAATATTTTTTATAATGTAAATTTTATTTTTTAAAAACTTTTTTTTTTCCCCCACAGATCCTGGCCCTGAAATTAACTAGGTGGCTTGGGTCACGTTCACTGTTTAATAATTCTGGGTCACTCTTCCATGAATTAAAACAGGGTGGAAAAACCGTGAAACTGAAGAATGACAGATCCTGATGCAGCTTCAGAATCCCAGCTCTGCCCCTGCCCAGAAATACGAACTCTCTCCTAGGCTTGATCGGCTCACGATAAGAATTCCCACTTATTGTGAGAATTAAAGGAAAGAGCGTTACGTACAGGTTGTGATGCGTTCTTGATGATTAGTAAAATTGGTTCTTTCTCTTCGCCCTAAAAATTTAATTTTTATATGTAGGGTGCTTTGCAGTTAGTGATGTCCATGAGTCCATTACAACAAGCTTATAAGATAAAGTTATTTCCTTTATTCAGATTAAGAAACTAGGCCCAGGGGCGGTGGCTCACACCTGTAATTGTAGCCTTTTGGAAGGCTGAGGTGGGAGGATTGCTTGAGCTCAGGAGTTGGCGACCAGCCTGGGCCAGAGTGTGACTCTGTCTCTAGAAAAAAATAGAAAAATTAGCCAGATGTTGGTACTGCGTTCCTGTCGTCCCAGCTGCTGGGGAGGCTGAGGCAGGAGGATTGCTTGAGCCCAGGAATTTGAGGCTGCAGTGAGTAATGACACCACTCACCGCACTCTAGCCCTGGGCAACAGAGTGAGACTCTGTTTCAAAAAACAACAACAACAAAAAAGAAAATGGGTGTTAGTAAAATGACTAGGATACTGGGATGTGGCAGAGGCAGGATTCTCACCCAGGCCTGTTGTCCTGTGTATGGCTTCACAGGCGGGTGGATCCAGTATATTTCTAGACATAGTTTTATGCGGAGTGTTCAGTAAACCTTATTAATAGGTATTTTGCCTGTCAGCAATACAGCTCTATTATCCCTACTTTATTGTGCTCACATCACTGGCAGCTTGTCCTGTGATTCAGTCACTTTTGGAAAAAGACTTGTACTTAATTCATTGAAAGTCCTTTATGTTTTATCAAAATACTTTTAAGGTTTGTGTTGAGGATTAAATTGAGATTGTATTGAGGACTGAAGAACTAACTGGCACCTGGGAAGTCCTAGGTATGTATTAACAATTATTTTAATTTTGTGTTACGTATTTTTTAATTTGTAAGTTTTTGGCCTTGCAAATAAGTGATTTGCACTTATCACTAGCAAGAGAATATTTGTTTAGATTTTTTTGTTTATTATTGATTTAGGTAAAAGTTTATTTAGAAATTAAGCCAGGTGCTGTGGATCATGCCCATAATTCGGGCCTGGGCAACATGGCTAGACCCCATCTCTATTTTGACAGTGTAACCTTTAAGGAAAATAAAACCCCATCTCTAAATGAATAAATAGATAGATAGATAAATAAACTAAGGTTGGAAGTTTGTTTGTTTATCTTAGTAAACTTTAGTAAATTTTAATTGCACAAACATTTTTAAGCCAAGAAGAAATTGGCCTTTTAATATACCTCCAAATAGGTACATATAGTTTACTTACCCATATATTACTTATCTCTCTCCCCCTGCCCAAATAAATTATTTTTATTTTTTTGAGACAGAGTTGTATTCTGTCGCCCAGGGTTAGAGTGCAGTGGCATCATCATAGCTCACAGCAACCTCAAACTCCTGGGCTCAAGCAATCCTCCTGCCTTAGCCTACCGAGTAGCTGGGACTACAGGTGCACACCACAATGCCTGGCTAATTTTTTCTATTTTTAGCAGAGACAGGATCTCACTTTTGCTCAGGCTGGTTTTGAACTCCTGACTTCAAGCAATCCTTCCACCCTTGGCCTCCCAGAGTGCTAAGATTACAGGCATGAGCCACCACGCCCAGCCAATAAACCGTTTTTAAACATTCCCTCCATGAGGATTAGGTGCAGGTGATGGTGGGAGCGATGCAGGCCTTAGTTACTAGATACAGCGATTATCAGTAAGTGTCAATAGGTAAGTCTTCCTGTTTGTATTGCTGGGTACACGCAAAATGGAAGAAGAATGTGAAGACAGATGGCAGTGTACGATTGGATATTGGACTAGATACTTTCCAATACAATTCCTTCCAGCCCTGCTATCCTAATAATCACTGAAAAGCAGACTTATATTTTGGAACGTAATTTTGAGATTCTGTTCTGCAAGGAAGTGGTGCAAAGACACATCCTTTTTGTTGTTGCGTGTTGGTTAGATAGCTTGCATAAATCAGCACCATCTGTTCTTTTGAAGATTCCTCTTGCCTTTGGTGGTGTGGCGTCCTGTTGTGTATGTTTCAAGACAGGAAACGTTTCATTTCTCTGGGAAATGGAAATTTCATGGACTGTGTTAAATGCTACATTTGATCAGTACTCACTTGAGGTGAGAATGTCAGGAATCTGTTTGAGGGGCTGAAGCTCACGTCCAGTCATCCACAGCACAGGTCCGTAATAATTCTTCACACGATCCTAAATAATTTGGCCTTAAGCTCTGTTCAGTAGAGCAGAGTTTACATTATAATGAGATGGACAATCTCTAAAAGTTTCACAACTGTTAATTTCACTCTGCAAGAGACTTTTTATTTTAAAAGATCTTATTGTCTAGTATTATTTATATTGTCTACTATTATCTTATAGTCTGTTCTCAAAAGTATTTGAAATAGGTTTTTGTGTCCCAAATGTTTTCACTGTGGTTGAACATACTGATCATGAAGTAAAAATGGTTTTATACATTCTCTGATTTAGTTTCTTTGGAAGGTTGCTATAGATCTATCATTTCCAGTGGTGAAGTCGCCTTCTGCCCCAGATGTTTTCAGTTATTTTCCATGTATGATGAGAAATTACTTTCCCCCGGCGATTTGGCCAATTAATCAAGTAGTTGCAACATTAACACAAACGCCTTCTGGAATCCTGTTTGTGATACTTCAGGGACTCGGGAAGGGATTCCCTCTGGAATTACTTTTCACCAGATGTAATCCAGAGAAAAAAGTGGTTTAATTCATTCTGTCAACATTCAAATAAATATTTTCTCTAGGATACTATTGTTATTAATAGTTAACACATCTGCCTTTACTTTAGGAAAATCTTGGAGCTACTCTAAAAAGTGAAAAAGACTATTTAGTTGAGTATATTTGCAGCCATTATAAGTGTGAACCAATTAAAATACTTCATTAGGAAGAATAATATAAACACTTGAGGAAAAATATTCTAAATTTGTTTAAAAGAGTAGCATAAGAACTTTCATTTCCTATTGTGCTTCCTGAACATAAAATTCAAAGATGGGTATGTAGGAAATTTAATGAGGGAAGTAAAGTTTTTTATAAAACCTTTTAAAAATGATCAATTATTTCTTAAAATTTTAGGCTTTTCTTTCAAGTAATAATTATCCAAAATATTTAGTTCCTTGGAACTCAGAATTTTGAATATAGATAGGCAGATGATTCATTTATTTTATTTTTGCTTTATTTTTATCATGTTCCTGTGAAGTAGACAGTGTAGTGTTGTAAACTTAGTGTCCTCAACATCCGTGCTCTTGTTTTAAATAGTGAGTGATGGAGGCAGGAGTCCAGTCTTAAGCATTCTGTTTATAAAACACACCACGTGCCTCTGTGCAGTACCATCACTTACGTTTTTGGATTTTTTTCTGAACACGTGAATGTGGACAAGATACTTAGAACACTAATAGGCACTGTAATGACTATTATTAGTTTAACGGAAGAGAGTAGATTATTAATTTTTATTTGAAAGCAGAGAACAAGTGGCTTCATCTAACACTTTTATCTTCACTTGTCCACAAGGCATGTCTGTCTGATCTACAACTTACCCTTCTCACTTAGGCTTATCAAGTGTTTATTTTTTCTTATTATTTTCTCTCCTGTGACTACAGATCCTTCTTGACTTACGGTGGGTTACGTCCTGATAAACCCATTGTGAAATTGAAATATTGTAAATGGAAAATGCATTTAATACACTAAACCTACTGAACATTATAGCTCAGCTTAGATTACCTTAAATACGCCCAGAACACTTACGTTAGCCTACAGTTGTGCAAAATCATCTAACACAAAGCCTATTTTACAGCGCGGTGTTGAATATCGCATGTAATTTATTGACTGTTATACTGAAAGTGAAAAACAATGGTTTTGCACCATCGTAAAGTCAAAAAATCCTGACTCGAACTGCGATAAGTTGAGGACTGACTCCAAGTTTTTATAATACAGTGAATTAAAAGGTTAACAAAATCTTTTCCTCTTTTCTTCTCTCTCTCCCTCCCTCACTCTTCCTTCCCCTCCTTCCATTCTTCCCCTGTCCTTTTATTTAGTGACGGGGTTTTGCCGTGCTGCCCATGCAGGAGTGGCATGTCTATTTGCAGGTGCTGCCATAGCAAACTGCAGCCTCGCACTCCTTGGGCTCAAGCTATCCTCTGGCCTAAGCTGCTTGTGTCGCTAGGACTACAGGTGCCTGCCACCACCTGGCTCTTTCCCCCTTTCTGCATGAGATGTTAAACTTCGGTTATTTTTTTGGCTCCCTTTTTTTTTTGGAAACCTGATAAAGATAGTGCATCGACTGTCTTTTTACGGTAGAAGTAACCCCTGATGGGTCCATTGCCTCAGGACTGGAAAAACCATAAATATGTGACAAGCAGCTTGTGCCTGTGCTGCTGTTACAGGAGGTATACTGGCTTCTCTGGGGCGGGAGGATCATAAGCCAGGGTAGCTCTCTCCAGCCTCCTGATGTGAGTCCCTTTCTCTGCGACTGAGCTGTCAGCCGGGGGACCCAGGAGACCAGCTCCTGGACAGTTAGGAGGAGCACATTCCTCCCAAGGACGAAGCATGATACTGCCTTGTCAGCAAGCTGGATCCTCCTGCCTTAAATCCTTCTAGATAAATCTGAAGCCAAGTGGACTTGGGGGGTGGGTCTTGAGAGCCTGCATGTCCAGTTGGACCTGAGAAGCCCTTCCACCCTAGTGGCGGGCAGTTCGGAAACGTACTCAGAATAGAAATACAGGTGTAATGCTCAAACGCTCATGATGAAAACTCACAGCTCCACACCCTGCAGGCCTTCAGGCCTCTAGTCCGTCTTCCTAGATGTCTGCTCTGAATATTTACTTCCATGTTTTGATAATACATTTAAGTTGCTCTTTCCTTATTAGCATTTTGGAAGATAAGAATTTTTCCTTTTATGCTGCTTCCATGTCCCTGTTCCCACCTGCTCCAGGTCATTGCATCAAAAGTCCAAGTTCCGTCAAAGCTGGTGTAACATTACATGGCAACGTAAGAATTGCTCACTGCATAACCAAGTGGCTACTCCGATTATATTTCTTCTACATGTTGTCGTTCGTTGTTCCTGGAGTTGAGTTTTTCACTTTATTAAAAATCTGTTTTTTCTGTTTCTTTCATTTTTTTTTTCCCCCCTGCATTCCCTGTCTCTGTCAAGATGCCTGTTATTTCCGAAATACTCAAAAAAAAATATCAGACCTGAGCCAGGTGCGGTGGTGCACACACTTACAGTTCAGCTACTCGGGAGGCTGAAGTGGGAAGATCGCTCGAGCCCAGGAGTTCAAGGCCCGTCTGGGCAACACAGTGAGACCCCGTCTCAAAAAAAAAAAAAAAAATATTTTCAAAAAAATAGACCCATTACTCTTTTTTTTTTTTTTTTTTTTGTGGCAGTGGACTTCGCAGACTTTTCCATCCTTTTGCTCTCAACTGATTCCTGCTTCCTTGAGCTGGCCTTTCACCCACATTCTGGGACTTTGTTTGGGTTCTGTCTGTTGTTTCATTGAGTCTCCAGGATTTTGTTGGAGCATATCCAAAAAAATAGCTTTATAAGAAGGGGTCCAAGTATCACTTCTCGGCCTTTTGGCTAAGCTTAAGTGTAGAAAGGGTCCAAGTAAAGACTCTGAATGTCTAAAAAGTTATTTCTTTCAATTTTCACACTTGATCTTTGGTTTGGTCAGCATACGGTTCAACACTGAAAAATCATTTTTCCTTCGTCTAGAAAATAGGACTCTTTTATCTAGTAGAATCTAATGCTACTGTTCAGAAGGCATTGTTATCACAGAGCATTTGTTAATAATATTCCTAGTTTCAGTCTGCTAGCAATCCTCCAAATGCTGTCATTTGTCAGTGCTTAGGTGAAAGTATTGTTGGGAGATAAGTTTCCATGCTTGTCTTGCATTTTTATACAGCTTGAGAACAGAGGTTTTTGTTTCGGACTGTCCTTTCAAGGATGATGGTAGAACAGACAGCCTTGGAAAGACAGGCATAGAGTCTCCCTCTATAGCACTAAGCAAGCAGCTTACTGTCTGTATAAAGTTTGGGTTCCCCTGGCCCTCTTCATTCACATCACCTTGTGAGAATTTTAGCTGGGGAACCACTGCATAAAAGGATGACACGCTGCCTGACAGTATTGCTGTGAGTTGTAAACAGTTCTTTGTCTCTGACCCAGGAGTCTCCTGTCTTCTGCCAGCAACCGTAAAGCTATAGCCGGCTAAGTTACGAGCTTTCAAGTAGGGTAAAGTCTTAGACCCCTCACACTTCTCGACGTTTACTTTTTCTGAAAATTTCCTCAACCACTAACCCGTAGTGTTTTCTTCTGACATTCACTTGTTTGTATGGAGCATTTAGTTGTTTATCTTTTTCTTGATTTCTTTTCTCATCCCAAAGACATTTTATGATGAAAATACGTTGTATTTCAGCAAGGGACAATAAATGTCAGGTGTTATGCAAGGTCCTAAATTATAGATATGTAGACAGTTATAAACATCTATAATTTATCTTGTTTATCTGTTTAAGAAAGTCTGTAGAATGTTTTATTTACTTGAGTAGGTAATATGTTTTAAATTGTTTTGCAAGGCACAGAATATGAACGGATGAATATATGTTCGTAAAATGTCTTTGTGTATAATTACCTCAGTATTTATCAAGGTGTGTTTTATATATCATGTATTATTTATTTCTCTTTTTGATAGTATTTAGAAATTGCCATTTGTTGGGAAGTTACTAGGTGTAAGGGACCATGTTATGCTTGTGACATGGGATATAATATTTATTTCTCTTAGTCTTCCTAAGAGGAATGTGTTTTTATTGTCTCCATTTTACAGAAAAAGGGATAGAAACATAGAAAGGGTCTATAATTTGCCTAAGGTTATAACACTGGCAAATGCTGGAGTTTATGTTCACATCCAGGTCTATGTGACTTGCTGAGCTCTTAGTTACTACACTCTGCTATTAAATGGAGAGAAGGAAAAGGAAAATAAAAAACTACATTGTCCCATCTGGAAATTCTAACACTGTTTAGTTTAAATTGTTACGGTAGTCCTTAAATAGTGGTTTGACAGAAATAAATAACTGAGCTTCATTTACTGTGGTTATAGTGGAATTCAGTGTATAACTCTTGCGAAAAGTAACTGTTCAGTCACAACTTTAAAGTACCAAACAACAAAATAAAACCATATAGGAGCTGATATTTACAAATCCAAAATTTGGAAACTCCTAAGTTGTGGTTCCCACAGCAGCCGAGGCTCAGCCTGCGGGCAGTGAATGTTGCCATCCAAACTGAACACCATATGCAGCGACTTGAAATAATATTCTACGTGCTCTTGGGGGCCTGGTAATAGCCATTGTGGGAACAATGTGTTAAATTATCAGTGACTGTTTTATCATCGTAGTTTGGGGCATTTCATTTATGTGGCTATCTCAGAGTGCAACATAGGTGTTTCAACTGATGGTGCATCTTGGTGGCATTTCAGTGGTGCTTAAATTATTAATGAACCCTGAGACAAAATGTCTGTAACTTATAAGATTATTTTTATGACTTACATCTGCTTTATACACAGTTGTGTATGTTCTCCCTCCTACCTCCACTCCCAGTGGAAAAGCATCATTTGGGGAGTTCGTGTTTACATTCAAAGTGCAGTTCTCAGGCATGTTCAAGATGCTGGTTAACCTTTGAGATGTATTATGTGCTGGTGCGTAAAAGAGATAGATGACAGAGAAGTACATATTAGAGCCTCCGAAGACACGAGATCATCAATCTTCAAGTAGCTCAGCTCCGTGCAGTGCAGAACACACGGGGCATGGCTCCAGCTCATAGAAACGCCCACTGTATTCAGTTTCTTCTTTTGGTAGATTCTCGGAGGAAATATCAGTTGGCCATTACTGCCTGCTCTGCTTTCCCTTCATATCTCTTTAAGAATTTAACATATTATCTGACATTGTATCTTGAACCTATGACTCCTGCTTACCATGCTGTCGATTGATGCCTCTGTTGATGGCATATGCATTTCTACTAAGTGTCTCTGGATTACATGATTAAAAATATAAAATTTTTCTCCAGCGGTGCCGTGTCCTAATGTAGGTGGTTTAATAAATATGCAACAAAAATCACTTGTTGTCAAAGTTATGTAGTATATGGATAAGATAAAAACTTAACAAATTATGTATACATAAATTATACATATACACTTCCAGTAAAGAGATTAATTTTACTTCCTTGTGTTCAGAAACTTATTACCCCAGAGATTCCTAGGGATGATTTTGCTTTAGGTAGCAAAATACTGACAGAACGTCTACTAGGTGCCAGTACTGTGGCTCCAAGGAGAAGTACGTGTGGTCTCGTGACCATTTTATTTGGAGAATCTGAGTCTTTTCTAACTACTCTCATTTGGTTAATAACACCGTTGATATCAGTCGGGTTATGTTTATCATTATTCATATGAACTTGAAAAGCCAACTTAACTCTTAACAAACTCCTTAATGAAAAGACAATGGCCAAGATTGTAAATTCAGGCATCTTCTGGGGTGGCATTTCCTTTATTTTTATGAACTACCACATTTAGCCCACGTGTACCTTTTGGAGTCTGAGCCTGTTTACCCAATTTCTGCAACGCATTGGAGCATAATGTTTACAAAATATTGCCTTTGTCAAAGGATGAACATGAGGGGAGGGGGTTGATTACGTTGCTGTTTGTGCTTTTCTTCATGCTTTCCACCACACACACCCATCGTAACGTTTACAAGTTATCCTCCACAGAGGAAAGACCTAGTTAACGCAGTCATAGTGCCTATTAGACTCCAGGTTTTTCCAGTTTGCTTTCACATTATAGAAATAAACCTAACACAGAGTGTACTTTTCTTTGTGTTGTGCTGCCTCTAGGATGAGGACGGAACAGAAGAAGATAACAGCCGTGTGGAACCAGTCGGACATGCTGACACTGGTTTGGAGAACATACCCAACTTTTCTCTAGAGTAAGTTATTGACGCTTTTAATGAAATTTGTAATATACCAGTAGCATCATCAATTGCAGCAAGTATTTCAAAAGCACATGGCATGTGGAATGTTTGCGCTTAGCTAAAAACATGCCTGGCATTGATTTGTTTTTTCCAAAGAGCATCTTTCAGCTATTAATTGCGTAACATAAGCAGTATAGCATGACGTGCACATGTATCTGTCCCGAGTTTCATGCATTGGCAAATACTATTATAACATAAAATAGTATTTGAAAATTTTTGTCACGTTAGCACTGTAGACACTGTAACTGTGTTTAGATTGCTTTGTATGTCAGTATTTTGGTCATTTGTTCCTCAACTTTGCTAAAGTAAAAAAAATTGTGGACCTACTTACTTGAAAAACTAGTTGAATCATGTAAACATTAGTCATTATAGTGTGTATTTGTGTGTTAAGGAAATAGTATCTGCCAAGATACTTGATGGAAAGTTAGAGGTCATGGGTTAGCAAACTTGAAAATGATTTTAAAAATATAAGGACAAAAAAATTTTTTCCTATATTATCGCAACATTCCAGTTATCTTAAATATTGGCACATGTAAGTGGAAGGTATTCTCAAGACTTCTTCCCTTGATAGCTTAGAGCAGGGAGGGATTTTTTTTTCTTTGACTTTGGGTAAAAAATGGGAGTGTAAACATAAACATACAGTTACTAAATTCTGTCTTCTCTTGGACCTCCAAGGAAAGACTCTAAGAACTTTCTCAAGTTAAATAGGCTCTAGGATCAGATCATGTTTGGGGATATACAGCAAGCAGCATTCTGAGTACTTACATTTAAGAAGTACTCGCCATGCCACAGATCTTTTTATAATGAATGGAATAAAATAAAATTACACTATTCTTAGTTGACAAATCAGCAATTTAAATAAATGTTTAAATGGTATTAATATCTACAATAGGATTTTATGAAATTCTGTGAAAAAATTTTTAAAAGCCCACTTAGGTAGTGTTACTTTAGTAAACATTTTGGCAGTATGGCAAAATTTTAATCTTGTCCCAATTAGTGCATTTGATTAAATCTGTGCACATATTCTCAATATTGTTTTGATTTGCTTGATATCCCTATATATGTTTAGTGTTTCTGTAAACAGGACATTCATAGTACGTAGGATAACCTCAGGTTACTGTATTAGAAATACAATTGAGACATTGACATTTTATATCATGTTAAACTATGTTGTGATCTTTGTCAGATCCACTGGTAATCATTTATGGTTTCCCAGGTTACTTGAACTAGATATTTAATTGAAATACTATTTCCAAATATTGATTGTCACATAAATAGTGCGTAGGCCTGTCATCTAGTATACATATATGGAATACTCTACAAAGAAAGCAAAATCTCATTTAAATGGTTTAGAAAATTTACATTGTCCAAATTATACCAATTTTCGTTAAACTGAGGCTTACTGTATTAATAGTAAAGATTCACGGAAGTGACGTGACAAATACATAGGTGACATAAGGTTATGCTACGTAACACAAAGTACTTGAGTTACTTAAAAGTAACTTCATGTTTAAAATAAAAAAAGAAGTAACTTCATGTTATGTCATATAATATAAACAGCTTCATAACGGTAGTCCCAGCTACTCAGGAGGTTGAAGCAGGAGGATCCCTTGAGCCCAGGAGTTTGAGGCCAGCCTTGGCGATATAGCAAGACCTCGTTTCTAGATAAACAGGCAATTACAGGCATTTCTATGAACATAGTTTGATTTGCAGTAGATGCCTATTGGCTTTGAGAAAGTAGTTTTACAACCTGTACTTGGGTAGTGAGGACAGCTGGGATCTCCTGTGGGCTGTCACCTACGGGGGTGAGAACTTTGACCTCATTGGATTATTGGAAGGATTAAAGATGAGACATATGGTATGAGAGCACTTTGTAAATCGTAAAGTGCTCTGTACCTGCAGTATCCTTGTTCAGTTAATCATCAGGGTCCTTAAAATAGATACTGGGATGGAAAAGTTTCACCGAAAGTCTAGAAATTAGACTCGCAAAACATGAACTTGCACTACATGGGAAGAGCATGGTCCAAGAGAGATGGTTCCGTGTCATTTTAATGTAGTTACCACTGACGATTGCTCTCCCTTCATGCCTTCAGACTAGTGTACAGGTATGTAGCGTTGAATGTTGCCTTCATCACCATGCTTTTATTCCAGAATGTTGGATGTATATGCGTGTGTGCTTGGTGAGAGTTTTGTTTTGTTCTCTTTTGTTGTTTATCGTATGTCTGCGTGGCGGGGTTTTTTTGTTCTGTTCTGTTTCGGTTTTGGTTTGTTTACATGTTCACGCTCCCTCATTCATCATTGTCTCACAGTGATATGGTAAAGCTCGTACAAGTCCCCAACGATGGCGGGCCCCTGGGAATCCATGTAGTGCCTTTCAGTGCTCGAGGCGGCAGGTAACGTATCCTGGAGGTTTTTAATTGAATCGTAATGTGGAGTGTTTTATCTTCATTTATGCTCAGAGAGAGAATGATGTTGACTTAGCATGTACTTAATAGAAAACATTTTCATTTGGGGGCAACTGCTATTTCATTCCTACGTGTATCATCATCACCGAAAGCACTTAGCCTGATGAAGAGAGGTTTTGCAGGAACATGAAGAAACTGCACATTTAGATTATCCTAATAAATTTATTGTTCATCACATCTGAGCAAACATTTTACTTTGCGGTAAGTTGACGATAGACTTTAAAGTCAGACCTTCAGCTGGATTTATAAAGTTAAGGAGAGCTTAAAGCGATTTTTCTGGAAAAATTCCTGCAATATATATTACCTGGATCTCTTAGGTAATGAATCGTTTGAAGTTTGCAGTTAAGTTTATTTAGTTCTTCAATTTTATAAGGTTGCCATGATGTTGACACACCTCGGCATGTGAAATTTTGGAAAAGTAGGCAAGCTAATGATTTCTCTCCTACCACGTGGCTTTTGTCTCCTTTCCTTTGTTCTCTGAACCTTCAGAATGTCAAAATTCTGTACTGTTTCTTAATCCTGACTTCTTTACTTTACAGAACATACATCCTTAAATACTTCAAATGTCATGAGTTTCTTTGATTCTAATTTTTTTTTCTGTGAAAGAATTATTATCGCATTTTTGGTTTTAATATATTCAGATAATATGAATTGACTTTGCAAGTAATGCTTGGCAGCCTCTGTCGTAGACAAGTGAAGTGCTCTGCGTCTCTCCCCAGAAGCCTGAACCTCCGAGTGTTTAACTTGTTGAAGTTCAATCACATCTTCTCTTACTTGCCCTCAAATGATGGGCTGAGAAAATATATTTATGAACTGTTTGTTTCGCTTCTTAATGTTGAACTCTTCTGGGTGGGTGTAGTGGCTCACTCCTGTAGTCCCAGCTACTCGGGAGGCTGAGCTGGGAGGATTGCTTGAGCCCAGGAGTTCAAGACCAGCCTGGGGCAATATCGAGACCTTGTCTCTAAAAAAAAAATAAAAAATAAAAAAAACAACTTATCCAGGTGTGGCGGTGCGCACCTATGGTCCCAGCTACTGAAGAGGCCAAGACAAGGAGGATCACTTGAGCCCAGGAATTTGAGGCTGCAGTGAGCTATGATGATGCCACTGCACTCCAGTCTGGGCAACAGAGCAAGACCCTGTCTCAAAGAGAAAGAAAAAACTTTTTTGAAATTCTTCTTTTATTTTCTGTTTACTTTTCTTTTTTTAATTTTAACTTTCTTTAATGGGGAGAGGAATGGGAGAAGGTGGAAAGTGGCCTTAGACCAGTGACTGAGACCTTAGAACTTAGTTGAAACTATTATCAAGGAATTATGGGCATCTACTGTGTTATGAAAGACACATATGTGTGACTGAACTGACTCTTATTTACTTAATCAAGACAGGGTCTTGCTTTGTTGCCTAGGCTAGAATGCAGTGGCATCGTCATAGCTCACTGCAACCTCAAACTCCCGGGCTGGAGCAATCTTCCTGCCTCAGCCCCGCAAGTAGCTGGTATGACAGGCAGGTGCTACCACACCCGCCTAAGATTTTTTGTTTTTTTGTAGAGATGGGGTCTCGCTGTGTTGCTCAGGCTGGTCTCGAACTCCTGGGCTCAAGCGATCCTACTGTCTCAGCCTCCCGAAGTGCTGGGATTGATTCTAGGGGTGAGCTACCGTGTCTGGCCTGCATTTTATTTTTTAAAATGAGCATTTGAGCAGTTGTACTACTTTGTTATATGTTGTCAACTGTTGTGAGTCCAGATTTCCTCTCTTTGGTAAAGCACCTGGCTTATGCAATGTCTAGAAGCTGAGACGTTGATTTCCTTAGCACTCTGCTGGAATATGAGGCTTGAACGTTAGTCCTATATTTAAGGTGTGAAATTAACCTTGAATTTTCAGGTGGTGTTACATTTACAGAGTTGTGGCTGCTTTCACTTTTTTGCTTTCTTTGTTAATTTTTATACTCTGGAGAAGCATTAAAATTTCTTCAAAGAATTTTCACTTAAATGATACTAGTTGCTTTCAAAGTGGCCCTTGTCTTTTTATATTCTTTTAAAAAATACAATTTAAAATGATCTCAAAAGTTAAATCATATTTTCACTTCTTTCATGAGTAGGAAAGAAAAGGTCAGGTAAAATGCATGGATTATAGCTTTCCAGTATATATGCGCCTTAAACTGCCTGTGAAACATAGCTCTTCACAAATGAGATTTAATTGTGTATGCACCAGCTTTGAACCAGTATTGCAGTGACAAACAAGTTATTTTCTGTCACTTGGTAGGTATTTCCTACGTCAGTGTGAAAGAATATTAGGATAAAGTAGATGAAAAGATGAACGCAAAAGAAGAATAAATTATTAAAATTAACCTACTAGCTAAATTAATTCAAAGGAAGACATTTCACAAAATCCAGCACTGTTGCTGGGTTACCGTGGCATTTAGTTTTGATAAACCAAACACATGCAAGTACCCCTTGCAGAACTAGACGTTGTTTTACAGACAACTCATTTTTAGTCCCTATTCATGTGGCACTGAAGAAAATGGTGCAGTTTCCCTATATAAAGGGCAAAGAGATTTAAGAGAAACAGATTCTTTATAAACCTTTTTGGGCATTATCAGTTTTCATATGGGAATAAACAGAAGTAGTTTGTTTTTATCCAGCACTTGTGTTGCGTCTTTACGCTCTCTCATGGACTTAGGATATGAGTCACGGTTCTTCAGAGTTGGGCTAATGGAGGGAGAGAACAGGAAGGTGGGCTGCTCAGACTCATAGATACCGATCTTCAGGAGCCCAAGACACCCACCTTCCTTGTCCTCAGACACGCTCGGAGGTGGGTTCTTCTCATTCACTTAGAAAGCCTGGTAAGCACTTTGCGATAATTCCTGCTTTAGATGCTAGGAGACAAAAATGAACAGGACATGGTCTTCCTCCAGGGATTTGCAGTCGAGACGGAGTGATAGCTGAGAAATCACACTATTGTAATTAGGTGATAAATGTTGATACAGTTGTATAATAGGTGCTCTGTTGTAGGAGCCGATAGAGGAAGAATGATCCGAATTAGGTAACTGAAGCTGGCTTGTTGGGAAAGATGATTTTAAATGTGATGACAGCTTATAACGAGAACTGCATCCACTCCATGGTGGTTTGTGCAAGGGCAAATTAAGCAATGCAGTATAGCAGAAAGGAAGAAGTTAAGTGCAATCGTGAAGAAATTGCACATATATCTAGTGGGAATACCAAAATACATACATATTCATGGTGTGTAAGTTGAAATTTCCAAGAATAACTTCCCTGGTACTTGGGTCTTCTCAATTTTGGAGGTATAACTAATTAAATAACACTCACTGAATACTTTATAAAAGTGACAAATACATGTCAGTATTGCCTTCCTATTTAAAATTTCAAAGGCAAAGAATGTAAGGAACAATGAAAATGGAAATTGTACGTTGTGAAGAGGAGGAACACAACCCACACTACCTGACATATCATACTTAATTAAGGAAAATAGTAATTTAAGGACAGGCATAATGGCTCATGCCTATAATCCCAGCATGTCGGGAGGCTGAAGTGGGAAGATAGCTTGAGGCCAGCAGTTTGAGGCCGGCCTGGGCAACATAGGGAGACCCTGTCTCTTCAAAAATAAGTAAATGAATGAATAAATAATAATAATAAAAAAAAGAAAATAGTAATTTAAACTTGTAAAGTCAATGATAGAGAAAATTTTAAAGCCACTCAGGTATTATTGCGGCCTAATGTAGAATGAAGTTTTGTTAAATAACAATCTTGCCAGGCTTATTTCACAAAGGCTATTTTCCAGAGTAGGTTGAGTGTTGTTTCTTGATCAGAGGCATTAATGACAATGAGCTCATCTCCCACCCGCTGCCTTGGATGTCCAAATCCTCGTACCTAGAAACCGAGACACATGGGTGTGGAGACAGTTTTATCTTCCCTTTGATACTGTTTTTCTTTAGTTGTCGTCTTGTTCAGAAACAAAGTTGACCGATTCCCATCCAGAACGATTCATTCACAGTTTTGTTCCCTTGAAATCAATTTTTACTTTACACATCTCATTTCATTTCTTCCTGATGTAAATGGCAAACATAACCTCCTTATTTAAACCACAAATGCTACCTATTTTCAGGAAGGTTAAGCCAAATAATTGCGATTTCCTTTGACAGGAGAACCGCGTTTTATTTATATATATATATATATATATATATATATGTGTTTTTATATTTCTAGGACCTACCGAGAGGTAGGTAAAGCTTACTCAACAGAGGGACAGATGAGCCCCTGACTATCCATGTTAGCCCCAGCATTACTGTTTTAAAAATGAAACAGCAGTGCTAATATCCTGGCCTTGATTGTGGTTTAATAAGTTTCCTGAGACTTTCTAATGACACAGAAATATGATTATGATTGTGATATAATGTTAAGTATATAAAAAGATATAAAATTCTATACTGAAGGTAGGGGCTGGACCTATGAAATAAGATTTTGTATTGGCTTTAAAGGAGCTTCAAGTGTAATGGAGAAATGTGAATAAAGAGAGGCATGCTGTGTGGCACAGGGACTTGGAGATAGTAGGAAAGTTGGCTCCTGTGGGAAACCCTCCGGGAAGCAGTTGAACTTGATCCATTCTTTGAAGGAAATACGGGACTTACCCTGTGATGCTGTCTAGAAAGAGTCATTCCATGGAGACAGTATATGAAAGGAAGATGCTACATCAAATGTACATGATTTGGTGGGAAATAATGGGTGAATTACTTGAATCAGAATGTATTGGAAGATAGCACTGGAGAGATTTTCAGAAAGTACTTTATGAACGGCCTACTGGTCCAGGGTCAGGAATTGGACTTGATTTAGTAAATAATGGGAGAATTGCTAAAGGTTGTCAAGAAACTAGATTGTGTTATTTTTTAAATTACTGGTATTCTTACGTGGACTCCACGCTCTAAATTAGAGTAGATATTTCACATTTTTTCCCATATGAAAAACAAGTGTGGCTAAAACATGTTCTTGGTAAAGCACAGTTTGCGTCTCTGCCTCTTTGCTATAAGGGCCATTTCCTGTTTATATGTTTGCATCTTTATTCTTAAATCTGTGGAACTTAAATTTGCTTTCACATTATTTATGCAAATAATAATTGTGTGTTTGTTTTATTTAAATACTTTTTTTTTGAAGATCTAGTATTTACTAGTTAGCATTATTGGTATCTAGTTATCATTCTTGGTATCTAGTTACCATTCTTGGTTACCATTCTTCGGATATATCTCAGGTTAGGGATTGGCAACCTTTCTGTAAAGGGTCAGTCAGTATTTCGAGCATTATGGGCCAGCAGGGCTTTATTGCAGCTATTCAGCTCTGCTGTTGTAGCATAAAAGCACCCCTTGGTGATACAGAAACAAATGGGCGTGGCTGTGTTCCAGCAAAGCTCTGTTTACAATAACAGGTTGATTTGACTCACAGACTGCAGGTGGCCAACCCCTGCCCTAGGGAACTAAACCGATAGTCCCCCCTGCCATCATGGGGTTTCTGTTCTGGCATTTTTCACGTCTAAAACTCTTTCATCTCTGTTTTCTACTCATTTTGGGGGGCAAGGGGAATAGAGTCTACACTTTTAAATTTCCACTTATTGTTTGATAAGAAACTCTCTTTTACTGTAACTACTTATTATTAAAACTAATTATTAAATACTTCCCACCAATTCACACCCCTGAGTCTCAGGAATTTCCAAGAAGGAGGAAAATAGAAATAAACGAACAAACCCATTTACCATCCTCCAGTGCATAATAATGTACTCACAGAACTCTCCTTCTTAACATGTGACTTTCAATCATAAGTCTTCCAGAAAAATCTGAAGTCTCACCTAGCTAGGAAGTCAGGCCCTGGTAAGATGGTGTGCGGGGCAGGACCTGTGCTACTGGCTTCCGCAGGCAAATGCCCTATTCATTAATTTCTTCTCAACTTACTGTTTACAGATACACCATCATTTGGTTTGTCATATTAACTTTTATTTTTATCCCAAATTATTTTTCTCAACCATTTTTCTTAAGTTTAGTATTGGGCATATGAGGTGAAATGTCAACACCCTTTGGAAAAAGCTTTTTAATTGTTAAAGTTTCTTTTCATGATTGTTCCCCCCTCTAGATTTATTGGCTTACTTGTGTTAGTGTCCGTAAATATCATCATCTAAGCTGAAAAAAATCATGACCCTGAGAGAATATTTTGTAATACTTAGGGTTTTTGAGTTGAAATCAAAGTGACCCTATTGAAAGATACATTAATATTTTCATGTTATATTATTTTTTGTATTCTATAAGTATGTAGTCTATATTAATCTGAATATAGATTAGTTAGAAAATTGCTGAAATGTAAATATATTTTCTGCAACCTGGAGGTATAGTTTGAATAATTTTCCTCTCAAAGGTAAACTAAGGTTTCTCTGTCTATGTAGACTAGTAGGCAGACATCTTTGGACGATCTTGAGACATAACGTATTCAGCCATTTACTTATTCAAGCAAAATCTGAGCTTGGCTCTCCCCTCAACTAAGATTTGCATGGTTTTAATTATTGTTCAATGAACCCTTAGTTCATCTAACTTGTACTTGATCACTTAGTGTTCTATAACGCATCCAAAACAAAAGTTCATTTTCCCTCCAGAATTGCTGGTTAGAAATTTTGTGTTCTCTTTTTCCTACTGACTTCATCATATGTTAGATCCTCCTGTTATTGGCAGAGGGTTGTCAGGTGGTCCATGCTACCTGGGGTGGAGCCTGGCTCTAACTTTTTACTAAGTGTGGCCTTGAGCAAATCAATTTCGCTTAGCTCCAGTCCTTACATCTGGGGCATAGGAATCATGACTTTTGTATGGTTTCGATAAGGAAACGCGTGTAAGTCATTTAGCAAGGAGCTTGGCAGTGGCAGCTGTTAAGAATGGTGTAAATCATGAGAATGTATTTTCAACTTGTCTTATGTGCTTTAAATTTCCCTGCGGTGTTTCTTGGTATTCCAGTTGTCTAGGTAGGTAGTGATTAGTTGGCACAATCAGGGAAAAATCATGAATCTGAGATAAAGTATACTATTATAAATTTGAGAATCCCAATCCACACTTCTTTAGTTAACTGGCTACATATGCCAATGAAGAATTGCAGTCAATTCGAACGTCATGGAACTAGCTCAGAATAAATATACTATTGAACTTTGCTGAATTTTAATTACTTTTGAAAGAAACAGTTTATTTACTGACTCAATAGTGTTTTGTCTGAAAATTTTTAATTGTGCATTCTCAACTGCAGACTCATTTGTTATAATAAAGGACCATAATATATGCATCTGTATTAGAAGAGTTGTATGTTACGTTTGGATAAATCATGTTTCTTTAAATGTATTGATACGGTGTCTGTCATTTCTGCTCCAATATGACTGAATTCTCCATTTCTCTTCACCTTTTCTTGGCCTGTTCATCTCACCCATTACAGTGTTGTGTTTTGTTTTTTTAAAATCAAGGTTTTTATTTTAGCTCGGAATTCCTTTCAACTTTCTTCTGTTGGCTTTCCCTGTGTCAATGGCCGTGATTCTCAGGGATCACGTAGGTAATTCCTGGCCCCCCATGTGTAGCACTCAGGGAGGTGAGAGGTTCCTGTTCATGGGACACCATTCTGTCCATTCATGCTCTGCCTTCTCTGCAGTTGTGGTGTTTACACTGTGTCAGCTTTTATTAAGATGAATTATGATCATTTCCATACAGCTGGGTGGCAGTTGTGGTAGTTTACATTATCAAAGCAAAACTCAGACTAACTCAGCCAATTTGGATGTCAATAAAACATTTGTTACTTATTTTCAGTTTTATCATTGGTTGTAATTTATACTTAGAATTGAAAATGTTAACATGTGTGACTGAGTTTGTTTTAATTAAGTGTATAATTAGGCTAATGAACCTTGTAAAAATGTAGTGGTGCAATCCTTAATATAATCTAAGCAGTTAAATTTCTAATTATGCATCCAAAATCATGTACAAAGATGCCGCATTTCAATGGCTTGCTTTCTGCAACTGTTTCCTTCCTTGCCTTTTTTTTTTTTAAGAAACATTGTTAAAATACTACGAGGAATGTCTTGAAAGAAATATGTGTCATTGCATTTTTTAGTATCAGCAAAATTATTCAGAGGTGAGATTTGTGTGTGATGGACATAGTATTTTCTTTCTTTTTTCTTTTTTAAATTTTGAAAAAGATATAAGAAACATTGGAAGAAGAGTAGGTTTGAGGATGTTTTAGATTGACCAGAAAAAAATCCATTTGCTTCAAAATCAGATGAGCCAAGTTGGGTTTATATCAGATTCATAAAGAAGATAGAAGAGGTTCTAAACCTAAACCTTGCTGTTTCTTCATAAATGTGGCCCACCCATTAATAAATGCATCAAGCCTTTTATCCTAGCATAGCCAGTCCGGGGTTGTTCTGCTCCTGAATAATTTCCCAGAGCTCACCTCTTTCCCTTTTCCTTCCCCCTCCCTTTTTAGTTTTTGCAAAGTCATTTTTTCTTCTGATAGAACATGGTTGCCCCAGTCAGGAATTCTGGTCCTAGCTACCCAGAAGAAAAGCTGTTCTCTGTCCCAGCACTCTGACACGCCGAAATGTTCAGAACTTCGTTGGCTTTAATTAGTTTCTCTGATACAAATGTTGCAGGAGCCAAAATACCGTAGGTAGTGAATCCTTTGTTACTCTAGAACAAATTCTAGTTGCTGGCTGAGTTTGCAAAATATGGTCCTAAGTTTTCCTGTTTAACTATATGATTAATATTTGATACAGCTTTAAATTGAAAATGGGAGGTATGGAAATATATCTGCTTACGCACACACATTTTTCAGGAAGGTGGAAGTGTCTGTTAGCTACTACTTCCCATTGATTTCCTCCCGAAGTTCTTTTCATTCTCAACTGTTACCAGTTCAATTTTCTTGTGAAGTTGGGGTTTTTTTTTGATCATTCCCATTTCTTTTGTAATCATCTTCACCTAGTGGAGCAAATGAGATAATTTTGCAGATTGTACCACTTTACTTTTAAATTAATCCATTCTTTTTGAGAGAATGATTCTAATAGTGTGGTTAAGTACTTAGAAATCAGCACGCTACTAACTTCACCTTAATTCAGTCTGTTCCCTTGATTCCCCGATCACTCGCTGTGTCAGTCGGGGTGAAGTTCTTCCTCTTCTGCACTTTTCCCCCCAACCCTCCTCCAAATCAAGTCTCTAGTACTGAATAAAAGGATTCTGAGATTTTTCTTGACTATTTTAACAATGTTGGTTGCTAAAGCCTCTACGAATAAACTTCCATTATATTTCCTGTGAGTGTGATAGTGTATTTACGATTTGTACCATTTTTACTGTATGTTAGGATTATTGATGCATTGGCCATAGATGAGGACTTAGAAAGATAACCTTTCAATAACTGAAACACAGCATTCTTTTTTACTTTGGGTGATTATTTTAGAATGATTACCAGGGGGAGACGAAAAAGTAGGTTTCAAAAAGACAAATGATATGGATATAAATCCATTCACCTAGTTTATCTGAAAAATTATTGATGTCACTTGTAGAATTAAAGTACAGATTTCTAAGTTATACTATTTTAAACTCTCATAAATACTGAAGACTTCTGTAGAAGGTAAATGTACAAATTTAAGCAACTGATCAGTGCTAATTAACTGCGAAGTAGTTTCCATTAAACAGTCTGTGTATATATTTTTCTAACAATTTTCGGTTGGCTATTTTTGTTGACACAATTTCAGAATACGTAAAGACATACTAATAGTCACTTTAGATCGCAGAAATTTTATAACCACAGTGAAGTTTTGCTTGTGATTTCACCAATTAAAAACTAATTAACCGGAGTGAGTCTTGGTGTAGGGCATATTTTTATTGCAAGGACATGATGGATGTACTTTAAAAAAGTGTTGCTGATCTATACAGGTAGCTTTTAGCGGCAAATGTGCCACCACATGGTGGTTCTGTTAGGATGACCTGTACGGGACTGAGACATCTTCTCCTCCTTTCCTTCTTTTATGTGGCTGTCTTGAAGGTGAATTGGCCAAGTATCTTCAAGTTCCACTGGTTTCAATAACTGATTTAATTTGACTTATTAATTTCCCCCGTTCATCAGAATCGTGGATATAACTTAATTTGATTCCTCTGATTGAACTCTTTGTTCAGTTGTAGATAGAAACTTTAACAATAGGGAACCCTAAGGAGATAAATTGTGGACGTGATCACATCTAAACAAATAACTTAATTCCTGGGTGGCATATTATGGAATCTTTTTCTTCTCAAAATGGACTGAGGTGGTGGTAGTGAGGTTGCTCATGCACCTAAATCACTGTACTTTATTTTTACCTTTGAGTGTAGAGAATTTTACATATTTACTTACTGCCAGTATATAACGATCAGTAACTAAAAATTACGTACATAATATTTTTAGACTCTTACATTTGTAGGTGCTGATTGTCAGCTGGTAAAATCACAAAACATAATTGAAATAGTATATTCTCATTCTTGAGAGTGAGTAGACTTGACCCTCGTATAATGCCTAGTTATTATATTTAATAATATAAACTAGAACGAACTTAATCAGTGACTTCATAAATATTCATATAAGAAACAAAGTTGCACTGCAAAATAACAAGTGAAATAGGAATTTCACTTCAATTTAATTCATTTCAGCTTAATCATATCTTTAGCATAAATGATACCTTCATGAAAAAAAAGGATGTGAATCAAAATTCTGTTCACTCATATTCTGTTTCGCAAAAAGCTTATTAGAAATACGAGACTTGTTTGCCTTAGCTAAACCTAATCATCCATTCATTCAGTTGTCATTTATCAAGACCTTACTACTAGCTAAGTGCTTGGGCAGCTGAATCCCATCTTCTGTCTTCTAGGCGCTTAGAATGCAATAGTAGAGATAAGCTATGTATATAATAGAAGAATGAGATAAACGCCCATAGAACATGTGCAACAATTACTTTAAAAGTTTAGAAGAGGACGCTGTCTATTTAGGTATATTTCTTCTGGGAAGCATTTCCAGGAAACTGCAAGTCGTAATTTTCTTGAAAAATATATACAGACAATAGGAAATTATGGTGTCTCCAATTTTAATATACATAGGAGTCTCAATTTTAGTATTTCTATAGACATTTTTGAGTCTCTTTATTAGGATAATGAAAGAAAATGCAAACTTTGGAAGTGCCAAAAAATAAGTTCATGTAAGAATTTTACCATGATCATGATAGAAAATTTGTGTCGACTATCAGGTAAATAATGTCAAGACTTGTATTGCTTATACTGTGGTTGTAGAAAGGATTTACTTACTTGTCCCAGTATCTATAGAGCGTCCTGTCAGTTAAGAAGTTAGTGTTCTCTGGCCAAGTACACCAGTGATTTTTACTTTTTTTCTCCATCTGGGTTTCTTAGAGTTCGTTCAAACTTGTCTTTCCACCTGGAGATTGAGTATGCATGTGGGTGAGATGAATGTTGACCAGAATTAATCAGACCTCTCACTGACTTTCTCCTGTTTTTCTTCAAATGCAGATACTGGCAACAAATAACTTACTTTTGAAAGACCTAACAGGTTTTGAAATTCAGAATATTAGGCACTATGAAATTCAAATGCTAAAGCACAGAAACTATTCTATTTCTGAAATCTTTGCTATTATCCTTCTCAAACCTATAGTGCAATGAGATTAGCTTTTCCTCATTACCTTAACTTTCACAGAAAGACGGGGTGCAGTCAGTGGTGTACTAGCTGACTTCAAACAGAAAACCGCACGAGCCATTCATAAATCCGTGCTCATCCGTGCTCCACAGTGCAATACCCACTGAACCATTAGGCAGGCTCTGTTTGGAGCATTTTTCAACATAGAGAAAAAACAGTGTGGTTTGTTCTAAAAACAATACTGATGAGCCAGAAAATGATTTCTTATATTTATTGAAAGGATCCATTTCTACACGTCATTTAAATTGTTGTGATTTTGTCTGGGTAGTGTTTTAAAGTGTGTTAATAGCGATTTAATGCACTCGTCTATAAGGAAGTCTTTGTAAATATGTCCGCACTAAAGCACTAGGGTAGTGTGCACGTTGGAAATATTACGTGTGTAATCATTTGCATTCTTAATGTTCCAGAACCCTGGGGTTATTAGTAAAACGATTGGAGAAAGGTGGTAAAGCTGAACAGGAAAACCTTTTTCACGAGAACGATTGCATTGTCAGGATTAATGATGGCGACCTTCGAAATAGAAGATTTGAGCAGTAAGTGTGCTTCCTGCGCTTCCGTCCTCTCGTGCTTTAGGCGTGACAGAGTGCAGTCAATTGAAATGATCTCACTGTTTATACTGGAGAGGAGGTATTTTCTGCCATTATCTAGCTTTTAAAAATTTAATCAAACTCAGAGTAATTACTGCCATTAGACTATATTTCAACGTGTCCTCTCTCTGAGTGATCAGGCTCTTTTTAAAATATCATGGGTTTACAAATTTGCTGGTTCCTCACCTTTTGGAAGATTGACAGGTGGTCTCGTTTTTATCATACTTCACCTCCCATTTCCAACCTTGTTGCACACAGTGTCTCTAAGTACACATAAATGGAAAAACTCCTTTGAGCCACAATATCGTGTCGTGCGAATATTTCCTTTACCCTGATTCAAGCCCTTGTGCAATGATTGGGAAAAAAAAAAAAAAAAAGTTGGGCGGGTCCTATTAGACAAGGCAGGAGTGAGCAGAACTCTTGAGAACTTGGAGTGAGGCTTGACCAGGAAAGCAGCTTGAGGTGGAGCTGCCTCTTGGCCTTGTCACGCTGCAGCACTGGGACCCACACGGTTTAAATTATTGGGGCTGCATTGCTGTTCTTGGGATTTTTGTATACACTGACTTAAATTAATAAGTCATGGATAGTTATTTGCTTCCTATATTTATGAAGATATTTCTTTGAAAACTCAAATGGTCCCGTTTTAAGGAAATATTTTATAATGTTCACAAGTTGTATTCGATACTGTCATAGAGAGAAAGTTACATTTGAATTCTATTGCTATTGAAATTATAATACCTTTGTTATACCTAAAATAGTTGTTCAATGATTTACAATTGAGAGGACAGTTGCAGATAATTTTGCTGTTTTTCTTTAGGGAATGAGAAATTTATATTTGGAGATACAGCGATGCTTGTGTATCAGAGCTTGCAAACTTGAGTGATAAATGGGTTATTAGAATTTTGCTTTTCAGTTTCAACAGTCTGTCAGTTCTTATTGCTTAATTAGTATACTTAATTAAGCTCATAATATCTTCTAGTCTGCCAGTCTTAATTTGCTAATTTTCCATTCTTTCTCAAACCCAGAGCACAACATATGTTTCGCCAAGCCATGCGTACACCCATCATTTGGTTCCATGTGGTTCCTGCAGCAAAGAAAGAGCAGTATGAACAACTATCGCAAAGTGAGAAGAACAATTACTACCCAGGTTGCTTCGGCCCCGACAGCCAGTATATCGACAGCAGGAGTGTGAACAGCGCGGGGCTTCACGGGGTGCAGAGAGCACCCAGATTGAATCACCCGCCCGAGCAGCTAGACCCTCACCCACGACTACCTCACAGCGCGCACCCCTCCGGAAAGCCGCCGTCAGCGCCAGCCCTAGCACCCCACAATGTATTTAGCACGAATGTAAGCAGCGGTTATAACACCAAAAAAGTAGGCAAGAGGCTTAATATCCAGCTTAAGAAAGGTACGACCTGTCTTCTTTAACCGAAAGCACCCTAAATTTTATTCCATTATTGTGTGAAAGAACTGATAGAGAGACTTTTGTTTAAAAATGACTTGCTTTTTAACATATTTAAAATTGTATTTTTTATGCTTTTCAGATTCATTTTGCTCTATCGAATTCAAAGCATGAAAGTTCAAAGAACATGACCTTAAAATATAAGTCTATGAGAAGAAGGTAGCAGTTACTACTGCTGTAAAATTTTTGATTATGAATGAAAATGGTTTCAGGACATGACTGTGAAACCCAAAACAATAGTGAGGGTTTAACTGTTTTGAGTCACCCACTTGCTGTCCAAATACAGCCCTCAAAGAGGACTTGGTGGGTTGTCAGCTTCAACCCCAGTGTTTTGGTGACATGGAGTGGCCAGTCCACTTGAGGCTGTCAGTGGTTCGTGGTGGGTTACAGAGAAGCCAGGCCCTTGGCCCCTGTCTCTTGCTTTCTCATAATGCTACATTGTTGCCATTAAGGTGATGTGGGAAGTCATAATGGGCGTTGCTAATTCTTCATACACTTTGTATCAGTTTGTTTATTGAGGTAGCCTCTTCCTGGTGATGGTAGATCCGTGTGTATAGGGAACATGCATTTCTGGTTTTCCTTCAGCTCAGCTGAGATCTGGACTTGACTTTCTGATTTTCACTTGGTGCCCCCTCCAGGCACTGAGATAGACTTTTGCTGTTGGTCGTCAGTTTTAGCTGAGCATTTCAAGATATTTTTAAATCAGGTCTTTCAAAATGGTGTCATTATGTAGAATATACCTCTTTTTATAACCCCAAACAACTCCTACAGTTGGATGGACGTGAATCCAAGAGAGGTGCATTATTTGCTCACGTCCCAGGGCTGTTGGCAGCAGATTCTTACTGGACTGTTTTCCATATCCTGATACTCAGACCATTCTTCTTCCCATTTGGGGTAGTGTTAACAAGGTTGTAAACTCTGAGACTGCCGTTTCCTTTCTAAATCATATTTTTGCGTTGAACTTTATGTGAACCACAAGTTCCTTATTTCTGGTTGCTGCCTTTTAAGCTCCAGATACTTGGTTGACACGATCAGGAGTTGACAGCTTGCCTCCTCGCACACACGAGGGCACATCAGCACAAACCCCTTCAGTTCTGTCAATTCCTAAATGAGGGAAATATCTGATCTTCTTTTTTCCTTTTTCGCTACTCAAATGACAGGCCCTTTTTTTTTTTTTTTTTTTTTTTAGCAAAATCATATCAAGAACCGCAGATAGAGTTGTGTTAAAAAATAAAATTTTGCTTGGGCTCTTTCAGCAAAGGTACAGTCCTTAACTTGGCTATTGTCATGAAGAAATCAGTTCATAAGTATCTTTTCCCTTTTACATTGATACAGGGATATTCATGTAGTTAATTACAGCTTTTCATACAGTTGGTGTATTTAACAAGTTTTGATATAGTACTAACTTTTTTAACGAAGGGAAATTTTATTTGCCATTAAAAGAACCATTCTTTTGAATACAGATACTATTGTAATAGCATTTAGAAAGATGATTGCATTTATACAAGCTAATTTAGAAAGGCTATGCTTAATCACTGTAAGAAAAATGGAAATGGTGGTTTTCTTTTAAATACTATTCTGACCTTGAGTTATCTAAGTGATATAGAGTCCCATAGATCTATCTTGATTTTAATTGACTGTGAGAATGTATGACAAAAAGTGCATGCTGCCAATACTTATAAATAGTTTATATAACAAATAGTTTATATAACAAATATGTTTACCATAAATAAGATTGAAGAAGGGTGTTGTCTTTGATTAGGACTTAGTACGTATATTTTAATGATCATAAGAGAATTGAACAATTTTCACTGTAGTTAGTAGATAGTACTTTTTTTACCATCATTGTTATACTTAAGATTTTTAATGAAGTACATTAAAAACATAAACTTTAAATTCAGTGTAACATGAGCTAATGCGCTTTGAGTGACAGCAGTTCTTCAAAAACTGGGATCAGTAGTAATAAAAAGAAAAGAAGCCTTCAGGATAATGATTCTTTGGCATAATTTTGGGAACTATGTTATCTAAGAAGACAAAATAGAATAACCCAATGTACTTGCCTCCATAATTATGATTTCTTAATATTTATTGCCATTTTGGCATTGTCAAATACCCTGGTCTTTTGTAGAAATTAGCTTTTTAATAAAGTCTGAGGAGAAGGTCAGTAATCTGTTTCAGTCAGTGCAGAATGTTTTGTTGGCTTTGTTAAATGAAAATTGATATCTATTTATCTTTCTTTTTAAAGGTCATTGCCTGACCTTTTGGCTTACAGATTTAGGGGTTATTGCTGATATTTTAATAGTATTGAGGTTCACATAGCAGTATTTGTAGTTCATACAAATTAATATTGCAAAAGGAGAATAATTCAGAATTCTTTCTTAATAAATGTTATTGCAAATCATTAGAGTTCCATGAAAGCACAGAGACATGTGGAAATGTCCCAGAAGAGTAATTAGGAAAATTTCATATAGACAATATGCCATTCAAGTCTTCAGCACAGAAGAGTTAAGAAATTAGCAGTCTGGGCACATTGAAGTGACTTCAGACTAGAATGTTTTGTTTGATCTTGAGAATATTTATGGTAGGTTTTGACACCAATATGATTATTGAATGTTTTCTTCATTTCTGCTTTCTTTCTTTAACTTACATTTTTATTTTCCCATTTTTTATTCACTTACATTTTATACCTTTCATTATAGTTTTACACCGAGTGCTGTGCCAAATTAATGTATTCTTTTTCCGATTTTTTTTTTTTTACCTGTACAGATCTCTTTCCTTCCCATAATGAGCAAGTATTTGCCCTAATATTATTTTAACTGAAATGGTACCTAATATCTTAAGAAGTAACTTTTCTAAAAAAGCTTAGGTAGAAATTAATCATTATTCAGTGTTATAAAACTTCTGTGATTCATTAGAAATTTGTTATTATCTTCACATTCTTTTTCCCCTGGGCACCTTTTGGCTTATTGCATGTTGATTTTAGTGACATATAACCCCTTTTCTATGTTGTGTTGAGCTTGTAAGACTGCCTGTCAAGAAAGCTGCCAAAGAACTGAGAATTTAAATTGTATGCATCAGCAGAGTAATTTATAAATCCCTCATTAACCTTAGTACCTTAAACATGTGATGATCCTCAGATTTGGTAGCCATGATCTAAGATGGATTTTTCACTGAGCAATCTGCCTCATTTTTGGGGGGCAGGGGGAGAAATTTACATGATAAGATTTACGTGGATTAGAAGAGAACCAGGCAAAGATAATATGATTTGTCCTCTTAGTAAATTGCCATGAGTGATTATGGTTGGGGCAGTTTCCATCATCTGTATCTAGAAATACTTCTCATTTTGCTATTCCTTTTCCATCTCTGAACGTATTCTCTTCCCTTCTAATTTGGATACCATGCCATTATCACACAGTAATCCTTGAGTTTTGAGGCACCGTGGGTCTTAAAAGAATTTTTTTTTTTCCTTTCTTCATGTGGTGAATTTCATCCTCAAAGACTTTGCTTGATTTAAACACGTTTAGCAGGCATATTTTTTATTAACTTTCAACTGTCTGTCAGGTGCTTGCCATTTCTTCATAGATTAATGACGTTTCCTTAAGTAGGGGAGCAACCATTTAAACTTTCCATAAGTTTGTCTATTTTGAAAAATGTATTACAGCTTTTAAAGTAGTAGAAGAAATGGAGTCCATTGTGAAAGTTATACAATGTCAAGTTGAGGTAGAGAATAGTCACAAATCCTTTATGTACGATACATCTGTAAAATTTAAGATACCTCATTTTATTTACTTTTCTTTTCTTTTTCTTTTTTTTTTTTTTTAATCGTGTTGCATATGTAGGTACAGAAGGTTTGGGATTCAGCATCACTTCCCGAGATGTTACAATAGGGGGCACAGCTCCAATTTATGTGAAAAACATCCTCCCACGGGGGGCTGCCATTCAAGATGGCAGACTTAAGGCAGGGGACAGACTTATAGAGGTGAGTGGTATCCGTATGCAAGATGTTCCATAATTCTTGAAAATTCCATTTTCAAGAGTTATTTTTTAACATTTTCATAAAATATTCGATTACATATTAGCAGAAGTATGTGTCACAAAACAATGTATTTCTGTTTTACATTTTCTGTGTTACCTGATGAAAAATTGTCTTTTAGTTACAAATGTTTAGTTATTGAGACATTTTTTTGAGATCACATAGTATTTTGTCATTATATAAAAATGTCTTTAAGATTCTATTTCTAGATGGCTGTGTGGAAATGTTATCTACATTGTAATCAGAACAGACAAAGTAAATGAAAACAGTGTGTCTTGATGAGAGAGACAAGGAGATTTTGAGATGACAGCATTGAGAATGCACTGAGACGTAAGAGTCACATGTCAAGGAAAAAAAGCAGTTTTTGAAAAATTTTCTTTCAGTGCCTCATAAGTTTTGGTTCATTGGTGTTTGAGGCTATCTTGGAAATACATAAATATCAAGAATTTCTGTTTATGTGAAGATTTGTGCATATAGGATAAAAAGGAGGGAAAGATTGAGTAAAAGCATACTTTATTAGCTATTTTTCTTAATTTTTTTCAGAAAGCATAAACTATGTTCTTATTAGCACATACTGTATTTCCTAATTATTAACTAGTATTCAAATAGTCATGTTCAAGTTAACTTTTCCCATTTTTTTCCTTTCAGTTTCATATCTGGTTTTGAGCTATCCAGATTTCTTGAAAAGGAGGGGAACAAAAGAATAGCTTCTGTATTTTTTTCCATGTCTACATTTTGGGCCTTAGATGTCTTAAATCTTCGTCCCTCCCTTTTTGTGCTTTGTGTGTGACAACATTTATAAAGAGGCACGGATAGAGGCTAAATAAGAGGAAAGGTTTGAGTACCAGTTATGTTTAGGGTGTTGTTTCCAAAACAACAAGTATATTTCACTTGTCCTGGGAATGTAAATTGAGTAGTGTTAGCCCAGCTTTGCAGCTATATCTTGTTTTATTAATATTTTGTAAGAGTCTCAGCTGGGACTTGAACCCGGTCCTCTTAGCTTCTACATTTAAACAAAGTCTGTCTGTTCTGCCTGCCTCCCTCCTTCCCTCTTTCTTCCTAAAGATAATCACTTAATTTTTTAGTCACTTTTTTCTTTTATCACCTAATTGCTTTACTTCCAACACATCCCAGCGACCTTTATTTTCCTTTTTTTTGAGAAATGGGAATGACCTGCGCCTTGTCTGTCCTCAGAGTTTAGGTTTTATTACAGCTGTCAGCTGTGTCCTAGAACGGAAACTTCGCTTTTGCGTGTTTTAAACCCAACCTTCTAGTATCTGTAGTTGGAGCTAGACAGTATCAACAACTCCGTGGGCAGTTTTTCTCAGTGTCTGGATGTTGGGAATCATACAAAAATAAAATAAAATAAAATAAAATAAAATAAAATAAAATATCAGGTGTCTAACTTTTTTTGTCTTTGTCTTCTTTCAGAATTTTTTTTTACTTTCTTTGATCCTGTTACCTATTTCCTGCAATCCCACAAAGTAGTACTTTGAGCTATATAAGATTGTTTTAGCAGAAGGGGAACCGTTCCAAAACATATTTTCCCCAACCACAGAAAAATTTTAATATTACAATTTAAGTAATATACTTATTGGCCTAGGACAAAATGTTATTTTTGTCTAAAGAGAAAATTACAGAATGCTTTTTAAAAAGGAGTTTATGCTGTCATTTCTTCTAAATACATTGTGCTTTTTGATAGCGATGTTATACTTCTTATGAGATAAAACGATGAGATTCTCTAAGAACAGGTTGTTTCAAATCTTTTTCCTGCTGAATTCTCTTCTAACTGAAGAAATTTGAAGTGAAATATTGCTTCCCCTCCAAAAATGTTATTTTCTAGTGATCCTTTTTTATTGCTTACGTTTTAGGGATAAAAAGTTTTCTCCCTATTTGTAAGTAAAATGTTGTTGATTATGAAAGTATTTTATGCCAAGATATTTTTGGTGTGTTTTTATTACCCCTTATGAAGAGCAAGGTCTTTTTATTTTTGTATATGAAAACATGAGGGCCATCAAAATATCTCAGTTCAAAACCAGCAAGTTGTGTAACTTGACATTTTAGATATAATTGTTTATTACTTGTTACTTATTAATGCCCCTGTGGTTGTAGCTTTGGTTTATTGATGAGCACTAAAAGACTGGCCACTTCCTCTCTTACTTCTAGATGTCTGGTCTGAGTTTCTTCATTAGCCACAAGACCTTAGTGGTTACCAAGTCATGGCAGAATATTGCTTGACAGGAGTTATGTTCCATGGCAGATAGGGGCAGTCCTGGAATGTGTTTTTTTTTCTTCTGTTGTTTGCACAGGATGGCAGCTGAAAACTTTTTATTTGTTTTAGGTAAATGGAGTGGATTTAGCAGGCAAATCCCAAGAGGAGGTTGTTTCGCTGCTGAGAAGCACCAAGATGGAAGGAACCGTGAGCCTTCTGGTCTTTCGCCAGGAAGACGCCTTCCACCCAAGGGAACTGGTGTGTAAATTTAGAGCACATGAAAGATTTCTAATGCTCAGGAGCCAGGGTCTGGGTTAGCTACTTGATGGCAGATGTTTATTGCAACATTTTCCAAAGAGTTTCTATATCTCATATTTCTTCTAACCCTAACTGGATACAAGCATGCTTTTCTCCAGTACACCCTTAGTATTAGAAATGGGTATCCACAGAAAGGAACGGAGGAGTGTTTAAACATCAGAGTATAGGGATATTTTCTGGGACATTGAGTGTTTATCACTGTACACTCTCAGATGGACTGACTGAACACAGAGACGTTGATGATCTCAGAACTGTCACTCCACAGGCTGTCGCTGAAAGCTTGCCATCTTTCCCACTACATGTGACAAATTTTCATATTTCAGATTTTTTTAGTACGTGTCGCTAAGCCAAATAAAGATGCTTGCTTACTGTTGTGTGAAAAAGAGTACCTTAAAAAAAAAAATATTATTGAAAACAAAAAGACCTAAGTGGCAATATGCCCCATGGCTATTGATTACAAATATAGGTGGCAATATTTGGGGTGGCATAAATGAAATGAAAAGGCATTTGTTTGCAACCTATCTGCTTCACTTTCTGTACATACATCAGTCTGCCTCTAACTATTAAACAGGGGCATTTCCATGGTATAGGTGTGAATAAAATATGTGTCTTGAATTTCCATAGTTTTGAATGGTTTTCTGCAAGAAGTGCTAGGGATTCATTTATATATAAAAGTGACATAATTGGAGGAGTTGCCTTTCTCTTTTGATGTGCTGAGGAAGTGTCTTATTTCAAGTACAAGTGGTATTTTAAATATTTCAAAACAGAGTCTACTTGGATCGTCTTAGAATATACAACATCTCTTTTAGCTAGCTTTTAGCTTTTCCTAAACAACAATTTTTATAAACTAGAGTGGCAAGGTTTTAAGGACACAGTCCCCCGATTTTTTATGTAGTCCTAATTCACTTAATTTATGTCTTTGAGTATGGATGTTATCGTGGTTGATAAAATTTTCCTTTTATTATAAATAGGATAAATATTTTTATTTTCTATAAATGACATATAGGTATAAATGTTAATTATAAAGATAAATTTCACTTACGAATATTCCATCCCTTGGTTACGTACGTATCTAAATGTGATTTTGTTGGAAATTTCAGACTGATAGGGTTGAAAAGTGAACACTTTTAAGTAGATTTCGAATACATGATGAGAACTTCTTTATATTTAAAAATGTTTAATGCATTATTTCTCAATTTAAATTCAGTTTTGCGTTTTCCCCCCACTGTTATCCAATTTTGTGCTTAAAATGCCACCTGATCCTAAATCTGGAGATGTCTCTATTAAATTGTAAATGAGCACTTAAAAAAAAAAAACACACAAAACAACTAAGCTTTACACGTGATTTGATGAAGCTTTAATTCCTTCTCCGCGTATCTGAGCTGAGATAGTTCACATTATTAGACTGCCAAAGCCTGCACAGTGCTCCGAAGCAGCCTTTTCCAGAGTTAGTGCCAACATATAGCCAGCTTAAGGTTATTCAGGTTCTTCTTGTCCAATTTTGATCTTCCAGGCTTCTGTTTTTCCCTTCTGCTGCCTCTTTTTTTTTTTTTTTCTTGGTTATTTAATTTATTGCTTGTGAGCTTTTCATTAAGAAGTGAGCCAGTGGGCCGTCAGTCTCTTATGCTGTTGCAGCTGCTTTTCAAGATTTAAAATTATAAAATCCTGAAAACTTAAAGAGAGTGGGGGACATTTAAAAATGATCTTTGAAATCCAATTGACATAACTCTTTTTTTCTGTTTGGGGTGGCTGTGTTTAAATTCTGTGTGTCTAAATCGAAATACTTTTATCAATATGTGCTTTTTTTTTTTTTTTTTTATAAATCAACCTTGGAAGTACCCATATAATTAAAGCAACTCTATATGGAAAAAAAAAATCACATTTATTCCCTGTGTAATATTTTAAAGTATGAAGCTTGTGGTTCAGACTGTGGTTCAGACTGTTATTATCTGGTCTAGCTATCAAATGATCCTATACCTTAAAACTTAAGATTTGATTGGAGAAATTAAAAGACAAAATTAGATACAGTGCCATGATTAGGGGAAAGCAGTCTGGTAAGATTTGTTTTCCTCCAAATGATAAATTCATGATGTACTGTGAGTGAGCAAGTAGAAATTTACATCTAGAAAAGTTTCTTATAACACACACATGAACACAGACATCAGTGGAAGTTTGGACGACTGTAATACATCAGCCATACTATAATCACCCTTTATATATTTTGTGGCTTTTAAAAATCAACAAAATTTCCTTTACAATAAAGCGTCGTGTCCCTGTGTGTTGAAGATGGCTTTGGTCAGTCTGTATTTATGTTTTTCTTCAATTCTTCTAGAATGCAGAGCCAAGCCAGATGCAGATTCCAAAAGAAACGGTAAGAGCTTTGACTTTTGCAGGGTGCAGAGATGTTGGAAAGATAAATGGAACTAACTTCTTACTAATTTAATACAAAGTTACTTGTCCTGCCTTTTTTTGGCTCATAATAGTTAATATACATGGGTTTATTAAATTACAAATTGGTCTTATTTTAAGGTGACTTATTGTTACTACCCCAAATGGAGTATATTTTGTGATTATTTTTGGGTCAGACAGATTGAAAAAAAGAGAGAGAGTAATTTCCTATTCGCTTGCATAATAAGAGGGACCAAAAATTGGCGAGCGTGGTAGATTGACAAATATGCAGAGTATTTCATAAGTTGTGAAATGCTATATTGGAAGTGGCTACAAAGTGGAAAAAAGTAAAAATAAAAACCTTGGTTCAGGAATAGAAACAAAAAGGGAGAGCCTAAGAGAATACAACGAAACAGTATCATTAAACAGGGAAATTAAAATGATATGTTAGTATTTGGCTACATATAGTTGTCATAATAACTATAAAAGCGGTACTTTCTCTTAATAAAAGCCAAGTACTCACAGCTCACATTAAAATGGAAACATAGTCGTGTCCTGTGTAGAAGACGAGTCCTAAGACCGAGTGGAAATACAGGAGTATGTTTAGTTCCAGCAGGCGGAACTGACACCCTGAAAGTAAGAATCACCCTAACAGTCTTCATGATACTATGTCACATGGGATATAAAAAGGCATTTTGTATTGACACACAACATAATCTGGTAGGTATTCTAACAGTCACCATCTTTTTTACATGAAACAACATAGCACAAAAACCATCCTTCCCAAACTCCTGTAAGTAGAAAATTTAACAAAACCATAGCCACAGTGAGTAATGTTAGTATATGTTTTTACAAAAATTGTTTTATTAAGTAGATAATAAAGTCAGAATATAAAGGATTTGAGTAACATAATGAATAGGTTTGAATTTCTATACAGATTCGTAAACAGACAACTTTGAACTTACAAACATACAAACATGTTATTTTTCAAATACTCCATAATTCTAAAAATGGATGACAGGTGAGATCTCGGAGGAAAATCAGTGAACAACCTTGAGAATATTGTGCGTTAATAAATATGCATTGTAGTAAACAGAAAATTCATAGCCTTCATCTTTTTGTTTATAAAATCAGTTAATGATACCTAATCAAAATCACAGTGGTATTTGTTGAGGCATAGGTTAGAAGGAGAGGGGAAATTGGACAAATTGATTCTAAGGAATAAAATGGGGTACAATAGCAATTTATCCTACTGTTTAAAAAGACAATGATTGTGGCAGGGTATAATGTAAAACTACAATACTTAGAACAGCATATGGTTATAACAGTATTGTTGCAGGAATAGACAAGTAGGTCATTTAAATTAGGAATTATAGAAACATAGTATGGATATCTTTTTGCATGAATGGTAAAGATGGCATTTCAAATTAGTAATAAAGGATGGTTTACTTAGTGTTTAGAACAATTGGCCATTCACTTAAAAGAGGTTTCTTTTTCTTACCATACATCAAAATAAATCCCAGTTGATTATTAAACCTAAAAAATGACCAGAAAGTCTTAAGCGACAATATACGGGTATGTATCCATTCACTTCGGGTTAATAATGAATGCCTGTGTGAGCATGACGAAGCCAAAATGTCCATAAGAGTGTCGATTGACAGTCGTGTGTGTGTGTGTGTGTGTGTGTGTGTGTGTATGTATGTGTGTGTGTAAAATAAATGCAAAAGGGGCGACTATTTCAATGTGATCCTTGGGTGCAGTATCACTCCTTTGTGGTTTAGAATCTTAATATCATAGAACTTTTTGGAAAACAGAATGACTTCACAAACTGTATCTCTTAATGTCTCAGACAATCTGAGATGGAAAATGAATGATATAAATAGTAAAGATAGGCATGTGCTTTCAAAACATGTGGTCAGTTCTGTTGAGGAAATTGATGATCCGCCATGAACTTTCAGTCACTGAGGGAGAAGCTGCCACTTTGAGCGTGGTATTCTGTTTCCAGTTGAAGAGCTTTGTGTGCTCACGACAGCATGTCAGAGCAACTGAGAGTCACCTTAAGGAAGTTATATGCACGTAGATGAGTATGTGTGTCTGACTTCTGATTACAATTGGACATTTTTTTTTTCTGGTACAGGTTTTCCAAACCAAGTCTAAGGCACGGTTTTGTTGCAGATTATTTTTTTTTTGTTTCTTAATTTTTCATGTGTCCTGTCGTATCTGTGCTTCTCTGTATGTTCTGGCTATGCAATACCAGTTTGGGTTGTAAAATTAATGTTAACAGTATAATTTTAAGAAGAGACGAGACAGGTCTCTGCTTCTCTTTGTGCCCTTTGATGGCAAGGGTCTGTTTCAGTCATTTTAAATATGGCCAGTTCTTGGAGCTCAAGGAAAACTCCAAGACAGGGTTTTGGTGTTTAGTGTTTTTTAGTGATTTCCTTTTGCTTTGGGTTCTAGGCCTTTGAAATCCTAGATTATGTTTTTTTCTCAATGCCTAGATATTTGGGGTGGGGGGTGAGCACCAATGATTTCACCACAAATCTGAGTCCAGTGCCCAATTTTCATTTTGGGCTTTGTCAGGGTGGTTTTGGAGCAAACCGTGGAAAGGTACCTGTGGGTAGAATTATGTTTCTTTTCCTTTTCCTAAAGGAGATATGTTATTGCTATCAGGTACTAAATATTACTTATACAGGTTCACAGAAAGTAGAAGATAGTTTCTTTCACCTTTAATGTTTAGCTTTGCTTACAACATTGCAGGACCATCAGTGACTGATATACTCGTTCATCTGTCACTGTGCAAATCTTCTGTGGATTAGCTCATTTAGTCTTTCCAATGTCCATGACTTAGTTGGTGATACATTCCTATTTAAGTAATAGGAAAAAAGAATTAAACTTAAGATGTTCCAAATCTTGGAGTCAAGAATGTACTCGGGTTGTGTCTGACTCCAGACTCTGCAGTTGGTTGTTGCAGAACAGTTTCATATCAGAGTGGAAAAAAAAAATGTTAATACCTACATAGTTTAAGATAATACAGTAGGAGTTGCCCATTGACTGTTGATAAATTTTGCTAAAGTAAATAAGTAAAAAAGAACTCCAGGCTCAGATGGCATCTCATCAGTCAAGATGGTGAGAAGATACCATCTTGATCTTTTATATTGATGATGGATTGCTATGTAGGCTCCACTGGAACATGCACTTAGTGTTAATGATTTGTGTTCACTGCTCCAGGACTCTTTGTTCCTTTCCCAGCCTGGTGACCGACTTTGCAAACACCTTCTCCTTCCTTGTTTGCTCTTCCGTCTTTGCCTGTCCAGTGGATGGGTGACTTCGAAGTCCTACGCACTTTTACCTGTCGCATAAGCCTTTCCCAGGCCAGAACTACGGTTCTCTCCCTTCTCTGATACTTCATCATCTTTGTCTGTGTGTGCTGTTTTCATATGGAGAATGAAGTTGTCTTCTTTTATTATTTAAATTCTCTGATGTTATTTACACTTTCATGTGATTGTAGGCACCTTGAGAGCAGGTATGTCCTAAAGTACATAGCGCCTACACTTTACCAAAGTAAAAGCTCCATCCATTCATTTGTTGGTTGATTATTATAACGACTCACAGTTGATTCAGTCTGAGAAATAAAATAGGTCATTAAGATTAGATGGATAGGGTTAATGGTTAGCGGACCTTTTGAATTTCTGAGATGTTAAGTTCTCTGTACATCTTCTAAATATGGTATAAATTAATGAGAATGGGAGATGAGAATCTGTAGTGTTAGGTTGCTCATTCAAAATTGGACAGAAAGCTGAATTCTTTAGCAGAAGTTCAAGATCACCTGTTCTATGTCCTAGACAAATTCCTTTGCCTTTGAAAAGCCTGTGAAATTTATTCACTTGGTACTGTATGATGTTCAGGTTGGACTATATGTGTACTAGGGTTCTCTAGAGGAGCATAAGCGATAGGGGGTGTGTGTGTATGTATAAAGAGATTTATTATAAGGAACTGGCTCACGCAGTTGTAGAAGCTAGCAAGTCCAAATCTGCAGCGAGGGGCAGTATTTTAGCAACGATACTTAGACCATGGAGGTGAGACATAATATACCCTTAAATATCAAAAATTCGAAGTGCATTCTGAAAAGAACTAGTGGCCTTTCCCTACAAAAATTACAGGGATATATTGGGGATTCTTTGAGAACCTCCGTGAATTCCAGGAGAGATCTTGATAGGCTAGCTTCAGAAAGGAAGGTTATAGCCTCGATTTAGAAATTTAATGAGCCAGACATTAAGCGTGGTCATTAACAGGTTCATTTTAACTCAGGGCTATAGTAGATCAGGTGCAGGCAGCCGTATTGATCCACTGTAAGTTAAGAAAACAGTTGAGTCAGAGCACATAGGTAGGAGCCTAATCATGGAGCGAATCTGTGAGCTGGGACCTCTTCATCCAAAACTGTAAACTCATCATTAACCACTTCTTTAGGCATGCCCTGTAAATTAGTGTTCATACTCTAGAGAAAACACATGGAAGTGTACGAAACTCTCTTATTTGAGTTTTTATTGCAGATTTATATTGACGTACGCTAATCCTATGTTGACATCTCAGTAAGTTTGGTTTTGAGCATCAAATGTTGCTATTGTCCAAATAAATTTTATAAAATGTATACTATTTCTAGCTCTTTATATGTTTATTAAAACTTATTTTTTAAAAGAACCTTATTAAAAAATTGGGCCAGAGTAATATTTAGGTTTTACAGAAATAGTAATGATTATGTGTAGTGAATCTCCTTACCAATTTTTAAGGAATTCATTTGAATTGGCTTACTATTACTGTAGTAAGGAAATGACTTCTTAATGTTTGGTGTGTTTTTCCTTGAGAAGTACATTTTAGTTTTTTTAATTATCAGCCTTTTGCAACATAGTGATAAAATTGATAATATATTTGTAATTTATCGTATGATTTTTTTTGCACTATTGAACTCAAGTTCTGATAAAAATTGTTTTAGATCTAGCAAAACTATTCTAGGTTAATTACTACATGTAATTTTTATTCCAAACTATGGACTTTCAGAAAGTCTTCAAGAATAGTACAGAGAACTCCAATATACCCTTCACCCACATTCTCCAATTGTTCATATTTTACCATATTTAATGTAATTTTCTTCCCTCCTTCCCTCCCCCTTCCTCTACCTAGTCCTTCCTTCTCCCCATATAATTTTTTTCTGAATTGAGAATAAATTGTAGGCATAATTCTTCTTTATCTCTAAATACTTCAATGTGTCTGTCCTCAGAACAAAGACATTTTCTTATGTAACTGCATTATCATTATCAAAATCAGTAAATTAACATTGATTTAATAATGCTGTATTGCTATTGCCCCAGTTAATGTCCTTTACGGCATAATGGATAAAAAAATGAATGAATGAATAAATAAGAATCGAATTTGGTCCAGTTCCCAATTCAGCATCATGCTTGGCATTTAGTTGTGACGTCTCTTTATTCTCCTTTAATCTGGAACATTTCTTCAGCTTATCTTTGTTTTCATTTTTGCAGAGCAAATTACTTAGAGCCAATTTTTAATTTTTGAAGAGCAGATTACTTTGAGACTGTCTGTCAGTTTGTTTTTGTCTAATCATTCTTTGATTGGATAAGTATTTTTCTGGCTTATAACATGAAAGATTAAGTACGGTACAAAACTTTTTTTTTTCAGTATTTTATTGCGCAAAAATTTTAAAAAATCTTTTAAAACATATTTGGCGTGTACCATGCGAATTAGAAAAGAGCACAGTAAAGCCAGATGTGACATTTTAACTTTACTACTAAGAATAATTAACCTTAACATACCAGCACGAATAACATACAGAAATGTTCATTTCACATATGGGATACATTAAAATATAGAACTTAAAGAAGTGTTGGAGTGTGATTGGAGGGTTATTTTATGCAAGAAAAATATATAATCAGATAATTTCTCTATTTAAAAAATCTTCCTCTTCATTAAAAACATAAATGGTTCATGTTTGCCGGCGATACCTGCGTATTATTTAATCTCTGTATGTGGTATAAGTGTATCCTTTCTTTGGAGTCTGTGAAAATGTCCGTCAGGTGAGAGCTTGGTGATCTGCTGGCGTTGTAAGGTGCTCATCTATAGCCCATTGCCCTCCCCCTGGTCATGCACAGGTGTGACTTACGATGGGGTTACATTCCGATGAAACCACCAATAAAAACCCATCGAAAGCTGAAAATACCATTAACTCCGCAAATGCCTTGAATATAGTTAACGTCACTAACATCACAGCCTAGCCTAGCCTACCTTGGATGTGCGCAGAACACTTACATTAGCCTACAGTTGGGCAAAATCATCTAACACGAAGCCTATTTTATATGTAAGTGTTGAATATCTTTTGTAGTTTATAGAACACTGAAAGTGAAAAAGTGATTCGTGGGTGTCATTGTGAAGTCGAAGAATCGTTGTTGAACTGTGATAAGTCAGGGACCGTCTGTATCACCCTCCACCAATTCCCCCTCCCTCACATTGTGTTTTTGAGGAAGGAGAATTAAAGAAATGGTACACAGTGGATTTTTTTACGTTATAAAAGTCATGCCTATTGACTGGAAAATGCAGTCAAGCACACAAAGTAAAAATCGCTTTGCAATTCTGTGACTTCAGTGTCATCACTTGATATTTTTATGATTTTCTTGTCTACCTACATGGATAATATGTATCACATCCCAGGCACATATCCAATAGCTAATAAATGTCATGTCCTGGGCACAAGCGAAGACTGACATAAATCCCTCCCTTGTGGAGCTTCTACTGATCTGGGAAGGCAGACATTAAACAACGTATGAAAATATGTTGTTGAGGTTTCTGACATACTAGAAGTTGTGAAGACCCACAGGGTCAAACCCGGTTTCTTAGTCATAAATATTTTTGTGGTCCTACAAGATATTTTCCTAAGATACAAAATTAGCTGAATAGCATTCCATTATGTAAATACATCTTAATTGTGTAAATATATCTTAGGGTCATACATGTAGGTTGAAACCCAGTTTCTTAGTCATAAATACTTCTCTGTCTTACAAAATATTTTCCTAAGACACAAAATTAGCTGAATAGCATTCCATTCTGTAAATATATCTTAGTTGTGTAACTACGTCTCAACTTAGTGTCATACATGTAGGTTGTTTTTGAGTTTTGGCTATCGTAATTAAAAGTTAATATCCTCACAGTTATATCTTTGTACCTGATCACAATTAGTTTTTTAGGCCGTATTACTAAAAGTAATATTTCTGGGTTAAGCAATATGCGAACTGCAGAGGCTTTTGATAAGCTTTGTCAAATTAGCTTCCATAAATGTTGTGTCTTTTTATACTTTACAGTAGTGCAGGTATGTGACCATGTCACTACCCTTTCTGCTTGGTTTAGATATCATTAAAGAAAAGAGTGTAGCAATTTGATAATGTTTGTTGATAGATTAATTTGCATGTGTTTCACTGCAGGTAAGATTGAACCTTGCACTTGGAAGTTTATTCATTGTTCCACTCATCTTTCTTTTTGAGTGGCTTATTTACATTTTCCATTTGGTATGGGAATGTTCATCTTTTTGTTAATTTACCAGGGATTTGTGCCTTAAAGATAATGACTATGGACAAGGGCAAATGTTTAGAGAAATTGACTAATTATAGTGGAGTTATTAAATGTTCGCCCAGTCATTTATTTCTTTGCAGAGCCCCAAATCGGATATTGCACTCACTTCTTTATTTTTGTGGTCTTCTATGATATGTGCACAGACCGTGTTTTGTATGTGTCTCTTCACAGTATTTTGTACATTCTTACAAAAATTTTTATATGTTGAGGCTCAGAGATTACTCTTCTCGTGACTGTTTCCTGCTGCTTACCATAACCAACTGTTATTTCCTGTTTGAAAGACACACCTGTGCTGCAGATTAACTGCAGACTCAGGCTAATGGGCCATCTGTGTCCTTGTGTCCTCGTGGCTATTGGGCTGTTATTCGAGGAAGAAGGAAAGTTGGGCCATGGTGGTGGCCACTTGTGACTATTTTTTTGTCTCACTACAAATACAAATGTGCATCTTTTCTGCTGTTGAGGAGGGCAGGAAAGTAAAGAACTTTCACAGTACCCATTCAGCGGGTTCCCTATTTCTAATATGCTAAATAAAGATGGCCTTTTATTCTGGGCATTAAATGACAAAAATGCCAATGGAGAAATGGGCAGAGGAAGAGCTGGTCATTGCATTGATAGGGGGAAAAAATGCACTCAAAGTGTACATAAATGCGTATCCATGAGCAACACACAGAACACGTGTGCTTCAGTGATAGGAGCAGGCACACAGCACGAGAGGAGCAAGTCAAAAAACATTTATTGCATTTTGAACTTGAACTTTGACTTTTGAACTTGACTCAAGGCATAGTTCATAAGGTGCAGAATCCGGATAGAATAACAAGGTGATAGAAAATTAGCTTCTATTTTATGTCAGAATGCAGAGGTCCCTATACCAGTATGACTTCGTGAAAGATCTCAATAACATAAGCATTTCAAATGGCTTTTGAAGAACAAAATTTTCTTTAACGTTTTGCTGCCACAGAACTATGTTCTAAAAGCTGAATTTCAGTGTTAAGAGCCAAATTGATTAATAATGAAATGTCAAATGAAGTCTCGCAAACGTTTTTAATGATGATAATGATTTACGACTTGATAAGAAAGCTGAAAAGGAAGATGATTCCCATTCTGCAGTTTTTGTAATAGATGAAATTATCTGGTGAAGAATACGGTCTCCTTTAAAACAGGGTCAAAGTACACCAGGCGGGAAATGATTCCAGTTGATTAAAATTTTTATTCATATATGCAGCCAGCTCCTTATCTTGATTTTTCAAGTAGGAAAAAAAAAATGAGAATTTTAAGCTTTCATAAAATATCATGGGAATGTCAAAGTCAGTAAACATTAAAAAGCCAACTTGTAGATTCACATCAGCAAGTAACAATTATGAACCTTCCAGAATTGAAGCAAGTAGACACACTGAGTGGTTAGACCTACATGTGCTCACATAAGGACTATCTTTGTTTTCCACATCTTTTCAAGTTCAGCTTTGCCAGAAATATAAATAATCGATTAACAAAGTGATTTTCTTTTCTTTCAATTCTAAATTTAAAGAGGGTGGACAACTATGATATTTTTCAATGCCATTGGTACTATTTTGTATTTGAAACATCAACATTTGCCTGTACTTGATACTTTTATAACAGATTTTATGTTGAGGTAGTGCTGTTTATTCACCCACAGTCATTATTTAACATTCTTTAATTGTTTTGAACCATATGGACCAAAATTAAAAGGGAATTGAACATCTATGTTTATAGAGCAAAATATGTATAAAGATACTTTTGTATAATAAATTTGATTTAATGTCAATATTTTGATATGAGTTTTTGATCTTTATTTCTCCCCAATACACAGGTTTTATTTGAGCTACACTTGTTTTCTGGGAATATTTTAAATATAAGAAAGTTTTAATAATGAGCAGGCTTAGGCTTTCTTTGGACTTTGATGCTAAAATGTATTTAATTTGCATAGTTACCATAGCTATTGCCCATTTCTTTTCACCTTGTTCTTATTTTGCATTCTTTATTATATAGTTTTCATGTTTAAACAGATTAGCAATTTTCTTTTATTTGAATATTCCTCTCCTTAATAACTATGAGGCCATTTTTTGAGACGGTACAAAGAATGTCCTATCACAAGATGTTAACACTGAGTATTAGTAAATTAGAAATACCACTTTAAAAATCACATTACTATGGATTTGAAGATTTAAAAATTCCATTTTACTTGTATTATAATAACCTAAAAACAACACATCCTGATAAATACTGTACTTGCAAAACTTGATCTAATTGAAGCTTCTGAGATTGCATGCTAAATCCCCAAATTCATTTTTACAATTATTATTTTGATTTTGATTCTTATTAGAGAATTTCAAAAACTTGGTGTAGATTGCAAAGCTAAACACTGAATTCTACGTGTACTTTCCCTCACTTTGCAGTAGCCTTTTTTATTTGTGTAATTGAACATTTTTTACAAGCATAGTCTTTATAAAGGATCCATTATATTCCAGCCTAATGATGTACCATAATAAGTCCTAACCATTCTTCAATTATAATTTGATAATTCGAGCTTGATTGACTAAGTGCATGAGAGAAGAGAAGGCGGAATAGGTTTAGGACTGGATGAGGCGCATGTAGTTTTGATTCAGAGAGCCTGTGCCACACGTCTGTTATATGGTTGGAAATACTGAGCTTAAACTGGACTTCCAGGCTCAGTGGTTTGGAGATGGCCGTGTGGTGGTGGTTGAAGTCAGCCAGGGTGGGATTGCTGAAGAGGAGCTCCGAAGGCAAGGCCCTTCCTCTTGCGGAGTGCCACATTTCTTAATGTCAGAATATGTCATCTCTGCATTGCCTTAGGGTATCCATTCAGCTTTCATTTCTTCTTAGTTTTACGGGAGATGAGCAAGAATTTATACATCCTGAATGTGTTCTATTCTAGAGCAGTCGTCTTGTGCACTTGGTGACGGCAGTTGTGAAATTAAAGCTTGATTTTGCAAGTAACTAATAACTAATTAAAATTACTTGGATAATATTATGTGGGGTACAACATTGTGGAAAAATTTTCTCTGATGTTTTTACCTCTCCTTGATCTCATGGATGTTGAAGGTTAAAACTCTTCAGTGGCCCTCTGAACCTAAATACCTTTTTCTGATGACGTCATATCATCAGGATTTGCTGCTGTTTGTGAATAAAGAGGATACACCTATTAGTGAACATTAAACTATTAGTAACATTGGAAATTTGGAATGGAAAAAAAGGAGACAAATGAATTGTATTTATTTATTTGGACTCCAGTTGTTACTGTTTTTCTCCTGTGGCTCAGAATATATAAACAGACCAAAAAAGAAAAAAAAAATTCCACATCTCCAGGCATCTACGTGTCTTCAGTCTTTCCGCAGCATCTTTTCCCTGTATTTCTCAAATCTGGTTTAGGTTTGTTTTCATGTTGAAGTAAATGCTACGTAAAAATACTAACAGCTGGTTCCAGAAATCATCTGGCAGGCGTGCACAGGCACTGTTACGGATCGTGGCGTGGAACTTTGGTGGAAATATTGTGCCTGTTAAGATTAAAGAACTGCTGTCTTTAAAAATAACCGAGAGAAGGAAACATTGGAATATAACGTCCTGTGCAATTTTGTTCCCTATTAGAAAGCAGAAGACGAGGATATTGTTCTCACACCCGATGGCACCAGGGAATTTCTGACGTTTGAAGTTCCACTTAATGATTCGGGATCTGCCGGTCTTGGTGTCAGTGTCAAAGGTAACCGGTCCAAAGAGAACCACGCAGATTTGGGAATCTTTGTCAAGTCCATTATCAATGGCGGAGCAGCGTCTAAGGTGAGTCTGTGTCAACTTCAGCAAGCATACGCACATTCACAAAAACGTGTAATTTCAACCCTATTCCTATTTTGGAAGTGTATATAGTTAACTGACATTGTCTGGTGTCTTCACAATACCCCATTCATGGTCAACTGGGAGAAATCCCAGTGATGTGTCATTTGGGGATGCAGTCCCTAACTCCAGCTCTTCCGTTTTCATCTCACGGGGCTCCCAGCCTGTGTACTTGGTCTAGCTAAATGAAGATAATCTATGCAAAGACTTAGCGTAGGTCCTGGCACAGCCCCGGCATCTAGTAAACGCTAATCTTTTCCCCTCCTCTCCCCTGATGTGGGTCACTTATTCTATTTTTCAGCCTCGAGAAAATTTCCTGGCTGTTTGTTCAGGGAGCACCTCTCTGCAACTGTCTAATAGCCTTGCGCTTTTGCATATCTTGGGCTGTAAATAACCTCTGTGGGTGTTTCTGGAAGCAAGAAAGTAATCACTTTGTGTCCTTTGAATTAGTATGCTATTTTGGTAAACAGATTATGGTAATGACTTGATTTACAAGTGTATAAATGATTGAAATAGACACAGGCTACAATGGCTGCGTAGACGGTTATTATGCCAGCGTTCAATTGGGCGTAATCCATTAGGATTAAAGCCCCCACTTTTTTTCTGCTTTGTTTTAATTTTTTTTTTTTAATTTTTTCAACTCAAAGGAAAAGCAACTTCTTTTAGAGCAGACAATTTAATAAGACTTTTTTTTTTTTTTTTTTTTTAAATACCTGTTTTCTTCCCAGGATGGAAGGCTTCGGGTGAATGATCAGCTGATAGCAGTGAATGGAGAATCCCTGTTGGGCAAGACTAACCAAGACGCCATGGAAACCCTGAGACGGTCCATGTCTACCGAGGGCAATAAACGAGGAATGATCCAGCTCATCGTGGCGAGGAGAATAAGCAAGTGCCACGAGGTAAAAAATAAACACTAAAAAAACAACAAATGACTCACATCAGAAAGCGAAATAAGACTAAATTTCTGGCAGGTTCCAGACTTTACCTCAAATAACCCTAAATTATCTTTACTTGCTGTAGTTTTCTTGCTTTGTCAGTGGATCGTGATTTGTTTTCTTAATTCTGGGATCAGCATGTTCCTAAGTGGATGGCCAACTCGGCATAGAACACGAGGGTCTCTCTCCAAGGCACCTTTAGCTGAGTTCTCGTCTCGAAAAACAGGGCTACACGTTGTTTCTCAGAGCCAACACTTTCTCTCCTACTCAGCAGAGTTGTCCCTGGGCTGTGGCAGCCCCGGGAGAAGCAATCGCTTGTTCCTTTGTTTGTCTAAAGTGGGACACCTCTTACAGAGTCCCTAGTGGGGAGCAGCCTGGCTTCCTTACCTGTGGGCGTTCTTTTGTGAGATTATCAGTAGTGAAAGCTTCCTTCTCTTTCCCCAGCCTCTCCTTTCTCCGTCACTGTGGGGCTGTCTGTATCCTTTGAATGCCTGCTTTTTCAGTGACCTGTACTGCGTAGGATCCTGCTTTTGCTAAACATATGCTGCAGTGTGGAATTAGGAGTGAATAGGAAAACACAGCCATCCTCTCTTGAAGGGTGGGATAATCTATTTTCCCAAGTAAGCAAAAACAGACTTTGTTGTATAATGGAGCATTTGAAAGTTAAAAATAAATTATATATAGATTTGATAATACCGGAATCTGAATAAAGCTAAATTTCATATTTATGGTAAGTCATATGCTACCTATAGAAAATAGGTTAGACCTGACAATTTGCAAAAAAGAGCTATTGAAAACTCAGCTTTTTTGTTTTTGTTTTTATTGATGCTCAGACCCCCCTATATTAAAATTAACAAAAATTACTAGGAATTTGTACAAAGCTAAAATTATATCTAAATTGTTTAAGTGTTTTTTGTATTTAAAAAACCTCTGTTCAATAAACATGAAGTAAGCTTTTCAGGTTGTAAAGACTGCTCATCTGAACATATGATACAATAATATTTCTTAAAGAAAATGTGGTCTTGGGCTCAGTGGGTAGTCAAGGTAGAGGTGACCAATTTTGAAAGATTATTGACTGTTGATTTATTATTTGCCAAATGTGTAATGAGTTAATAGTACTTAACAAATGAATTTTTACAATAGCAAGAGAACAATGTAACCTTAACTAAAAATCTCAGCATAGGAAAGTGGGACATAAAAACATCTATTTATGTAAAATAAATATAAAAACTAAGCCCTTAGCGTAGGCTACTGGACTGATATTCTTTTTTTTTTTTTTTTTTTTTTTTTGTTGAGACAGAGTCTCACTTTGTTGCCAAGGCTAGAGTGAGTGCCGTGGCGTCAGCTTAGCTCACAGCAACCTCAAACTCCTGGGCTCAAGCAATCCTACTGCCTCAGCCTCCCGAGTAGCTGGGACTACAGGCATGCGCCACTATGCCCGGCTAATTTTTTCTATATAGATTTTTAGGTGTCCATATAATGTCTTTCTATTTTTAGTAGAGACGGGGTCTCGCTCAGGCTGGTCTCGAACTCCTGACCTTGAGCAATCCACCCGCCTCGGCCTCCCAGAGTGCTAGGATTACAGGCGTGAGCCACCGCGCCCGGCCTGGACTGATATTCTTGAATAATAGCTTTTATTCATTGCCAAAACATTAACTGACCTATTAATGTTAGTCTTGCGAAGGGGCTACATGAAAAATTCTCAACAGTAAGTTTACAAGACACATTATTCTTTATTAAGTCTTTTTTTTTTGGCCAGCTGAATAGTTTCACATTCCACAGAACAGTAGTCATTCCACAGGTGTTTATTGAGCATCCACTATATGTCAGAACATGTGTTAGATCCTAGAGACACAGTGGTAAATAAAACAGATGGGTTACCTTCTTTCATGGAACTTGTATCATCATCTTGGTAGCTTTAAAAACAAACTAAACTTTGTATTACCTTTTCAAACTTTTCTGATGCAGAAAACATTGAATGCTATAGGGGGACTTAAAATGTCATAAACGAACTGAAGATTAACATTCATTCATCTGATTCAGATTATCTCCTAGTGTTCCCCAAACAGTAATAAAACAAACCTACCCCAGCCCGAAAATGTTTTGATAAAAGGACTGATTTTATTCCCTGTCGCCCTGTAAAAGTACATGAAATTAGAATCCCCCAGAAATATCTCTCTGTGTCTCATTCACTTCTGCATATGAATTTATGTGAATGAAAATGATTTCAGCAAGGAAATAGCTGTAATCGACAGTAATAGACTTTAATATTCCATATTCCTTATGGTGTCATTTTTATACATTGCTGGTTATTACTATTTCTTAGGACAGAATAAGCTTATAAACCAATTATATCAAAAAAAATCTTATCTTGAGTGCTGTGCTATCTTTGTAATACTAGCAAGAAGCCTTTTGTACTGACAGGGTTTAACTAGAGTTACGTGACGACAGAAGGTCTCCATTCAGCTCTCCACGAGGCATAACGTGATTTTGTTGCTGTTGTACTTATATATTATAACTTTTGGAAAACCTTCTCCCTGAGTCTCTGGGAGGGTGTGGGTGAATTATATTATAGTAAATACTGATATAAACACAGGGCTCTTGCTGTCCTGAATGAAGCTCAAGCCAAAATGTGCTAAGTTTTCTTCTGGGTCCCTTAGCCATGCTTTCCAGTCTTGGACATTTGCACGGAGCTCTATTTTTCTGTCTCATCTTTACACCGAGGGTTTGCATACTTGATTTCAAGCTAGAGAAGATGAGTATATATAAAAAGAAAATCTTTTGTGCTTTGTGACATTTTTCCCTCCCTTACACGTGGAAGTGTTGTGTTATTATCTTACTGTGTTTTCTGTTATATTATCTGCTGACTCCCCTCAGAAGGTGCTGTCTTTTAAAACGCTGTGTTTTGCTGATAATTGTCCCTACACAGCACATTGGGGACATTTTCTGGAAGCCGTTTCTTAGTCTGTTTTGCTTGATATTTCAGGAGTCTCTGGCCACCACCTTATTCTCAGAATGTTTCCTTCTCTACTCTGTTTTTCTGCTGCCAGACTCTGGCTCTTCTCTCTCCTCTAAGGGTTCGTCTCTAGTTAGTGTTTCTCGAAGCCCTTCCTGGTCTGTTCCTTCTGTGCATGCTCTCTAGCCAGTCGCCACTCTCTGGTCATCTGTAACTTCCTGTGTTAGGTGCAGACCATCGTCCTGTTTCCAGCTCAGAACTCCACTGAGGCACCAGAGTCCTCTGTCCACCTGCCCAGGGAGAGATAGTCCCTGGTATGTCTCCCGGGCCCCTGATTCACAAGGCACCACACTCCTTCAGATGTAGAAGCCAGAGATACGAAGTCACCCTTGACTACTCAGATGCCTTCGCTATGCCCATGGCTTCTGCTTCTAGCATCATCTCTGCACTCTTCTCCCTCCCCACGGCCACTGCCCGCGCTCAGACCCCATCCTCTCACCAGTCCTCTGCTGCCGCTTCCCAAGGGATTTCTCTGCAGCCAGCCTTTCTCCCTCAATTCGTTCTCTCCCCTGGAGTCAGGCAGATTTTTCTACAAAACAAATTGATCATGTCACTCCCTGCTGAAATCCCTTGAGGAGCTTTCCATGTCTCTGGGATGGATGCTGGTCTCCATCCTGTGGTCCACTGGGACCTGCCTGATCAGCGTCTCTGGCCTCCAGCCTCTCCCTGTGCAGTCTCCACTCCAGCTATTCGGCACTCTTTGTCATTTCTCAGATGTGTGATGCCGTCTCTCACCTCCAGGTCTTCCACTTGAGTTCATTCTGTCTCTTGTCCTAGCGAAGACTTACACAGTCTTTAGATTGCTGTTTTCTCTCTCTAAAATACTGTCGTAGCCCTGTGCACTTGGCTCCATCCGGCAGCTGTCACGCTAGCGTGGTTTCCTTTTTTGATTTCCTTTCACTGGAATTGTAAATTCTGAGACCACCAGGACACCATCCATCTACCACGTTCCTATCTGCTTTTCGCTGGTGTCCAGCCTGGGGCCTGACGCACCAGCATGGACTGAACGGGGAGGGAGCCACCCTGGGGAGTCTGGAGTTTTTCAAAGAAAAAGAAAACTTACTTATTTAATACTATTAAACACTGAAGTTCTAAAACAGCCATCGGAACAAAAGTAACATTAAATTTGGGGGCAGTGATTCCCAATTCTCTTTGCTTTCCTTCTGTCCTTAGAGCTAATGCTTTTAATTACATTTTAAAACATTTCATAAGCAATTATTGTTTTTTTTTTTTCCTTCTGTTTTAAAAGGAACAGAAATGTCTTCCCCTTGTTTTATGCTCCTAAATGATGGTTTAGCTTTTTTAGAGAAACATTTTTTAAGCCCTGGCATTCTTTGTCATTGTTTCCATGTTGGAATACACAGAGCAAGGAGGGAAAAATTGGCGTCACTTAAACCAAAGGACACCTTTGTTGAGGACTTCGAAGGAGGGTGGAGGGGAGTGAGTGGAAACTCCTGGCATCGTTCTTTGGGCATTGAAAATAGCCTGTATATGAGAATTATGCTCATTTCACTTACTTGAAGGAAATTAATATTTGTAGAAATGACTGTAATTTAACATAGCATCCAGGCATTTCACGCTATCCTTGTTAGAAGTGATTTTCCATAAAGCCTTTTCTGGGTACCAGGTGAGCTTTTGTCTTAGACCCCATATGGAGGGATTTAGGCATCAAGCACTACTTTAAAATGAATTCTTTCTCTCGGTTTAATCCTCTTAGAATTAGAAAGCTAGGTTAGAATAGGAAGGGGGACTTAAGGTATCATTTACGGTTCTCTTCATTTTCTGTATTAAGGAATAAATGCCACGAGGTCAAATGATTTGCTTAATGGCTACAAGGCCAAGGTAGCAGCGTCATTTAGAAACGAGGTGTCTGTCCCTCTTACATAAGTGTGTGGATCTAAATTGACTGTGATTGTGTTGTTCAGGCAATTTCTGTGCCAGTTGTGATGGGAAGTAAGTAGCTTGCAATACATGCGCGGGCTTTAGAATCAGACGGAATCAGTTAAATTCTGGTTCTGCCACGGACTAACATGGCCAGGTCACCTCACCTGCCCGCTTCTTGCTGTTACCCCCCCTGGGGATGTGAAGGGGAAATAAATGTGGTCTTGCATGAAAAGAGAACGTGAACCTGGACCTAAATCTTCCTCCACTCTCCTCTTTGCCTGAGCAGCTTTATGTTTACCTGTCCTTTGCATGCTGGTATTTTCTATAATGTATAATTGCAATCTAGGTGAAATGCCTTTCAATTTCTACATCATGCTGGGCCCTTAGTTTTAAAGGCGTACTTCCACCTGACCTAGGATGTCATTGTAAGGAAAATGTGAGTCATTCACTTTTCTTAGGAATGAATTTATTAATCTAATTATTCCTCCAGTGCCTGCTCTATGCCAGCCGTGGGGATAAAATAGAGTATGCTCATAAAGACTGAAATATCGAATAATAAGGTCTCGCCAGCTACTAACTAGGATCCAGGCTTAAGTTTCCTGAAGGGGGTTAAAGCCATACCTATGCCAACTTTGCAAGTTTATGGTGGAGATGGTGGGCTGTATTTTCTTTAGGTGAAAGACATCATTCAACTCACTAATTGCACACTGAACGACAAAACGAGACTTTACTAAAACCCACAGAAATTGTATTCATCTTTTAAAAGAAACCAAGATTTCAACTTTTCCTAAGAAGGGAAGAATATGCCAAGTGTATAATGAAAAGCATATTCTCTGGATGATATCCAGCTTTTTGTCATTAAAGAGCATTTGTTGTTTTATAATTATGAAAGTAGTATATGATCATTTGAACATATTTTTAAAAGCATACTACGTTTACATTCTTTTTAGATGTAAATACATTTTATGGCTTTGTAAATAAAGTTAGGATAAATATTGATACACACGCATCTTTATTATTCACTTAGCTTATTATTTCCTTGGGCTAGTGACCACAAAGTGAAATAAAACAGCTTGGTCACAGAATCAAAAAGTAAGATCTTGTTTGGCCTGTGATAATACATTTCCAAATTTACCTTAGCAATAGACTGTATCACTCTATACACCTACCAGTGGGGATTATCTTGCTGCAACCTAGAGCCGTTTTTGTTCTTAATAGGTAGAAAGGCTTTCCTAGGGATGGAGCCCAGAGTTCAAACAACCGCTTCTACTTGGGACTGATCTAAGTTGGACGGAGGAAAATTTTTGCACGTTAGAACAACAGGCAGACAACAAAGTATGAATCGCAGCTCTGTTTACTGTGGTTTCTTCTTCTAGTTAAGATTATTTTTAATAAGGCGTTAATACGTAAGGAGCCCACAAGGGCGTGGGAGCAGCCCGGAGAGCAGAGACCGGCAGTTCTCCCAGGGCCACGGGCCCCGTCTCCTCCTGTGTGCTGGTTGTGCACCCTCACGCAGTTCTCTTTCTTAAGCTCAAGTTCTTGCAACAAAAAAATCATTAAAAGATTTAAAACAAAACCATGTATCCCAATCATTTTTTTTAAAGAAATTAAAAGGCATTGTATCTTCTGTTAAATATTTATGTAGTAGACTATTGATGTCTTCATTTAAATCTGTCTTTTGAGATGCAAATTAGACGTGGATGGGGAGGTAGGGGAGGTGGAGAATCTTTCCCATGAAAATGTTCAAGGGCTTTGGGTTTTGTTGTTGGTGGTTTTTTTTTTTTTTTTTTTTTTTTTTCCTGAACAGACATCTTATTGTTTTTCTCTAGAAAGCCCACATGTACTGTTTTCTTAATGGAATTTTTATTTGACTTTATAAAATTTTAAAATTGCCTTTTGGGATATTTAGGGATTTCTCATGAAGAAGCTTTATAAAGGTTTTATCATCTAGGAAACTGCAGCATTATAGAGTTCAATTAAATGTATTTCTCAAGCAAACTTGAGGATATGTCGTGTGTTTTCTGATATATTGTTGTATAACTAGCAGGACTTGTTTGTAGAGACTTACAGAGCAAGTCTTAATGTATGTATAGTCTTTAATGTATGCATTCATGTAGAAAACTCAAACACTCTCGTTCTTAAAGACATAGGATATTAGTTTTATTTGTTTTTTGTTTTTTACCTCCCCAGAGTATCTTGGAATTTAGGCATTATATGCTTTCAGAAACTGTTCTTTTATTTCTTTACATCAGAGACCTTGAATATTTAATTTACTTCTCAGTAAAGCTGTCAGTTGTAATCTGCAATTTAAAAAAAAAAAAAAAACCTAATAAAACAAATCCTCATTTCACAATTTAAACCTTATTGAGTCTAATTCACCAGCGCTGCGAGTTTATTATTCTCCTGCAGTTTGACGTGCCTCCAATTGTAATTGTGTTGACCCTTCAATGCGTGCAATCTCCCCAGCGCTTATCAAACTGGGAGAGATAAGTCTACAATTCGGAACTTCATTAAATATCTCATTTGTATTAAACAGATGATAGCTTCTAACAGAAATAATAATTTGCTCAGACGGAGGAAGCGCGACAGTTTTGTGGTTTCACATTTAGAATGAGCAGTCTTCTCTCTCATCTCGCTATGTTGTGCCGTAGCCCCAGCCCACCCCCCCCACGGCCCTCCCTGTCTCTGGGGGGAGCCAAAGCGTCACAGGAGATGAGGCCATGTGATTAACCTCAGAGCCCACACTGCGAGGATTGCAATGAAGTAGACTCTGCTCCCCCTTGAAGCAGATTCATTTCAAGGCTTTACTAACATAAATTTCTTATTCATATTATTTTTGTGAACAACATGACTTAGAACACACAGCTAGCTGTTTTCAGGAACGCCACATACCATTTTAATTCATGGTCATAGGAATCAACCTGTATTCTTTTCTGCTTATTTAGTAGATTGTATATGTTTGTGAAATACTCATACTAATACCTGTGTGTGCTTCGCTGTCTTATTTCCATATTGTTCTGTGTACTCTTAGAGGGCTTTTCTCAGTTACTGTCTCATACTTGAAGATGATAGTAAGATAATACTATGATTATGCTTAATTTCTAGCAGAAGAAATTTAAATTTGGTGTATAGCTCAAGACACCTGAGCTGACAAATGGAGTCTTCGTGTTTTATAGAGTAGGAGATAATTCCACCCTCACACACGCAAGTTCGTGCTAATTGTTAGATGTATTTACATACTAGAAGTATTAATATAAAAACTATAGCCCACCTCCAGCTTCCATTCTCGTAAAGCATGCCTTCTGCAGAGCAATGCCTCGCAGAGAATTTGGGATTAAACTATAACTTAAATTGACTTAAACAGACACTAACAGTCAAATTAAAAAAATAAGCAACAAGGGCAGATTTTCAAGAAAGCTCTTAATATACATATTTTTCCTCCAGTGGTTGAAATCTGACAGAACTTCATGGGAGGCACAGCGTACCGTGGCATAGAAAGTTGGTCATTAGGCAGAGCTGTCACCACAAATTATTTTGGTACAGGGTGAAAAGTTCTACTTCATTTGGTACCCAGTTGGAGACAGGCCTTGGGCAAGTTGTTATAATTCCCCCATGCTGCTCATGGGCTTCCGAGCACTGATTTTTCCCTTGCCCCCCTTTCTCGTAGCTAAAGTCACCTGGGAGCCCCCCTGGACCTGAGCTACCCATCGAAACAGTGTTGGATGACCGAGAGCGGAGAATTTCCCATTCCCTCTACAGTGGGATTGAGGGGCTTGATGAGTCGCCCACAAGGAACGCTGCCCTCAGTAGGATAATGGGTGAGTCAGGTAAAACTCTGTTCATCACATCTTTTATGCTTTCACTGGTTTACTGAGAGGTTATTAATGTCATACTAATGTAAAGGAGGCCAGTGTTTTCCGGAGGATAAAGGACCAGGTTCATTATAATCATTCAGGAAGTGTTAATGTGAAGAGAGTAAAATCAATACATTGATTGATTAAGTGCCTTTGAGATCCTGTAACATGTGGGAAGAAAAAAAAAAAAAAAAGGGAATCCTAGAGAAATGATCAAGATATTTGCAGCTTGTTTGAGATACTAAGTGAAGCTGTGATTTAAAAAAAAAAAAAAAATCAAAATTTAGTGGTGTATGGCAAGAAGGATTCAATTATGTATCATTCACAAGTAACACTACTTGAGCAGAGAGGGGAAAAATATGTATATTCATATATGGACACATGTATAATGCAATATTCACATTTATTTGGTTTGTACTTAACAGGGTGTTCCTCTGTTTTAAGTGTATTTCTGCTTTTTCAAAGCCTTAGTTTTAGAATCCTGAAGCTAGTCTTCTGCATCCTTTGTTTGGATTCAATGCCATCCTGTCTGCATGGCCCCCAGCGGGTAATGAGGTTATTAGCACTTGCTCTGCGCCAATTCAGCTTCTACTAACAGATCTCGTTAATAAAGACTTGCTTTGCCACCGGAGTGGTTGGATGTACCGAGTTGCTCATCTTGAGATTATCTTGTGAGAGTTCTCACGTTTAAAACACAAGAGGCTGTTTTGATTAACATAATACCTGACATCACACAGTTTTATTGCTGGTACTTTTTGCAAGGCTCTCATATAAAGTACAAACTCTAAATTTCACTCCGTTTTGAGTGCATTTAATGCAGATTTCGTACAATTCAAGTTTCCGTGATGGAGCCTTGTTGAAACAAGAATTTGTTTCATTTATCAGTGGATGTTTCTGGAAAGCCTTCTATTGGCAAGACATTGTACATACGCTTTTGCTGTAGACACACACAAAGATGAGTAAGGAACAATCTCTGCCTTCAAAGAACTTTCTACTGGGCATGATAGGAAAATTAGATAAACATGTCTAGTAGAATTTTCTGTTGTTCTTCCTCTAATCCTTCTGGCTTTCTAGTTTGAAAACATTGCTAAATGCTCCATTTCTCATCCTGTTGAATGTAGAGCTTAGACATGCCAGCTCTCTGGTTTTACTTTGTCAATGTTTTCCTTTTTACTTGCTTGGCCAAAGTAAACGTCAGGGAAGGATGCTACACCTGTTGGGTTGAACACCTGTCGGGTGAAAGGCATCGTACAGAGTGTATCCCATGGAATCTTTGCTTTTTACTTACCACTCTCTTCACTGCCATTGGAGTTTCCATATTTTCTTGGCTTTGGTGTAAAACTGTATCCTTTTTTTTTTTTTTTGAATTGCTGAAATTTCAGACCCCTTGAGAGAGAGTAAGAGTGTGCATGTGTCCCTAGATCTGTGTGCATACAAAGTGATACGCTGTAATTTCCCCTTTATTATAGGAACGTAGGACTTGCCATTCTGAATCAGACCATTGGTCCACCAGTTCCTGTAACCTGCGTCCTGCCTCCAATCCCTGATGCTTCAGAGGAAGGCGAAAAACTAACACTAAAAACCAAACCAAAAAAAAAAAAAAAATCCCAAACTTCACCTAGTGACCTTTTGCAATGCTCTAAATATGGGTTGAAGAGTCATTCATTTTCTCCATAGTCTGTTGCCCTGATTTTGTTAGCTGTGGCTTCGTTAGTCCTCTTCAGTTTGCATTATGGTTGACGTTGTTTCCCCTGCCTTCTGCTAGATTTGTAATGAACTCGTAAAACTCCAGATGCTTCCCGGGGGCAGTAACATCCCTCCCAGCTCTGCTCGGTGACGCATGTGCCCTTTTGCTACTCTGGGCAGGGTGGGTGGTGACAGACACATTACTGTTTGCTGCTAGGCCAAACTGATGTTGTATGACTTGGATGTTTTCTTGAGAATTTTTTTTTTTTTTAATGTGTTGCACTAGAAACTAGCACAATATAGTTTGACCCTGAGAAATGTATATTTTTATGACTTATCTTATGTTTTGCAATTTGAGAATTCCTCAGTCTTGGTCAGTCCTTATTCTAGTATCATTGGCCCTGAGAATCAAATCCTATTTGTGAAGTTAGTTGCCACTGAAACTTAGAAATCCTGTACAAAATGTTACCTTGCAACAGAATGCCAAAACGAAGTACCAAAGATATTAGAGCATTGCATTTCCATTAGCCTAAACCTTCACAATAGTATTTATTCATTTGCACAGTATATCTAGGTGCATGGAAATTTCTCAGACCAGTCCTGATACATTAATGGTTATCTTCTATCCATTTAAAATCACTCATGTGTAGACAGTAGTGGAGTTGGCGGCATTTACTGCATAATCTGCTATGTTACATAGTGAACTTTTATTGAAATTCCAGCTGATGATGTTGAGAAATAATTAATTTTATGTGAACAGGGCAGATCACATAGGATATACCCTATATATATATATATATATATATATATGTGTGTGTGTATATATATATATGTATATGTATATATATATATATATATATGTATATATATATATATATAGGACTCTAGACCAAAGGGAGATTTGAGGCTTTCTGACTCATTTCTTTGGGAACACATCCCAGGAGAGAAGCTTTTAAAAAATGTACCAAAAAAGGCGACATTAGGGTTGGGAGGATGTCAAATGTCATCAGTCACACTTTCCCAATCCACAGATAAAGGACTAGTGGTCCCATGATATTTTTTGTTTTATATTGTTTTTGGCTATTTGCTATTTCTAAAAATAACCCTCTCTGGAGAATGCTGAGGTCACATCATAAAGTGTCAGCTACACTTGGGGTGTTCATTCCTTATTAATGTCTATTTGTAAGTATCCACTTCTTTAAGAAAAGGCATTCGACAGTCTCCAGAACCTACTCTATGCTGGCAAGCCCTGTGATCTAAAATTCAACGAAGTTAAATCTTTGCAAACAGCCTTAGAAATCATGTACTCCAACCTGCTTATCTTACATTCAGGGGAGTTACAGAGCAAAGAAATTAAGTAACTTGAGTAAAGCTACACAGTTTCTGTGTTCGTGAACCAAAATTTGTATATATGTCTTCCTGAACTGTCCTGAGTCCCCCATGAGTTGAACCTGATCGATCTCCTTAGCTTTTGGTGGGGTCAGCCAGGATGATGACCAACGGCAGGATTTCTCCACATGTCGTCTGTTTTGACAGTATTTCTACTCTACTGGGTTTTTATAAGAATAGTCGTGGACATTCATCAAAAAGGAATCTGTAGTGAGCTTACATAGGATTCTTCCTTTGAAAAACGTTATAAGTATTTTCTAATTGTTGGTCTATCTTAACTAATAAAACAAGAACAGTAATAGACATAGTTAATTTAACCAACATACCCACTTTATGAAATATATGACAAGTTGACATTTATGAGCATGGAACCTTAACTTCTCCCCAACCTTTATAGCTGAAGAATTTTTTCTGTTTAAAACAAAACTGGGATCTGTTGTATCCATTGTAGAATTTATCTCAGTAGTTTCTGTATTCATATATACGGTGAGTTTAAAAAGTAGTTATGTTTAGAATATTTTCATCTTGTTAGAAAATTGACATAGAAACTTGGAACATTAATGTCATTTTTGTCATGAGTCATGTCACTGGCACAGTTCTCCTCTGGTACCGTGTGTGGTGTCATGTTTTATGTGAATTTACCAATGAATAAATGTTTGGTCAACAATCATGTTGTATCTCATTGTTTCACTCCTCTTCCAAATATCGACTGGTTTACTGATTAGTTTGTAGGGGTTGGTTAACTAGTTGAGGATGGAGTTTATCTGTCAAAAACAGACCAAAGCCTTCTCAAGTCGCTTGTAGGGAGGTAACACATTCACGATATGCCAAGTAGTAGCAAACCTAATTGACAAGTTACGGCATGGTCTGGATGGAGTTCGGTAGCCTATGTAGTTAGGTGGTTTAGTCGTCCACTACTCCATATATTCCTGGAGCCATATCCCCGAACTGTATTCCTGCCAAACATGTTAAGAATTAGAAATGTGTTGGAAAATGTGAGTTCTCCCATCTTGTGAAATATACTGGCCACCTTAATCATGGGTGAGAAAAATGCCAAACTGTTGTCTTACTTATTAGGGTGATTTCTTGCCCTTCATTATATAGAAAATTCTGGATCACTGAAGGTACCTTATGTCTACTCAGAACAATACGTTGTAAGAAAAGGATTATATCAGTCGTTCAATGTTCCATATTGTTTATTAAGCTGTGTCTCAGAATACATTGTTGAAAACCAGAAGTTTTAGTTTTTGTGTTTAAAGATGTATGTACTATGATCCCACTGTAATATTTCCTTCCAATAAATTTGCCTGATGGGGACTGGGTATTTCGTGTTGTGACAAACGTCATCAGTGGTGAGTTGACAGTCAAAGGTATCCCTGGTTCTGTAATTCTGTATACTTCTGGGGGGCAAAAAAGTATATCTTAAGAAGGAAATGTTTCTTGGGCTAATAATTCTAGAATGTCCTACCTTATTTATGAATGATAATTTTTGATGAATAGGTGTTTATACTAATATTCTAAAACTCTACTAGAAATGAGTGATTTGAATTCAGGAAAGGGAGATGCTTGATTTAATTTACATTTTTAGCATGAGCTGCTAGTTTTCATAGGTTGTCAAAATGGTGCATTTGAAATCCAAGTAGAAAGTTTTTTTAATAAAATACTGAAAAGAGGTTTCAGTGAACATGTAGTATTTCTACAGTAAGATTATTGATGCTAAATAATGAATACAGTTGAAATTCCCAGCAAGTTTGCTTTTGTGGTTTATCCTGGAAACGTATGTAGCAACTTTAAACAACTTTTGCTCCTTTGTTGAAATGCCCAGAAATATGTATATTTTTAAAAAATCCTTCAAGCTTGTTTATTCCATCCCCAACATTCTTATGAAGGTTTACTTTTAAAATGAAATCTAAGACTCATGTTATAATGTTAATAAACTCTCTCTACATTGCTGCTTGTGCTATTTTAAGAAATATAATAAATGAAAAGTGCACCTTGTGCAACGTGGGGGAAATGTCTTGGGGGAGAGCAAGCCTTTTATTTGGGTAGAAACCGTATAGCTGACTTAACAGATTTGGAAATGAAACTGAAAATGAGTTTTCCTATCCTCTTGCAAAGTGGACCGGGAAACCGTCAGGCCTCCTTGCTTTGTTGGGAACTCAGGCCCGTGGCCCACACCATACCATGGCACGCATTTCTGTGAGTCTGGGCTCTCAGAAGATACCCGCGTGGACCAAAGCCTTGTTGACACATTCTTGCTCTAGAGGATGCATGGTACAAGATTTGGGGAGGAAGCTAGAAGAGCTATAGGAGATTTGGGGGAAAAAGATGTCATCATTTGGACCCCAGCTTTTATCTTTAAGGACTTGTGAGGACCTTGAAAACCATAATTTTGTTGCAAGAAAGATTGTGAAATGTTAAACGCCTGTCATGTTGGCCCAAGAACCTGAGCACATTTTCCTGCAAGAAACTGATCAGTATACACAGTGCTGGATCTTCCCAAGAACACTAGGTCCTAACTGAATGAATCAAAATCTGCAGGTTCCTTGGTCATGGGCCAGGAAACCTCTGGGGAATTTTTTGATTCAAGATCACTTCTGCATCTCCTGGTTCCCAGGACTTGATTCTGGGTAATACTCATCTTTGAAGTGTCACCTGAATGCACTGTGGACTTTTCTCCATATGCATTTAATGATGATGGTAGCTGATTTTAAAATAAATGTCATCATTTATTCCACTAGAAAAAAATCATATTCCTCACGCAAAACCCAACTCTGATATTAACTTTTGTGAAGATTACCAGGAAATTACAGCACGAGCGAATGGCTTCTGGAGCATCACGTGTACCACCATACAGTTACCACTGCTTACATGATACGTTTATGTCTTTCTCTCTCACTAGGGTGTGAGCTCTTTAAGGACAGGGGTTGATGTCTTACAGTACCTGCTATGTGGTAGTTGCCTGATGATTGGATTGAATAAATGATGGAGGTTAATAGGGCTTCCTTCTAAATTTCCTGGTAAAAGTTTTCAAAGGATGTTCACAACTTTAGGTTGTGTGTAGCATTTCCACATTAGAAGACATTCTGGAGATCGTCTTTGGCTTTAGGACCCTTAAAACCGGGACAGTTGCGTGCTGTGCCCTGAGCTACACAGCTGTAGCATCAGAGGTAGGAATAGACTCGAGGTCTCTGTGTGACAGTCCGTTATGAAAAAATAAACGCACTAAATTCTATTTCGTTCTACCAGGTTGAGCAGATATGTGGAAGTTTAGACTTTTTCTAATACAGTGAAGTATTTAAAATTAATAGAATGCTTAGATCGATGTCTAGCATTTCTCTCTTTTTTCACTGGACAGGTAAATACCAGCTGTCCCCCACAGTGAATATGCCCCAGGATGACACTGTCATCATAGAAGATGACAGGTTGCCGGTGCTTCCTCCGCACCTCTCTGACCAGTCCTCTTCCAGCTCCCACGACGATGTGGGATTCGTGACGACAGACACTGGCACGTGGGCCAAGGCTGCGATCACCGATTCAGCCGACTGGTAAGCTCGGGAGTCCAAGGTCGGAAAATACGAGTTAAATACCATCACGTTTTTATTTTATGTTTAAGTGGCTTATTGACTGAGCACAGTTAATTTTTTTCATAGAAATGTTTTTGCAGTTTTTATGTACTTAATCATCACTTTTTAAATAAAAGATGACACCCGAACCCTGTAAACATGCCCAATAGTTTTAACCTTCAAGGTCTGTAGTTAGGAATTTAACTAAAACAATGACGACGAAACTACCACCAACCAAAAACCCTACTCGTTTGTTTTTAAGTTTCACTATTTAGGATTTAGTTTAGATCTGCGTTACTTTGATGAATTGTTTTTCTATTAAATAAAAAAAAAAAGAATTCTGGGCAGATCTGTAAGTTGATTTGTAACAGATGACTGACAACACTAAGAGTTGATGTGTTCTGAGAGTGGGAGGAGGCTTGTTGTAAAGTTTTCTTTTTCATGTGCCATAACTATACTGTTTAAAACGCTTAGTAATTACGTCTAACATGAAGTGACTTTTGAGGCAGTCTTGCACTATTTTTTTCTTCCTGTGTCTTTCAAAATAGAAGAAAGCATTTGGTATTATTGAGCTGATGTGTGGCTCATGAGTGTGGGTGGGCCTTAATCTGCAGGCCCAGTAATTATATACATGAATAAGCAAAGGGAAAGCTCCTCTTAGGGACGACCTCTCGAGGTTGTAGTGATAATTAACACAAACCACGTGAAGTATTGCACCAGGCTTTCCTTACTGCCCTTTCTCTGGGGTCTTTTATGAAAACATCAGCAAAATTACATTTAACTGTTACGGCATTGTTCCTTTGCTACTTAACTGTTTTCTGCTTCCTACTCTTTCCCTGACTATATCGACATTAAATATTAGATAAGAGGTATCGAGGGGGCTGGCATTTTTGTGTTAACCTTTTAGTGATGCTCTTAACAAAAGCCTCGTACACCACTCCTCCATTCTGTTCCCCCGCTCCTCATCACGAACACAAAAATACAGTTCATTTATCTATTAAATCTGCAGATGTTCTCTTGGAATAATCTCACCTGTTATTTGAGCCCTTGAAAAGCTCATCTCTAGCTTTTCATTTCTTTCTTTTTTTAATTCTCTTTTTGAAAACACAGGATTTAGAAACAGAGCTACACTCAAGCTCACATGATAATAGCCTATCCTTGAATGAGTTTTTTGGTTAAACGTAAAGGGGACGACTGCAATACAAAGTAAAAACCCATTTGAAATCTGCAGATGCTGGTAACATTGCTGCGGTTTCCAGCTCTTTCTGAAAGTGAAAGGAACAGCAGAGAAAGTAAGGATTAGATCCACGCGGTGTTCATTTTAGGGACAAAAGCCCTCGAATCTCCACCACGGTGAGGAATTGTAGAGGTGGTCCGAGGAACAGATCTGTTTGGGGCCTTATAAAGCACCGTATTGGTCAAAATAAATAAAATAGCTGGCAGGGATAGAGTGTGGCATTAATTTCCCTAAGGGGGGATTTGCAAAAAACGGCGAGGACTTGTGTGATTTTGCTGTGTTGAACAGCGGGCAGAGGAAAGAATATGAATGAAGGGTTATCCAAACAAGAGTGGCAGCTGTTCTGAATCACAGCAGAAAATGTAAGCTTTTCCAACCTGACAATATCTCCCTAATCCTTGATGAAAATGTTATGAAAACAAAAGGGCAATAAGACAGGATTAATAACTGGAATTTTAATAACATTAGGGGTCAGGATGTGGTTACATTCTTTAAAGAATCAGCTGTCGGTCCTCCCGTCCCACTTGCTAAATATTCCTAGTGTACTGTTTACCACGTCTGAAATTAGTTTAATGGGAATATTGATAGGGGAGAACTCATTATGTCGTGGTTAACGGATATTTAGTTATTTTAAGACTCTTATTAACTCTCAAACTCATTTGACGTTTTAGATTGTGTATGTTTACAGTTCATTGCACAATTGTGGAAAGCTAAATCTGTCAAATGGCTAAACTTCTTATTGGTCAACTAAGAATATACTTCTTTCAAGCCATTAATTGATTGAGGGGACATGAACAACGTGGTTAAGAGGAAAAGAGGTGTAACAGCAAATTCTAATCTTAATGGCAGTATAGTTTCAGAGGATTTGTAAAAATATGCCAATATGTGGTTTTCAAGACAACATTGATAGCAACACTTTGTATTTCTTTGAAAAATATTTTACCAGTAATTTTTATTAAAAATGTATGTCACATTCATTCCATCTACAAGTTTGATGCATTATTGGAGTTGAGATTTTAAAGTATTCCATGGGATATAAAAAAAAAAAAACAGTTGATGAGCATGTGCAGAGTGAAGAGATCCACTTTCAATATATAAAAGAATTACTCTAACTGGGAATATATAACTTAGAGCTTACTGCTGTAAAATTGGGTCATAGTTCTCATCATATGGATTTTAATTTCTTACTTTAAGAACTGTTGGTTGACAGGGGTGTTTGTGCTCTGGTAATTAATAAGCCATATATAGCAAAGCATAGTAGTATTTAAAGAGACATCTGAAGAAGCTTCAAGCAAGACATACCCTGCTTCTTCTTGGAGTATAAAATTTATTCAAAGTTTCAGAGAGGAAATAGGATATATTAAAAATGAAAAGATTTAGAGTAGAATGCAAAGAAAGTAACATTTATTGAGACTAGAACGTGGTGTTTTACAAAAATATAAAACAAAGTTGTTCTTGCCTTGGCCTAAACTCCTGTAGGATCTCTTTTCTTTTCTCTGTATCTGAGCCGGGACTAGGATGGTGCCAGCAAGGTACCTGGGGGGAGGCAAAATTTAAGGTCGGGGTCAGCCATGAGGTCTTGAGTCTGCCTTCGCACGACCTTGAGGGTAAAAGCTTCCTTCAAGTCTGAGCCCTAGGCACCTACTTTGCCTTACCCGTGCGGCTCTGCTCTGTATTTGGTGGAAAAGACTGAGGAGGAGTGTCCAGTGGCTTTATGTGGTGTTAGAGAACCCTAGATTTCCATCACTCTACTGTGTTGTATTACTCTGATAATTTGTGATAGTCTTCCTTGGGTAATCACTTACTTTGCTTAATGGTTTGCAGTTTACAAGGGGCATTTACCTTGTGAACGCTCTCATTGCCTCTCGTAAGATGGGTGAGGCAGAACATTTCGGGTTACTCGACCCAACAGCAGAGCTTTTTTTTGCTCGGCATCCTACTTTTCAGAACTTTTGGCTTGGCTCTTCTTAAAGAGCCAACTATCATTTCATGCATAGTAAATGGCAGCTAAAGTTCTGATGTGCATCCAAACCAGATCGCTCTCCTTTTATCAATATGAATGGTAATTCTCACAAGGCTCTAAGTGGTTAGAGAAGCTTGCTTCCACCAGAAACGTAAGGAAGGCTGTCACAAGTTCAGGGAACAGTAGAAGTGGCCTCCAGGCATTCTTGGTATGTTTAGTTACAACAGCTGCAGAGGGATGTTCTCCTACCTAGCCGGATAGGCAAGGTGGCTTGAGTCTGGTACAGGAGAGCTGGGATGCTTAGTTACTCAATGTGCCCAGCACGGAGAAAGCCATTTATTTTCATAGTACGAGCTGTGCTCTGAACACCTGATAGGGCTTTTGAAAGTGTTCACAGATTTTTTACAAATAGGAAGGATTCTGTGTCTTCTCCTGCCACTTGCATTGGAAAGACACTGCAGCATGTAGCCTCCTGCCAGTGACAGGCCATATGCTTCCCTACCATCTCGGCTTGAGCCACTGTGTTGGTGTCACCCAAACCAAATGTCATCTAAACTTAGCTATGCTTTTCCTGACTCACTCATGCACTGTTCATTCTCTCATTTGTGCGTCCTCAGCATCTGTTTCATACTTCTGGGTTAGTATTTTCCATATGAGCGTGTAGGGAAACAGGGATCTCTTCTTCTATTATTTTGACCTACGTACCCAGCACAATGCCTTAATCAGAATAGATTCTGATAAATGTCTGTTGAATTGATTTCAGCTGATTACATTATTTCAGAGGAACTACACCCTCATGAAACCACATGTCATAAAAGTGTTCTGTTTCTTTTTTTCTTTTCTAAAGCACAAGATTAAAAAACATAGAAGAGGACGAGAGCACATCCTTTTTAAAACTTCTATGGAATTGCAATTTATATGGTCACCTATTTGCTCCTAATATTTGCATATAGTAGATGATAGGTTTCCTGAAATAGTCAATCTTTTTAATATCTGAAAAATACCAGACTCATTTTTTTCTGATCACTGAGAAATAATGGTGTATTGTCAAATAGAATGAAGAAACTGAGAGGACATTAGAGAAACAGCAAAATCACATGGAGAAAGAGTTACTCTACATATTAAATCAATTTTGTATTTGCCTATCTCCTTCTATACAGCCACAGTTTTTTTTAAATGGGCTTCATTTATGTTACTTAGTTTAAATTTTTTTAAGGACTGCACATACACACACACATTCACACACTCAGATAAAAACTTTCCTAAACTGGAGAATCTCCGATTTTTAATAAATATTTTTATGTTTTATCTTTCTCTTCACACCAGCTCTTTGAGTCCAGACGTTGATCCAGTTCTTGCTTTTCAACGAGAAGGATTTGGACGCCAGAGTATGTCAGAAAAACGCACAAAGCAATTTTCAGATGCCAGTCAATTGGATTTCGTTAAAACACGAAAATCAAAAAGCATGGATTTAGGTAGTGAGTACAATCTCCATGAATCTTTATCTACATAAGGTTTAAATGCTTTCAGGAGAAAATTGATGGTCTCGAACACATGTCTGTTTACTTTGAGCAGTAGAGAAAATAAATGTGAAATGTGGCGATTTGGCAAAAATTAGTTTTCCTCTGAGTTTGAGATAACTGTATCCCTCATACGTGGCATGTTTACATAATATGCAATATGTTAATATATATGTTTTCTTATGAGAAAGGAAACAAACACATGTGCATATCATGCTATATTCATGTATCTTCATTTAAAAAAAATGTTTTCACACTTTGGCTATTTTTAAACCAATTTCATCAAAATTGTATTTGGTTGGTTGTGGGATTTTTGAACTAGAACAAATTTTGGAGAGAAACCATTATCTCAATCCATGTCTAGAATTCAGTGACTTCATGATATCTTCCTTTCATTGCTATTCTTTAAGGTTTATTTAGTAGAAACTCTTATGTTTTGATAATGAAGGCATTTAATTGAAGTAATAATTTGAGAGAATATTTATTATAGTGACTATTTGAGAGCAAATGAGAGGAGGAACATAATCATAGTTCAATCAAACACCAATCAGGTAGTATCTCTTTAAATCCAAATCCATAGAAAAAAATTAAAATAATATATCTGTAAACTGAATGACGTGAAACCTTTGTTAATCAACTGTAACTTATGCTGTTCTCCGGTGGCTGTTTGTAGTCCAAGACTAAAAGCATTAATTTATCATATGCATAAAAGAAAAATTTGGCGATGCATTGACTTGGCTAATGATGATATGCTAACATATAAATAACACACATGTCTGTGAAATGAAATGACTGGCATATTGCATGGAGACACTGCTTCCCCCTCCCCTTTATTTATTTATTTTTTGATTACGAATGTTTGCTTGATATTTCATATTATTTGCATGAAATATTACCTAAGAATTGTCACCTAACTGCAAAGATCTGGGACTGGTTGAAGCATGCTGGATTATGGGAACTAACTGGGCTAACCGTTATACATTTACCTTTTAACAGTAGCTGACGAGACTAAACTCAATACAGTGGATGACCAGAAAGCAGGTAAGCATGGACAGTCAGACCGTTGCCATAGAAACCATGGCCCAAGGAGCTGATCACAGTTATAGAGCTGCCAATCATGTTCCAGTAAACATAAATATTCCAGTCTCACCCAGATGTTTTCATGGTGGGAAATCCAATTGTATTAGAAAAGAAGAAATTTCCATTAGAAGAAATTTATCAGTGGTGTACATCCTAAATGGAACTATAATTTAGTGCCTCACAGATGCTAAAAACAACCTAGATTTTCTTAATTCTATTTGGGTAGGAATGTTTTGTCACAATTAAAAACAAAAATCCCCAAAATATTATCTCTTATGGTAGCCTCCTATGTTTTTAAGTCATCTATGTAATGTCTAGGTTAATATCCACAATAGGATTCTCAACATGGTGATTTTGATAGATAAGAATGCCAATATAAATATTTTTCACTAAATTACAGTGTGCAGTGCTGCTATCTTTAATCACTCAGAAAACCTTGGTTCTTTTTCAGATGCTGGAGTTAGCTGATAGTTAATCTGACATTGGCATAGACTCTATAATGCTCATGGCTTCATATCTTAACTTTGTGAACTTGTTTTAAATTCATTGCTTCTAAAATACTGCTAAATCACTCCATAGAAACAATGGATTATATCAAACTGGGTTTTGCATTATAGTGGATTTTGCTTTTTGTGTTATAATATGAAAATAATCAGAGGAAAGTCTTTAAGTATAAAGTAATGGGCTTTGTACAATTGAGGATTTATGATTTATTATTGCATGTTTGGAATAGTGTTTTAATTATTCCAGATCCAGTATGATGTAGTTATACCACTTAGCACTAATTAGCTTCAATTCACCTCTTTAACCTGCACTAGTAATTAGTTTTAGCCTGCTTGAAAAATGTGTATCCCACATACATATGTAAAGATTATTGTGGACATGGCTGGAATTACCATAGTCTATAGTGTATAAGATTGATTGTAAAAATTACATCTAATAAATCATCAGATTAACTGTATGCAAGGCAATTAACTATAGCCTCAGCCCTTACTAAGTAGTTATTGTTGTTATCAAACATAAAATTCACTGAAATTCTGAAGCCAGGGCTAAAGAAAAACATTATTTGATAGTTCACATATGTAAAGCAGTAATTAGATTTTGGAGTTAGTGATATTTAGTTCTTTTAAAAAACCTAACCCCTGCCCAGGTTAAGGTTCATAAGAACCGAATTGAACTGCTCGGGTTAAAGGACGTGACTTGATGTGCTCGGCCAATTAGGTAACATAAGAAAATATTTAATTTAACCAGCTTATAACTACTACAAGTTAAAGGACAATTTATTGTGATTTAAAAAATAATGACGGCATCCAAATTTTTTTTTTTTTTTTTTTTTTTTTTGAGACAGAGTCTCACTTTGTTGCCCGGGCTAGAGTGAGTGCCGTGGCGTCAGCTTAGCTCACAGCAACCTCAAACTCCTGGGCTCGAGCGATCCTCCTGCCTCAGCCTCCCGAGTAGCTGGGACTACAGGCACGCGCCACCATGCATCCAAATTTTAATTCAGACCGTTACATAACATTCATGGCAAGAAGGCAAATTCCATAATCTAATCAAATTGTGTGGTTTTTATGTTTTAAAATGTTAGATTCTAGAGAAAAAGACCATTTCATTTTTTTGCCGTGTGTACAATCCCACCATATGAAATTGGAAAATCTTGGGACAAAAATATTATTACATAAATACCAGAATACTTTAGGTCTGTTGGTTTTTAAATTTACATGAATAAAAATCTAAACTAGATTCTCCCTGTCCCTCAGTACTAGACAGTGAACAGATTTTCAGTTATTTTTCTTTCTTTACTTCATTTGGGTTTTCAAGATTATGATGACTTTACAATTTAGTCCAACGGTTTTTGGGAGAGTCATAGTGGCATTTTAGCATAGAGCATCTGTCTAGGTATAAGCCTTTCATAATGAAAATTGAATTCCATTTCCTTTTGCCCTTGCGAAAGACATTGTCTCCTTTTTTTTTTTCTTTTTTCTTTGCTCTTTTTTGGCGTGAGAGGTATTGGTCAGTAGGGCTAGAAATATAGATCTAGGGAAAATAGCATCATTATGATTTCCCCAGATTTAGGAATCTTATATTTTGGGGTAAATATACTTTCTGAAAGAGCAAGCGAGAACAGGAATAAGTGGGTTTTTAATGATTACATTGTTAAAATATAAAGTATAAGCAAAGTATACTAAGGACCTAGAAGATTTATATAAAGTAAGAATTTTAAAATATTTAGAAAATTCTGATAAAAGATAATGATTTTTTTATACAAATAGAACGAAATCTCCTGCGTATACTATAGAATGATTTTTTTCAGTTTTCATGACTAGTAAATGCTAGGTTTATAATGCTAGTGACCTCAGTAACTTCATTGGGGAATCTTAATATAGCAATTAAAACTTTGTTAAAGTTTCTCTGTAAATAAGGCACTTAAATGTGTGATATCCATATTCGAGATCAAGAGTCATCAAGCTCTTTCTGTAAAGGACCAGATAGATAGTAAATACTTAAGGCTTTGCAGACTGGAAGGTGTCTATTGCAACTATTTAATTCTGCTCTGTAGAATAGAAGCAGCCATAGATAATATGTGTATAAACGGGCATGACTGTGTTTCAATAAAATCTTCCAGATTTGGATTGTAGTTTGCTGATACTGATTTGTATGTTACAGATGTGGACTTCTTATATAACTTTTTATTATCAAAATTTTCTACCATACGTAGATGTAGATAGAGTGGTTCATTGACCTCCCATGAACCCAATACTCACTGTCAAGGGTTACCAACATTTTGCCCAAATATTATTTCACAGTGTTATAAATTTAGGGAAAAAACTAAATAGGTAAGCTTTGAATTACACTTAAAAGTTTTTTTTTTCTTTTTAAAGACAGAGTCTCACTCTGTCACCCAGGCTGGAGTACAGTGGCACTATCATAGTTCGTTGTAATCTTAAAATCCTGAACTCAAAGCAGTTCTCTCACCTCAGCCTCCTGAGTAGCTGGGACTACAGGCATGCACCATTGTGCCCAGCTAATTTTTTTTATTGATTTATTTTTTGTAGAGATGGGGTCTCACTATGTTGCCCAGGCTGATCTCAGACTCATGGCCTCAAGGGATCTTTCTACCTAAGCTTCACTTAGAAAATTTTTATTGCTTCTTGAATTATACTTTTACCATTGTTTTTCTTTCTAAATATGCCTGTGTTTATGCTGAGGAACACTCAGTTTTGATAAATACTCTTGCCATTTCTGAAATTCATTAAATTCATTATTAAAGTTTTCATTGCTCTGAATACAGGGAGTAAAATCTCAGTCAACTTTGCATATAGAAAAGTTGAATATATATATACATGTTTTTGTGATAATCCTTCCTGGAAGCATGAAATCTTTATTGAAGATACATACACACATACATGTACAGATACATGTATATATACACACATATCCTTGATGAACCCGGGAAATGACCAAATATTTATCTAATACATGTCTATAGAACTCAAATACAGCTGGAAAATTATGAAAATTGATAATCGTAATTTATTCAGAAAGAGATCTTTCCATTGCTAATTCTAGGAAGTATAAAAGTAAATATCCCTGCCCAAGAATGATCTTTTCCTGTTCTTCTTGATTTCTTACTTTCTGTTTAGCTCTTTGGAATAAAATTCATTTTTCTTCCTGTGACATGACTTTTATGAGTAATTTAGAAAATGGACTTGTCAAAAACTATAGTGCTACCAAGAGAAAAAGTAAGATTGATCTCTTTGAAGGAAATATTTCATGTGAACTTTTGTCATAAAATAAACAATGAAATGTATACAAACCTGCATTAAGAAAGCTTAAATAGATCATCCCTTTCTCCCAGACACACCAGTTTATGGCATATTTTCATTAGAATCATATGTCTGCCTTTCTGCTTATACTACCTTTTAACATACCTATTCTTAAAACTGATGCTCCATTGTGAACGTTTAGATTACAAATGTAACATAAATGAATCTTAGAGAATTCTCATTTTGACTCTCTCAAAGTCAGTCCCATTCTGTTTTATACTCTGAGCTATGGAAAGCCTATGTCAAAACTATTTGTCTTACAGGTAATAACATGACAACGCTACTCATTAGTTATTGATCAACAGATGGGCTGATGACCCCACGTAGAGATAAACTATTGAGTTTCTCCTACCTTCCCATTTTTTTTGGCTGTCTTGTTAACAGCGTAAATGAAGAACTGGTTCTATAACGTGGATCACCCAGGTGGTGGTGCAGAGAGGGTGTTTCAGACATCTAGAGGCTAAATGAGTCTACCTTTGAGTGCCAGGTCGAGCAGTGATGGATGAGGCTGTCTTACTTGGTTAAAGAAATCAGTTTTGATGGCTTTCTAAAGCCCTGGTACTCTTGGTATTATCTCAGGCCTTTCTGCCCTAGATCCTTAGGACATAGGGTCAAAGTTTTAATTCCCTGCCATCCACCTGAAATTTCCTTGCTAATTGCTAAGCCGTCTTCCTTTTTTTCCGTAACCTGTTTTTCAAACAGGTGTTATTTCCAGTCCTGGGGAAAGCAGTATACATACGTATCCGGATCTTTAGTCTGGCCTTTGCCTACCTCTGAGAGCGAGCCCTCATGTAATTTGCTTCTATTCAAATCTTGCCATTGCTCTTGTCACAGAACATCTATATTTCCCAGGATTAGGTTTCTACCTGCTGCCAGGTTGCCCTAATTGTATTGGTGACATCTCGTCCCCTGTGCTGTTTTTACTTAGCGTTTTGAATGTGCAGTGTAATGAGGAAGAGATTTGATGGGGCTCGTTGATGTGAATGCCTAACTTCTGTTGTAAATGATTTTAAAATTGCCAAAAACTGGTTTCAATTAAGTTAAAACGCTTTACTCTGGGTCGCTTCTCTTAGCCTTCCTGGCATCTCTGCTTTTCAAACGAGCTTCTGGGTTTTTCTGGTTCTGTTAGATGACTTCGATTACTCGGAGCAAAATGACTTGACAGGCATTTCCTCTATTGAGATAAAAATAAAAACTGATAACTTAGAGTTTTTCCTAATGAAAATAGAGAAAATCTAGTATCAATTTTGGAAAAAATGGAAATTAGCAACTATTTTTTTATTTAGTCTTTCTATCTTTTCCGTCCACATTCCAGAACTCCTCATTGAGCAAATAAGTTTTGTGTATGGCCCTAAAGTTGCCTACAATGTGTGGATATTCAGGTATGTAATTTTTGCTAATTCGCACTAACGTTTTTGTTTTTGTAAACCTCCAAGGTTCCCCCAGTAGAGATGTGGGACCTTCCCTGGGTCTGAAGAAGTCAAGTTCATTAGAGAGTCTGCAGACAGCTGTTGCCGAGGTGACTCTGAACGGGGATATTCCTTTCCATCGGCCCCGGCCGCGGATCATCAGAGGAAGAGGATGCAATGAGAGCTTCAGAGCTGCCATCGACAAGTCTTACGACAAACCTGCGGTAGATGACGACGATGAAGGCATGGAGACCTGTAAGTTCATGATGGCTGAAAGAATAGCAATTACTAACAGCGCTGTAGAGCAGTGGTTCTTAAAGTGTGTTCCAGGGAACCCGGGGTGGGGGGAGGGGGGGAATCCTAAGACTCTTCAGGGAGATGTCTCAGGCCTAAAAACTATTTACATGATAATAAGATATTATTTGCCCTTTTACTATTATTCTCTTACAAGTATACAGTGGGGTTTTGTAGAGGCTGCATGTCACGTGATACTGCTTATGTTATTAGATTGAACGCACTAGCAGATACGAGAATCTTTTCAGCCAATATTAAAGTGAAAAATTTGAAAAAAACGATGAAATAGGGCCATTGTTTTTAGCAATCACTGATTGCTTTTAGAAAATATCGTTTTTGTGAAAATGTAGTTTCTGTAAACCAAAATGGCTTTGTTTTTATAAAGTTATTAGTATTTCCAAACTATCAGTTTTAATTCAGTGTATATTGATATAATTTGTATTCAAGAAAGTTATTTGGCATGCTTAATAATATTTAGGGGTATAAAGTTATTCTGAGGTCCAAATGTTTAAAAAACACTGCTCTGTAGTGTTTATAATAGGATGTCTCCAGTGCATGTATGTAGTAATCTGTGATCTTAAAAACACATTTTTGTTTTACTTTGAGGAATTACTCTTGCTTTCCTTGAACTGAACTAGCAAGCTATGTTTGTGTACTTGTGTGCATGTATTTTGAAATTGCAAAATATTTTAAACCAAGATTATTGAAAGTCACAGGTCAATATGAATGAGCAATATGTTTTCCCTGGTATACGGAGGGGAAAAAAGTAACATAAATATGCACAAATGTGCGCTTTCACTGGCATTATAGTAAAACATTTATAAAAATAAACCTTCCATTTAAAAATAACGAAAAACTCCACAAATGCATTTACTTAGAAGAGAAAGGATTTGGAAATCCTAATAGTAAAATTTATTGATTAGCTTCTATTGTTCATATCTGCTGATTTACATTTTAGTTTTTTTAACCTCAAATGTGACTCTGCCCATTTACTGTTGTAAGAAAAATTGGAGGCACCGCAGCGTGAAGGTAAAGCAGAGACCAGAGATAATTTGTGTGGATTGTAAATTACTTGGAATTGAACATTGGGGTGGACCACTTCTATCACATACACTTAAAGAAGAGGGAAAGAGAAGAGTTTTCAATTTAAAAAAAAATCACACTGAGAAGATTTAAAGCGAAATACATACTTTTTGCCTGTAACATGTAACGTGTTTGGGGAGAGGAGTGTTTGTGCCGAAGTGCAGTATGCAAAGCAGAACTCGGGGAGAGGGTCACTGCACTTCTCCCCACCTCCGCCTAATTCTCCCTCTAAATCGGGACTGTTTTTCCACTGTGATCAGCCAGTGATTTCAAATATATGCAGCCTCTTCTTGCCAAATGAAGAACATATTTCCTATTTTTGCTGCCAAACATGGTCTCCAAGATCCTGAGTCATGTGAGCTTTCTGCCCTGTTGAGTTTTCTCCCATAGTAATAATGCTTCCGTGCCATCCTGGTCACTATTACTTGACACTTACAGTTCTTTCTTCTCTCTGACCTGGCTGTATATTTAAAAAAAAAATATACACACATATATATACATATATATATGATGTACTTTGGCCCCTTGATGTATATTTTTTCAGCCTCTACATTTTATGATGCTTCTGAATTTTTTTCTTGTTCTGGTTAAAATGTTAAGTTCCCTTATAAAATGCAGTTTTCTCTCATAATATGTCACTCATTTCATGTGCAACAGGAGATGGAATACATATGACCACAAAGGTATGTTTTTTAATTCCATAGAGACAGACTCCAGAGTGTCCCACCGATATGGACATCTGGTTTTTTCTCTATATAAAGTTAGTTTCCTTTTTTAGTGAGAAATAACAGATTTTTAATGGGAAATAACAGTATGTTAAAATTTATTGGCCACGCATGCTGGCTCACGCCTGTAATCTCAACCCTTTGGGAGGCCAAGGCAGGAGGATCACTTGAGACCAGGAGTTCAAGACCATCTTGGGCAACATAGTGAGACCCCATTTCTAGAAAAAATTAGCCAGGCATGGTGCACACCTGTAGTCCCAGTTACTCAGGAGGCTGAGGTGGGGGGGATTGCTCGAACCCAGGAGTTTGAGGCTTCAGTGAGCTATGATCACGCTGCTGCACTCCAGCCTGGGGACAGAGTGGGCCCCTGCCTCTTTGGGGGGACAAAAATACTCAGCTCTGGTCAAGAGAAAAAGCAATTAAATAGACAAATTATAATTTGTGATCCTTAGATAAAGTTGTAGGCAAGAGCTGGGAAATACACTGGCCCTAAAACACGCTGTGCCTACAACTACCAACTGCCTTAGGTTTCAAAAGTCTTGCTTTCATTATTTTTTTGCAGACCAGTCTGTTCTTGAACTTTCCATATGGCCAACGAAAGGCAACTATTACAAATTTCATTTTTTTTTTTTCCAGTTTGGATTGTTGAAATTATACCCACAGGGTGGGATGAGCACGGAAGTGGGATTCAGGTGGCTTGGATCCTAGTCCACATTCGTCTAAGCAATTTGGGATTTTGGTCAATTACTTAAACTGCTTGAGATTTAATTTTGTTATCTGTGAAATGGAAGATTCAGGCTACGGTAGACAGAGCGTTGATTTTTCAGTTTGTGTGTTGTGACTTCTGGTCAGGAGAAGGGGCCTCAGTGGGATTGGGGTGTGGGGAAAGCCCCAGCATCACCCCTCACCCTCCTCAACTGTTGTTTTTTTTAATCCCTTTTATACATTTGAGATTCTTTGTAAATTTTAGTCTTTGGAAGGTTGGCTTGCAGTTTTTAGGAAAAAGTTGTAAAAGTTCAGGCTTACATAGTTTAGATCAGGGGTCCCCAACCTATGGTGAGTTGTGTAATTATTTCATTATATATTACAATGTAATAATAATAGAAATAAAGTGCACACTAAATGTAATGCACTTGAATCATCCCGAAACCATCCCCAGCCAACCCCCTCAGTCTGTGGAAACATTGTCTTCCATGAAATCGGTCCCTGGTGCCAGAAAGATTCAGGACTGCTGGTTCAGATGGTTTCCAAGGTCCCTTCTAGTTTTAACGTGCCGTGATTCTACGTCCCCGTTCCCTGGGCTGCCTACATCCGACCTGCAAGCCCCTCCCCTGCCGTGAGGCGCAGGAAGAGGGGGGACACTGTCACATCTGTATTACCAAGCACAGAGCCTGGCAAATCAGAGGATTCCGGGACTGTTTGTCGAGTGGATGAGTGAGCGCCTGCGTAACCACCACCAGTGTGTGTGTGCGGGGAGAGACTGTCCTACGCAGGATGCCTGGTGGCGGTGACATTTAGCTGTATCTGTTGTCTCCCACATTGGACCTTGCAGGTACTAGACCTTCAGTGCCTCAGCAAACGCTTTGATTTTCTTACCCTGTCAAAGCCTGTCAAAGGTGGCGTTACTACTGTTAATTATTAGACTATCGCTTTCCCTACCACTAGAGACAAAAAAGGTGTTTTCTGCCTCCAGTTGTGAGGAGGAAGTCCGGCTCAGCTAGCCCCTCCTTCAGTTTCCTAAACGCCGTCCTTTTAGGAGTCTGCACACTTTCCCTCGCTGTGGCCGTGCTCCCGCATCCTTGCCTTTGCGGGCCTGTCCCTAAGCAGTGCGTCCTCTGGCTGTGTGTCCAGCCTTCTCCGTTGTCTTTGCCCTGCAGGACTCGGGGGCCGGGGGTCCTTTCCTGCACCGTGGTAGGACTCGGTTACAGCTGCCTGTTAAATCGAACTGTCCTGTCGCCATTGCATCTGGAGCTGAACGGAGGTCCATTGTGTGGGCAGTCTGTCTTTTTTGTTACCCAGGACGTTTCGTAAGATTACGGTGCACCCCGCAAACATTGCGGCAGAGAGTGGGCTGTTGTTGAGACCCCCCGTGTGGAGACTGGTGAGGAACAGGGCGTTCCCCGCACTGCTCCATTCTCTCCCTTTGTAGCATCACGTAGCACTTCTCCCCTTTAACAAGTAAGGCACGTAGGATAGGCATGGTTGACTGCTCTTGTCATCTGGGCCGAGCACCTCCCCGGCGACCGTATTTCATGGCACCGAACAGTCTTGCCTCTTCTGAGCAGCGCTGAAATCATGGCACGGGCACAGCAATGGGGCCAGGAGACTGGGGTGAGATCCATGTGGTATCTGGTATCTGTCATCTTCTGTAACACTTACGTTCTTCCTGTGGAGATGGCAGAAGCCAGCGTTTTTGTCTCTCATTTAATCCATCTGGCCTCTCCGTGTTGTGTGTGTCTGTCTGGATCAGGATGGAGCTTTGTATTCTGGGACCCATTATCTCCAAGGCCCTACCTGTGTTTGACAGGTCAGGGCATCTACAATCTGCTCCCTCTTCTATGCAAATTGCATACCCAGCCTGGCTCTCAGCAAGCGACTTCTGCAGCCCCCGTGATAAATCAGTTTCTGTTGCTACAAGAAAATGCATGCAATAACATTGCTTTTTTTTTCTTTTTGAAAAAACATATAATCCCATTTTTCATAATTAAAAATCACCAGAAATTGTAAGCCCTGTTATCAGTTTTGTACGTGCTCTTTGTTGAGGTTGAGGAGGTGAAACACGGCAAAACCAAACATCTCCTATTAATTGTAACTATTGATTTTAAAGATAGATCAAGTTTAGAATTTTAAATGTGAAAACTTTATGCCTTGCAGCATTGGAAACATTGCTTTTCAGTAGCTTGTGTACTTTCTTATAGCACTCTTATTAGGAGATTAGAGAAAAGCATTGCTGTAAAATATGCATAATTTAGGTTGCAGTATGAGATTTGAAGAGACTAATTTACATTATTAAGTCAGCTAATATGAGAGCTTGCAGAGGAACTTTGTTGTTTTGTTAGCTACAAAATAACATTGCATTTGATAGCTCAGATTTTCTGCTCTCAGTATTTACAGACATCTAGCCACCTTTCATCACTACGTATGTGAGCAAAAACAACAACCTAAGTCTAATTTTATTATAACCCATTACATTGTAGTAAATCTACTGTGAAACAATTCAGGATTAGATTTGAAAGTCAAAGTACTTTGTCAACTATTTCCTATTTGGTTAATCCATTTTAATGGGTAATTAAAGTTGACCTATAAAAACATTTATTCTGAAATGCTAGTAAGAAGAATAACCTGATCTGATCATTTTATACCGATCTGTGTACTTAAACCTGCAGTTTAAGAGAAATCGCTGTGGTTAAGTTTTAGGAAGTTTCTGAACGCAGTATGGATATGTGTATGGGAAGTAGCCACAGCTATTGCTAAAATTTCTTTTCCTAGGTAAAAAGTAACTTAAGCACAAAGTGCAATGAAAAATCACACCTGAAGTATTTGAAATACAGAATCCTCATTCCTAACCATTTTGTAGACAAAACAGTATTTAAATATTTGACCAAGATCACACTTAGGAACTGAGTCTTAGAATACGTATCTTCTGATTCTTAGTCCTGTGCTTTTTTTCCCAGAATATCAAGCACACTTCCAAATGGGAAGGCCCATTACATTAAAACTAATGCAGTTAAGTGTGTATTAATGAGTCGTGGTACCTAAAATCTGATATGTAGGCTGTGAGTTCCCAAGGGCTTGGGGGTGATTCAACCCAGTGGGTAAACCAGCCCCTGCTAAGCAACGTGGCTGAGTGCCATTGTAGTGCACGGGCTAGCATGGCGCCAAACGGGGAGTGCTCAGCCTATGTGCAGTTGGAGGGAGAGGCCAGGAGAAGGGTTCCCAGAAGGGGTATTGCTTGTGTTACATGCTGTTGCTGGAGGGTCTTGAGTGGGTGCATGGGGACACATGGAACATAAGGAATGGGGACCCCCTGTGGGCTGCGACACTTGCGAGCTCTATTAGGTTGCTGTGTATGGGGCAGAGGAGAAGCACAGTGAAGAATGAGGTTTCGGATGGAGACAGCCAGCAGGTGACAGCCTATTTTCAATTATTTACATTTGATCCCAAAGACCTTAAAAAGCATCTGAAGCATTATCAAGTAAGAATGTGCTTGTTGGGGCCACGGGGTAGAGGACGGGTCACCTGGGCTGGGATGGTGAGTAGCAGTGTTGGTGGCAAGGAGATCCACTCTGGGACAGGCACGAGTGATCCACGTGAGTGGTGATGCTTGGCGGTGCCAGAGGAAAGGGAGGAACTGCGTCTACACGCTCAGCATCTCGTGCGTAAAGATGGATGAAGATGACGTGATCTCTCTCATAAGCTCTTCCAGGCACAGAAACTCGAAATCATCATCTCGCTGTGTAACCGCTCCATTACCAAGCTTGCTTAATTTTCTCTCGTGAAATCTAATTTCTCCCCTTCTTTCCAGTCTAGCCCGGGCCCTCATTATTTAATATCTGAAGTTACTCTTAGAGCCTCCTAACTGGTCCTCTTGTCTCCAGATTTGCCCAGTAAGCTCTGCAATCATGTCCTTGTTCTCAGAATCCCTCAAACCTCTCTTTGCTCATCCTGGCCCACACCGCCCAGTCTTCCTGAGGCATCTTCTTTCTCCCCAGTAACTTTCCCCTACCTTCTAACGTGTATATTTGACTGTCATATTTCTACTTCTAGAAACTTTTTCCTGACCAGTCTAGTTTTCTAAAGCCCCAACTGATGATATAGAATGCATCTGAGACTTCTTAGTATAAGGTATGTTTTTAACATCAGATTGTTCCTGTGGATCCCCCCGTATAGATTGTATTTCTTGGCAGTTAAGAATGCTGGCTTCTAGGGGACAGGCATACTGATTACTCAAAGAGGGGGAGAAAAAAAGGCAAAGTAGAGCATTGCTAGCCGTGTGTTATTTTATCATACCTTTACATTTTTATGTTATTTTTGTTTGTTTTTGTTTCTTCACTTATAGAAGTCTGAGCGGTGGCCTGGAATCTCTTCATTTGATTCCGTAAATAACGTTTTGTGTGTGGCTCACACATACCCCTGACATCAAGCTTCCTCCTGATTGAAATAAAGTTTTTAGTGGCAATTCCTCCAGTAGGGCTTATGAGTACTCTCATTTTGGTTGTATAGACAGTCCATTCAATCAGAATTGTGTGTTTTTTTAAAGCTGTCAGCTTCCCTGTAAATTGTCACCATGGACAGAAAATGGCATCCATTGTGGGCCACAGTCTGGATGTTAAAATCAATTGGACACCAAAAACAAATTTGCGAAGGTTAAGAAAACTGAGGATATGACTCTCATTTGTGCCTGTCCTGTAGCATTATCTTGGGAAGGGAGTGGGGAGGGAGGTGACATTCTACCGTTATCTTTGGGAGCATTTTACCTGCTTCCTTTAGGGGATTGGATTAAAGACAAGTTGAGGATGTCAAGTCAAAGTGAAGAATGCTTTTTGGTAATGACGTCGGCAGAGCGATCCTATTGTTTTTGTCCCTCCACCCACATAGACTGAGAGGTTTTTTTTTTTTTTTTTTTTTTAAATTAAATAAACCTATTTTTAGAGTGTGTGAGGAGTCATCTGTTTGAACTTTTCTCCAGCTGCTAAACCCCCCCCCCCCCCCCCCCCCCCGGTAGTACCAGTAATAAATGTCACCTGATTGCTTGGGAGCTTTTTCCCCACTCACAGTAATACTGTTGGTGGTTCTTCATAGCACTTGGTTTTCCCACCCCACATATTAGTATAAACGTTCTCAAGTCTTCCTGTTTCATGCCAGCTTTGTGTGTCTGTGGGGGCGGAGGGGGGTAATTTTTTTTGATATTCAGAAAAAAAGAAGTTTTCCTACTGCCAAGAGCTCATCATTCTAATGTTAAAAGTCAGAGTCCAGAACGGCAGATCCTGTTATTCGACACCATCTGTATCACTAGCTGTTCATTTCCTACATCCTTCTTCCTCTTCCAAAGTCAAAATATTCAACTCAAATAAGAAATGAAAATAATATTGATGTCCCCAGTGCTCTCTCTCAATTCCTACGCCGGAGTTTGCAGTGCCTGGGAGTCCAGTCCTCATTTGTTTTTGTTGTGTTGTATTTTTACCTAACATTAATAAATAAAAATCGCTAGTGGTCAGGGGATTTACTAAATCTAGTGAAATTTTCCATTACTCATGTCTCATTTTAACTTTAAGGTTTAAAAAGGTAGCTTGTGAAAAAATAAATAAATAAATAAAAAGGTAGCTTGTGAAGACGCGTTCATCCTGTGTAGAGTTTTTATGTTTGATTCTTTGTCTTCTCAAGTCAATTGTAAATTGCCATAAATTGGATCTATGTTTCTGTCGTTAAGTATTCCTAATTCTGGGGTAGTTCTTTATAAATACGGAGCAATAAAGGGCAGTTCTTCCTATTACTGGCTATTCGTTCCATCATTTGGTCATTCATTCAAATATTTAGCAATGATACTTCTTGGGCCTTGCCTTCAGAGGAGGGTACTTGTTGAGTTTTAAATAAGAAGTAGTATTATATTATCATTTTAGCTTTGTATAGCTCTGTTAATACATAGTGAACAAGTCATTTAAATCGAGTAGCAAATCTGAACAAATCATTTAAATCTAGTGAAATTGTCCAAGCTGGCTAAAATGATGACATTAACTGCTAACTCTTACACTTAGGATAAATAATGCTGTAACATAGTCCACAGCGGTTCTGAAGTTTGATTTATAAAATGTACCTATTAGTATGCTTTCTATTACATTTAATAGAAAGCCCACCTCAAACCAACCCAAACCATCAGGAAATGCATTGTCCTGTGTAGCTGAGTTCTAAAGTTGGGCAGCTTCAGGGATTATTGATTCTACAGTCTAGTGGTGTCATCAGAGAACCGACATCTTTCTGCTCTTTCCCCTCCACTATCCACAATTCCGCTATCTACAGGGTAATTCCAGGGCTCAGAGGCTTTTACTTTCTTTTTCATGACCAACAGAGGGGAATTGGCCATCTGCCCAAGCATTGGATATGTCTGTTCTGTCTGATTGGGCCATTCTTGGTCTAATAACCTTGGACTAACAAGTTGACAGGGGTATGGCATCCATATGATTTCATGTCTTAGAGCTACGTTGTGTTCCTAAACACAGAGTTCCATTAGGAAGAAGGAGGTAAGAAATAGTTTTTGGGTAAGCACCCAACAGAGATCATTACAGTATGAACAGTAGCATTGCTTCTTAATACCAAAAAAAAAAAAAAAAAAAAAGGACTCTAATGACCACGTGGCTTAGAGTCAACTTTTGACAGTAAAATGTTTGTAATGACTAAACAGAAGTATTTTATTTAAGGGCAGAAGCTGTAGAACTTTGAGCTTCAATTAATACTCAGAGTCATTTCCTCCATAATCATTAACACATAAATGCCTGATCCTTTCCAAACTTCTTGGTGACCCAGTCCTAACATGATACCTTTCAGAATTGAGTAGCTTAATTTGTAACATGGAGTAGAATTTTAATTGAGCTACATTTGCATCTGTTGAAAGCATGGTAATTAGGTATGTCTTAATTGCAGAATGACTGTTCTGCATTAAAGGGAAATGAGCAGCTTCATGCTATACCTTCTTTAAAAAAAGAAACTCGAAAGTACTCGTCGTTATAGGTAATCACAGGAGAAAGTAGCTGATAGTTTGGTGCATAGAGCAGGTTCAAACAGGCAGATTCGTTGTCAAAAATAGAAATTTCTATTTATTTGGAAGGAGATAATTATCTTTCTTTGTGCAAGCTACCTTCAGAAAGAAAGCAAATAATCTGTAAAATTGAGCAGAATTAAAGAGAAAAAATCAAAATTTATATAGCATTTAAAATAGTAAACTATCTAAATATAGGTTTATGATTAGTTCTTGCATTGTATTCACTATATGAACATAATAGATCAGGCTAATATGTTAATATTACTAGTACTTTTCTTATTTCAAAAATTGTCTATATGAGTATTTTGTGTTTTCTTAGTTTAAGGGAATAAAAATTCTGACTTACCTTATATAGCTAGCATCAAACATACAAAGATTGGTTTTCAAACTTGAAATTCGGCTAATGTATCAGTGATCTTAAAAATATACATAGTTTTCAAAAATTAAGCATGGATAACCAATTTATTTGAGCTTTTAAAAAACCACAGTATTTCTGCATAGAGGCAGGGTAAAGTGAGAGATTCTTATTTTTCTCTATTGATTAATTTCAAAGTTTGAAGCATATATAGTGCGATACCCTAAAAGAACATCTTATGTTTGTACATATGAAGCTACATATTGCTAAATATTTTTAATTACTTGGCATTCAAAGAGATTAGTTAAATCAGTACACCCCCAGAAGAGTTTCTGTGACAATGTATTATCTAAATTAGAATGTTCAGAACAAGCAAAAAGAATTCTCAAATGTGCAAGTATCATTTTAAACAGTCCGCTTCCTTGAGGCAAGAAACTGGGGGTGGGGGTTTTGATTTTATAAAATGAGGTTATAAAAACCTGAAGTTAATAAATGATTTGATACTAACTTTACGTCACCCAATTTAGAAAATAAGTTGCATTCCATACACCAGAAAATTATTGTGACTATGAAAAGAATTGGCAACACATCTGACTTCAGCATATAGTGAGTTGTGAAGGCGCTGCCTTCTTTCTGTTACCGAGCCAAGATCAGACATATGCCCCTTGAACTTCTGCCAAAACTATTAGGCAGAAAACTACCAGAATCGCTACTGATACTTCCATTCATGATTTATGATAATGGCTGCTGCGAAAGACTGAGTCATTTACATTTATGGAGCTCATTGTTTTGTTTATGGTTTCAGACATTGTCGAGGGTCATAAAGTCCATTAGATGATACATACAGCACTAACAATAATAGCCTAAAATACAGCAGAAACCAACTGGTGCTGTATCAAGTACAGCGGGAGCTGTTGGTGTTACTGTAGTTGGGTCGTGGCCTGTTTGTGGGGCTTCGTTAGAGCAGCGTAGGCGTTTTCTGAAGACAGAAGAATGGTAGCACCTAGAAACTGGGTAGAAGATTGGTTGGGATAAAGTCATGAGTCAGATTTTACCAATAGTCTTGCAATTCCACAACCATTTATGAGCACCTGCTGTTTGCCTGGCCGCCCTCAGTTTAGGAGCTTAAAGAAAGGGGGAGAGACATGTTTGAGATACCATCTGAGAAGTGCAATAATAAAAAATTATATTAATATCTAGAGGTATGAAAGTAGAGACGAAAGGAGGTTTCCATGTAGGAATTGTAAAAAATTCATTAGCATCCATTTATCTGATTTGGGTATACTAACAGACCTAGGTTTTTACAGCTTGCAAGAACTTTTGAAAATTGTTTTGTAATGATTTGGTCAATTATCTCAAAGGTCAAAGTAGTGGTTTGCAAGCAAGACAGAACATAGGCATGTTCAAGGGTGTTGGTAACGTGCTGCAAGTCTTGCTTACCCTATATTTACATTATTTTGGGGAGCTCTCCTTTGAAAAGGCTACGCATAATTAGCAAGCCCTTGGGCCAGGTGCCAGGTTATTCTTTCCCTGCTCTGTGTATGCCAGAAAAGAATCACAGCCTTCACTCGGCAGTATTTGTAAGACTGTGGACTTTCATTAACTATGTGAATCTGAAAGTTGTAAATGGCTTCCTCTAACCAATCTGCACAATTAGTATTTATATGTTAATATTAATTGATAGGAAAACAAATTTCCTAAAAGCCACAAAGTCATTTAGAAGAGGGTGGCTCACAGTTAAACAAACCCCAGTACAGAGGGAGATCAGCTGTTCTAAAGTCATTGATATGGTTGCCTGCCAGTCCTAGAGTCCTACAGTTTTTTTTAAAAAAAAAACAAAACTATATTACGTGGTCATGGCTATGCCATCATTTCATATAATTCTTTTCAGATTTGTAAGGGTTTAATAACAGAAAACCAAGAGATTGGGATTGTTTCAGCCAATCTTCTTATGCCCTTGGCATTGTGTGTTGCTAATTCGAGTGTCCCTTGCTGTTGGAGAGAGGAGACTGGATTTTACTTGCAGATACATGAACTTGACTTGGAGGTCAGTTCTTTGCAAAGGATTAGGAAGGGACCTAATTGTTCTCTTTAGCACTGTGTTACAAGAGGCTCAACAACATCCATCCATACTTTCTTTGTTGATGCTGGAAAGAGAAAAATGACCTCAGAATTCGAGGAGTAACCTGAAGCCCCGATAATTCTTACTGTATCTGGAGGACAACTTGAGGCGATTAATCTCAGAAAAGATTTCTGAGAATGGCTGTTAATACGTGCATCAGTGCTTCTTGCTTAATAGACAAATTCTTAAAGTTCTCTTGGTGGGCGGAAGCCTACTTCAGTTACTGGTAATTCTTTCAAGTGCAGAAAGTTGGAGGTAATGAAGTACCCTTAGACGATGTGCTTACTAAACATTGGTTCAAGGAACGGAACATTGTTATCACTAAGTAGATCTTTTATCTACAGAGTCCGGAGGAGCGCAGTTATTAATTTACTGTTTTTCATGGCTCCATCCACCTCTGTTCGGCTGCCATGGTGCAGATGGGCATGCACAATTGTTTAGGATTAAGGCATACAGTAGGCTTCACCTCTGATGTTCGCCTTGTGCAAAGAAAAGTTACAGAGGCTGTGAAGATCTGTTGTAGCTGGAAGCCAAAAAATCCACTCTTCAGTGTGCAGAAATCATAAGTGGACATATATCTGGGAGCTCGAGGAAAGAAATCCTTGTGCTGACTTTGGTGTAGTTTAGCAAATTAACAAGAGGCCAAAGTGTGTCTATCTTAACCTTACCCAAGAAGAAAGGAAGTGCTTGGGGAGGGGTTCCTCCTTCCCTTTATTTTCACTTTGCAAAGATAGCGCACAGGACCCTTAGAGGTCTGCCCCGTGTAACGAGACCATGCTGGGCCGCCCACCAGCGCACGATCTATAGCCTGAAGGGTGTTGCTGTGCGTGCAGCAGCATCCGGCCAGAGCGCTGCTTCTCTTTTGCTCTTGCTTGGCACACCGTCTTCCCAGAGGAACACACGTGTGTGCAGGAGGTATCCACATCACGTAGTGCATTCCAGCTCCACCCAGAATTAGACAGCATTGCCATCCGTGTTGATGGCAGGGCCATACTGCAGAAAACGTATGAGAAAGTAAAGTCCTCATGTATATTTTAGTTTCTTTATGTTTGTTGCTTTGGTTCACTGTGTTCCTTTTTCCCCCCCCCCTTCCTCTCTTTCCTTCCAAGTGGAAGAAGACACAGAAGAAAGTTCAAGATCAGGGAGAGAGTCAGTATCCACAGCCAGCGATCAGCCTTCCCACTCTCTGGAGAGACACATGAACGGAAACCAAGAGAAAGGTGACAGGACCGATAGGAAAAAGGATAAAACTGGAAAAGAGAGGAAGAAAGAGAGAGATAAGGAGAAGGATAAAATGAAAGCCAAGAAAGGAATGCTCAAGGGCTTGGGCGACATGTTCAGGTAAGTCTTGACCGGTGCAAACCAGAGCTTCCCTAAACATACATGAGCGCGAGAGTAACAAAAAAATAATAAAAGCCGGTGTGGTGGCGCACACCTGTAGTCCCAGCTACTTGTGAGCCCGAGGCAGGAGGATCGCTTGTGTCCAGCCTGGGCAACATAGAGAGACCCTTGTCTCCAACAACAAAAAAAAAAAAAGTAAAATAAAAAGTACTGAAAACACAGATTAGAAAACACTGTCTTCGAGGTTACTCAAAATTCATGTATAATTTCCAGCTGCTACATTTTTACTTTCTTAACGATTTCACTGGAAGTATTGCAGACCATTTTAGCAGCCTTGAAGATGATATCTTGCCAACTGTGTAAATAACTGTTGGGAGGAAGGAGGGACTCCTCTATATCTTAGTTATGCATAAGAGTAAAAGCCCCAGTGAGACAAAGGGCTATTAAAGCACTGTTTGTTCTTTTTTGTGTGTGTGAACAATGGTTCATTATTTAAATTTAACACAGAGCTCAAGTTAGTGGTAGCATTTAAAGGTTCGTTAATAACAACTCTAATAAAAAATGTTACAAATAGATCTTCAATTAAGCTGTGTTGATTAATTTAATACTTATTACTTCAGTCTGTAAAGATTTCATTAAGTGTAATCTCTGGCTGTCTCTTGACAGTTGTTTTTGTGTCGCTAAATTATACTCTAGGATTACTTAGCATATCATTTTTTACAAATCATCGCTATACAATAAAAGTGACAAGTTGTTCAGAAGTTGCACTGAAACTCTCCCATAAATGTTCGTCTAAGGTGATTTATAATATTCGGGCATTTAATGTTAAATATAAAGATTGCTTGATTGTTCCATAAATTAAATCCCTAAACATATCAAGATGACGGTTTAAAATTGAAAACATACCGCACAGCCACTTGACTTTTCAAAAAGTAGTTATCCTGTGTTATGAATCCCCTCCTTTTAACTTTCTTTTAATTGCGGAATGTGAACAAGAGTTTTCATTTTCATAGACTTCCTTGATTTATAATCGTGAGGTTGACCTCAATAACTCAGGGAGCTATAGATTAAGTCAGGCCTGGAAAGTCCTGGAATCGTGGCCCAGCGTGAAGGCTACACGGACAACAGATGTGTTCCGTAGATGTCTGATCAAGCCAAGTGCAGGGAAGAAGGAAAGTGACTATAGACTTACATGAACACAAAATCTGGCCTCTGAGCACTATTTTCTTATTTAAATAGGATTGGATTTCTGTCTCCCAGTGCTTCAGAACATTGGGATTTTCATAGTTGTCCATTAGAGCTTTGCTTGTTTATATACTGTTCCTTCTGAATGCGTTCTCAGTCAGATCCTCTTTCTTTATTACATTCCATGTCCAAGAATCTTACAGGATGAAATGACTCTAACTGCCACTTCAGTTTGAGTTTTTGTGTTAGCCAGGGGGCTTTTCATTCCATACATGCAAACTGACAGTTCATAAACTGATGCTTACAGAGTGCACAGAAAAAAGGCTGCTGCCCACCAATTAAGTTGTAAGGAATTTGTGCTACTGTCTTTACATTAGAGAGTAAGAATTGAGAGCAACTTGCCCTGTGACCTGTGGGTGCTCTCCTGATGTCTTAGTGAAAGCTCATAGTTTTCATTCATCACCAACATTTATCTGATAGATATGGTTCTCTGTTCCTGTCTCGGGATAAAAAAATAAACTTCTAGTGTCTTAGAATTACATTAATTATAAATGATCTTTTTCTGAAACTTGCAACTCCAGATGAGAGGTCTACGGTGGAGCTTTTCTATTTGGGGACAGAGGAGTTGGGGACTTTGGAGAAAATGTATATTATCTCCAAAGGACCTTTGAAGAGCAACACAATACTTTTTCTGCTAAAAGTCCTGTCAAACACTACATGATGTTTCTCTAGATCTAAATCTATAGACTGTGCCCATCACTGGTGACTAATGCCAGCTGTGTGATGGAGGAGTTGACCCTTCATAGTTTTGAACATCAGATTCTATGTTCAGGTGCAGGGGCTGAAGGCTTCTTCTAAAAATTAAGCAAGTGTTCTACCGGTGTTTAAGACTGGCTGGTATGAAAATCATGCCCATCTACACTTTACTGGGTATGTGGCATCAGTGGTTTGCTAGAATCAGCTCACATTGGCTTTGGAGAGCCAATTGTTCTTGTTGTTAAACACGGCCATTATTAAAAATGAAATAAATTATCTTAAAAAGGTAATTGATGCTCAAAATGCATCACTTCCTAAGGATGTTTACTACCGTCTCTGATTTTGAGACTATTTACACCTATTGTATGGGCATGATGCTGACACTGTGGACTGGTGGGTACTATGCAGCTCTCTCCAGTTCCATGTTTAGTGACATCATGCTGGTAGCTGAAAATCGCTATGGTGGGAGTATGTGTACCATGGAAGTCTGTGCATTTCATAAAACAGTTTTTCTCCCCGGAGAGCAACATACACCACCTCATCTAGAATGTAAATATGTCTTTGGGCAGAATTACAGCATCTTGACTATGACACCTGGACATGGTTGGGTTTTATCTAATTGCAAACTGCTGCGTCAGCCCTTTGGGGAAGTGTTGAAGCTCGCCAAATACTGCTCCATGAAATGAGCTGAGAATCATCTATTACACATAAAGGAAGCTGTTTGTTTTATTGGGTGTTGGTTCATGCTCCACCCTTCACAGCACCATTACACGCCATTAGTGTTTGAGAAGACTCTTAGCTTTAAGAGTGTCAGAGTTTTTAAAACTTTTTCAAGGACCCTCTATGCCTACTGGATCTGATTATTTGAAACTAATATATCTTCAGGTTGATACTTTTATGTCACCTTATGTTATCTCTTTTTGTTGTTGTTGTTAACAGGGGAATACAGTAAGATTTTAAAATTAGTCTCTTCCTTTTCTCTTTATTCTTTTAAAGAGAATAGTGTGTGATTTCCTTAGCAGTGTTGCTTATAAATAGCTTGATCAGGACAAGTATGTACCTATACCTGTCTTAGAACAGTTTGGAAAATGTTCAAATGTGACAGGCCGGTACAGGTCTAAAGTACAAAGCAGGAGTGTGTCTGTGTGTGTTAAGTTTTTGTTTCTATTTTGTGATTCAGATAACAAGAGCAGACTAAGGGTAAACGACATTAGATATTGGGAGTCTAGCTTTCTAAATAAATGCCCTACCATCCTACCCCCAACCCCCACTGCAACACATATACTATTTCGACCTCTGCAGGTGGTCTGTGCTTTTTTGGTTAAATATGAGGAGGGCCAAATGGATGGGCCCCTATCTTAAAAATTGTACCAGAGGAAATGATGGTACCTTGCATAGGTATTTTTAGTCATCGGCATATACAGACGACATGGTTTTCTGTTTCACACATGGAATGGGAGTCACAAAAATGATTCAATTATTGATAAACAGCTCTAGGAAAGAATGTTGTGAGTCTTATGAATCACTCTTCTGTTGATAAATTATGGAGTATATGAAGTGCACAAGCTGTCTTCATTGCAAGTTTTCAATCCCAAATTTCAATCTATAAGGCATCAAATAACAAATGTAAAGTGTTTCATGTTCGTATTAATTTCTCCTTGTACATCCTACATCTTCTTTTGCACATAAAGAGCTCCTGTTGCCTTAATTAAAATGGCTTTGTGTCTAAGAAACCTGAGGGTGCTTACAAAACAGGTAAACACGACTTGCGCATGTGATCGTTCTGCCTGTACAGGGCAGGGCAGAGGGAGGGAGGGGATCTCAAGTCTTGGCCATTCCAACTTGACACTGGTAAGGGATTTCTGAGAATTCTGCAGTTACATGAAATTGTCAATGAAGAGGGAACTAAGTATGTACTTTAGAAGGAAGGAGATGTGTTGATTAATGTTCTAAATGTGTTTGTTCTTAAGGGAAAGCAACAGCATTTGAGTGACATGTTTTTACCTTAGTTTTCATCTCCAATTTGAAATAACCGGCAAGATAATAAAATCCCATGTTCTTATATATGAAGAATTTAAAATGATCAGTTCCAGGGTTTCCCCCCGCCCCCCAGCCCTAGAGTGAGTGCAGTTTGATATTGCTTTGCTGCGAAATTTAAACTGTAACTGTTGGAACCGAAGGTCCTTACAAGTGGCCTCATCGTACGTGTTTCAGATTGTGTCTTGCTCTTGTCCGTATGCGATAGCTGAGGACCTATCGCCATGGATAGCTGAAGCACGAATAATGTTTTTCCAGTACAACTAAATCCTCCAGTTACTTTTAAAATGATTACCTGGGGCCCGGCAGCATTGTTTTATTCTGTTATGTAAGAGGAAATAGATGATTTAGTTTGAAACTCTGTTTGGTAGAAATCAGATACACTGCTGTGTTTTCCTTTTTTAGACTATGACTGTTTTCAGACCACAACGAGCAAGATCAAATTTTCACACTAAATGTTGTCGTTTGGATTGCACGTCTTAAGCTTGTGAGAGACTGACAAACACGAGTTGTTGCTGTCCTTACCTGTACGTACTAACTGTGTGTCTGTACCGTGTTTCTCGTTTAGCCTTGCCAAACTGAAGCCCGAGAAGAGATGAACAACAAACCCGATTCAAAAATGTCTTGAACAGCACATATTGCACAGTTGTTTTTTTTTTTCCCCAAACAAACAATAAATTTACTTTTAATGAATTCTTAGTGGCTGTTGACGAATTTTGTTTACGACATCAGCAGTTTTGATGGTTTAGTAATTTTCGTTATTAATCAATTTGGAACTTTTTGATCTTGATTTCAAGTTTGGGGGTTTAAATTACTGCCTGAAAAGGCAGAGACACGTTTTTTTCCCCCCCCCATCATTTTTTCTTATCAGCCCCTTTTCATGGTGGAAGACCATGGTGGTTGCTGCTGGCGTATTCAGAAATCTTCAGCATACACCAATTGGATGTTAGAATCGGAGCTTTCAAGATAATGTAAAGAGTCATCACCAGTGTGGTTTTGTTGTGTGACCCCGTGGCATGGGGGATGCAAGCAGATTGTCACAGGTGACTCAGGGCAGAAGCAAGGAGCTGTGTGGGTGGAACTAGTCTCCCATCAGGGGTAAGATGCGATGGGGCAAATTGATGACCAGAATGGGACAGTTAGAAGGGCCTTTTTGGCAAGGGTTAGTCCCTGTATGAGTTACAGAGTTTAGAAAAAAAAAACTGGATGGGTGGGTGGTTAGGAAAACCAATTTCCGTGCTCAGGGATGGCTGAACCAGCAGGTTCTTCCAGTGTGAAAAAGTGGAGCTACTTTGGCCCACAGTAGTCCGGAGGTTTTGCTGGGACCACATGATGTGAGCGCACTTACTCTTTCATAAATGTTTCTGGAAGGAGTCTTGCCCAGCCAAGTGTTGTAATCAGAGCTCCAAATACTAGTGCAGGTGGATCTCGGACAGTCCTTACTTTAGAATGAAGCCTTGTAAGGAGCCTTCATTCACGACCCCTTCATTATTCACGGCCCCTCCGGATTTTAGACAATGCCTGTATTTGGTTAGCTCCATCTCCTGAAAATGTTAGAATTGCATCATAATTACAAATAAATGTGAAGGTGAAAAGGAAACCCGTTTGATAAAGGGTGTTATGGAAACGGGTCGGGTGCCTGGGAGAAGGGTTTAACTGCTTTGTTTTAGGAGGAGTTTGCATTGCCCCTAACCCCCCACCCCACCACAAGAAAGGAAATCCTCACCTGTGTGCTGGGAGGGAGGCACGCGGAACAGTGTTTGTTTGCTCATGTCAGAAATATCAGGACTTGGGGTTTTTTATGACTCAGGCCTGACTGCTGCAGGGATTAATGTAAGCGCTCTCACATTGGTGAAATTAAGCAGCGCCCCGTGCAATCTGCTGCCGATTTAAGGAACGCAGTTAAAATAAGCCTCTCTAAATGAAACACAGGAGCAATTCTTGGTAACGAGAAGAAAGAGTTTGAAAGGGGAGATTTTGACATGATTCTGTTTGTTTTCTTGTTTGTCACCTGGACAGAGAACAGCTCTGTTGTGTAATTATACATCCTGGGTGGTTTCCTTATTCCTCGTTTGGAAGAAGTTCCGGATTTGTAAATTCCCCAGGATTTAATGTATGCTGCTTTTAATTTGAATTGAAACAGAGGTTCTTGTTTTTAACACAGGGAAATAAGTGTCAGACTGACCTGTTAGCAAAGACGAGTTCTAGGCTAGCTGATAATCAGATCCTTCAAGCATTCCTCTTTGCCTTGTTAGCAGTTCTAAATACAGAACCTCTGACATCGGCAGCGTCTGCAGCGCTCAAGCTGACTGCAGAGGAAGCCCAGGGAGGCACGAAGCGTGACGGCCGGGCCTCTCTCAGACCTTTCCTGACGTTCTTTAACGTTTCTTTTCCATAGACCTGCGGCGTGAATATAGAACGCAAGTGTCAAGGATGACACCTACTTTACAGTCTCTGTAAAGCAAACCTTTTCGTAAAAGAAATTTTTGACAGTTCTGAGATGCTAAGTCAATTTCAATTCCAGACTGTGTAGAAAATGGAATCTTTTTTTTTTTTTCTTTCCTGCAATTGATGTGAAAATTGAAGCCTAGTGACTATTCACTTTCTAATAACACAAGGTAAATAAATACCATCACACCATTGAAAAACATATACTGGAAGACAGGCTTGGCTAATGATGTGCACCACAACATAGATGGCAAATTTTCTTTCTGAATGTTTTTATTTGTTGCCATTAGAGGCTCTGTATCCTTTGCATTACATATAATAGGTCAAGTGCCTGTTATTTCTAAATGTATTTTTATCTCGCTACGAATTATTCTATAAAGGTAATTGTTTTATTCTTACAAGCAGCCTTTTCAGGAATCCGCTGGGGGAGTGTCCTCTTACATAATTGAATGTTGGATGGTTTTCTTCTCACCCATGTTTGATAATAGCTGAATTAGAAACAAAAGACTAAAATGAGATTAGGTTTCGGATCATAGTGAAATAACCATGTCACCTGTTAACCTTTCCGTTTGATTTTTTTTTTTTTTTTTTTGATGGTCGAGTTCCCCATCAAGGTTAGCCCCCCCAAAGCTGTCTGACCCTTTCTCCCTTCTTCCAGGACGTCGCTCCAGCAATTCTGTCTTCTCTCTGCTGCGGCAGCTGTGACTGGCCTTTTGCACCGGGTCATTCACGTCGTCCTACGCCGTGCCGTTATTTCTTCCCTCTTAGAGAAAAATCCCCCTCAGCCCTGCCTGCCCTTCTCATTTTCTCTCCTGCCTGTCACAGCGAACTCTTCGATAAACTTGTATTTGCCCTCTCCATCCTCCCCTTCTCTCTCGAACTCTCCTCAATGAATCCTTCATCCCCTTCCACAAAGCCTGCTGTTGTCCAGGTCACCAGTGGCATTGGTCACCGTTGGGCGGTGCATGTCTGCTCTCGTCCCTCTGGGTCTGCCAGAGCACCTGGCGTGTCGATCATTGCTCTCCGTTGAGGTCACCTTTGCTGGGTCCCCTCCCCCTTTCCCACCCCCTCTGCTGGGTCCCATTTGGTAACCTGTGGCCATTCTCCCTCCTCCAGATACTGGAGTGCCCTGGGGCTCGGTCCTCCATCCTCTTCTCAGGAACACAGAAGTTTGCTATTCTCAGGAAACAGAGCCTTTGTGCTCTAAATGCAGTCTGTAGGCAGATGGCTCCCAAATTTTCATCTCCTGCCTGGGCATCTTCCTTGAACTCTCGATTCGTGTTTGTATGTAGATCCAACCACCTTCTGGACACATTCCCGTGAACATTGACCAGACAGCTGACACTTTATAGGTTCCAACTCACTTCCCTACTTCCTCCCCCGCAAGGACTGTTCTGGGAGCCTTCCCCTTCTTAGCTCGGCAACTCTGTCTTTTCAGTTGGCTTGATGCAAGACCTTGGAGGAATCCTTGGCTCCTGTTTTTTTTTCCCTTATACCCTACATTCAGCTTATGAATGCACAAAAGCAAACGCCCGTCGTCTCTCTCTTCAGCACACAGCTGCAGTCCTCGCCCTTCCAAAGTCACTCAGAGGAAAAGCGAAACCCTCAGTCACCCATCGGGCCCTGCAGGACCTGCCAGCTCTCTTGCCTTGCTCCTGCCCCCTGTCTTGGCCAGCTTCGCTCCACTTCCCTGAGCCTGTGGGGTCCAGCAGAGCTTTTGTTCTTGCTCTTTCTCCCTGAATATTCTCTCCTTAGATACCTACAGACTCCCCAAACTCCTTTAGCCTCTTTATTCAGGTGTCCGCTTTTCAGGGAGGGGGTCTGTGCAGAATTGCAAACCGCTCTCCCTCCCACCTGCATGCTGCCTATCCCACGCTTTGGCATCGTTTTCTCATTTGCACTCGCTTCAACTTGACATGCCATCTATGCCACTCACGTGGTTTCATTGTAGGTGCCCAGAACGTGTGACAGATGTCGGTCGCCCGAACCCCTTCAGTGGCCGGTCTTGGGAGGCAGCACTGCGTCTCTGTCTGGTCTAGCGGGAAGTGCCAGGCGTGACAGCACCTTGGAGCAGCCCCCAACCCACCGCCCACAAAAGCTGGTGTAGATGTTCCCTGGGCCCCATGGTCCTTAGGTTTACGATGCTAAGTCACAAGGTCTACACCCTTGGCTCTGAAAGGGTGGTCCTCAGACCAGGAATGTGGCAGGACCTGGGAGCCTGTCAAATGTGGACTCTGAGGCCCCACCCTAGACTCCGCTGATGTCAGCATCTGCAGTTGGACAGTCCTGGGGACTGCTGTTCGTGTTACAGGATGAGAGCACCACCCCACCCCGCTGCCAGGGCTCACCCGTGAGGTTGAACTCCGCTGCCCGCAGCAGCAGCTGGAGAGCGCTCCTCACGGCTGCCTTTCCTTCCCGCTCTGGTGCCTCCGTGTTCTCCCCGCCCCCAGGTGTTCCTTCCCCCAGCCCACTGCCCTGAATCCTTGGCTCAGGGTCTGCTTCTGGTGAAACCTAGACTAAGATGACAAGTGTGTGTTGAATGAATGAATAGATACATTAAAGCTCCAGAATAAGTGATAGATGGTGCATGGGAGAAATTTCTATGGGGGTAATGCTGTAATTTATGACAAGTGTTCATACGAGGGCATCTTTGGGCAGAGACGTCACTGGCAGTCCCTGCCTTAGGTGTGCATGTGCCTGTGACTAAAGAGTCCCTGAATGAGCAGCCTCTTCCTGCTCCATAGATCTGCCTTATACTCTCGGTTTGTCGTTGAAGTTACCGTTTTCCCGCCGTGAGCAGCCATACGTGATTTAAGTGTTCCCTGTGACATCAGACTCACAGAAGAGAGGATGCGATTGCCAAGTTGGAGCCTTCATGTTGGGCGATTCCCAACTTTCAGGCTGAGGGTTGTATTGTTGAGGGGCGACAGATTTAAGCAAGGGGTTGATGTCAGAATTACCCTGTCCAAGTCTTCCTAAGCCTCAGAGCATGAGAGCGGTCAGGGTCCAGGAGATGGTGGGAGATCTGTTCCTGAAAGCCAGAACCTTGGTTTTGCTCCTCGCAAGCTTCATGGGCTGCTGCAGAGAGGATGAGTTGGTGTGGAAGGCTCCCTCCTTTGTGAAGGCCACGGCTGGGGACAGCTCACAGACCACCTCTGCCTCGCCGAGAGGGGTTACTCTAGGGTCTTCGCTGTCTCCCTACTGCCTGGTCTCCATGCCCTCGGCGGAGGCACCTGGGGCACAGCCCACTCCGGGGGCCTGGAATCTTCCTGACCGCACTCTTAAATGAGGTATGGTGTGACGGGGCGATGACAACCTCGCCTCCCTGGTTTCTCCTTCCGTGACATTCATAGTAAGTGTATTGTAACTTCCATTTCTTTTGTAATGAAAATATCATCGTCTCTTTGGTTATGTAATAATTTGAGTCTTTTTTTAAAACAGGAAATAAAGGCATAACTTTAGATTCTCTGTTCACACAAAGAAACAGACTTCGAAATGAGCTGAACTGACGGAAACCAACTCTAAAACATCCCTACGTGCTATGTTAAAGTTCCCCCGTTTCCACTCTTCCAGTTAGTTGGAGGGTTATTCATTATTCCTTGGCCCGCATTTCTGATTCTGTTGGGTGACGTGCTGGTCATTGTGACTTCTCCTACGGAGAAAAAGCATTCCCCATGTCACCTGCTCCGCCCAGGACTACAGCGAGCAGTTAGCATTCACTGCGTGTTGATACTGTTGGACACTCTGCTAAGAACATTATTTTCAAGAACCCATTTAATCCTCGTAACAACCCTAAAAAGTGCTAATTTCAGCCCTATTTTGTGGATAAATTAAAATGTAAAGGTTCAAAGAGGTGAACCAACTTTCCAAGGTCACACGATGATCGAGTGGGAGGGCCACACCAAATTGGAACACTGGCCAGCTTTCAAGGCTATGTCCCTAACCACGTAGATGCTGCATGATCTGAGCCTTCCTGCCCCTTTGGGTGGGTTTTGCTCCCCCCCCCAACCCATGCGGGAGCCAAGATGGCCGTGAAATTGATCCTGTAACATGGCACTGCTATTGTGTGTGATGTGAAAAAACAGATTCTTGTTGCTAGCTTGGAAATGTGGAAGTTGGTATCTTCTGAACCTGACTTTTAAGTGTTGCTCCTACTTGATTTCTATAGCTTTGTCCATCTATAGTCCTTTCTCTCCCCCAAATAATTCTTAAGGATTTTATTGCTAATTAGGAACTTGCCAACTGCCACGTCCCTCCCCGCTTAACTGACTCTCAGATCTGTCTGTACTGTGTGTGATGGCGATGTCCCTGCTTCAAAACACTAATGAGGATGATTAAAGAAAAAATGCTAGCTTCCCTCTAGCTCCTTTCTTTCATGATGGCCTCATGGTCCTATCAATGCTCTGACTCCTTTCCTGTTTTTATGCCTCCTTTTCCCCTTGTTGACTGCACACCTTCTTGTACATCAGATCTTGCTCCATGGCTGCCGTCTCTTTTATTTTCTCCTATTAAGTAATTTTGAGGTCATTCTTTTCCTTGGGATATGTCAGTGGTCTTTGCTTCCTCTACTCATCCTTTCTGTGTGGCCCTGTCCGTGCCTCCCAGGTGACAAAATTGCCTGATCCTTGGCTGTTTCGTGGGCACCACAGCTCACCTGTTAGAGGTTTACTCTTGGGAGGCTGTTTGCGCCCAGGGTCACCTGCCTCGCACCTGTCTGGGAGCCTTAAACCTGGCTTTTGTGAATTTCCACTAAGTGCTGATTGCAGGAATTTATCTAATTCCTGCTTTCATAACAAATTTTAGTCCTTAGGAAAGCATCCCCAAGTTTAATTCCTAGAATTTCAGGCTCCTTTTCTTTCCCTTTTTTTTTTTAAAAAAAAAAAAATGTTATCTCATTTTAAGTTACAGTGCTAAAAAAATTTTTTAATTGAGAAAATGATAATATCTGTTTAGTTTATTCCAGCTTGATTCTGGAATAGTTTTAAGACAGTAAACTTTACCTGTAGACAGGTACTCTAACAGGATGGAAATTGTCCTTTTAGGTTCTTTCTGGGGCAGAGCAACAGCCAGTTGCATGCTGTCACTTAGAGCACAGTGGCAAAGCGATGATGGTCACTTAACGCTGAACACGCTGCTGCCACCTGAGTTGGCCTAGCCGTACCAGGGAAAGGCGATTGCCCTAAAACAAACCTGGTTTGATGCGTCTCCACGTTCAGGTAAGTATATTTGCAAAGGAGCAGTAAACGTCCTGATGGGGCAATCTTACTTCAGCACTTAATGATGAGTATCCCGTTAAAGATTAACTTTTACTGCTCCTTTGCAAATTGGCGGCTGTGAGCTGCAGATCTGGGGTCAAGGCAGTCGTCAGCTTGTGACATGTTGCCTGATTCCCCAGACAGGTGCTTCTGGCACCTCGTGGGGGGGCTGGCTGTGGGCTCCTGGCTCTGACGGCCTCCCCCGGGGAGCAGAGCAGCTCCGCCTCTCAACACACCCAGCCCCTGCTCTGTCTCTCCACTGCCCCCTGCAGCAGTCGGGGACTCTGAAACCTGCCCAGCAGATTGACGCATCTGCATAAAATTTTACCTGCCTTGTGCAAAAAATAAATTACCTGGGCAGTAAAAAATAAATTCTGAGCATTTTCTTACTCACCTGGCAAAAATTGTTTCTAATGATGAGCAAGTGGATTTTATTTTATTTATTTATTTATTTTTTCTCCAATCCAAGCCTGTCTATGGAGCGGGGCTGATGTTTTTAGTAATTGCCAGGTAAAACCACTCACTTTGTACATTCAACAGATCTTTACTGGAACACCTGCTGCATCCTTGGCACGAGGCCAGGTGTGAGAGACGCAGTGGTGGATACCACCGAGAGGTGACAGTCACTCAGCAAGTAGGTGCTGCTCCCGTGGGCCTCGTGAAGGGGGAAGAGGAAGTTGTGAGAACTTCCAGCCCGGTAGGCCTGGCCCAGAATAGGAGGCAGAGTGTGGCTCCCTCCAGAAAGTGTCTTTAAACTGAGATCCAAAAGACGTTTCGAGTTCTCTTACTGATCCTTCAATGTTTGGGGAAAAGCATGTTTTGCATCAGTCAGATTCAGATTTTTTTGATTTCATCTGTAATAAGAAAATACATTCTACGTTGGAACCAACCCAGCGTGCATATACATGCACCAATAGCTAAAACCAACATTTCGCAGTGCCCGCGATACCAACCCTTCCCGACGTGCTGCCCTCTGGCATATTTCAATGGGAGGCAGCGTAGTGTGGCAGCCACGAGCCTGGACTCTAAAGTGACGTGTCCCGAGTTCAGGTGCCAGCCCTGTGCTCACCAGCCTTGTCTACTGAGCCAGTCGATTAACCTCTCTGTGATTTGCTTTCCTCAGTCGAGAAGTACGGATAATGGTACCTACCTCGCAGGGTGGTTGCGAAGCTAAAGCGAGTTAATATATGCGAAGCGTGTTAGAACTCCTCCTGGTACAAAGTAAGTACTGCGTAGGTATTAGCTGCTGTCGTGGGTACTGTGATTCTGTAATTTATTTTATAAAGGTGTTAGGTGAGCCCCACCAAATCCTTTTTAGATCTTTAATGGATTCTAATGCACAATTTAAAAAATACTATTGAGGGTAGTGGAAATCCTCCAGGATTGCAAGGGTGGGGGGGGGAGCCTGGAGTCATTGGGCAGGCAGGGTGACCTCTCCTAAACGACTCTGGACATGGCGTGGCCCTTCTCCTGAGGACAGCAAGTAGCTGTTCAAGAGAATGGCTTGATAGCATTTACGACGTTTAGAAAATTAAAAGGTTCCTCTCACCAGAGTGTGTAGAGTGAACTAAAGCGCTGGGCTAGCGTGATGCGGGAATTGGTAGGCAGCGGTTGCAGAGATCATGGCCAGAGACAGATGTGGCCGTGGGGACAGGTAGCATCTAGGTGGCTTGGCTGTCTGGTTAGATGTAGAAAATGAAGGAAAAAGAACTGTGGAGAGAATTGGCACGGTTTTAGCCTGACGGCTGGATGGGTGGTCACGCTGAGTAGCAAACACTAAAAGAGGGTCCTGTTTGGAGGACATGTGACATGTTGAATCTGACATGTCTGTGATACGTCCCCGTGGAGGGTGGGTGAGGGGAGGGGCTGGCACTGCAGAGATTTGGAAGACACGGGAGGTGCCACCGGAAGCCCTGGCAGCGTGAGTGGAGGGGCTCGTGTGGGCAGAGCGTGTACAGGGATCGAGTAGCAGAAGGCGGCCAGGGAGGGTTCTGAGGCCCCTTCCAATGTCAGGAAAGCTCAGGGCAGGGGTCCGGGTAGAGGAAGAAAACCAGAAGAGTAAGATCATTAAAGCTGTTACAAGCAAGGGTGTGTTTTGTGTTAATGAGAATGACGTAGTCAACAGTGTTTCTACTAAGAGGACAAAGGTCCTCATGGCCTTGGCTGCCCATTGCTGTGTGATGTACTTGCGTGTTTCTGTGTGATGCCAGTGTAGACAGAATCTGGTGCTAAAGTCTCTTCCAGGTGAAAGACATCACACATTAATTCCCGTTTTTAAGAAGTAAAGCTTCCCCCCAAACACTCTCTACACAAACACAGACAAAACCTGTGCCAGATTTCCACGTTTTTTTTTTTTTTTTTGAGCCATAGAAATGACATTTTAACTGACAGATTAATCTTAATTGCAGATATTTACAAGGACTGTAGAATTTAGAATACGAGGAATTAATTTTTAAGTGAACAATTACACCAGAATGCAACTTGGAGGAAAAATAAATTTAGTGATTGATTTTGCTAACTATGGGATCACTTTTTAACTTCAACAGTCAGACGATTTGTCGTTCACTGTCTCTGGTGTTGTCTTCCATGTTGGCGGTTTTGGCCCTGCCAAGCACCTGGCCTTCCTGGAGGTAGCTGTGTTTTAAGGAACCTGAAGGCATTGGCTACTGTCACTTAGCTACCTAGTCTTCATCTTCCCTTATGCTTACAGAACAAGAAAAATGTTTAAGCGAGACGAATGGCATCTTTCTTCAAAGTACTAGCTTTAAAATTACCTTTTTTGAAAGCTTTTTTTTTTAAGAAAAAATATTATGGCATTTAACCATTCTGAGGCATCATCAGAAGTCCTCACTCCACACTTGCATACATTTTCAGACCATGTTTTCCCAGGGCCTATTGTCAAGATTCATAAATGCTTCCATTCCCGGGGCTTAAAAAAAAAAAAAAATGTAATAAACTATGATTTGCAGATATCTTTGTTGTGCAGGGCAATGGGGTCCATCTTTCATGTTCTGTCCAAAGGGGTATGTTCTTGGTATGTTCAAACGATTAATGCAAAGTTTTTATTTTTACATGCATTTTTAATTTTATGAGTTATTCTGTGTATTATATATTTTACGGTCATTGCATTCAAAGACATTTTAACTAGATTTATTTCTGGAAAAGTATTTCCCAGGAAAGTGTAGAATTATATGTATTTCTTGCTGTGACATAATTTTGATTTCTTTTATATTTTCAGTAATGAAACATTATAAACTGAGCCTTATTTTTAAAAAGGTAGAACATGGAACTATGTAGCTATTGTTTGGTAATAGTTAGATACCATTACAGTCTTTAAATGGGTTGCCATTAAGAGTTTTAAATCTACCTTCTCAATTTTAATAAACAATTAGAAAAATGAGTATGACATTTTCCCTACAGAGCTCTTGTTTTGGAAAGGTCTCATAGTCAAATTTTTTTTATCCATATGAGTCTTACATCATTTATTCTCAAAGTTCTCTGCTTCACTCTTCGAGTAAACGCCTGTTGATTTGTTTGGCAAAATGCCTATTTTTCTTGTGAGATGGACAAGAAAGTAGAATTTTCCCACTATTTCCATTTAGTCTGGTCAGCAAAGGAAGAGGACCTCTCCTTTCAGAAGTGTCTTCCACCGTTGTCTACGCACACAGCTGGTGGGTGGCCGTCTAATTAGAGAGAAAGCACTTATTAACAGCCAGCATAATAGAAAGCGCGAGAAGTCGTCTCTGCTCACCAACTGGAGAGTACCCAAATAGCATCAGAAACAATAGGGAGAAAATGAAAATCACTTCTGACTCATAGATTCTTGTTGTCCTCTCGTTTTCAACACTGAAAGTCTCCGTCAGCTGGAATGGCGCCGTGGCCTGGGTGGTTGGGGCTGCATTTGCGTGTTTATTTTCGGTGGTCTCCACTGGTTCTGCTCTCACCCCCCTGTGGAAGGCTGTTGGCTCCACCCTGCCCCATGTTGGCCACCGCGGGTTGACTCTGAGGATGACGATCGGTTTCTGGGAACTGTTAAGACCGAATCAGTGAGGTGTTGATCTGAAGACGGGAGCATTTACAAAGATGGTGCAAAGAATACGTTCTCTTCTTCTCCCGTTGGGATGCCGAATATATGACAGGCAGCGCTCCGTCCTGCCTTCCTGTCTCCATAACTAGATCTGTGCGAAATTGCTTTGATCGTGGCACAGACTGAAATATCTGTGGCTTAATCCAGGGTGCGCTTTTCCCTCATTTGAAAGAAGTTGGAGATTGGAAGTCCAAAGATCACGTGGTGGCCCCGGTGTTATCTGTCAATAGTGTTTTCCATGTCACTATCTGCTTTTCATTCACCCGTCCTTAAATTATATTTTATTGTTGTCATTTTAAATTGTGGTAAAATATACATATTTATCATCTTAACCATTTTTAACTGCAGTCGGTGGCATTATCTGCATTCGTGTCATTGTGCCAACCGTCAGCACCACCCAGAACTCTTTGACCTTGCAGAACTGATTCTCTGAACCCCATAAACATGAACTCCCCATTTCCCTCCTCCCCCACCCCTGGGACTGACCACTTTACTTTCTGTCTCTATGTAGCTGACGACTACCTCATACAAGTGGAATCATGCGGTATTTGTCTTTTTGTCACTGGTTGATTTTACTTGCTATAATGTCCTCAAGGTTCGTCTATGTTGTAGCGTGTGTCGGAATTTCCTTCCTTTTAAGGCTGGATGATATTCTGTTGTGTCTGTACATGACGTTTTGTTTATCCGTTCATCTGCCGACAGACACGTGGCTGAGATAACGCTGCTACGAACATGGATGACTTAACATGTCTTCCCATCCTCAGTGTCACCTCCTGGTTGCGACCCTGGCCATCTTGTCAGCAGTCTACGCAGGAAGAAGGGGGAGGGAAGAACCTTTCAGCTAAGTCAGCCTCTTTCTAAAGATCTTTTCCCGAAGTTCCAGTCATTAATTTCTATGGGCCAGGTTAAGAATAACAGTGATAATAAAATAGTTAATATTTATTGAGTGCTCATATGTGCACAGTGATGAATAATTCATTTCTTCCTCACAGTAAACATGTGAGAATGGTTGCATTTTAACCAAGAGGATTTTGAGTCTCAGAGAGGTTAAACGGGCTGCCCGGCGCAGCTGAGTTGGATGGCTTTGTGTCGTACAGCTAGTAAGAAGGGAAGCAGGGATTTGAACCCAGGGTTCTGGCTCCAAAGTGCGAGTGTGTGCTCTTACTACTGTCTTTTGTCTTTTGCTCTTGTTTTCAAGGGAGGCTGGGGAATCTAGTTTTATCTCAAGTAGTTGTATTTCCTTTCTCAACCAAATCAAGGTTGCAGGAGTAAGGAGAAAGAGGAGAATGGGTATTGGGTAGCAACTTGTCGCACCTGCTGTGGTGTGTCTGCCCTGGGGACTGCCTCTCCACATCACTGTTCTGAAGCCAAGTGGCCTCGGGCCTCTGAAATCCCAGCTGCTTCATAGCTCTGAGCCACTGTCCACTCTCCCTTCGTTGTGCTGGCCAAGACTAACCAGCACTGGCCAGACCATTTTGGTTTAACCACAAAGAGTGGGAGTAGACCACAAATGCTGGAAATGGTCATGATCTTCCAAACCAAGGTAGCCTAGCCTAGTTCCTTGGACACGGACGGAGGAGGGGGTGAATGTACTCTTTCCAGAAAATAGCGTTTATTATTTATCGAGTGATGATTTCTGCCAGCAGTATGCTACATGTTTTAAAACATGATTACATTGGACCTTTGCTACTGTTTTTTATTGATAGTATTTTTATTACCATTTGATAGTGCCAATTGTCACATGTCAGATGACTCATGTCTTTCTGATTTTGGAGGTAAGCCCTTTATCACAGTGTTCTAGTGTTGATTGTACTGACTTTGGTGTCTTTTTAATCTTATTTATTTATTTATTTATTTTTTTATAAGAGATGGGTTTCGCCGTGTTGCCCAGGCTAGTCTCCCCCTCCTGGGCTCAAGCGATCCTTCTGGGATTATAGGTGTGTGTGTGCCACAGCACCTGGCTCTCTTCTGATTTTGACAGATACATACCCAAAAGTATTCTTGTTCCAGCGTGGTAGACCTTGTCTCTTGAGATTTAGATGATCATCTGCATCAACCTTGCCCATCTCAGTAGAAAGAGGCTACCTTCTTTAGCGTGTAGGAAGGAGTCCTGATGTACATGGGGCGTTGGGGTGAAGATAGATTTATCTACCACTATCCTTTGCATCCTCTTATTTTTATCCTTTGTAAATAATGAAGGTAACAGTGAACTTAGCTGTTTGTCCTAAACCCAATCCAAGTGGTTCTCAACCCCCAGGATTTTGTTCCCCCAGGGGACGTCCGTTAGCGTCTCGTGACTTTTTTGGTTGTCACAAGTAGGGAAGGAGGAGCTCCTGGAATCTAGCAGCTGGAGGCTATAGATGTTGCTAAGCATCCTGTGACGCATCAGAGAGCCCTCCACGACAAAAGATCACCTGGCCCCAAATCTCAGTAGTGCCGAGGGGGACCAACTCGGCCCAATCTCAGTTGCCCTGGTTGAGTTGGAATTGAATGGTTGATCTTCAGATAAGTTACCCCAATGCTCTGTCATTTTAATGTCTGTTTATTTTCACGTCCCTCCATCAGCAGCAGGTACTGATGGTTACTCTGTTGAGACGCATCACACCTTGCATTTTGGTGGATTTTAAACGTTCCAGTTACGTTCCTATGTTCGAGTATTTTACGACCTAGTTTAAGATTCTTACATAATTTTTTAACAGTTTATTTTCAGACATAATTTTAGTGTGATAAATAGTGCCCGTTATTTCATGAGCTCTTCAAGTGTGAATCAACGTGAAGAACGTAGTCATTCAAGGAGGTCAAGGTAAAGCTGAGGCGGGGAGAAGAGTGAACTGTAGTAGAGAGAATTTGGGATTTGGACTTTGAAACCCTCCTTGCCTAGCCCAGCCGTACCACCTCTGGCATTTAAGCATGGCTCCAGTTCCCTCATTGCCACTTCCTTCACATTTTAATTCGCGGTTTAATTTTAAGAATTAAATGAAGGCCAGCCATAATGACTCACACCCATAAACTCAGCGCTTTGGGGAGGCCAAGGCAAGAGGATTGCTTGAGGCCAGGAGTTTGAAAACAGCCTGGGCAACATAGCGAGACCCCATCTCTAAAAAAAAAAAATTTTTATGAAAAATAGCTGGGCATGGTGGCACATGACTGTAGTTTCAGTTACTCAGGAGGCTGAGGCAGGAGGATCGCTTGAGCCCAGGAGGTTTAAGCTGCAGTGAGCTATGATCTGCACTCCAGCCCGGGCAACAGAGCGAGACCCTGTCTCAGAAGGAAAAAAAAAAACAAATTAAATGAAAGACTGCATATGGAAGGCTTTTGAAATTTTAGGTTGTTATACATCTGTCCGCTCACGTCATTTGTTAAATTCCTTTCTCATGGGCTTCTCTGCCGTTAGTTGAAATTATTCCTGGCTTATTTCCTCGACAGAGATTCTGAGCTCCTTTGCTAAGAAAAGATATATAGGTTATTTTTATCCTCTGGGATTCGTGTATATACTGCCCTCAATGAAGTGAGGTTTGCGAATACATCATGATTACACGCACTGGTTTAGACCAGACGGTTTCAAACTGCAGCCAGGAAAAGCAGCGTAGTGATACCCTATAAATGCGACTCCAGCTCGGGGGGAGACTTGACAATGTAGACTGATGCTAGTGGCACTGCCTTCAGTTCTAGGATGCTGTCCTGGATAAACTTGATACACGTTCCCAGAGCTCCACTCTCGGGGGCTTGTGACGGCCAGCGAGCCGTCTGGGGTCCCAGACCACACAGCGGGCCGTGCAGACGTGACAGTTCTGAGAAGATGGAAATGAAATGGGATGAGAGACATTCCAGGCCGGTGCACTCATCAACAAGTTCTATATTTGGACGCGCGTTCAACTATTTGGTCAAATAAGGAAGAATGCGGTGGTTTGACATTTGTCAAATTTCACGTTCCCTTTCCCAGGAGGGGCATGCGGGTTGGAGATGATACAATATACACATCCCCACGTTCCCGTCCCTTGTCGCTCCATTCCTGAAAGCACCTCAGGATTTTGCAGCCTGGTTTCTGAACCACGGTTGAGTCATAAATCCCAGGCAGGGCTGTGGGTCCCCGTGGAGAGAAACCACGGCGCAGAAGAGGGAAGAATCTATTCTGGGAAAGAGCCATTGCCACTCTTTGGTGTCTCACCATTACTTTCTGTACGTGTTAAACTCTGCAGGACCCAGGCATGCTGCAAGGACACTGATTTTAACCAAATACGTGACCGTTGGTTCCTGTTCTTTAAAAGGGCCATGTGACTCACGTAGACAGTGAGTGTTTGTGTCTTGGCTCAAGGAACCTGCCCCGCCTGCAGGAACCTGCTCGTTCTTTCCTGTTCCGAGTCAGGTGTGGCCTCCGGTTCTTGCCAATTTGCCCGCAGAACCCCCGATTGCCCCTGAAAGACGCGTCAGCTCCCTAATGTGGAATCCAGATATGCAAATCGACTTAAAGATTAAAAAATGAAAATCCATACCTCTTAATTTACTCTGTAGAGAGCGTTCTCAAAGAAATGTGAATCAACAGAAATTGTTTCCTATCATCGACAGAAAAAAGTGCTGACACCATAACTTTACAGATAATGAGATCTTTGGAGGAAGTTTTCATTTTTTAAACTTTCCAGGAGCTATACAGAAACTCTGGGGCTTCCTCCTACCCACCCCCCAAAACTTTAATGATCATATTATCTGTCTTTTCTTGATGGCTTTCATCTGCACTATAAATATATAAGGAGAACAAAATATTTGAGGGTGTTTCAGCTGCTGTAACTCTTTGTAGGAGTAGTTAGAACATATAATTTGAATCACAATGCATATTTAATTGAGAGTGGATATTTATAACTCGAAAAGATACCCTTACGTTGTGGGTGTGTTTGCCTTACCTTGTAAGCATTTACAACCTGGATGCTAATTTAAGCATTAGAAAGGCAGATGGTAGTGGGAATTATTAGGATTAGTTTTGTTGCCAAATAATCCCTATTCTTTGTGCTCCTAGCAAAAGGTGTGTAGTAAAACCGCTTCTGCCTTTTACTTTTTCTTCCTTCAATGCCCTTTTAAATGGTTGTGTTTTTGTGACTCAGGTCTCATTAGCATTTCTCACGGGTACTGCCTTGAGGGCAGTACCTCTTACTAAATTGTTCTGATGCTTTAGGAGAAGGAAAACCATGGTAACCAGATGTAGGGTATGATTATTTGCCTCTGACCTGGCAAAGTGTTGGGTTTAACAAAAGAAGCTTAATAGAAATGTTCAAATTGACCCTTCTCATCACTTGGGCTGCTCAGAGCTCAATCAATCTCTCATTATTATCAGAGTTATTCGAGCAGAGGCAGCAGTGATAGAATTTTTCATAATCACTTCTTGAGCCAAATGCAATTTGCAATTTGTAGTACTGTATTTTGAAACAATAATGCATTAAAATGAACAGAGCAAGAATTAGGAGTATCACAGTTAAGAAAGGATACGGAGAAGTAGTTGCGTGAGAGGCGCTCTCAAAATCGTTTTAAGTGGACGTGGCTGATTTCTATGCCAAATTAAGCAATTTAGAAAAATCAGAACTCTTCTTACTATGTTTAAGTGTATATGTGTGTATATATAGGTATGTATATATACACATACGTATACACTTCATAATAAATTCAGTTTAGTTAAAGGGGAAGCAAAAATAATTTGCATATTATTTGCATTTGGGTATTTGGGGTTATTGGGTTAGTGTGGTTTGATCACCTGTGTGGATATGATTTGAAAATAAGTAAGATCCATCAAGCAAAGGTATGTCTTTTACAAAGAGGAAATTTCTTTGCTACAGAAACTCTGGCGTGTGGTCTGTAAGCTAGCTGGTGCCCAGAAGCCTCACCATCATAATTAAGACATGCTCCCACTGATCTTCTCTCATTTTACCACAGTGGTTCTAAGCATACATTATCAATATTATTTCAGTGATTTATATATTTACCTTATGTTTTGAAGGATTACAGTGTTTGCCTTTTTCCTCTCTTAAGTCTTTTTTTTTTTTGAGACAGAGTCTCGCTTTGTTGCCCAGGCTAGAGTGAGTGCTGTGGCGTCAGCCTAGCTCACAGCAACCTCAAACTCCTGAGCTCAAGGGATCCTCCTGTCTCAGCCTCCCGAGTAGCTGGGACTACAGGCATGCACCACCATGCCCGGCTAATTTTTTCTATACATATTTTTAGCTGTCTATATAATTTCTTTCTATTTTTAGTAGAGATGGGGTCTCGCTCTTGCTCAGGCTGGTCTCGAACTCCTGAGCTCAAACGATCCGCCCACCTCGGCCTCCCAGAGTGCTAGGATTACAGGCGTGAGCCACCACGCCCGGCTCCTCTCTTAAGTCTTTATGTCTGAATCCCATTTTTTTTGTTCATGTTTTAGATCTTTGGAGTTTATGCTGATTCTTGTAAACTTGAGATGGATTCTGTGCTGAGTTCCCTCCCCACCCCCGTTTTCAATTTCTCAATTATTGTTTTACTATTTCCTTGTTTCCTATCCTTCTAGGATTTCTCAAGTGTCAGGTTACTAGGCATATCAATGCATCCTTGATTAGCTAACCCAGGCTAGGCTAGGGGTAGAAGTGCACTTATAAAGACATTTAATGGGAGGCCCGAAAAGGGTATGTTATCCGTTAAGAGTACATTGCATATCTAAAGGCTGTTCTAGCTTGGTTAAGTAGAAGCTATTTTTTCTGTTAAAAAAAAAAAAAAAAAGTTACTTCTTTTTCCTTGGATGCCAAGCAACACAAATTTAGTTTATTAGATCTAATCAGACTGGCTCTGATGAAAACTGTACACAATCAAATAATGATTCTCAAGTTTGTGAATTTCCTTTTAAAGAGAACCTCTGCTAAACCCCACCTACTTGAAACTGCATCCCGTCTTACAAAAGCCCTATCAAGTTGTCATGTACCCTTTGCTGAGGCTCCCTTCTCATCATTGTTGATTACCAAGATGCTTTTTTGCCTAAAGAGGAGCTTTCTGCTTTTCATAATCAGCCACCTCTTCCCTGATTTCATCCTGCATTGCCACAATCTACTGCTGAGCAAATCAGTACGCTTTCAGGGTAGCGATTTCTTAAAATGTCACTAAAATATGTAAGATCCTGTATAGGAAGGACATATTAGGAGCGACGTATTTATTTTTTCTTTTATTTATTTTTTTTTAATTTGTAAAAATGGAGGCCTGGGTACAAAAAAATACGGCGAGAAAGCATGAGCACATGATTACGAAAGATAAATCCATGCAGTGAATTCCTTGTTCTGTTACCCTCTGAATGGGTTTGGACAGTTGGACATGCTTCTGCTGTTGCCTGGCGGTATTTGCATATGCCAATACAGACAATTTTGACATTTGGAGTGTCACTGCATTTAGAAATGTTGGCAGTGTCCTACGAATGGGTACGTGGCAGTTTTTATGATCCTTTTCAGTGGTCAGGGGCAGATCTGGACATTGCCTTGGAATTCCTGACCTTCGTAGACAAGTTCCATTCAGGAACAGTGTCCCATGGACCTAATTGCTAATACAAGATCTATGTCATTGATTTAAACAAAGATTTTTTTAACCAGCTGCTCTCAGTATAAAAGCATATAGTGACCATCTTCAGTTCCTAAAGCTTTTGAGGTGTCTGGGTGTGGTGACAGGAATCTTGGGTCTGAATTCTGGCTTTGCTATTTCCTTGCTGTATGAGCTGACAGATCATTAACTCAGGCTGTGCTTTCTGAGGCTTTTCCTAACACGAGGACGATGACACCAACCTCACATGCTGGGTGTGGGAATCGGTGAGATAACGTTCATAAGAATTCAATGAATTCTAGTTAAATGTAATTAATCAAAAGAGCATTCAACAGGTGTTCAATTATAGGTCTCACTTAGGAATTAGGCAAAGCGAACTTCATCAGTCTTGGAATTTTTCCTCCTGTTAGGAGTATCCAAGTTTAGACCCACTGAGATACCTTAAACTATCTATGAGGTGACCTGAGCTCTAGTCCTAGCTTCAGTGAGAATTTGTGCAGCCCCTCATACCTCCTGGGTGTCAGTTTCCTTGTCTGTCCAATAAAGACATTTGGTCTAAGAGAATAATCTCTAATCTTTGATTTTCAGGAACATGTATCTTCATGGACAGGAGTGCAATAGAACAGTTGACAAAGATATATGGCTAGATTTTTTTTCTTTAGATAAAATCTAGGGCAGGTCACCTATTAGAGCTTTAAGCAAAAATAAGTTCAGGATTGTGTTAGAGACCAGGATGATGAGTTGAAGAAAGTTGAACATAGACCAAGAATTTTGGAAAAGTACCAGAATCGATTGGAAAACAAAAAGTTTTCTAGGGAAACTTGAATCAAAAACCATTTAGGAAAAGTATGACTTGAAGAACTCCAGAGTAATGATGTTAAAAGCTCATGGTTTTGCTTTGATTTGAATGAAGAGTGTGTTCCTGAGCCTCGCAGGGAACTGAACTGGAACACAGTACAGGGTATGCAATTTGCATTTCAGGACCTTGAGCCTGGCTCACTGGGCGGCTGGTATCCCTCAAGGACCTTTAGGACAAATGACAGCATTATCACAGCAGCTGGTGGTCGAAGACAGGTTATGCAATGGCTACATGTGTCTTCCAGAAACTTCTGGAAGGTTCCAGAAAGAGAAAAATTCCTGAAGAAAAAGATAGAGTAGATCACGTGATAGTGCAAATATGTAGAAATAAGGACAAAATGCAGGCAGAATATCAAATTAGATGACTACACTGAACAGACCAGGAGTCAGGTGCTGGGGGAGAATGTTGGCTTCTGGAAGCTGACAGTGAATTCATATTTGATCCAATTGAATTCTCTTCCCCAGCCAAGCAGTATTGCTTAACCTGCACATTTCTTAGAGTAAATAGTCAGACAAGTACTGTAGCAAAGTTCTCCTTAGACATGGAGACCTTGGTAATTAGCAGTGAGAAATACCAGATTTCTAGGTGACATTTCAGTGGGGTGTTTTTTTTGAAGAAAATCTTATTTTAAAGAATATTCCTCCAAGCTTACAAGATAATTGGTTCTGAATATTCTGTTCATCTATTTTTAAATATGGCAGATTTTTCAAGACTTCCTTTTTACTGTATCATGTTGTAAAATATGGTATTAGGAAAAACCCTTTCATTAGAAAACCAATTATATTTTTATTTTATTTATAGCAGGATGCTGTGTGTTACCATTCAGCATAATTTTTTCCTGAAGACCTCTAATTTTAGTAGCACTAGAAATATTACATTTTAAATGGTAAAATAGTTCAGCAGTATTTGTACCGCAGCGAGAATTACATTGCTTTGCTAAAAATCTAACTGATGGTTTTAATAGCAAGGAAACTCTTTAGCAGTAGTTAATTTTTAATGACAGTTACTTCTATGTGGAAACAAGAGAATTTGTTGCAATCCTTTGTTGGTTTGTTTGCTTTTTGCTTTCTCCATTTGTCAACAAGTGCACGTTTTGCCCATCATTCTTGACTGTAATGATATATACGGCCAATCTGGCAGACGGCAATGATCTCATCTGTAACGCGTCATAGTAAAACCCATTTAGCAGATTACTTTGAGATTACTTTAGCTGAATGAAAACATTGCTTTATCCTTTATGAAGAAAACCATATGTTTCAGAAATGTTACAATCAATTCTACTCTGAACGAGACAGGGCTCAACACTGTATCTTTCTGTGAATGCCAACTCCAGTAGTGTTGGCATTTTTTTTATTGCATGTTCTTTTCCAATGTAGCACTACCTCTATAATTTTTTTTGCTTCTCTATTTTTAAGCTATTTCCTTTTATTCCTCCATTTAAAAAAAAAAAAAAAAGATTATTTTCCTATGCTAATATGTCCAGAGATACGACTAGCAAATTCTACCTGAAATGCCAGGGTAGGTGGCCACTTAGCTTTAACCTCACACCTGCTGGGTGGTGGAGTTTTCTCTTTCAATGTTGTGTGAGTGAATTGGGGCAGTTTGCAAAACTCTGATTCTATGCTGTGGATGGACGTGCTTCCCGGACAGACCATTAGCACAGCATTTCTTCAGCTGTGCCGTTTCTTGGAAAGTGACCCATCTGATATTCATTCATGGCTTTTAAAAGATAACATAAAAAGAATGGATATCTTCCAAGTTTTTAAGCATCTGTCTATTAAATGATTGTCTTCATAAGTTGATTACCAATCTCAATATGTGAACTTGACTTTGAGATTTTTTGGATAGCTGAAATTTTTCAATGGGATCCCCCTCTCCCAGTCTTTTCAGGAAGAATTAAGCAACTGTAAATGAAGAAGAACACTAGAATATATTAGCAAACGGTAAATAATGGGCATAGACTTTTTTTCTTTTTTACATTCTAGAATGGTTGGTATATTTTTTCACCTACTGTCTTTATTTCATTCTGTCAAACAGTTCCAGCTATGAGGGATCCATTTTTGCCTCAATTATAAAGTAATATACTGTGATTTTATGGTATGCCTTAAAGAAATCACATACTCTATTAACTAAAGCAGGTATTAAAAGAACAGTCCAAAGATTAACCCATAGATATTTCATCAATGGTTTCTTTTCTTTATTTTTTTTTTAATTTCAGAATATTATATACAGGTGTTTTGGTTCCATGGATTGCTTTTGTACTGCTTGAGTCAAAGTTACAAGTGTGCCCATCTCCTAGACATTTAATACATTGTACCCATTAGCTATGATTTCACCCATCCCCTCCTCACACTCCTCCCCCTCCCACCCACACGATTTCTGTTGAGTTTTACTTCCATCTTTCTTTCTTTTTTCTTTTGTGCAATTGCAATGATCTTCCAATTTCCAAATGATATAAAATTTTAGTAGATTTGCTTTACAGAGTTAATTTACAGCCATTTCGATGGCTATCTAGTAGTATACATAATTCTTAAAGGAATCATGGTGGTGGTATTTTAACTTTTTTCTGTTTTAACATTTTAAGAATGCTTTCCTTTCCTTATTTATAAACTCCTTTGCAAGCATAGTGTTACTTTACTATATGAGGTGGTCTCACATACACTTAATTCATGTGTAGACAAGTGTTTGAAATTGGATTTGTATTAATAAAAAAAATGACCTGTAGTGCCAACCAGACCATTCAGTGAAATGATTTTTTTCTCTTTTATGTCAGCTTTGGGCCCACTCCTTTCCTTTTCTGTTTTTTGATATGAAATTGTCACCATATGCCACATTTCTGGTTCCTTCTCAGAAAGAAATATACTTTATGTATTTATGAATGCTTAGTTGTATAACTAGCTATGAAAGATTTTTTTGGAAACATCTGGTGACCAAATCACTACAGATGAATCTTCCTTGAGGATATAGAGGACATGTATTCCAGGCAACGTGACCTTTTATAGAGGAAAATAACAGAGCAGGGGAGAATATTGATACCAAGTTGGAGGTTTCTGAGATATTTTAGATGCCAGAATAGAATAATGTTAGTGTTTCCTAAAGAGTCTTGAGTTCAGCACCCATCTGTAGACGTTTGTGTGGGCTGTTTTGGAATCATGCGTCTGGTCCTTATGTTTGTTTTTGATCAGATAAAGATTTTCAAGTCAAAGATGCCACATTTGGTAATTGCTTTCCATCGGATTTAGGAGAGTATATGATGCAAATGCCTTAAATCGCTTGATTTATTATGCGCAAAGTATCATGGCAGTGTAAACGATGCTTAGTACTTTAAACCTTGAAAACATGGCCTTGTTTGTCGGTTTTTAAACTACGATGAATGTTTCCATACTGTGAAAATAAAGAGCAATAGTTGTTTATGGAAAGATTATTAAATAGATGAGTGTGGATTATCATTCTTGAGTCCTAAGAAAAAGCCGCTCCAACACAGATCTCTCTTCCTCGAGCTTCTGAAGCGTACTCAGCACCTGGTCCTACCAAGGTATTGCTTGTTTAATAAGGAAACACTGCAAGCCATGTTGTTTCTTTTTATTTTTGTTTTGCCAAAATGAACATGGGTATTGAGGCTGTTTTCCAAAAGAGTTTTCTCTGGAAAGTTCTAAGTAAAAATTAATAAAATAATCTGATTTAAAAACATTAATCTTGACCCAAACTACCGACCACAGGAGACCTTTGGCCCATGTTTTAAGGAAGCTCATGTGCATTTATTCCATTGACAACATGTCACTACCACAAGCGAGAGAAAACTCATTGTGTATATATTCACAAGTTAGAATTTTTTGTTATCTACAGGTTTGGCAAACATCGAAAAGATGACAAGATTGAGAAAACGGGTAAAATAAAAATACAGGACACCCTGACATCAGAAGAGGAGAGGATACGAATGAAGCAGGAACAGGAAAGGTAGACTTCAGTTATTTATTACACCTCATTAGAAAGAGGTTCCTTTTTTTGTTCTGCTTTCTTTTTTTTTTTTAACATAAAGATTTTGCATTTAATTACTTTTTATATTTTCTGTGTCCATCCAAATACTGATGGTTGTAGATGAATATAATGTAAAAACCAATTTTAAAGAAAACCCTTATATTTATTTGAGGCATCAAAGTGGATTTTAATGGTTTTAGTTAAGATATTTTACGTAGGAGAAAATGCAGCATACTAGATAAATGTTAATGCTGAATTTACCCTTATTTATTAAATCACAAAAAATATTTCAATCCTGTCTCATTCATCTATGAGTATGCGGTATATTATAATAGTTTAAAAATACTTATCCGGAAATAAAACTCTTTGAAATTTTATATCTCATTTTAAATATCTCGATTTATAGTGAGAACCCAGGAGGCTGTTAGTTTTTCACTATGTTGTTTTTCTTGCAAACCCGGCCCATTTCTTGATTTTCCTTCTGTTTCACTATCACATTTTGTGACGTTTACCACTTCAGTTTTATTCCATGTCTTCCAGAAAGATTGTTATCTATTGTTGAATCATTCTGTGTTGAGAACCCAAAGACCAGTGGCAGGAACGAAAAGAATTACTTTAAGCAGACACTTGAAAACCATTTTTAGAAATGATTAGAACTTTTCTCATTATGATTCCAGGGGATGAGAAGGCCCTCCCACACTTCGGTTATTAGGATTTACAAGCGCACAGTGAGCTATTCTTATATCATCACATTTCATTTTCCAAATGGCCACGGCAAGAGGTACCATACCTGTTTTACTTTGATAATCTGAGATTTTAAGTGAGTTTCTGGTACCTTGATGATCAAAGTTATAAAACTAAAAATTGTCCATAGCTAGGACGATAGCCCAGCATCTTTGAGATTAAGTCCAGTGTTTTTACCATAATTCTAGAGTCAGTATATATTCTGTCTTATACTTAGTGAATGAAAAAACTAAAAATAGTATCCTTACAACAGTTTTCTTCTAATGAAATCAATAGCAGGGCCTGGTGGCTTGTGCCTGTGGTCCCAGCTACTCGGCAGGCTGAGGTGGGAGGATCTCTGGAGCCCAGGAGTTCAAGACCAGCCTGGGCAACATAGTGAGACCCTGTCTCAAAAAAAAAAAAAAAATAGAGATTAGTGTTTGGGTGTTTTTCCATTCATCTGATACCTTTGAGGTTTTTCTTTGAGTAGAATGGTTACTCTGATTTTCTGTTTGTAGCTTTCCAGGGTATAAAATATGTAAATGGGAAAAATATAGATTTTTAATTTCCGATTCAAGTCTGGATTTATTCTCCTGGTTCTTCCCTAATTTTTATTTAAAAAAAAAAAATCATCGTACCTTACTTTGTAGGAAGGACTCTTTCTAATCCTCACCAAATTTGGGATCCCCAAATTTACTAATAAACTCACTATTTTTAGGTCAGTGTGCAATGTTCCTTAATGTGCATAATATGGCATTTAATTAAGGTCAGAAGTATAAGCTTCTATCCTAAAAGTGTTTCTTGTCCCTAAAGGAAGAGAATATACCAGGTAAATGTATGAACTCTGATTTATCCACAGGCAAATACGTAATTTAGTTAGCAATCTGAGCGATAGAAACATTCTACTTCTCTCATATCTTGGTACCTGCCAAAGGGATATAGCATCATTCATTCTGTGCCATTTCTCATATTCTAAATATTCCTGCTTTGCAGTTTAGGGTAGCTGCTGTGCTTCAGTGCAGAATTCCATCCTCGTTTTCCAAAGTACTTTTATAATGCATAGTCAGATATTTCCAGCCAAACAGTGATTTTTACATAATGGTTGCACTTGTGGTGTTAATTTGCCTAAGGCACAGTTCACTTCTCAGTTTTGCTTCCTACCTGTCATGATGCAATACTTCTGGGAACTAGGTTGGTCACAATGAATTTACAATGTACAGGAGGCCTAAAATAAAAATCTTTTAGGGTCAAGGAACAAGTGAATGGTCCATTAAAAAAATCAATTAGGCTCATAATTTAAGCAAATTATAATACTTTGTATTTCAATAACAATTTTTTTTACCAAGTATGTTTTATTTAAACTCATGGATTTTGTAATAGAACAAGTGAATGCTTGAGACTTAGTGAACTCCATAAGTGGAGTGTGTTTGTTACTTGTTATTTTGACGGGGCAAGCCTTCTTTTGTGTGTTCTCCTTTCTATTCTGTCTCTGGTGTTGACAATGCTCCTTTTGAGGATGGAAACTGCAACTTCTTTGGGAAAAATTTGACTGAAAGAATAAATAAAAACAAACCGCTGCTTGTATTCTCCTAACAACCTTTCCCTCACTGCTGACCACTAGGGAAGTATCTCCTAGAACATTATTTACCACTGTAGCTATCTGAGTTCCAAAAATTATTTTGGCCAATTCCATATAAAAATAGAAAACCTGACATTCCTTAGTTATGAGTTATGACATATCCACAAACCCAATTTTTTTTTTTTTTGGCCCATGCACATCTGCGAAGCCTATTACTCAAGATGGAAATATTGAACTATTAAAAGGACAATGAATATAATTTAAAATGTTTTTCTTACAATGCTAAGATCTATTTAGATGGTGAAAATAAATTGGATTCTTCGGAGCATGGGTCTAAGATTAAATTTGACCTCATTCTTGCCAACTTCCATCCCTTTCCTCGCTGCCCACACTGGGAGATTGGGTCTTGAGTCAGTGCTGTTCCCGTGGGAGAAATGGACAAGGAAGATCACCGTGTGGATCTGTCCTCTGTCTCTGCTAGTCCTGCCATGCCACAAACTTGAGCTGCGTGACTCCGATCTTCTTGGGAAGCAGGGAGTCTGGGGATGATGAAGTTCCCTGGTCCCAACATGCTATTTTGACTTCTCATTTTGAGCTCTGAACCCAGGCACCCTAGTCCTTGAGAGAAGCTGTTGGCTGCATAGCGGATAAGCTGGGAAGGTAAACAAAGGTGTGAATTCAGTGCTTACTGCCACTTACTGGGTGGTCCTTTGGGCGTGCCTGGGGACAGCACCCTACTGGCTTATTTCTACCACAAACTCGAAATAAAACATGTTCAATAATTCAGTGATCTGTGTAACTTCAGGCCCACTTAGCTTCCATCATGAAGCATGGGGATAGATTTCTCTATTGATCAAGCATCAAAAGTAACAGTTGAGCTTCCTATTGCGTTTTCGCTCCAGTGACACCTCCATGTATGTTAAAATGGTCAGATATGAACATGGTGGCAACACAGGATTTCCCAAACAACAGAGAAAGGGTTCCGTGTACAAACAACTTTGAGAAATACTTGTTTAAACCGATTTATGCATGTACTAATACCTCTCTTGCATTATTTATCGAAACTCTAAATGAATGTACATTGTGTATCACCAAGATAAGAATAAAGAATCATCATTCTCCTAACCTATTTATTCGCAAAACAGCCTCCCAATCCCTCACTTTTTGCTTTTCATGGAATACTAACACCTCTCTACCTGCAGAGAGACTGGGGAGATACTGATGATAAGTAAAGACCTGTGGCTCCTGGGTCAGCCGTATCCAGCTCACTCATCCAACTGGATGTGGAAATCAGAGCTGATTGTTTTACAGAACTATGAGCAAGTTTCAAGTCTGTGTTGGAACCTGCCTCTACATATTTTTTTGTGCTTATGAATCTTACGACTGCTCTTTCTTTTTCAGTTTTCTCTTTCCCACCTGTTAAAAGCATACACCTTTTTAAGCTCTAATTCTAAGTTTATTCTAATATTAAAATTACAGAAAATTTGAGAGAAAAAAATCCATAAAATCAGAAAACAAAAATGTATCTGTGTTAATACCACCGTGAACATCCTGGCCTGTGCTATTCTAACCTTTTTTTCCTTATAAAATTTCCACATATGCATACTTTTTAAAAAGTTGGCATCTATTCTCATTTTTATTTTTGTTGCATTCTTATGTATTCTTAGAAAATCATGTTAAATGTTTTCTGGGACGAGGCCAGGCTGTATGAACAGAAGATGTATGGGAAGGAAGGAGAGAAACAAGGAAAGACAGTCTGAAAGATGAAATATTAGCTGTGATATCTGGCCAAATTCCCCAACTCTCAAATATTTACCTCATATGCTATTCACTCTGTTAAATGAGATTTATAATGTTAACTGGCTTGTATTTTGTAGTTGCTCAGCAAATGAGAGCCAATGCAATATTATTATCTATATCTACATACGAAGCCGTGCTTGGAAATATTTCCAAGGGTACTGAATGCTTCCATTGGAGATATGAAAAAGTTAATGAATTTCTTATGAAATCCTCCTCCCAGTATATGAGGGGTATTTATAAATCTGCTAAGGAAATATATGATTTGAAACTTCCTATTATTCAATGTTATAAGCACACTTCAAAATCTTGTTTTTTCAATACTAGACCATTGAACTATCTGCTTCCTGATGTGGTACGTTCCCAGTTCTTAGTATGTCACTTTGCAAGTTTATACCAACATTTCTGCATACAATTTTCATTCATTGGCCTTCTCTCTTTCTAATTTTTGAGTAATTTTTGATAAATTTTTTTGTCATCTCAGTTGGTAAGATCCTTTTCAGCAGGTAATATTAATGTTTGTTTGTTTTGCTTACAACAGTCTTTGCATTTAGATCACATAGTGTCATTCAAACAAAGATTGTCCTTTTAAAATTAACTATTTGATGGAAAATATTTTTTTCTGTCCTGTATCAGTGTTTTTTCATAGTTTCGCAAACCTCTTGAATTCCTCCCAAAAGTCAACTCTAAGCAATGAGATAGGTTTCAAGTTTTTTTTTTTTTTTTAATTTTTATTGTGCAGGTGAACAAGAATTTTTAAGACTCTGTTAAATTGCTTTGTAGAAGTTCACTGCTTAGATGAACATTTCGGAGAATAAAGCTTAGGGCATACCATGCATTTGGAACTGAGTTTATTGACCGAGACTGCAACTGAAGTAGGAAAATGCAGTTTGATTTCTGATGAGCACTATCCTAGATACAGCTGGCATCAGAGCCTCTCTTTGCATCGGAAATAATTGTAGTTGCTTTGATACCTGTGAAAGCCTGAACATTATGTGAGGTGTGTGTGTGTGTGTGTGTGTGTTTTGGTTAGTGAAATAGTCCACTGTTTTATTAATCAATATAAAAGAGAAGATTTTTGTTGTTTCACAATAATGTTAAATATACAAGATGATAGTATAAAAACACTTTATTGTTATAATCTTGTTTCCTCTCTCAGGGATCCCTTACCTTTGTTAAGGTGCTATGCTAACATTAAAAAATTGATACAATACTAAATAGGCAATTGTCAAAATAGGTGACTGCAGGGCTTTGGGAAGGGGGAGAAGTTGGTGGGGCTGGAATTAGTAATGACTCTTTCCCAGAGATGGCAGTCTGGGGGCTAGATCTAGTTCCCAAGAAGGTATACCCTAGAAAAATGCTACACCCACATTCAGTCCCCCCCCCCCTCCGTTAAGCACAAAGGCTCAAGGAAAGAGGGCTGTTTTTTAACTGCCTGGATTCTTTGAAGATTGTGATTGTATTAGTGGTTACTAGTATCCCTGTAAATGCTTTAGTCTTTTTTCAACTTTTAACAATTTTATATTTTAAAACTGATAACATTGCATTTTAGCATTAAGGGCTGCAGTTTAACTTGCCCCCTCACCCTATAGTAAGGGACCACTATGGATTTCAACAACTTGCGTTATTCCCTGGAATTGGAACTATACCCTCAAAACAGTTGTTCTCACTCAACGAAAAAAAAAATTTTTTTGGACCCATTTAAACCATGGAAGTTCTTTCTTCTCAATCAACTTTGACCCTAACATGACAAACATATTAAAGTCCCACTTAAAGTTGGAACTGTTTTCAGAGTAAGAAATTGGGTGGAATAGCATCTGTCTTTGGGGAATTCAGCATAGACAGCAAATTGGCAACGTACATACTATTAGGTGGCAGTTGTTAGAGTTTACCTAACAGGGTAAGCTAAAGGATTTATAGGTTGAGCCACAGTTTTTCTGAAGTCTGCCATCTGCTGAAGTGTTTTGAGGGGCAAATAAAGCAATCAGTCAACTAAAAACTGCTATTAAAACAGACTGTTCCTAATGGGTGCAAAAATATAGTTAGAAAGTTAGATACAAAGAACAATACATGATAGCACAACAAAGTGACTATAGTCAGTAATAAATTATGGTATACTTTAAACCAACTAAGAGAAGGGAACTGGAATGTTCCTAACACAAAGAAATGATGAATCCGTGATGTGCTGGATACTCCAATTACCCTGATTTGATTGTCACACGTTACATGCTTGTATTAAAGTATCACACGTGTCCCATAAATACATGCAACTATTATGTACCTATAATTAAAAATTTAAAAAGTAAAAAAACAGACTGTTCCTCCTAGTTGTCTTGTAGCTTAAATTTCATTCTGCCATAAATACAGGTTTTATTTGACGAATTTCTGTAATAATTTTTAGAGAGGGGAAATACTGTTGGGTAAAGGTCCACAAAATTCTGTTTTCAGAATGAGGCTTCTGGATGGCATTGCAATAAGTTGGGAGTGGAATGTTTCCCAAAAGAGTTGATTGCAAAGTCTGGAAGAATGTTTTGAAAACAGTTAACAACTATCTAATGGGTAGCGATCTGAAATTTATTAAAAATTTATTTTTCTGTTAAACTAATATTAGTATAGTCTATCTTCTGTAGACGTTAACAGCATTTTTTATTAAAATCATTCAAGGTCAATTTGTATTTCTCGTAGTCTTTTTAAAAAAAATGCACCATGGGTGGTTCTATGTATTGAAACTTCATCATAGCTTTGGAGAAAGAGGCATCTGGTATAATAACTGTGTTATTTAAATACACCGTTGATTTTCCATCCTGAGGAGTTGGTCACTCAGTTGTCATTCTCATGCCTGGTCCCTTTTCTGGGTATCTAAAGACTATAATAGTCATAAAAAAGTTCTTTTCATCTTATTCTACTGCAATTAGTGCTAAAAGCCATTTATTGTAAAAGCGAAAATACTAATGAATAGAAATGTTACAAAAACAGAAGTCTTGTGTGTTTTATCTTCCTCATGCATCATCCATTTTAATTAGAGAAGAGGGTGGTGAACACTGTGACAAGAGTCTGGAATTAAAATCATTAATTGATGTCAAGCTGCAGAGAGACTGTTAGCATGAATTTAGTGACAGCAGGAAAGAAATTAACCTTATTACTTTATTTAGTATATTACATTATTTTGTGTATTGTTTTCTATGCAGGTTCAAGGCAATTTCATTATCATAATGGAAAAGACTTTATTACAAAGAGGAAAGGTGTGAATGTGTATGTTTGAACATAAATGGAAATGATAAATTCTTCATATGCTAACTTTTAAAAAAACTTGGTAAAAAGTTTTAATTGTTGTTTCCATTTTTTTCTTTCCAATTTGCAAGGGCAGGGAAATAGTGCATAGTGTTGTCCATCAATGTCAGATGGCGCAGCTGCCTGTGATAATTTAAACCTCAGAATAGTCCTCTTGTTTAGAACTAGGAAGGATTTACTGAAACCCTTAAAGCGATAGACATGTATTTCTTTTGCTGGGTTTTGGACTAATCAGTTACTTCTGTCATTGCCGAGGTCTGGCCCAAGATAAATGGAATGAATAATAGTGAACAACAACGTGACTGTTGAGAAAAGCTAATGACTCTTGCATCTTAGAGATAAATTTGTGACCTCAGGGTCACAATAAAAGAATAAAGGGGATGTCCTTTTATAGCATTGGCCATCTGGAACCATTAAGGGCTCAACTGCAAGATACTATCTTTTTTTTTAAAGTTTCCTCAAGAAACCATGCTATTTTTATTAGGACACCAAAAATGTTTTCTCTCTTGAGCCAAATATTTTTTTTTTTCTGAGATAAGTTTCTCCATGAAGGATAAAAGTATGTAACGTGTAAATATAATCTTTTGGCTATGTTACAAAGTCTATTTTCTCTCTCTGTAATAAGACAGTCAAGTATAAAAGAGTATAATAAATCTGTCATTTGTTGATTTTGCTTGTGAATTGTCCCTAAAATGTAGAAAAACCACAGTGCATTCGTAGTTTTCAAAATCTACTTTTCAGTGCCATTTTCACAGCAAACTTCTTTGGCATTAATTTCCAGAATGATCTTTAAAGTGCACGTTAGCTCAGGCTAGTAACCAGACTCGTTAGCTTTTTGCAGCCCTTTGTGGGCCACAGGTATGCTGTAGTTTTATTCTAAGGTCTTCATCATCAGCGTAAGCTGCCGGAGTGGAAAGCAATGGTGCAAACAGCTTTCAGAACTCTGGGGATAAAATACATTCGTGATGACATGATAAACAATAAAAATATTATATTATTAGAGCTGAAAAAAGAATCAGTGCTTTTAAAAGGTACTGTAGATGGGGCTGTAATGTTTATTAGGTTCAGTGATTGGTGGCAGTTAGTCATAATGAACTAATTTGGGTAAAAGATAGCAATTGAGATCTGGGCTTTATGAATAGTAGTTGATGCTGCTGAGAAATCGACTTGTTAGAAATTGGACCCCAGTTACAAACATGCAGTTAGATGGAAGAAATAAGCTCCACTATTCAATAGTAGCATAGGGTGACTATAGTTAGCAACAATGTATTGTATGTTTCAAAGTATTTTAACTACAAGAGAGGATTTGGAATGTTATCAACACATAGAGATAGTAAATACTGGACGTAATGGATACCCCAGATACTCTGGCTTGATCATTACGCATTCTGTGTACCTAATAAATACGTGTACCGCACAGAAAAGTAAAATATTTTACATCAATTAAAACTGCGATTATAAAGAATATGGTACACGTAAGCACATATTTGTTATTTGCCAAATTCCAAACTGAATTATCTTATTAGAACACTATTAATAAGATGTCAGAGGCATCACCCAATTTCCCAAATTCACTGTCATGTGCCTCAAATGTTAATGGAAATCCCAAATTTAACATGTTGAGAATAACAGTTGAGTTTCTTATCAAAAGGAAAAGAAATTGACAACCCCCCCTCCCCCCCAGTGAATCTTATTTTCTGTGTAATTTGGAAGAAAAGAACATTCACATCCAGGACCCATCAGTAATGCAGTAAAACTGGTGTGCACGTAGTTTGGGGAGATGATTTACGCTTATGTCTCCCTTGAGAAGAGGTTGTTCATATTCTCTTTTTCTGATGTCTTTCTTTCTTAAGACCACTGTACTTCAGACATAAGTTAGCTGAATTATCTTCATTTTGAATGAATTGAGCTTCATATATTATAGGGTTTAGTCATTTATAAATTAATCTAAGTCACTTCCTTTGATTTTCACAGGTTCTCCAAATTCAGAACTTTCAACTTTATATTTATGTAATTATATTTATACCTGTTATATTCCTCCAAATTTCTTCAGGTTCCCCAAACTTCAGGACTTATGTGAATGCCTGGTCACCCTGTATGTTACCTATGTTTAAGTGATTGTCTGATGGTGACCAAATTTTGTAGTAAAGTGAGTTGTCAGATAAGTGCTCATGATTGAGCTTCCAATTAATATCCCATTGAGTTAAAGAAAGAACACATTTTTCTCTTTCTGCTATTTTTTTTTTTTTCTGGCTGAATCCAGAGTCAAAAAGACAGTGTGGTGCAAAGAAGAGAATTATCCCTCAACTTATATGAATTTCCCACCATGGATACCTAGTATTTAGTGGTAACTGGCTTTTATAATAGCATCCTTGACTGTCGTAATTGCTCTTAAATGGATAAATGGAGTATAGTAGAAAATCTAACATTAGAATTTGAGTTGCTAGTTCTCTTGTGGATATTCTATCTGTGGAACTTACTAGAATCTAGGACAATCCTAGATTCTAATTGTTAAAAATTTCTAACTTTCCAATATTCTCTTATGAGCTAAGGAAGTCATTGGTTGTCAACTCAGGAAATAAGTTCCACCTAGGGAGTTTTGGGCAACATGAGAAGCATTTTTGATTGCCCCAGTGGCTGGGGAACCCTACTTGAATCACATGTGGCTTGGAGTCATCCTCCTCGCACAACAAACAGCTCCTTCTCAAATGTTACTGGGACTCATAGAGAAACAGCTAGGCGAGGCAGGGAATTTATGTCTTTCTATTTTATAGCTGGGAAAGAAGAAAAGTTAGAGAAATTTGACCCTCTGGATCCAAAATTTGGAAAACAAGACTGGAATGATAGTCTAGATGTAAGAAATCAAGGAGAAAAATGTAAATTTTGCTTGTAATGCTATGTGACAATTTTTTTAATTGTTTTCTAAAACTTTATTTGGAAATAATTTTAGAGTCACAGGAAGTCGCAAAGCTAGTACAGAGAGGTGGTGGGTACCTTTCATTTAATTTCCCCTAATGGTTTCAACTGGCATGACTATAGTATGATATCAGAACAGGAAATTGGCATTGGTACAGGTGTGTGTACAGTTCTGTGCCATCTTATCACATGTGGATTGAGGTAATCACCACTGCAGTCAAGACGAGGCACAACTATTCCATCACAAAGACCTTCCTCCCACCCCTATGCACCCACGGTAGCTAACCCTGACAACCACTAATGTGTTCACCATCTCTGATGACTGTGGTCATTTTGAGAACATTATCGAAATGGAATAATAAATTATGTGACCTTTTGAGATCAAAAGGGTAGTGATGGGGTCTCGCTCTTGCTCAGGCTGGTCTCGAACTCCTGAGTTGAAGCAATCCTTCTGCCTTGGCCTCCCGGAGTGCTAGAATTATAGGTGTGTGCCACCGCACCTGGCTGAGTATTTTTTTTTTCTTTTTTTGTATATTCTGCATATGAGTCCTTCGTCAGATATGTGCTTTGCAAATATTTTTTTTCCTAGTCTGTGGTCTTTTCATCTAGTTTTTAAAATTTTGATAATGTCCATTTTATATAGTTTTTTAATTTTATAGATAGTGCCTTTGGTATCATTTCTAAAAATTCTTCACCAAGCACTAGTTCCTAAACATATACTTCCATTTTTTTCTTTTCAAGTTTTATAGCTTTACAGTTTACATTTAAACCTGTGATCTATTTTGAGTTAATTTTTTTATAAAGTGTAAAGTTCAGGTTTCTTTTTTTGCCTATAGATATTAAATTGCTCCTGCACCATTGGTTGAAAAACTATTTTATTCTATTGAATTTGTTTTTCACAATTGTGAGCAATCGGTTGGCCATGCTTGTTGGCTATTTCTGGGTTCTTTATTCTGTTCCATTGATCTATGTGTCTATCCTTCCACAAATACCACACGGTGTAGATTACTGGAGTTGTATTATAAATCTTGCATTTTGGGTGCATGGTGTCTGGGGTATGGGCATGTTTGTTGGGCGGTGCAAAGGCAATTTATGGTAACTAAAGTGTTTGTACCCCTGTAACACTCTGAAATAATAAAAAAAAATCTTGCAATCTGGAAGTCTGATTGCTACTATTTATTGTTCTTTTTCACAATTATTTAACTATGCTGTCTTTTGTGTTTCCAAATGAATTTTAAAATAACCTGGTCAATAGCTGCAAAGATCTTGCTGGAATTTTTATAGAAATTGCATTAAACCTGTGTATCAATTTGGGGAGAATTGACTTTTAGATCTTTTTTGATTTCTTTTAGTAGTATTTTGTTGTTTTCAGCATACAAGTCCTATCCATATTTTGTTAGATTTCCATCTATGTATTTTTGTAGATATCTATAAGCCAACCTTTATTTGTATGTATGCATTTTTTAGGGATTATAAATGGCATTGCATTTTTAATTTCAGTGTCCATGTGTTCATTGCAGCATACGGAAAATACAATAGATTTGTATATGTTGATCTTATATCCTGTGACCTGGCTTTTTAGTTCTAGGAGATTTTTGCAGATTCTTTGGAATCTTCTATGTAGACTATCATGTCCTCTGCAAATGAGAAGCACTTTTTTCCCTTTCTGGTCTGTGTGCTTTTTATTTCTTTTTCTAGACCTTCTAGTGCTGTGTGGAATTACAGTGGTGGGGGCACACCCTTACCTTGATCTTAGAGAAAGCATTCGGTCTGTCTCCATGATGTACGATGGAACCTGTAGGTTTTTGGTGAGGGTTTGTATCAAATGTAGAAAGTTCCACCCTATTCCTAATTTTCTGAGGGTTTTTGTCATGATGGGTGTTAAATTTTGTCAAATGCTTTTCTGCCTCAGTTGATATAATCATGTGACTTTTCTTCTTTGGCCTGTTAATATGGTGGATTACAGCATTGATTTTTGAGTAATGCACCAAGCTTGAATTCCTGCAGTAAACACTCTTTGGTCTTCATGGATCATTTCTTTTATGTATTGCTAAATTCTCTTTACTAATATTTCATTAAGGATTTTTGCTTTTATATTCATGAGGAATTTTGGCTTATAGTTTTGTTTTTTTTTTTTTTTTTGTGCTGTCTTTATCTGGTTTTGGTCTCTTTTCTGGATTCTCTTGAATATATATTAATATTTATGTGTTTCTGCTAGCAGACGTCTACTTCAAATATTTAAAAAAAAAAGCCTTTGCAATAAAACAATAAACTTGGTCTAAAATATTGATTACTTAAAAAAGATTTCACTGCTTTTAAGTAAACATTTCAATTTGTAAGTATGTAATGGAAATACATTATACATTGGAGAGGACTTTGTACCAAGTAGCTTAATAAAATCATACTAAACTAAACAGCTTCAGTAAAGTGGTCCTTTAAGGTCTGTTTCTTAGTTACAGTGCAGGCCAGTTTGCTTCAGAATTTGATTGGATGCACACCGCCTTGTCCTTAATCTCAGATTACCCAGTTCTGTATGCATCACATAAAATCAAAGCCACTGTCATTAAACTGAAATCTTCTTTACCATTCATGAAGAGATACGGTGTGGATTTATGTTTTTAAAGTTCATACTATGTAGAATGTTTATGGTTTATTTATAATGAGTAAGACGTGTACATTATACACACATAAATACATCTATAATGTGTAACTATAAAAAATCATTTCTTAAAAAAATCATGAGTAATATCCAAGTAGATGCCAGAAACTGTTCCTTGTGAATTTTTAAAATTTAAGCTTAAGATTTAAGTTACAACTGTATCTTATTGACATGAACAAAAGGTATCTGAAATGATTATTTTTGAGCATCTATGGCATAACTTGACAATGTGCAGTGAATATAACTTAGCATTTATACCACTGATCTTTCTATAGCTTCATGGAATAAAGTATATTTTACAACTGTTTTGATGACTGTTTCTCTGTGTATTTCTTAGTATAGGAATAATTTCTTATTTCAACTGTGTCATAATTTTACAGGATTCAAGCCAAAACTCGTGAATTTAGGGAACGGCAAGCTCGAGAGCGTGACTATGCTGAAATCCAGGATTTCCATCGGACGTTTGGCTGTGATGATGAGTTGACGTATGGGGGGATCGCTTCCTATGAAGGCTCCATGGCTCTCAACGCCAGACCCCAGAGCCCAAGGGAAGGGCATATGATGGATGCTTTATACGCCCAAGTCAAGAAGCCGCGGAATTCCAAACCCTCACCTGTAGACAGGTAGGCTCCAGGAGCAATCATAGTATTACTTTCAAATCAACATTTATACGGTATCTGGCAAGGGAGTAGATTGTTCGTCAATCCTCAACCCAGAGCTGCCTTTTATTAATGACCTTTAAAAAGCTGTTGTGTCTAAAAGTATTGAGTTTACACAAATCGAACCCTAATGGAAGAAGCAGCAGAGGTTTTGATAGCTTTTCTAATGATTCCAACATATTTCATCTCGTTCTTAAAATGGCTTTAGACTTGCGAACCAACCTTTCGTTTATAACTCAAATAAAAAGCAAACTTGAGATGATGGCTCTTCTACTTAAGCGATATTTCCTTTTATGACTAGGAGAGCCTCTAGTTGTGGCAATTAAATAGATGAGAAAGGACATGATTTATTCCAATTATGATTTAAGAGGGCCACATTTTTTTGTGGCCTAATTTTATATTATGAAAGAATTAATAAATGAAAAGTATAGTATAGCCTGTGTTCAGATTACTTGTTAACAGCCACAGACCGCAGGTCTGAATTATGTGCATCAGTAGAGTGCGTAAGAGGGCAATGCTAGCTGTATTTTTTTTTTTTTACTGATAATATTTTACATATATATGGAATACATGTGAGTATTTGTTACATGCACAGAATGTGTAATGATCAAGTCAGGGTATTTGGGGTATCCATCACCTTGAGTATTTATCTGTTAACTGCATTTTGATGGCTAAATATTTATTTAAAATTTTAACTGACTATAAGGCTATATATTTATTGGCTATATATTTATTAATGGCTGTATATTACTGACTATATATTAATGGCTATATGTTTATTGGCTATATATTTATATTAATGGCTATGTATTACTATATATTTATTTCGAATCTTAACTGAAGCAATTTTAAAGAGATCTTTTCACCCCTCCAGGTGTATAGTCAAGCACCTATAGAGTTTAGTTCACAAAGAAAATAATCCTCATTTCCTTTTATATCAAACATAGGCATGTTATTGTCATAAACAATACACTGATCTTATCAGGTCTTAAATGGATTGTTATAATCATTGCTCTATATGGGAGCTGGGCTTTGAGCATTATAAATAGCAGCTTTCATTGAAACCTACAGCTCGCAAGCTTTAGTGTGTATCTGAATCACCTGGGTGGCTTCTGAAAACACAGATTGACTCTTTCCCAAAATTTGGATTCAGTAGATCTGGGGTGGAGCCCAAGCATTTGCATTTCTTACAGATACTTGGGTTTGATACTAGTACCACCGTACTTGGGGAATTCACTTTAACAACCTTTGCAAGGCTGGAGATGTACTGGGATTATTTCATCTGTAACATCCATGTGCTATTGGTTGCTACATCTTGCAAGCAGTCCATATTGTAGTTACTTCCAGCTATTTTTAATAGAGGTTTGTAAAAGCAACAGGTAACCCCCCTGGCAAACCCAGAAGGAAGCATTTTAAAAAATAGCAAATGGAGAACCGGATCTTAAGGGGAAACTCTAATCAGTGATTGTTCTGTTGCTTTCTTTTCCTTTCACTTTTTGGGGTTTTAGATTTTCTTGATTGCCTTATGAAAATGTATTTGATGTTGACTGTGTAATGACTAAATACGTTAACATAGAAAGCTTATGGCTTATTTAGACCCCATTGGTGTAATCACCTAGAAGGCTCACGTGCTTATTAACTTCATGTAACACAGACAAGTGAGAATGCAAAGAGTGAAGTTATTATTGGTGACAGTGACATTTTCTGTAAAAGCTTTGTACTTGGTTTCTGCCGTACTTGTGAATGCTGCTTGCAGAAGGTCAAACAGCATTTGAAGGCCATGCCTGTCCCATTGGAGTTGTTTTCTTGGGAGAAAGGACACCAGAGCACTGGCGTTGTCAGTTAGTAACTTTCACAAGAACTAAAAAAAAAATGAGTTGACGTATTATTGATCATTGATGAAAGCACTCATCATTTTCAGCACCTTCCACATCTAGTTTGAAAATCTAAAAAATAGTAGCAGTGCTTGTAGCAGTTGTTCATGTAGCTCAGAAGTCTCACCTGACTTCGGAGCCCGCAGTCAGGAGGGCTCCGTCTCCCCAGCAACCAAAGTCCAGAAATGGTTGCTTTAAACCCCAGAGCCCTACAAGAGGCTAATTTCTGCAGATTTTCAACAGGGCTTCCGTGCTCAGAAGCCCCTCTGTTTCTGGCTCCAGCAGCCCTCCCCGCAGTCCCTGCCCTGCACCATATCAACCCCAAACTGCAGCTCAGCTTCCTAACTAATTTCCATCAAAAACCCACCCAGCAAAACCTTCCAGAGGAGGCTTTAGTGGTGGGGATGAGTCACACACACTAAGCAGTACATAATTCAAAAATCACATCTTAGACACTGCTGTATTCAAAAGCTCCTCTCGGCCTCACTGAAGCACAACCTCAGCAGCTGTCAGATACATTACACTTTTATGCATTTGTGCCCCAAAAGGGTGATTGGACGAGAGGATTTCTAAGATGCTTCCAACTCAAGAGAGACATAATTAAAAAAAAAAAAAAAAAAGGATCACAGAAACTTCAGTTCTTTGTAATTATTTCTGCAGAGAATAAGATGTCCTTTAAAGGACTGAAGTTACTAAGCCAAAAGCATTGAGAATTTTTACACCTGTAAAGTACTTCTTCCCCTACCTATAATGAATGTGAAGTTAGCTTGGAAATCGTGGCATCTCTCCTCCATGGTGTTTTCCTGAGAGAGAGAAAGCTGTAGAAAAAGTAATTCTCAGACTTGAGTTGCAGGGATTCTTTGGTTTTTTTTGTTTTTTTTGTTTTTTTTTTAAAGGAAAGACAATCTCTTGATACTGCAGTATTGGATTAAATTGTTTTGATTATAATGTTACTTAAATATGTATAAAAATAAAATAGGACTAAACTCCTTCTGTTGATAACCATTATACAACTATAAAACCAAACATCTTTACAAATTAAATACAAACGAAACAGCAAAGCCATTGCATTCAAATGAACAGCATTAATTTAATGTGGCCAATAATGTTTTTTTTTTTTAAATCTAAACTCTTGCACAAATCATGAATATGGCGGCGGCTGCTACGTGCGTGGCAGGTTCATTCGAATTTGTTTTCCTACCCCCGCAGCTGAGTGCGGTTTCGATTCACGCGTGACTTTTCCACCTTAAGTTTCTGCAGTTCTTTTGTGTGTCCCTGTCCTTTGGCCTCCACAACACATAGATGCATCATTTACACGTGAAGTTCAGCTCTCTTCTGTTGTCAAGTTGAGACAGTGAAATAGCATTCCTTGGTGGTTTCATATGTATCAACTTAAAATCAGACAGTGAAATAACACGCTGATCTAGAATATGCTTCTATTAACTTTTAAAAAGATCATGCAAATGGGAACACAACACCTGCACCTCCTCAGAGAGTATGTCCTGTGTGAAGAATATACACAATGGAGAAACTTCTATCAACTGACCAAATTTCACCGAAATTTGCAGTTGGTGCTTGATGAACTTTACTATTCAAATTTTTGGATTTCACAGGAGTGTAGACAATTGACCGTCTGAAGTGTAGCCTGCATCTCTTCTGGAATTTTCGCTGTTCAGTAAGAAAGCAGTATCCTTCATTTCATTGCTTCATTGATCTTATGGTCAGAAATGTGGATCTGGCAGCCCCCGTGGAAACAGCCAGGGATAATTTATTAAATGCTATGAATTTGGTGTCAAAATGGGATACGTTCTCAATTTCCATATATTATTTATGAAATGCTTTTCGTAAGGGATAGCATCATACTGTGTCTGGAAATATTTCCATGCCTGTTTAATTTAGTGGACATATGAACTATTATCTGTAGTCATTGTTACTACTGTTTATTAGTGTGCTTGGCATTTTGATCATGTTGGATTGCTAAAGAGAAGCAGATCCTATCCTTGCATTTTATATGAAAAACAAGGTTTAAAACTCACAAAAATATTGGTGTACTTATTTTTGTCCTGCTTATAACCAGGGACTTCAAAGATTTAGCTATTGTGAATGATTCGTAATCTTATATTTATTCGGCAAGAGTATGTTTTTTATTTGCTCACTTCATCTCAGCCGGCTAGAAGGCTACAGTGTTCTCTGTGTTTCCATGTTGCTCTTCCACTGTGGGAGAAACTGCTAGTTGCCTATCCAATATTTCCTCTCTCCTCCTTCCTTACCTAATAAAACCCCAATTTTATACAGGCTGGCCATATGCCTGGCTAACAATTTCAATTTCCCAGGCTCCCTTGCAGCAAGAGAAGCCCACATGTCGTAATTCTAATACGTTAGAAGCAAATCCACTGATGGGACTTCCTGCAAAGCTAGTTTTTTTCCTAATTAAAATGGGGCTGAGCAAGGTTTTGCCCTTTTGTCATTTTCCCTAGTTCTGGAGGTGAAGGCCATGTGGAGGGAGAGGGAAGAGTCTGGTTTTCCAGTCCTTATTGCCTGGGAAAAGTGAGCCTGTTACTTGTTGAAGTTACCTGCAATCAGATTTCTGTTTCATGAAGCCAAACACCATTCATACAGATGCTCCCCAACTTACAATAGGGTTACATCCCAATAAGCCCATTGTAGGTTGAAAACCTCGTGAGTTGAAAATGCATTTAATATACTCCTAGCCTACTGAACATCGTAGCTTAGCCTAGGTAACCTTAAACATTCTCAGAACACTTACATCAGCCTACAGGTGGGCAAAATCATCCAACACAAAGCCTATTTTATACTAAAGTGTTGGCTACCCCATAGAATTCATTAAATGCTGTACTGAAAGTGAAAAACAGCATGGTTGTATGGATACTTGAAGTACTGTTTCTACTGAATGTGTATCACTTTTGTACCATCTTAAAATTGAAAAATCTTAAGTTGAACCATCGATAATAAACCAGGGGCCATCCATATCATGAATTGTGCACAGAAGAGCCCAAAGGGAATCATCATCTTTTGATCAAGATTGTCTACATATTGGAGAACTATCCCTTGGCCAAATAATTTCCACAATATTTGCAAAATTAAGTAATGGGCAAAATTGTCCCGTGTTGCTCACTTAGCCCTTTGGTCTTTCATTTTGTTAAGCCTCTAATTTAAAAAATGTTAACCAGTCAGATGTCTGTTAGCAGATATCCTTCATAACCCTAAGGCACTGCTATTCCCCTGACAAGTCCCACCTCCACCAACAATCCTGATTTGAAGTGGGAAGCAATTGAGTGTAATGTACAAGAGCATGAACTAAGAGCCAGGCAGCCGAGTTTGTTTCTGGGCTCTCCTGTCATCAGCTGTGGAAACTCTGGCCTTCATTTTCCTCATCAGTAAAATGGGCATAATAATGGTACTTACCTCATTAGGTTTGGGAAGTGAAAACTCTATTAATAACATATAAAAACACTTCACACTGTGCCTCGTCCACAGTAAGTGCTATTGCAGTGTCTGCTGTTGTAATCGTTACTAATATTTAGGAAATGGGTTTTCACTCTCAGGAAAGCACAGCATCCCCATGTGGATACAAAAACAAGCTGGGAATGAAATTGAAATCAATAAAGATAGTTTTGATTCTTTATACTTAGCATAGATACAAACGCAGGAGGCTGCAATTCTGCTGATACCACTTCTTCATTAATAGCTGGGTCTTCTCCATAAAGCACATCGTATCATGAATGGTTTCTCTTTAAATGAGGAGTTACTGAGTTCAGCATGAGGCATTCCAGATTGCTTCTGCTGTATAAATACTTAGATTAAAAACAAATGCTGGATCCTGTAAAATGGCTTATTTGAGAGTGATGGGGGTAGTGGTGTAAGAACATGATCTCTCGATCGATTTATCTGTGCTTTGGCAGTTGGAAGGTTTTCATTTTGTACTTTCATGGAATTCTTTGAAGTTCTTCATGTTCTGCTTTTGTGAAATTCTTACTGATTCTAAGTTTGCAAAGGTCTGCGGAAATAGGGAGGCTTGAACTTCTCAAACCTTGTCTAAAATTTAGGCATTTCTGCTTATACCACATTATCTCCTGGCGAGACAGGCAAGCAGGAATTGTAATCTGAAGAGCTGTCATAGGCTGTGTTCTCAAACGGTGGTTTTTCAGATTTTAACATGCATAAAAGGACTTGGAATGCTTTTCACCAAGCACTCACAAAGTGCTTCTCACCGATGTCCTGACCTCCTCTCATTGATATTTTGATTCACTAGATCTGGTTGAGGACTATGAACCCACATTTATATTATTTTTATTTTTAATAGAGATAGGGTCTCCTTATGTTGCCCTGGCTGGTCTTGAACTCCTGGACTCAAGAGATCCTCCCACCTCGGCCTCCCAAAATGCTGAGATTACAGGTGTGAGCCACCATGCCTGTCCGTGTACCCACGTTTTTCACAAGTTACCCCAGTTGACTCTGATGCAACCAATCTATCTACCCTTTGAAAGGCATTACTCTTGGCCTGATGAAAAAAGCAACTGGACCTCCAAAATGAGTTCGTTTATGACTGTTAACCTTGAAGCTGTGAAATAATTGATAATTTCCATTAGACACAGCTTTATCCTAGCATTCATGATGTCGATTTTTTACCTATGATCAAATAATCATTTTATTTACAAGATCATCTAATAGGTGTGATATTCCTAAACTTGATTCTGCTCAGTGGTTCTTGAGACCAACAAGTTTCTTTTCCTGTAAAGTTACACGATGCCACTTCGGAAAGTTTACTATGTTTTGAATTCTAACAAAGAAATGATAAAATCTTGGTCAATAATGTTTTTTATTTACTTGAGGACAACCATGCAATTTGTATTTTTATATCCAGGCACCAGAATCTGTAGTTAAAAACTCCACAGAAAGACAGCTTTAATGGACATTTGCTGACTGTCACTATGCAATCATTTGCCACCAAGAGTGCATTGTCCTCAAATATAATTGAAATAAAATAGAACTGTGCTGCTATAAACCTAAATAGCAGGAAAATAGTAGGCTAGACTCCCCTCACTCGCTGAGGACACCTTAATGGAAACATAAATACCATAATCATAAGCTTTTTGCATGCATTTTACCACTAAAGGGAAAATGCCAATTTTAAAAGAAAAAGACCTTTGTGAACTTGTTTTTCCCCCCATTAAAACTGGCACCCAGTTGTGTCGGGAGGGAGCCTGGCAGACAGAGAACAAAATGAATTTTCTTAGATACAGGCGGTTATTAAACATGTGCTCTTTAAAAAATGTGGGGTCACCTAACAAAGATGTTTTTGCTATTCAAAAAGTCAAGTATCACTTCAGTTACATTTGCTTAGTATCTATCTCTGCTTTTCTTGAAATGTGAGCAAGTAATTCCTGAAGGTAGTAAATCTCATTAGAATGTGAGTTCTGCAGGTTGGTGCCATTGCTAATTCGAGTGCTCCTTCCAGCTTGGGCCTGATCTCGGTGTCCTTAGCCGTCTGTCTATTTCTGGCTTTGGCTAAATCCTTCTCCATTCACCTCGGCAAATGTGCCAGACTTGGCTGTCCCCTTCAATGCGACTCCAGATCTGTAGCCCGTCCACATCTGCACCCGGGCAACGCCCCGTCCCCATTGGTGAGATCAGCTTTCCTCTGACAGGCCGGCTCTAGAACAGTCTTCCCATCCCAGCCTCACCCCTGCAGGGAGCCTGCTCTGTGGCTTCTCCTCTCGGCCCCTGTTGGCAGCCTCTGCCACCCCCTTGGACTTTCACGTACCCTGTTAATGTGTCAAAGTCTATCATGCTGTTTAAAAAAAAAAAATCGATTTTTTACCATCTATCTGTTTTCCACCTTATTTTTCCCTCGTCACCTCTAATCCAAACTTCTTGAGAGATTAATCTAGATCTGACTCATAGTGCTGTGTCTTCTTTCCCACCCTCGTTCGTTCCATGGGGTAGGCATAAGAATGTGCCCCCAGAGATGCCCATGCCTGAACCTCTATAGCCTGTGCGTTATCTCACAGGGCTGAAAAGGACGTTGCAGATCTGATTAAATTAAGGATCTTGAACCAGGGAGATTTTCCTAGATGGTCCTAGTGGACCCAGTGGAATCACAGGAGTCTCTGTAAGCGAGACAGAAGGGTCAGAGTCAGGGAGAGACGTGAGGATGTGATGCTACTGGCTTTAAAGACAGAGGAAGGGACCACAAACCAAGGGATGCAGGCGGCTTCTAGAAGCCGGAAAAGGCGAGGAAACAGCTAAGGACACGGATTCCCCACCTAGGAGCACAGACCTGCCGACACCCTGATTTTAGCCCAGCGAACCCCGTTTTACCCTTCTGACCTCCAGAGCTGTAATATAATAAATTTGTTTTGTCTTAAGACAGTAAGTGTGCGGTGATTTGCTGCAGCACCTGTAGTGTACGAGTTTCCCAGTGGCCGCCTAGATTCCTGATTCTGTGAAACGTCCGTCCTTTTCGTCCTGGGTCACCCCGTGTCGTTCCTAAAACTCTGCTCTCTGGTTCTATGGCATTTCTCTCCCTAGGGCTGCTTCCTTCCTTTCTCACTATCCTTTAACTGTCTCTTTCAAGGTTCTGTTCTACTTTTCCCCTTCGATTTTGGATTCTGTAAGATAATAGCTAGGGGCCACTGCTGTTCCCTATGTGTTTTTCTTGGTGGAGGTTTTAACTACCACTAGGCACTGGTGATGCCTAATCTTACCAACCTAGTCCTCTCTTATGAGCCCCAGATTCCTGTATGGGGGTCAGATTCCTGCAGCACCACCAGCTGGAATGCATACATCTCTCAGACACCCACACCCCACCTATCTAAAACCAAACTTATTAATATCAGTTTTCATTCTCGACTCAAATCATATTGATACTTTCCTAATAGAGGATCGGTTTAAAAATATAAGTCCAATTTCATCTAATGCTTGGGTAAATTACGTGGCTCTCTGGTGTTATAAGTTCTGCAAATGTTAAATTTTGGCGAGTCAAAACAAGCCATCACCACCCATTAAGCTATTCTAACACAGTTAGAGATGCAGCGATTGAATTAAAGGCTGAGGTGACATAAACCACCCAACAAATGAAATCTTGAAAGTAATGAAGCCATAAATAAGGTCATGGCTAATTTTAAAGACTTCTTGTTTAATTCTTTTTGTTGATTAACATTGCCTGAAACCACAATTTGTTTCTAGAAGTAATGTGTAATGGGGGTTGGTTTGTTTATGTATTTATTTTAGCCTTAGAGGAAGTTTAAATATTCTGCAGAAATAGGGGGACAAACGAAAACGGTTTTAGACTCCGGTAGTTATCAGGCAAACAGCCCTCCAGCGGAGTGTGTGCATTTTTGTTTTAATGTCTGTCCCTTCTCCGAGCACTGAACTTTTAGGTCTTTGGGGATGAGCTGGCCACTCGGCGACCAAAATCTCATTTGAGCTGCTTGATATTTCATTTGATTTTAGCCTTCTAACAAAAGCTCCAAGATCCTGCCTTCTGTGCAGTTTGGCATGATAACTCATCTTTTTATTTCGTCCTAACCGCTTGGTCCTCCTGTCCCTTAGGTAGCCCAAACCCAGGGCTTCAAGTACCAATCTTGTTGGTATTTAGTGATCTTCGGTTTACGTGATTCATTCTTGCTCCTGCGTAAGGATGGAATCTCAATCAACTATTAATATAAATTCATGAGGATTTATGTGGAGCCCTGTCGTGAGATGCATTTTCAACTTCTTGGGAGACTTTATTGAGCCTTAAGTCCACAATCCAGTTTTAAATTAACTTCCCAGATGTTCTAGAGCATTTCCTTGGGTACCCTAAGTCCTCTGTGCAGATCAAAATTTGATTATTTTTTTCTGTTTTATTCCTTCTTCCATTTTTTCCCCCCATTGATTGCTTTTGTGTAACTAGAGGAGATGCTATAGTTGATTTTAAACGATACTTGTTTTCTTTTCTGATCAAGGAAGTGGTTGGTTTATGCTTAGCTTCTTCCACTAAAATAGGTGTGTATGTAGAAATGTGAAAACTATAAACTTTTTATATTGCAATAAAACCGAAAATAACTAGCTAATTCATTCATTCTACAGATATGTAGTAATTATTTGAATATGCATTTGAAATTGCGTAAAATGGACTCAGAAGTTTGAATGAATGTATATTAGTGTATATACACATCTCTGTAACAAATATTTTTAAACTGAATTTTCTGTATCCGTGTATGCCTTTTATTATTAGTTCCACCCCATGACTACACAAAGGCTATATTGTTGAGTCTCTAAGAATACAGAGATTTGAAAATATTTGTTCCCAAAGAAAATACTCTGGAACCAGGTAATTGTCTCCAAGATAATTCGTTTTTGTGGAGTGAGAGGGTGGCTCTTTCAGCTAACTTTTTTACAAACTATGAATTTCAGTTAAATATCGCTAGGCATGAAACTAATCTCAGCGTGAGATTATGTTAATACTTCTTTAATAATTTTGTTTTAACTGAGCTTCCTGACTGCCTGCAGGAGAGGCCTGCCTGGCCCAGCTCAGGTGATGGTAACCTTGCCAGGGCCTGCAGCCTGGCCCAGTTTGGAGCAAACCAAAGAGCAAAAGGCCACTGAATCCAGCTCATGACAAAACTGCTGACTTTCCAAATGAAATGATGAGCACAAAGTTCACGAGTCCAGATTATTTCCTGGATTTGCACAAATGTGAACTAAAATTTTATGACTTAGAATTGACTGATAATGTCCATCTAAGTAGAGGAAATAATGTAAGTCTGAATTGGTCTATATGTTCATTCAAACATACGATACTTGGGACCCTAAATTGCATCCAGCAACTCAGATGAAAGGCTGACAGTGCTTGCATTAGTCAACCTTTATTTTTAAAACTCTACCATACATTAATTCTAATTTAGAAATCAAATTTGCTTAAATTTTATTTCCATGATACTCATTGATTGGTTCTAACACAAGGATAGAAAAGGATTATTCTAAATTCCCTTCAAATGAATCCTCCTAAAAGCTTATTTATACTCTAAATTTATATAGGAAAGAAACTAATTGAATAGTGGAAAGATAAGTACCTTTATAGATTTTCAAAAGTTGCAAATAGTGCATGCAAAATAATTGTAAGTTACCTCTAAGCAAAATACCACTGTAGTTTTCATGTTGACTTCATATAATTCTGGAATTGGGAAAATATATTTTAAAACTCAAAGTATATTGTTGTCTTGCATGAAGAAAAAAGTGATTTAGAAGAGCAGGACTTACTGTTTCAGAACTTGCTGATTATGATGACCCGAGAACAGTGTCTTCCAGATAAGTCTGCATAGCAGCCAAATAACAGGTATCTTTTTCCTCTTTTCTCTGAACTCTGCTTTGATACTTCACAGGTCATTTATTGCCAGATATAAAATTGGAAAGGCAATAGTTGTTAGTCTTTTGAAGATTCTGTGATACATTGGACCCACATCAGGCACTTAGCAGAAGAATTAGCACAATAAAATTATAACTCCAAGTTTGTTTTTAATTCTAATGTTGCCTAGAATTTTAAAAGAAGGTTGGGAGAGAGGACGGGCAGGATGCAGATGGAATTGGGAGATACTCAGGGACACAGGGGGCCAGTTGAGCGAGTTATGGACCACACAAATCCAGGGCATTCCATAAAACTACTAGTCAGTGTGGATTTGGACACTCATGGTGATCTTTCTGGCAGATGGCAGTCGAGTTTCTTGAGGAATGAGGGTTTCCTCTAAATTTCACAAAGTCACTGCCTGGCCTGTGGCAGAAAGGAAGGAAACCTGGAAAAATAAATCCTAGAGAATTACAATTCAGATGCAGAGGAATTTGGCAGCAAGGTGGTTTGCAAGCTATTAAAATTACGTGCTTTGTAACAGAAACTAAAGCTGATTGAGGATAAAGACTTATATCTAATTATTCTTTTTCTGCCATTCCCCTTCTTTCCTTTAGTCTGTATATTTAAACTCTGTGAACTATTCAAGGGCTTAAGCTCTTTGAATACGCCTAAAGTTCTTGCACACATTCACCTGCCAGTGTACCTGGCAGCCTCGGTGACTCTTGGAACACCTCTCAACAGTTGTTTTGTAGTGGCCATGTGCCACCAACAATTGTGGTAGGTGCCTGGAACAGAAATGAGTAAGACCTGTTTCCCTCCCAAGTTCCTCTCCCCTGGCGTCCTGTGATGTATTGTATGCAGAGTGATAGAATCAGATAGGATGCTAAGGAGATTGACCCAGGTTGGGGAAGGATGGGTTTCTAAGAGGTGGTATTGAGTTGCATCCTAAATGGGTAAGACCAACATTTATATATGTGTGTGTATGTATATAAAACATATCAACTGACCCAGTTTTGACTGACAGGGCATCTAGTTAAGGTGCTGGATTTATATGCTCCTGATAAATATTAATATATGATGAACACTTCACTGTGAAAGTTCCTGAATACTTCCTGCCCCTAAAAGCCACTGGCAGAACTGTTGTGTCTTTTCCCTGAGTGGTCTGCTTCTTTGAAAAGATCTACGGGATTTCAGTGACTAAAGCCCACTCAGCCTCCGGGGCTCATGGTGTCCTGAACCCTCGGGGAGGTGGGGCCCAAAGCCTGCAGGATAATGACACGGAGCCGGGCCATGAAGAGGTGCTGCAGACCCTGTGTGGTTGCCACCAGATGGTTTCTAGGATTTAGGTGCCATGAGTCATAGCTGTGGGTGGTGGTTATGACCCTATGAAATCAGTTCTGAAACAGATCTCGGAGAATATTAATGTCTTTAATATAGTTTTACTTCAAGAAGCTGAGGAATTTAACATTCTTATTTTGGCCATTTGTGACTGTGAATGACACGTGGTTTGCAGTTATTGTGAGGTTTGCAGTTGTCGCGAGGTTTGCAGTTATCGCGAGGTTTGCAGTTACCGCGAGGGCCCGTAGGCTTTGCTAGCGCACCGGGGGAGGCGGAGCTAACATGAGTCGGTCACAGCACCTGCCAAGCGCTTACTGGACACGCGCTACCTCACTGGGCCATTCCAGAAACACTGACAGATTCCGTAAAGCCATGATTTCGTCAATATCTTCCTCTAATACTATTTCTGAGGAATTGTATCTGCATCTGGAAGGGTCGCACTAATCCCTCTTTGTGCCTCCACTACAAATCCCTTAGATTTGTAATGGACAAATCTAAAACCTACTGCGCCAGTTTCTTTAGAAAATCAGCACATCTCTGAATTGGCTTGGGTTTTCTATAAGATCTCCAGCTCTTACACAAGATCAAGGCAAACCGGATATAGACGTGGTGCCACCCTCGCTAACTGCCCAACGTCCTGTCCCGTGTGTAACTGAGACAGTATGTCGCTTGATTTTTAAAAGGACGAGTGCATCTCTGACTGTGTACTGCAACTTCTTAACAGCTATGGCATGAGAACATCACTTCCCCACTTTTATATCTAGTACATTCTTGAAAATGTTTAGAAGCCACATGACTGTGGCAGTGCCACGCGTGTGCACACATGGCGAGGCGGCACACTTTCTCACTCACTGCTGTCCTTCTGCACTGTTTTCCGGACTCTGTGCTTGCACCCGGCCACCAGGGTGAGTGTTCCTGTGAGGTTTCCGGCTTAAAACCCTTCACTGCCCACAGGGGGAAGGAGGGTGGTTAGTCAGTAAGAGGAAAGGCAGTGCCAGGTACCAATAGGTTGGTGGCAAATTCTGATGTGTCACAGGAGCCTAAGTCCTTAGGAGGGAGTGAGTCACAGGTGCCTCTGTGTGGAATGTCGTGCTCCCAGGAGCACTCACCTGCAAAGAGCTCAGCAGCCTCTGAGGGGCTTGACTCTGTCCCCACAGCGAGCAGCTAGGGGCAGGCAGGCAGGGGGCACCACCGTGCTGTGACCAGAGCTAGTCCATAGGAAGAGTGAAGACAATTTAAAACTACAACTCCGTCTCCTCCCTCCCTGGCACTCCCCGACTCCTTTCCCCACTTTATTTTTCTTGCTAGTGCTTATGGCATGATAATACACTTACACCACACTTTGCAGATTTTATCATCCATCTCCTCCAGCCAGAGTGAAGTTGCATTTTAAAATCATCGGCGGAGGGGAGGAGGTTGTCTCTTCTGTTCACTGCTGTTTTCAAAGTTCTGGGACATAGATATTCACCCATTATATTAAGTGAAGTATCCCAAGAATGGAAAAATAAGCACCACATGTACTCACCAGCAATTTGGTTTCCCTGATCATCACCTAAATGCACATTTGGGAATGACACCAATTGGATATCAGACTGAGGTGGGGGGTGGGGGGGGATGGGGGGGTATAACTACATGATGAGTGCGATGTGCACCATCTGGGGAATGGTCCCACTTGAAGCTCTGACTCGGGGGGATGGGCGGTACATGGGCAACGTATGTAACCTGAACTTTTGTACCCCCATAACAAGCTGAAATAAAAAAATACATATATTTTCAATAAACTAAGGAATGAATAAAGCAAACTCCTCCTCAGCACAGCAAGGACAGTTTACGGGACATCATGTGTGACAAGGAAGACTATAAGCTGTGTAGAAGGAGAGAGGGCCTGGTCTGGAAAAAGAATGTGAAATTTCTATCAGCAAATGTGGTTAAACAGTTTCACTATTAAAGTCCCTTTTGCTTATTATATGTTGAAATCATAATTCTTATAAGTTTCATAGAGCTTAGGTAATTTTGAGAGAGAGACACACACAGGATTTGACACCATGCTGTAAGATATGCGAAGATAGGATAAGATCTAGGTGTAGTTAAGAGCACAGTCTCTGGATCCAGCCTGAGTTCACGTCACATCCCAGCTCACCAGTGCACCCTCTGTGCACCACTTTTTATATCTGTAACATGGAGATAAAAACACTACCTACCTCATTGGGGTTTGTTTGTTTTTTTTGAAGAGAAAGTCTTGCGCTCTCACCCAGGCTGGAGTGCAATAGCCTGATCATAGCTCAGTGCAACCTCAAACTCCTGGGCTCAAGCCATCCTCCTGCCTCAGCCTCCCAAATAGCTGGGACTATCGGTGTGCATTATCACGCCCAGCCAATTTTTAAAACAAAATTTTTTAGACATGGGGTCTTGCTATGTTGCCCAGGCTATCACTGAGGTTTTTTTGGTGAGCATTCCATGAATGATTACATGTAAGGCACTTGGAATACTGCCTAGCACATAAGAACACTCTAGTATTAGTTGCCATTATTATTTTGGTCCCACCATCACGAACATCTTTATTCTTGAGTTCTAAGAAAGTTTTGAAGCTTGAAAGTTTGCTGAATGGATTGCTTTGGTGTGGGTAGGATAGTTGATCATTCTACTTCTTATTTTTAGCATCTTTCATATGTAAAAATGTATTTTAGGGGTCTCAGCTTTTATATTGATGCTGCAGTTGATGCCTGAAGCTCTCTGCCTTACATATCGCTGCTAACATGGACATTTGATTAATTCCTGTAATTAAGAAGCAACTTAATCTGCAGTAATTTGGTGTTGTATTTAACTTGAATAGCCAGAGATTAATTTCCAAGACAGAAGACTAAGGTGAATGAGGGTTATGATATTAGAGGACATGACTGAAGATGGTGCAGGCGTTAGGGCTAGAGTCAGATTCTTCTACGGCTTGTGATGCAGCGTGTGGCTAATTGTCACCTTGGAAGAGACTATTTACTGCTGTCCACTTGGAAGTGTGGAGTGGAACGATAAGGCCATTTTCAGTAGCTCTATGTATCTTTAAATAAAAACTGCCATATTTGTATAACATTAGTATTATAAATGCCTTAATTCATTATATGATAATTAAAATAAGGTTCAGTGTTAATAAATTGTAGTCCACTATTATCCATGTTTTCTTTATGATAAACAGAAAATATCCCGAATGATTTTTTTTTTTTTAACTTTCCAGCTTGGAAATGATAAAATATGAAAAGGGGCTAGATTTTTTTCTTCCTTTTATGAATATGTCTTTTTCTGGCACACTTTGTCCACTTACCTGGGGTCAACTACATACATACCTCATAAATTGAAGTCTTGTTATACCCAAGGATAGCTAAATACCTGTCAGGGAATAAATGAATGCGTTTGAGTTGTTTTAATTAGCTAGGTGTGATTTAAAGGTTGCTGAAATCAAAAAGGCTTATTCATTTTTCATCAATAATCACTTACCTTAATATTTCATTAGAACCTGCTGATTTGCAGACCTCCTTCTGGGCTTTGATTCATTATGACTGCAGACATAATTTAACTTTCCTTCTTTTTCTCATTCTGTATTATGCTCTTTCATCTCCGAGACACTGTTAAGATGTTTCCAGCATTCACAGGGCTGCTAATTGATCCAACTTTTTTTTTTTTTTTTTTTTTTTAACTGTACTTAAAGCTAAGAGTTCTAGGCTGTGGAAGGCTCCGTGTGTGTGCACACACGTGTGTGTACGTATAGGCAGTTTTCTTGCATCCTTTGAACAGCTGATAATAACATGTAAATTTTCTATTTCTTACGTTCTGACAGTGAAGACTGATTTATCATATGCAAAAGTCAGGAAGTAAATAGTTCGGCCACATTCTTAGACTATGCCATCAATTAGGAAGAACAAAGCATCTTGTGTGGCATGCTCAGCAGTTGAGATCACTATCTACGCATGTACCTTCTTTTCAGAATAGTGCTCCGGTTGCTTTAGATGCAGCCTTGCACTGTGCCTCAGATGTGCAGCGTGCCTGGGTACACTCAGGTAGTGGCTCTTGTCCCGGACTTGTCTGATGCCACCTAGGGAGCATGGCTTTGACACAGAGGAACCGAGAGATGGACCCTCAAATGAATACACCGCTTGTGCCAAAAAGAGCTGTTCTTCTCAAACTGTCCAGTGACTGCATGTGAACAATCAGATCAGAACCAGAGACTAGCCAGGGAGGGGGAAATCTGGTTGCAGCTTCTTCAAAACGAAAATTCCCAACACCTCTCTTTAAGCACGTAGTTAAGGTCTTAGGTTTTGGAGGAGTGGCTTATCTAAAACATGGGAACATACCCAGCACAGCCTGGGATTCTGACCAACTATGCTGGCAATGAGAAAATGGAATAAATAGATATTTTTCATTTCTCCCAGATGAATTATGAAATGTTAAATGCCTGTCTTCTCTGGCCACGTTAAATGATTTGTACAAAGTGCATATTAATTACTAACTTTCCTTGGCTGTACCAATTTTGATGGTGCGTAAAAATTGCTAAATATTAAGAAATAAAAACTTGTGCCCTTAAAAAATTTGGTAAATGTATGTGTGTTCAAAAGTGTCAGTACATACATGGGACTGGACCTTTTATTAACTTTTTATTATTTCCCAGAAAAGTTAATGCTGGTCTCCCTTATGTCGTAGATTTCTGTTCCATGAACCATGTCTTAAAAAAATTAAGGAACCATCAATAGATATATAAACATCTGCTTATGAAGAGTGGAAAAAAAAACTCTTGTGTGTTAGGAGATATTAGCTACCGTTAAAAATTATCAGTCCCTGTTTACCTGGGGCTCCTCTGCACATTTTGCTTACTTTTGGAATGTTTATTGATAGTCCTTTCTGTAAAATAAATAACTTCATTTTTACAAGTGAGGGTTAGCATAGCTTGCTTTGTGCAAGTATGTGTGTTTTAATGATTCCATTCTTTGCTTATGATAATTTTCAGAATCCCTGGAAGAAGTTTTAAAATAGAGTATAAAATGTCTCTTTGTTGGGCTTTGCCTTTAACTCTGTGATCTTTTCAACCTGCCCTTGTAGCTTCACAGCCGTATTCTGCCTGTGTGTGCAGGTGTGTACAGGGACGGTGGGATGACGTAGATGCACGTGGCTTTGGCCTGGTCCTGGCTCTGCCATTATTTACCTGGATATTTGGCAAGTTATTTCATCTCTGTAAGCCTCGTTATATTTATCTGTATTTCTAGGGGTTTTTTTGTCCCATTGTTAGACTGTATGTCAGCTGGGTCCTGATTTTTATATTTAGAAAATATGTTCTTTCTAACCAGGCATCATGATCTGTGTTAGAAGCCACTGGGACTGCAAGAGAGACACATACAGTCCCTGATTAGTAATACTCTTCCAGTCTTCTGGGAGGATAACAGACGGACTTAAATAACACAACCAGTTTTATTGACCATGCTGTTTATTTTAATAGCTAGACCAGAATGGTTTGATTGACTTTTTAAAAATCTGGTATGTTTTTTACCATATGGACAAGGCCATATCCAGAGTGCCAAGCTAATAAGCCTTCTTTCCTTTGCCAGTGAACCATGAAAGTTGTTAGCAAAATGTTTTATGTCGAATTGATCCATTTGCGGAGCTGTTGGTCATGGAAGCACCCATCTGAAGGGATAAAGTGCAGATTATCTTTCATCAGTCACTGGAAATTTGTTGCATCAAAGAACCATAGTCTAGAAAGGTCTGCACGCAGTGTGGTTAAGGATGCCTTAAAAAGTTATGAAACCACCCTAAACCAGTTAATTATGGGTACTTAGCACAGGTTCCTTTCTTTTGAATGGTGTTGTAGTACTTGAAGAATGTTAAAAAAAAATAGGAATTTAGTATACTTTGTAGTAACCTATTTTTAAAAATAGTTAAGGTTTAAAGGAGGATGACTGTGTTTATGCTTTTATCATTCTTATTAAGGGTTCAATATATGAATCATTCTGCTTTCCTATGTAGAGCAACAAAACAATGTAACAGCATTAGTTGTCTTCTAATCCAATCAATTAATTCTTAAGTATTCATTCCATCTTAAGCCTCCTTGGTACCATCAAAATATTTGTGTTATTCATTTCTCTCCACTTGATGTTTTTCTTGCCATTCTTTAGCATATACAATGTATCTGAAGTATCTTTTTCAAAGTCCTTTTTCCTCTAATTTCATCATCACTGTCCTTTCTAGATCTGTTTCTATTGACTGATTTTTCTCCTGGTTGCGAGCCACATTTTCTTCCTTCTCCTTATATCTCATAATTTTTGGTTGGATGTCAGACATTATATCTTTTGTGTTGTTGAGGGCTGGATTTTGTTTTCATTTTTAAGTGTTGGATCTTTCCCTGCAGGCAGTTAAGTGACTTGCTGATGGTTTTTTATTTTTAGATTGCTTTTTAGTCTCTTTCAGGCAAGGTCCAGAGTAGCTGGCCTTCATTCTAAGGTCTAACGTTGCCCCCTGTCTAAGCTGTGACCCTTCTTACCTGAATACCTAGTATGTCCAGCCAGCGTATCCAGGCAAGTCTCTTCCTCTGGTTGAGAACTGTGGGTGTGAGTGTGCCCACAACTGTTCTTCTTACTGCTGCCTTCACCTGTCACTTATATGTGGCTAATTCCCACTGATCTGACTTCCCACACGTCTCTATGTGTCCTGGCAGCATCACAGCTCAACAGAGACAAGTGTGGTGTGCTCTCTATTATCCTGACCGTGGCTCCCATGGTGTCCCCCTCTCTGCTGTTTTTCCAGCATCTTCCCTGTCTCCTGTGCTCTCCTTCCTTCTCCCTCTTAGCCCCGTACTCTAGCATGAGGTTTTACTGATTCGGCTTCTATGCTATTTCTCTGATCCATTCTCCTCTGCCTATTGCATTTTCTTGGTACAGGGATGTAGATCCCTTGTCCGGCATAACGAAGTCACAGCACTTATGCATCCACCTGCAATCCCTCTTACCCAGACCCGTCAGTGTAACCTTTCTACATTCCAGTCTGGGTAGCATCACTCACCTACTCCGAAAAACTGACTGCAGAATCAAGTCGGCCGTGTTCTGTGTGGCATTCTCAGTCTAGGAGCCACCAAAGTCTTGGTCCTCGGTATTTGTCCTCTGGGCTGTTTCCTACTGCACATTATGCCCAGCATCTTGCTGCCTGCCTTTACGTGTGTATTCACATTGCTGTAGAATGCCTGGCTGCGTCTCACCTCATCCTTGTGGTTAAAGTCCCAGTGCTCCAAATGGCATCTCTTCTGCAAACTTAGTGCGTCTAATTGGAATGAATCTCTCCTCTTCCTCGATCCAAAACAGTTTGCATGTTTACTAAGACTTCCGTAAGTGTCTCTGCAGGGTAGTTAGAAGCAGTCTGTATCCCTCCATTTTTTGCATGATTTTCACTTTTCTCCATGTTCTTGTGGGCATCTTCCTTGGTGGTGTTGGGAAATCATTCCCTGAGAGCTATTTTTAGGACATTCATTGCTGCTAGAAAGAAGTGTCACTATCACTCTGTACGTGGGCAAGTTCTATAAGGAGGTAAGAACTCAAGGAGATTAGAATGAGGACCGTGCCTGTTTCACCCTTAGACCCTCCAAATGCTTTTATATCTTTTTGGAGAATTTAAAGGTGGCTATGTAAGATTAATTGGTTAAAAAATGACTTAAAGTTTTTTAATGACTTGATTTATTTACCTAAGATTCCTTTACATAACATACGACCTTGGCATGTAAAGATTAAATTTTTAAAATTGGGTATGCCCCATCTGTGGGGGGAAAAAAAAGTATATGTAACTTTTCAGTAATTTATTAATGATGTGGGACAGAATATTGTCACTTTACAAATCTATTATTACACTAATTTTTCACTAGGACTTTTTTCTTTAAAACTGTAATTCACAATTAATAACATAACAACATTGCATATGTTTTCTTCCTTGGGAAATGGGTTGAGCCAGTGATCATGATATATCATCCTCCTGATACGGATTCAGTAACAGGTAACAAAAGGAGACAAAAAGTGTAGGTTATTTTGAGACCGTTGGGATCTCTGCCCTTGACTGTTTTCTTCCTGTGCAGATACCCAGGCGCTACTGAGCACCGAGATCTAGACACAACATTTTGCTGATTTCCTTGAAATGTTTCCTGAGTAAGAAATATATTATCCCTTAATCAGCTTCTTTTGAGATGTCTGTTTATACTAAACAAAGTCCTCTTCCAATTAGTTTGAAATTCTAAGCAAAAGCACTGGTAATTAAACATTGTCTGAAGGAACATGCTGCTACTGTGCTGTAATAGTGAAGTTGAGGTGCGGTAGAAACAGATACTAAGCTTATTAACACCTTTTTCAGTTCATTGGTATTCTTTAACTGATTAACGGCAGAGAAGCACTAATATACTGACATAAGGAATTCTTCTCCCAAACTTAAGCACTATGTTAATTTGGAAAACTTAACACCTCTCTTCTCTCATCTGTAAAATGAGATAACTGAATGCAAATAAATAATTGTAATCACTATCTTGTAGGGTTACTGTGTGGGATGAATGAGCTAATATAGGTAAAACATTTGGTGTACTGCCTGCAATATTATAAATATATTTAATTGTAGTGCAAGTCAAAATCTCAAAACAAAAATATATTATGCTTAAAAAAAATCCCTTCCAATAAGGAGATCTTCAAAATTCGATTGGTAGTGAAAAAAAAAAAAAAAAAAAAAAAACTTGGTAGTTCAGTTATTTGAGGATGCATTCAGTTTTAGCACGTGATAAAATATTGGACAACCTCTTGGAGTTTATTTTAAATGGAATTTATATAAACTGCACGACAACCTATGGAGTAAACGAAATGAGATGCTCTCTGAGGGTGACATCTTGGGCAATGTACTTAATAGATGTTGCATGTTCCTAATGATTTGTGTCTGTCTAGTGTTTTCTGCTCCTAAGTGGTGCATGTCGGTATCAGCTGGGATGAGCGTGTTTCAAACTTGGACCATCAGGAGATGAACCACTGGAACGTTAATTGGCAGTCATATTTCATAATGTGTGTGATCTGCAGTGGTAAAATAGATTATTTTTAGATTCCCAATATAAAATTGTTTTCACTAGATAATTATAATTGGCTCTGTGTGTAACACAAATTTTAAATATTTTATGTTATTAGTAACACCAGCGTAGCATGGTTATTAACAAGATAGAAATGCAAATGGGTTTTCCTGTTTCTTAAACTGTGCCTGCAAATGGAGAATTGGTTCTGTAAATTATTTTCAATGTGCACACTTCGTAACAAGGCCCTTAAAGTGGCCATCATTTCTCAGTTTCCAACGTCGACGGGTAGTGATGGTTTGACAAATATAATGTTCCCTTTGATGGTGATTTTCATTAAATTTTCTGTTTAAAAAAAAAAAAACCTATTTAGAAGCATAGATTTCTACCAGTTCAGAGCTGGAAGGAACGTGATTTAACAACCCTTCATTGTACAGAAGTCGGAATGGGGTGGGCGGTAGCAGCAGGGGTGAGGGGTGCTGAGGAAGGTAGTAGTCACTTACCATCTTTGCTTTTAAGGACATCCCCTCCGTACCTGATGTAGATTAAGACCACCTACAAGCCAGAAGGGTTACTGTCCTTAAATAGGAGTATCGCCTTGGGCAAGTCTCCTATTATCAACGATGATCTGCTGATCAATTAAAGTACAGATAGGAAAGCACGCCTAAAAATTGCTACCAGTGTTGTGTTACACTGCTATTATAATTACCCGTGACCTCTAGGATGATGCTGAGTGAGTGAATTGAAATGAGATGTACACGATAGCGACTTTGAAAACTAGGGTCCACCCTGCCACGCCCGCTGGTTACAGGAATACACCTGGATTCAGGTATTTGTGACAAATGATACCTAGTTACAGGTCTTGCTCGGACTTAAAGTGGGAAGGGATTTTTTTAAAAAAGAAGCTCAGTATGCACAATACAGAGTTATAACCAGATTGACTTGAAAGTTCATTTAAACAGATAACAGCTCTTTGCAAGTAAACAAGACAAGCGTGATTTGAATGTTTAAGTGCTGATGCCGCCTTAGTTAGAGCGTGGTCGGGATGCTCTGGGCTGGGGCAGCGAGGTCCATTTCCTCCGGCATTGGAATTGAGATCTCGCTCCCTCCCAAATTCCACGTCCTTCTTGCTCCCACTCGACCACGTGCTTGTGGTGCCACATCTTGATGTCCCTTCATCGCAAGTGTGGCTGAGACGTGCCGGGCTCTGCTTCCTTCTTCCCGTCTCCCTTCCAGTGCTACTTTCTGCTGCTCTGGTTTGTTCTTTCGTTTCTCTCGTGGCTGACCTGCCTGCACCTTTTCCTTTCTGTGCCCTCCTGGCTCCCCCGGCCTCCCGCTGCCCCCACCTGTCCAGCCACACGGACTCCTGGGACTGTCCCGTGCTAGCGCCTTTGCCTCTGCCTGTTGCCTTTGCTGGGTGCCCTTCGTGTCCTGACATGGCTGGCTTCTTCCTGTCATCCGGGCTCCCTTCAGAGCTCCCTCTGTGTCCCGGTCTGCCCCGATGTCCAGTCTAAAGCACGAGGCGGCCCCCACCATGCCACACACCCTTGGGAGCAGACGGTCCTCCTTTAATGCTTTGCACGCACGTCTCCCTACCTCCAAGCGCCCGTTCATTCGTGTGTGTGTGTGCGTGTGTGTGTGTGTGTTTCTGATTCCGCCCTCGTGAATATCACTCTAGGAGAGTAGAGACTCCATCTGTCCAGGAGACTGTGTATCTGCAAGCTCCGAACGCTGGCTGGCAGGCGGTAGTGCCCAGTGGCCGTTGGTCGCGTGGATGTGTGTGTAGGGGGTGAGCTCCCCGGCCCTGGCTTGCTGCTTTGGGGTGGTGCGTACTCAGGTGGTGCCCTCTGTGCTGTCTGGTCTAGTTCCTCCGTGTCTGCGGTTTTGAACTCTGCCTGGTGGGGGGGACTGTTTACCTCCCTGCAGAAAATCCTGCTCTGGGGACTGAGAGGGGGTGGGGGCATGGGGGGAAGGATGCATAGTCCTGGGTGTGCCAACGAGAAGACAGTCCCCCCAGGAAGCAAAACAAGCCCTCTCTTCCTGGCGCTTCCTGTTTCTTGTTTTTAAAGCACCTCCTTTTCACCAAATCCGAACGTCCCCCCTCACCTCAAGGCAGCTATATTTAAAAGTCTATTTGTGAAAGATTTTGCCATTCGCCCTTTTTTTATGTGCCTTCTAAAAACTTCTTCGTTTGGTATGTAATGGAGACCTTCCGGAAATTGTTATTGAGTTCACATACATCAGTGGTATGATTGCTTCAACTAAACCTTAACATTATCTTAATATGAAAGAAATACTTTTTCCTGTAAAACAGAAAATACAGAAAAGGAAAAGATCATCCAACCCCAAACCAATAATTCTTAACATTTTAGGGTATATAGTCTTAGACAACGCACACACAGATAGTTATTTACATCTCTGTACTTGTTCAAAACTAAAAACAGACTCGTATTCTACACAGCTCTTCAGTAATGTGCCTCATAGTTGTCACAAACATCTTTCCATGTCATTAAGGGTTCTCTTAACAAGAGCATTTTTAAATGGCTATGTGATATTTCATTTTATGTATTTCTAAATCCATTTTATGAATTTATAATAGATTTACAAATGTATAATTTATGAATTCTATGGATTTCTAAATGTATAATTTATAAATTCTATGGATTTGTAAATTAGGAGGTCAAGTTGCTTAACTATCAAAGCCTTAATTTCTTCCTCTATAAAAGGGAATAATAACACTGCCTTAAACAGTCCAAAGGAATTAAGTGAGATAATACAGTCAAGCGCTGAGAATAGTGCTTGTCACATAGTCTGCACTCAGTGATCATTAGCTGCGGTTTATATTTATACTGTTTTCTGCTGTCTTTTAACAACTTAAAATGTACTGTGATTGACGTCTATGCTCTGTCCTATTTCCTGCCAATTCAAATAGGTAATTTTATCAGTAAAACATTTTCAAACTCTAAGATTACTCATTCTCTACGTTTTCAAATAATTGTATCAAAAGATGGTAGGGTATTTCTGCTTAAGGCAAACTCCAACTTAAAAAAAAAAAGCAACTTTGGTTGTATCAGAGAGATCTCCTTGGGGGTTTCCATCTGAAAGCAGAAGTTCAGCCACTTCCCTTAGCCTAGGTCAGCCTCCCCATCTTGCCGGTCCTTCCACCTACCCCTGCGGTGCTCCATTCTCCCTGCTAATTTCCACCAGCTGTTTCAGAAAGAGACAGGAAAGTGTCCCTCCATCCATCATGGCTAGAAATCTTCTCCTGGGCTCTCTTTTAGCTTCTCAGCACTCACTGGGCTGCCAGCCGCAGGATGGTATTAAGACTAAAGAAATGATCTCTCAGAGTTGAGTATAATAATTCACCAACATTCTTTAAAAATGCACATGGCCTTAAAGAAAACATTCTTTGATTTAATTTAAAATAAACTTTGTTAATTTCAATCTTTTCTATCATTTGGTTGAGCACGTAAGCAACCAAATTTAGAAACGTTGAACTGTTTCTTTTATTTTGGGTTATTTTATTAAAATACCCATCTCTATTTCTATTGAAGGTCTAATTCCCTTTAAAGATATGTCAACATTAAATTTCTATTCTGAAGTTACGGATATTAAAAGGCGACTATATTTACTGCAGACAAAATGCTATTTAGGTTTTAATCAAGTTGATACAGTGTGTCTGCTACATTTTTCCTCGATTTCATGAATTACTCAAAATCAGTCTTGTAGGAGATGGGACAAGTTAGAAGAGAACACATCCCTTCACGGTAGACTCGGCTTCAAAGTCAACGTCTCTTCCCTGAATCACTGTTTTTCAGAGAAGATTTTAAAGTGCTCGGCACTGCATAATTTTTTAAAAACCATTTTCTGTGATTTTGAAAGCACTTTCTTAAGTTTTTTTTAAAAAATGACATGGTCCCTACCTCCCCACCCCCAACCTCCCTGTATTTCTGTTTCTTAGTCTAAGCCAACTGTAAGCTACCAGCCTCTTTGTCCGGGACCCGTATGTGTGGGAGATGTTTGGGACTGGTGTGGGGAGATGTTTGGGACTGGTGCGGGGAGTTTGTTAGCCCTGCTGACGTGTGCATTGTTTAAGTGGAACTAGCTATTGAAAAATGCTAACACAAAACCTCGGCCCTTCCTTTATTAATATATTAAAAATTCTGATCAAATTTAAAAAAAAAAAAAAGAAGAAGAAAGAAAAGAACAGGAGAGCCTTGTTGAGGCTGAATCTGTCAGGCTATGAAATGCACCCTGGGTTTTGAGGAAGAAGTGAGCACATTCAGAGCTTTAATTACTCATTTGGGATACTCCAGTCTGTTGCCAAAGCCAGTTATCATCAGCTTTGATTAGAAATCGGGAAAGACAGCTGCGGAAATGCAGAGTGAAAAGAATTGTATTGGATGAGAGAGGCATTCTTTTGAATCCGAAAGAGAAGGGGAGCATCTTTGGGAAACATCTGAATATGCATTTATTTTAATAATTCAGTGGCTAAAGGTACGGTCCTTTGTAAGTTGGAGTGGTTTTCGTTATTAAATTAAGTGCCTTTGTTCAGCTCATCTAGATTTTCCTATTGGCTGCAGCCGGCTCTTTTCGCTCCATTTTGATGCAACGTTACGTCCCAATTTGTGGGTTGAAATGTGTCGGTATTCATAAACCAAATTCATGAACCCCGTCCTGCCCATCGTTTGGGCTGATGAAACACCATTTACCAGCATGGAGCCAAGCCAGGAGAGGCACATAAAATAACACATTCAAATGCTAAGTTTAAAAAGACAGCTATCTTTAATGCCCAGTCCTATGTGCGTGGGGAAAATACTACTTTGAGCTTTATTATTTTAACAATGTGTGGGATTATAAAGTATATCAGAATAATGTCCCACTCACACGTCCCCCAGTAAATCAGAATTTCAGAGTGAAATCCACTTGTATGTGTTCATAGTTTGTATAATCACCTGATGGGGCAGGAAGATTTGCTTTCTGCCTTTTGAAATCTGTTTGAGATCCTGTACGGAAACCCAGGCATGGGTTTAGCTAAACTTTGTTAGATAGTAGCATTTTCTCCTGTTTCCACAAAGATTATCGTGGTGGTTAAAAAAAATATATATATATATGTGAATATATAGTGTATACAGAAGTATGCCTGTCCCTTAAATAACTGTATAAATACCAAGAATAGTTGTATTTAGATTCACATTTGCAGGAGAGTAAACATTTATGTAAATACGCTAAGAAAAATTATCAAACACTTTGTCTCCACTTGCTCTGGCTTCAAAGTTAAAGCTGAGAATTTTCACCCAGTTATTTAACTCTAGGCAGTGTAATGCTTAAACAAAACAAAGATAACATTCTGTACCTACACAATGGATCAAAACAGCTTCCTTCATCCTCACTTTGTACCATCTGTTTAAAAGAAACTAAAAACCCTCAGGAAGCGAGCCCCTAGTCTGTGGTTAAGAGTTTAAAGACACATGCTCATTCTCGCCACCCAGCAATGTGTACCAAGCTATAATGGGTTTTGTATTAGCTGTAAAAGGCTAGATGTCTTGACCTCAGCATCTGTCGGTTACAGCTTCTCTGTTCTTAGGAGGAACTTAAAATTTTTTTTTGTAGAAGATCTAATTCTGTGTTATTTTAACTAAATGTTAATAACTATTGGGAATAATGTTTTCCAAAGCTAAATTATTCTTAGTTTCCAAATGCTTTTAGGAACCCTAATCTCACCCCACCCCTACACCCGCTTAACGAAAGGAGTCCCAGATACAGGGTGGTATTATGTTTGCATAATGGAAGTCATTAGGCTTATTGAAGAATAGGCTGGATGGGTGCTAAGAGAATCAGGAAGGTCTTTCACCCCACGTTATTTCTTATTGAGTCCCACTAAAACTTTTGAAAAATTTGTCATTTGTTTAAGAGATTTGGGCATCTGTTGATGTTTTCAGTCTTGTAGCACCAGCATGGGTCTGAGTCCATTCTTTGCTGTAAACTGGTTATTGCAAAGACAATTTTCGCATCATAGCACATAGAAAAAATACCCACAGCAGCCAATAAAGGTGTCTACTACTATGCTAAAAGTGGAAGAATACTTTTTTACAATTAAAGCTTTTAGTTTTTTTATTATATACTTGTTATAGGAAAATGCTGTTATCTTTAGTCTTATATTGGACACAGTTAAATACATTGCCTGTTCTTTTTTATAAGTGTGGAAAAACTTTAGTAAAAGTGTTATTAAAATAATCCCCATCAGATACCTCTGAAAACTGAAATGGGGTGGGAAGTAAAAGTACGTTTCAATGTCTGTGGGCTAAAATAAATATATTGTCATTCCTCAATTACCGCAGATGTAGTTTTATTTGATATCGTGTCACTGGAAAATAGGCGGTGTAGACTGTGGAATTTAATCATTAACTTTCCAGTAGGTGCTCTCTCTCCCTTTTTCCTTAGATCATAAACTATAGGTTACTCACATTACAGCCATCACAGACCCCAAAACTGGCCTTGTACTTCCATAGATGGTCGGGTTGGGTGTAATCTCTAAGGTCTTTGCTAACTCTGATTTCAGCATTTGGTATTCACCCACTAGAGAACAGATGACATCGACCCAGTGACACCCTTTAGTCGTGCAGGGTTTTCTTGGTATCTCCATTAACAGACATTCCTTTAAAAGTATTTGAATGTTCTTATATGGTTGGATACTTTTAGAGGGAAATACTGTGTTGGGAAGCATTTCAGATGGAAAATGCATTGAACTGGCTATTGTCAGACATTTTCTTAAGCACAAATCAAAATCGTTTAATACTATGTAAGATACAGAAGACATGCAAAAGCAAAAGCAATCATTGCACCCTTCACTCTGATACACACGCATCGCTGACTCATACTCGGACCAGCAAGACCACAAGACGGCATCGTTAGTCGGAACGCGGCAAGATCTGATTTCATGCCAGTCACGTCCGCGCGCACACACATTTGTTTGTTTATGTCAGTCATTAGAACTCAGTAACTAAACGTCAGTGGTAGTTAATGTGGCGTTTTATAAACACATAGATGAATTGGGGAGAAAAAAAATAAATCATCCATGTGTGGTGACCAGTGGTCAATAATGCCCTGTCCATGACAAAAATATCTGTGCCTAGGAGAGACTATGACAAGGCCAAACAATTTGAATGAGGTTATACAAAAAGCCAAGGTGGCAGAGTCTGGAAGAAAGCCTGGCATCCTACCAGCCCCTGGGCCCGTTCTAACCCCGGTCGTCGTCATACTTAACAGGGCTGACTGCAAACCTCTCATCTGCTGCTTCCCTCTCAGTAGCTTTTAGAATTCCAGGAAAATTTGTTGTGAATTTCAACCTAGCAATTAAAGAAATTTTCATAGTTCTCTAACATAATCTTACCTTTAAAAAAAAAAAAAAATGAAGCAATTTATGGCAAAACTTAATAAATTCATGTTAAGTAGGAGAAAGTCCTAACTAAATTAGTGATCTGAATTATACAATCTTGAAAAAAAATAATAGTAACTTAATTACTTTTGGATTCATGAGAGTTCCTTGGAGAAATCGCTTTGGTGAGTAGATATGAGAAACGTATGAATGACACAAAGGTTGGTAAATAGAGTGGTGTTTCTGAAGAATCCACCGTGGACTAGTATGTTTAAGTGGTCTTCTCCCTGAAGGATGTCTGTGTTATCAATTTGCCTGGCAGAATCTTTTTTTATAATAAGTAAAGAGAGCTGTTTTTGATTTTCAAATTACTTGTGGTATTTGAAAGTCATTCATTTACAAAAACATAGGAATGACAAGTCATTCATTCGTTGAACAAATATAGATTGGTACGTAGTGATGAGTTCAACGAAGTTTATAGTGTGGGTGATGAGAGTTAACTGAAAAATACAATAGATGAATAAATATTTAGTTACACATTATTATAAAGGCATAATCAGGGTGCTGAGATAAGTTAGGAGGAAAGCGATTTCTTTGCAAAGAGGACATACGGGCAGAGTACCAAATGCAGAGAAGTCAGTCATGCAAGGGACAGGGGAAAGAGCCACTCAGGCAGAAGAGCTGTGTGAACTAAGCGAAGGACAGGGCAAAGTTTAGCATGTTCCAGAAACTAGAGGGGTGGCCAGTGTGGCTACAGTGTGTTGGGCGGTACGGGATGAAATCGGAGAAGTGTGTGGAAGTCAAACCTGTGTAGGCAAAGCTAACAAGATGAGATTGTGTTCAAGGTGTCGTGGGGAGCCATTCTAATATCTTTCAGATTATGAACATAGTATGATTTATCATTTTAAAATACCCCAATGGCTGCTGTGCGAAAAATAGGTTACAAAGTAGGTATGTCAGCCAGGAAAACAGAAGCTAAACTAGGTATTTCAAACAGGCGAGATTTCCTATAGGGGCTTGGTTACACAAAGCATCAAAAGAAGAAAAAGACAACACGGAAGTAAGTAGGGATGATACCGGCAGGAAGCAGCTCCTGTAACACAGAGTATAAAAGGGCCACTTCAGAGCCGAGAGGCATCAGATAAATACCCAACACTGTACACAAGGGTGAGGGATGAAAGTCCGTTGCTGGAGACCAGAGATGAAATAGCAGAGGCTTGGACTAAGAGATGGGATGGAGATAGACATGAATAGATTTGAGAGAAATTTTGAACCTAGAGCCAATCGGACCTACTGATGGATTGGTTTTATTGGGGAGGAGGTAAAAAATGGCTAGCAAGCTTCTAGTTTGAACAACTGAATGCGGGGGCAGTGCTTACTGAGACAGGAAGTCCAGAGGTGCGGACTTGGGGAAAAGTGCCAGCGTTGAGTTTAGAACCTGTGACCTTTGAGATGTCAAGCTAGCATCTTGTATGTGGTGGACAAACAAGTATGGTGGACAGAGGAGGTGTGTCCAGTGGAGATATCAACGTGGAAATTGTCGGCATGCAAATTGTATTAAAAGCTATAGAAAGGGGTGATACCATCTAGGGAGAGAATGGATAAGAGGGAAAGTCTGGTTCTGAGCCCTTGGAATCTCCAGCGTTGGAGATCTGTACAGCAGCGGGAGGGAGCAAAGGGACCTGAGAGGGGGTGATGAGAATAGTAGAGAAATCAAGAGAGTGTGGTCTGCGGTTTCTAGTGGATCTAAGAGATGCTTGAGTCAGATGTGGACATAGTCGTGTCCGTGGATTTAGCCACATGAAGCTCTTTGGCTGCATGTCTGATGGAGTAAAAGGCTGAAGGGCACCCCATTCTGACGCAGAGAGTCCTAAACTTCTGCAAAAAAATGGGTAATAATACTTGACATAAATGTTCCCAAGTTCTGATAGCATTCCTAGCATTTATTCTATACCTGCCGGGGAGGCTGTAATCCACCCACTCTTCAAAGTTTGCTGTCTCTACATTGTAATTTGGGAACCGAGTGGTTATTTACATTGCATGATATCCATTCCTTAATGATTTTTATGTCCATCTTTCTTTGGTCACAGTGCTCAGTCAATGAGGAAAACTCCATTCAAATGTCTAAAAGTCATTTGGTTTAAAAAAAAAAATCATAGTAAATATGTTGTTGGGATTTTATTTCTTTAAAGCCCTCATTAAAGGTTTCCATTTCGTAAGTGCTAAAAAGGAAACCCACATCACAACATTTTAGCAAACTTTGTAGGTCTTCTCTATAATGCCAAAGATCAGAAGTGTGACTGGAACCTCTTCAGGATTTCCTTCCTGTCTGCCACGGCTGGGTCAAGCCATCTATACTGAATAGACAGGGCGATAAATTGCAATTGATTGGAGTCCTTGGAAGACGGCATTTTGTCAGCTTTATCAATCCTCAAATATCTCATAATAGCTTAATTTAGACATTGGTATTGTATACCTTGAAGTTGTTTTCTCTAGTAATATTATCTCTGCAGCATTAACCTCTGACTCTGCTCTTGAGCCAGGATTGGGAAAAGGGATTGTTTCCTAAATGACCGATTAATGTTTGGACCTTTATTGAAGTTCTCTGAAATGCCTAACATAGCACTGAGTGTTTCAGACTGTTATCTCTTGGTACATAACTTATCTTTCAGTTTGCTTTGCTACCATAATTAGGGAGATAGGAGCACAGAGATCCTATTTCTCGGTCAAAGTGCTATTTTTGTAGCAGGACAAAACGTGTATTGTTTTACCTCACTTATCAACAGGCCACACTGCTGTTCACCAAGATTGTGTTTAATAAGTATGTTCTCTTGGGCCGAAATGTCAAATATATCCCCAATGAGTTCAATGACATCACCAAGCGTGCTTATGTTCCTTGCCAATAGCCGGCATTGTTGGAGCAGATCACATTAGCTGTCATCCCAGCACAGATGCCAAGGTCAGGGCATTAACAAGCCCAGAGAGCGTCAAGAAAAAAAGAAAAGATGAAGATTTAAAGCAAAGTCTGTCCGTGTCAGAGAACAATGGGCGGCTGTTTAGGGAGAGTGGAGAAGATGTTCGAGAGAGGCCGCTTGCCTGGGACGCGTTTTCTGAGCTCTGAGCCCCATGAAAATTGTGTCGGTCACAGATGGACCTGAAAGATGATCATCTTTCAAGCCACAACTGCCACGTTGAATGCTGAGTTTTGGGATATGCCACAGACAGCCCTGACATTCTAAAAATCGATTGAAATTTTGTGACCTTCAGAGGTAACTAATATATTTCCAGCTAGTGGGACTTCTGGAAATAATACAGTTCAGGAACCTAGTTGATTCTTCATAGCAAATAGTTCAAGCACAAGTTCTTTTTTTTTTGTCTTTTAAGATTATAATGCTAAAGCATGTGTCAAATAAAAAGGGGAAAATCTCACGTATTATATATTTTCCTCTTGTAAGGATGGAGTATATAGAGTATATAATTCATTCCAGTACATTTTGTTGTGCACCTGTATATGTGTGGATATCTAAATGTAATTTGACAAACTTTGGCAGATTTTCGTGGCTGGGATGAGCCTGCCCTGTTGTACACAGCTGTAGTAGCCTAAGAATGAAAAGGAACCTCAGAGGAAATTGGGTTTTTTAATTTTTTTTAAAGTTGCCACTTGTACACTTTCCCCTCTACTTTTAAATTTGTTGTTTTTGAGAGAAGAGAAAGAGAGGGGTTCTTGTCTCGAGGGTGGCTGGTTTGCATCAAGAAGTAAAAGGCCAAAATAGGACAAGACGTATTCTCAGCATTAAGTTAACTCAAGAGAAGATAACTTGGAGGAGATAGAGCCAGTCCAGGTCTGCATGCAAGCGTCTAGGGGGTTGGTCAGCGTGGAAAACTTCCTCTCTGTTTCTTCCCCAAGTAAACACCCTAGATAAGGACTCTACTGAAGTGTCTTTGTACTATTGCTTTTTGACAAATACAAACAAAAGACATAGCTTTGCCAGTGTCAGTTTAGAAAGAAGTCTGTCATCATACAGAGGTCTGGGATAGGGACAGAAGCTTGGCAGCGCGCTGGTGCGGTGGCCTGGGCTGTGCCTGGTGTATTTCTCCATGTTCAGGAAGTGTTGAGGCTTTCTTGGTTTCTGTGGCTGGGTTGGTTCCTGTTCTGTTGTTTGCATTTATTTATTGGTTACAGTCTTTGATTTGTGGTTGCTCAGTGTATTAAATAGAGACAAAAGGCCAAATTGTTTCTTCCGCTCGGGGCCTACCCAGGGCTGGGCGAAGAAAGGTTATTCATATTTGACACTAATGTATTTAAGTTTTCTGTCGCACCTCATAGCTGACCAAGTGCATAAATATGAACTAAAGCTATGAGCTGTCCAAATGCAAATAGGAATTAATATGAGAGCCACACGACAAGGGTTAGAAGATGAATAGTTCCTACTTGAGGCTTTTTTTTTTCATGTTAAGAGAAGGTATTAAAATGGGCAGATTGGATGAATCAAATAAAAGAAATGTTTCTTTGTTGCATTAGCACTTCATTCATTCTATCCTTTGGTCATTTGTTCATTCATTGTCCAGAATCAAAAATGACAATAAAAATTGATTAGGGGCATTGAAAAAATAAGAAATAACCGGGCAGTGCATGGCGTGTGACCTGGTGTTTTTAATCTGGTTGAGCAAACACACCCACCCCAACGACAGAAGAGTTACAAAGGGATCTATGAGAAAACCAAAATGATACTCTTAGAGAGACATATTTAGGCTTTAATAGTTGTGGGATGTGTTGCAAAAGAATAGTTTTAAGCCATATTTGGAGGTATAGGCACAAACTGCTACGGAGAAAAGAAGTAGCATCCCATGTAGAAATAGTCACGTAGCCAGTGGTGAGAAGCTGGGCTTGGTGCTCACTGACCAGGTGTATTAGTGGAAAAGGAGTCGTGTTTGGAGAGGTGAGGCTAAGGGACCAGTTGCTGGTGGGAACGCTGCTACGGAGACCTCATCAGTCATCCACTCAATGAGGAGCAGAGACCAAGGCATGGAGGTAATTTGGATAGGAAGACAAAGAAAGTGGCTGGGCGTGGTGGCTCACACTTACAATCCAACCACTTTGAGAGGCTGAGGTAGGAGGGTGGTTTTGAGGCTAGGAGTTTGAGACCAGCCTGGACAACATAGCAAGACCCCATCTCTACAAATAATTAAAAAATGAGTCACACGTGATGGTGCGCGCCTGTAGGCACAGCTATTTGGGAGGCTGAGGCAGGAGGATCACTTGAGCCCAGGAGTTTGAGGCTGCAGTGAGCTATGATCACACCACTGCTCTCCAGGCAGGGCAACAGAGTGAGACTTTGTCTCCAAAAAAAAAAAAAAAGACATATATATATACATATATATATATATGTGGAAGACAGTGCAATCATAGGTAAGGTAAGATGACTATAGAAATAAAAAAGAATTGAAAATAATCCTAGTTCCCTTCCTGCCACAAAAATACACATGGATAACGAAGAAGGTGAAGAGAGTTTCACGTGGTGGAGGGTGTTTACCCGCATGTGTCTTGGGGCATGGTGTTCATTCTTCCATTTATTTATTCCTTTCAGCAATTTTAGTGAGCACCGGACTGTTGGGCTACTGTGCTGCCTAAAAACCCGTGTTTTCCTCTCCTGCGTTTTTATCTTAACCAATAATTTTTACCAGCTTTATTGAAGTATAATTCTCTTACCATAAAATTCACCTGTTTTAAGTATACAAGTCAGTTATTTTTAGTAACTTTAATGTCGTGCAACTGTGTCACCACAATCCAGTTTTAGGACATTTCCGTCATCCTCAAAAGATCCCTTGTGCGCGTTGTCTGTGGGCAGCCAGGGCTGTCCCCACCCCCAACCCCAGGCAACTCCTTATCTGCTTTCTGCAGGTTTGCCTTTTCTGGACATTTCCTATACACAAAGCCATTAAAATGTGTATTTTTTTGCATTTGGATTCTTTAACTTAGCATTCATCCGTGTTGTCTTATCTATCACTAGTTCTTGCCTTTATATTGTTTCGTGGTATTCCACTATGGGATTTACTACATTTTATTTATGGATTCACCAGTAGATGGATTCTTCCAGTTTGGGGCTACTATGAATAATGCTGTTTTGAACTTGTGCATATAAGTTTTTTCTGTAGACACGTCTTTTATTTCCCAGGAGTGGGATTGCTGGGTTATACGGTCAGTTTATGTTTAACTTTTTGATAAACTACCACACTGTTCTTCAAAATGGCCTTACCATTTTACATTCCCACCAGCTATGTGTGAGAGTTCCAATTTTTCATGTCTTTGCTGACACTAATTATTGTCTGTCCTTTCGATTATAGCCATCCTACAGGGTGGGTGTGAAGTGGTCTTATTACGACCTTAATTTGCATTTCTCTAATGATGTTGAACATCTTAATAGCTGTTTGTGTATCTTTTTGGGGTAAACGGTCTATTCATATCTTTTGCCTCTGTTTTTATAAGGTTGCTTATTTTCTTATTGAATTGTAAGAGTCCTTTATACATCTGGGCACAGGCCCTTTAATAGGTATGCAATTTACCGATGTTTCTCCCACTCTGTGACTTGTTTGTTAATTTACTTACTGATGTCTCTTGAAATATAAAAGTTTTTAATTTTGGTGAATCCAATCTATCAATTTTTTTTCTTGGTCATGTTTTTTGGCGTCATATCTAAAAAGTCTTTCCCTAACCCAAGGCCATGAAGGTTTGTTTTTCCCTTGTGCTTTCTTCCTAAAGTTTTACAATTGTAGCTCGTATGGGCCATTTTGAGATAATTTCTGTGTATGATGTGACGTAAGGAACGAAAGTTACCTCATTTGCATGTGTATACCTTAACCAGTAATTAGATGAACGTAGACAGCAGTCTGCCTGGCAAAATTCCATGTGTCTTTCAGAACCTATAAGTCCTCTGTGATGTTTTCCATTTTCTCTCTTCTCGTCTCTCTTCTCTAGAACTTATATCTACCCTGTCTCCTTGTCCATGTGTCTATTGTTGTATGTAGAATCCAGTGTTGTGACGTGTGCATGTCTGTGTCCCCTACTGAAATATAAGCTTGTTTATCTCTGTTTCCTAAGTGGTTGAAGCATGGTAGGACCTAAAATATTTTTGGTGGAATTAGATCAAATATCAACTTTTGTGAGCCTTGAAAATATCTCTCTCTCTCTCTCTCTCTCTCTCGAAATTTAAAAACACACAAGTATTTGAAACAACGGGAACACTGAAAAAGGGTCCAGGGAACCCGCTTGTCCAGGAAAAGAAATAAATCATTCTAGCTGGCAATAGTCGGATTTCTGCAAGAACTGCTTTGTAGCTTTTTGAGATGAACATATAAAAAGGGATAGTGATTTGATGGAACTTGAACAGGGTGATGGATAACTGTTCCAGCCCTAATGAAATAGCATATCTAAGAAAACCTGGAAACCCTCAGACGACAGCAGTCATGCGATCAGCCCCCCTCTGTCATCTACTCCAGGGCGTTCCGTGCTCTGCTCGGCTGAGTGCTCCCTGCTTCCGTGTTGATGGCAGAGGTGTGCGCTCTTCCATCTCCCCGCCCTGTGAACTTGTTATTGTGGCACCTGGGACAGTTTTCCTGCTCCACAGGTGTGACAACGGCCGGTGCCTTAGGGATTTATTTTAAATTTGCTGCAGTGGAGTTTGTTTATATCTTTTCATATTCAGGTGAGAGAGAATCTACTTTTTCCACAGATATTTCCTGGAGATTTAGTATTTATAAAGGTCTGTGCCCTGCACCCAGTGAAAGACAGACACACACACACACACACACACACACACACTTGAATGACACCTGGCCCTTCCCCTAAAGGGGAGTTTCAATATGTTTAAAACACTGATTAAAGAAGAAGAAATATTGGCCCAATTCCCCATGTACCTGTGCAAAATCTTGGGGAGATTTTCCCAAATCCAGCTGAGAAATTGCCTTTCCATATTGTCAACTTAAGCAGGATTCACTGAGCAATGCATTTGGATATTGATCTTCTTAACTATGTCTTATGAAAAGCTTTTAAGTCAATGTCAGGTTTGTTGTCTTGAGATGGGAATATAAGGGCAGCGATGATTATAGGCTCTGGCTCAGACTCTCGGAATGAGGCTTCTCCCTCCCAAGGCTGACTTGCTCAGGAGCTTGAAGCATAGCAGACTGCAGGGATCAAATGCACTCTCAAGGTTTAAGAACAAGCTTTTTAATATCCACCTTTATTTCCTTGCCTTCTGTGTGGTTTCACATATGCCGTTTAGAAAAATGATTAGGCAGGGATTTGGAGCCACAAAGGCCTGGGTTGGAACCCTGGGGCTGCTACGCACTGGCTGTGTGTCCTTGAGCATGTGGCATGATCTCTCTGAGCCCTTGTTTTCCATCCTATAAAAGTGGTGTTCACACCTGTCTCCAAAAGAGATTATAAGGGTTCAGTAAGACATGTATAGAAGTTGGCTAGATGTACCTAGTGCATAAGAAGTTCTCAATAGATGGCCGTCATTATTACTGTTTTTAACTATTTCTGTGTTGACATGAACTTGATCACGTTAAGCCCATATGATCTCTCCAGAGCACTGTATACCTCAGATAGCATCCCTTGCTTTGATCTTTTTATGCTTTAGATTTCTTATTAAAGAAATCACATATTATGGATATGGTCTAATTGATCTCCCATTCCATTCACCTTCCCTCCTTAGAGAGGTAAACAATCTCCTGAAATGGGTCTGTGTCCTCTTGTTCATTTTTAAAAACTCCCCTGGCCTGGGCAACATAGCAAGATCCCATCTGTACAAAATGTTTTAAAAAATGAGCTGGGTGTGGGGGTGTGTACCAATAGTCGCAGCTACTCTCGAGGCTGAGGCAGGAGGACCCCTTGTGCCTAGGAGTTCAAGGTTACAGTAGGCTATGATCATGCCCCTGCACTCCAGCCTGGGTGGCAGAGTGAGACCCTGTCTCTACAAGTAAATAAATTAACTTAAAAAAATTCACCCAACAATACATTATTATCAATTCCATAGCATCTACTATACAGGGTGTCCCAAAAGTCACCATATATAGGGAAAACGGGAAATTGTAGCTAAATGTACCTTTATTTCCAAAATAGTCATTACAAAAGTTTTTCCTTTGCATGGAGATTTCTGGGACACCCTCTATAATCCACATTCACGTTCCCCTAGTTGGTACAGTTCGTTTGCGATCCAGTTTCCAATTACATTTTACACATTGCAGTTGGCTGGTCAAGTCCTTTTCAGTTTCTTCTCACCTAGAATGTCCATTCTCCCAGCCGTCCCCTTCTTACGTCTCTCTTGATGGTGGGTGCTGTTTTTGCAGAGTCTGGGCCAGTTGTCTGATATAAAGTCTGGTATTCCGGGCCTGCCTGCTAGTTTCCCCCCGACCTGAGAGCCCTGGGAGGTGATGGGGGGTGGTCTGCAGCCCCATGTGTTCCCTGCCCCATTCCTGCTCTCTGACTTCTCTGCTCCATCTCTCAGAACCTGCTTCTTCTCTAAACTATGGGACCCATAATACGCAACACAGAATTATGAGTTCCCGGTGACATAATTTATGGAAAGGCTCTAACAATTCCAGGCACGCGGTAGACCCTCAAAAAGCTTTCCCAGCAGCCAAACAGGCAGAGGAGTGTGAGTCAGAGAGGGGAGAGGGGAGCCAGGCCGGCCCTGCAAGGACAGGAGCAGACAGCATCCTAACCGAGCGTGGTCAAAGGTAGCAAATCCTTAATAAGGGCTGATTGGTTTTTGTTTTCCTTCCTTGGATTTACTGCGCTGTGATTTGGAATCAGAAGGAGCAAGTGCAACTCTATAGACTGAGGCAGCAGGTTCAGAAAGACTGTTAGAGCAGAAAAGTTTCTTTTAAAGGTAGAAGTTAAGTAACATGCTGGTGCAGTCCTGAGCCTCTCTGACAAGCCCTTTGGGGACCTAGGGGTGGCCCTGGGGTAGCCTGCAGTTAGGTGAGAACCACACTGTCCCGTCATCACCACCAGATGGGTCTCTCCCTCTCTCAATGTGCTGCTCTCCTGGTTATGCCAGGAAGCGACTGCTGTGGCTGTTGTTTGTGTTTTCATGTGTGTTGGGAGAGCAGCAAAGTACATGCCGTGGTGGGAGGTTCCTAAATCTCTCAGGGGGTCTCCCATTTGGGGCCTAGAGCCGCCAGTCCCTCGTAGGAGGGGCTGTTTTCTGCAGGGAGAGGGGCAAGTCCTAATTCTTCTCGGGCCAGCCTCAGTTGTCCTTAGGACAAAGCCTTTTACTCACATAACTGGCGCGTGGTCAGTGCCAGCTGCTTGCTTTGTGAGGCCCGTGGGAAATGAAAACTCCGGGTCCCCTGAAGTGCGAGAAAAAATTCCCTTTCAAGGTATTAAAATTAAAAGTGTGTCCCTTTTCTTTTCGACACTGGCATGATGTTTTTCATCTCCTGGTGAATGGTGCTCTTAGAAAAGAAACATTACAATTTTAAACTATCGGCATGACTCTCATAGTTCATCTTTATATAGTGCAATGCTGTGGGTTTTTTTTTTTTTTTTAATACTGGTAAAATGTAAAATTTGCCATCTTAACCATTTTTAAGGGTACAGTTAGTTCAGTGGTGTCAAGTCTGTTCACATTGTTGTGATCTATGCCAGTTTTAAAAGCAAATGTAAGAGCATTTAACTCATATGTGGAATTACTGAAAGGACAGGATTCGTATTGCATAGTTTATAAATGCACGTGTGTTGCACTGTGGACCAGAACGGTGGAGCCCTGCACAGAACCGTCTCAGCTGTTTGTATGCCATTTCTTGGCATGTGTCCCTTCTACCCAAACTCTCTACTTTGGGCTTACTGGTGAGGGAGGAAGGATTAAGAGGAAAGGAAGTATGGGTTGCCCAATCTTTTTCTTTCTGTGCTATCTTCAGTGTAAGGCGTTGGCTGACACAGGGACGTAGCACACGTCTTAAGAAAGGATACGATGGGGCTTCTTGGTCATTTGTGTTTTAGAGAATGCCATTGCCTTCTTTCTGCACTCAAAGCAAGGTCTGATCCCTAAGAGTACATTTTAAGTATTCTCGCTACAAAAAAAAAAAAAAATAAGTGAGGTAATGCATATGCTAATTGATTTGATTTAGCCATTCCACAATGTATTCACATATCAAAACATCATGTTGCACACCGTAAATATGTACAATTTCTACTTGTCAATTTAAAAAAAAAAAAAAAGCAAGTTCCAGTTTGCATGGACAGAGTGACCTCACGGGTCTCTCAGCCCTGCTGCTGAAGCCACACACGTCCTGGGTCCACCCGAATCTCGTGCTTGTGGGGTGTCGAGGATGGTAAATGCAAATGAGGAACAGGCGGGGGATGTCGGGGAGGGGCACACACATACGGCCATGACCTCCTCTCCTCATGCACATGCTTCACGGACCCCGTGGACTTCACTTTCACAGCACAAGTTGAAAGATAAATTAGTGAGACTATTGAAGCAGTCGCACAGAGCTCCAGGTTGTACACCCACGGGGCTGGCCCTGCTCTTAGTAGATGTTTCACACAGCCCTACGGGGAGGGAAGATACTGGGTGCAGCAGAGCTTTTGGAAGCCCCTGGGAGTCAGCCAGTCTGTCTCCCAAAGGGGGTCCTGCTCTCATTCCTACCCCTTCCCTCCCAATCAACAGCTTCTTCCCGGGGTATCCCAGATGTGATGCAGAGGTGGGGTTGGCTAGACTTTATTAATCAGAGTATATTTAACTAATTCAAACTGTTCTGTGAATCATAGAACCCCAGTCTTATAAAACATAAAGCATTAGCCCCCCCATTGAGTATTTTATGGAACCCACTATGTGCTGAGAAGTGCAAGTAATATTTATAACCAGGACCTAAGCAGAAGGTGCCATCAGCCCATTTTACAGCTGAGCAAGTGGAGGGCCCCACATAGGAAGGACAGAATTTGGCATGCTTCAATTACATTTCAAGTCCCTGTATCCTGGTTTTAGATCTTTGTCAATCAACCCCTAACCAGAGGCCTGAAAGAAAAGTCCATTCTCTGCCAAGAGTCACCAGCCCCACTTTGAAAGAGCTCCTGTTTGAGCAGAAAATCGCACAGGTAAAATGCACCCCGGGTGTGCAGCGCCCCATGCGATCCAAGTGGAGAAAAGTGCTCATTATTTTGAAGGTTACAAAATGGATTTCAAAAGTGGGACTGTTCCTTTTGGGTACTTCGGAGATGAAAGTGCACAATTTTCACAACATATTTTTTCAAAAGCTATCAGAAGCTTCCTATTTAAAAAAAAAAAAAATGCAGGATGTGACTCCCTGTCGTCTCTATGGTTCCCCTGTGGTGGAACATTTTAATCAGGTGTTTTCTTGCTTTAAAGATTTTTCATTTGATTTACAACTTGTAGGAGTGGAGTTGCAGCGAGTAATTAGGAAGGATGCCACGAAGAGGACAAAAGGAAGGTGAAACACAGTGTTAATAATTTAGTTTCAATAACCTTAAAAGGTTTACTGTTCACTTTTAACCTTGTATCCCCAAAAGCCACTAGAGTGAATCATAAAAATGTTTCTTTTAATTTGCAAGTCATCTGTCTGAGTACGCTGGCAGGGACTGATGTATTCCTTAAACAAAAAGGTCAAGAAACGACAGCGGCTGCTCGGTTCCATCCCAGCCATTTGAGGTCGCCTTGCCTTTGACTGGAAAGATCTCACGTAGGGGTTAAACTCCGTAGACGCTTGCGTTCAACATTTATGGATTCGTATGGTGCCAAATTATTAATTTCGTAACACTCCAGTTAGTCCCGGGCAAACCAAAAGAGACTCGCATTGGCTTAAGAGGCAAGAAGAGACTAGGAGTGATTTTTGATGGTGACAAATTGGCTGAGAGATTTACAGGTGATGTATAAAACCTATCGTCAAAACTAGGGGGCGGGCTGGGGTCAGGCTTGGCGAGGAACTTCAAAACACCTGCAGACTCGAATTTTAACATCTCACGAGGCCCGCTAAATTAACAGAGAGAGTTTTCACCCAGATCTCATTACCATCTCTATTAAGACAATCCCCATTGAACATTCTGCTACTCCATCGCCTAGAAAATCACCAGGTGCATAAAGGTGCGCTTTGTTTCCTAATTGGGAGGGAGAGGCCCAGCCCAGGCTAAAGGGGAAGAGCTAATGGCGTATTTCTTCCGGGTTCTTCCTCCGTCTCTAATGAAGAACGTGTGCTGTAATAAATGAGCCCATTTCTTTCTCGAGTCCTTATTTTATTTCTGCTGATGGAGTTTGCTGGCATTTTGTGTCTCAGTTTCTCTGGGACCGTGCTGCCTTTCCTCTGGCTCCGCCCCCTCGGTGGGGACGTCACCCTGCCAGGACTGCCTCGGAGGATTCACCTTAGGGAGCAAGGGAGGCTGGGCTTACTTAGAAATCCAGAAAAACAAGTTACTAGCTTCTTTCATTTTCATGTTTAAATGGTCAGACCCAACTGAAAAAGGGAACTCTTAAATACTAAGTCATAAACCTTGAATGGATTTTGATTTATTTTATTTTATTATTTTTTTAGAGACAGAGTTTTGCTCTGTCACCCTGGGTGGAGTGCAGTGGTGTCATGATAGCTCACAGCAACCTCAAACTCCTGGACTCAAGTGACCCGCCTGCCCCAGTCCCCTGAGTAGCTGGGACTACGGCTCTCGCCACCACATCTGGCTAGTTTTTCTGTTTTTAGTAGAGATGGGGTCTCGCTCAGGCTGGTCTCAAACTCCTGAGCTCAAGCGATCCTCCTGTCTCACCCTCCCAGAGTGCTAGGATTACAGGCGTGAGCCACCACGCCTGGCCTGGATTTTGATTTTTAATGTAAGCACTTAAAGTGGGTCCTTCCTCCTGCTCTAGTCTGTGAATGCTATAGCTACTTTGGCCCTTCCCTGAAATCCTGTGATGATTTGAGCTATTTATTCAGTGTTGGCTGATGAGTTGGGAATGCACATTCCAGAGATCCGAGGTGGAGTGAGACCTTGGCCAGCAGCCTGAGCGTCCTTGTGTGCTCCCTGGTCTGCTTTTGTTCCTATAACTTCTGAATTGAATGCACCTATAGTTAGGGCTTCCACGGGCTAATATGGCACTCTTATACCAGTTAGAAAAGGCACTCCCTCCTCTAGAAATATCATTTCCTCTCTCTGTGACATTTTATTAAAATGGAACACTTATTGTCACTTGCCACAAAATTGTCACCACGATTACAGATTGACGTTGTAACTCAAACAGTACCAACTGAAGTCATAGCATTATGCAGTGTGTAAGTTGGGCAGCTATACAAGGCAACACTAGAGGAGTTGTGGGAAAGCCTCCAGAATCAGAATCCTGACTCTGCCACTCACCAGTTGTGTGGCCTTGAGCAAACTGTCCAGCCTTATCCATTAGAATGAGTATAGCACTTCTGGCTGGGTGGGTACAAGTTTCTGACACGCACAGTGACATTAGTTTATGTCTTTTCTGATGTTGGGTCCCCATCCCGTGTTTTTGATATTCACTTTATGAATAGAGAATTTCGATATGTGCTTTAAGAATTTTCCTACCCATGTACTCCTGAGCCAGATGAAGAATCACTTTGGATTGTGGTGAGCTTCATCGAATGGGACCATTTCTTTTTTACAGTTTTGCTGTTGGTATCTCTCGTGTCTGGTTTTGGGTGTTAACTCTGAGTGCTTACCCAAGACAGAAAAGTTTGTCATGGTTGTTCGTAGCTTGCCACCGTATTTTTTTTAGATTAATAAGAGTGCAATTAAACATGAAATTCTGATAAATATCCATTTTAAAATAGTGAAATTCAGGACCCCGGCAATTCAGCAAAACTCTATAGCATTCGTGCCTATCTATTTGGTTAGAGGCAGGCTCCTGCCCTGTTGTCCTGGCTCGCTGCAGCCTCCAACTCCTGAGTTCCAGTGATCCTCCTGGCTCAGCCTCCCGAGTACCTTACCCTGTCTTTTAACGAGTTATGTTATCACCAGTGGCCTGGCTGGTGTGACCTGAGGTGTCACCTTGTATGTTGGCATCAGCATGGCATAAGGTCACTGAAGACTAGAGTTTCGGAAGTAGATTGGCCATGTGTCCCCTTCTCCACCCCTGTCCCCACCCTGCAGTCCTGCCCTCCACACTTGGGGCCCTCAGTGCATTGTCACTGAAGCTCATTAACACCCCCGATCGTTCTCTCGGTGCCCTTAGTGCTGGACATCAACAGTGACTTGGTGTTTTTCCAGTTAGACTCTCAGGTCTTCGGACTGACAATTTCTTGGACGCTCTCACTCTTCCCTGGGCTTCCCTTTCAGACCGTATTTGGTTCTGCTTTGTCACTGTCGTGCCTTACAAAATGTCTGGCGAGTTGCGGTGAAGCTGAAGGCCTTCAATTCATTTCCAAAAGCAGACTCGGTCTTAAAATAGCTTTGCGGTCTGTTATTCTCAGGTGCTACGAAATATGGAATGAGTCGGTTTTTCAGTTTTTCACCTTTCCTTTCCTCTTGCTCTTTCTGCATCCCCCTCCCCTACCCTCCCTTCCCCCTCCCTTCCCCCTCCCCCATTCTCCCCCTCACTCCCCTCCCCCTCCCTGCCCCTCCCCCATGCCCACTCTACTCCCATGCATCTCTCCACTCACGGTTCATTCTTCTTCTTTCCTTCCTCCTCCAATTTTTTGCATTGTTTTCATCTTCTCTAAAATAAATTTTAAAGCCTTAAAAAAAATTTTGATTTGCCGTTGGGTAAGTGCCCCAAATGGCAAAGTACTTGTCTCCAGACCCTGAGTTCAACACATGCGCGTCCTCACCATCACATGCCCGGTACCTAGAACAGAGCCTGACCTGTGACAGAGACTCGGCTAACGTGAGTCGGTTGGGCATCCCACCGCTCGGAGTTCCAGAGTAACCCGCCCTGAGACCGCAGTGGGCCCCGGCTGCCTCCAGGCTTCGCTGCCTCTTTCTCACGCACCTTCTCTCCTGCCTGCACCACGCCAGCATGGTTCAGCACCTGCCTGGCCCTCCGGTGTCACCAGGCTCTCAGGTGTGGCACTTGGCAGGCCTGGCCCTCCATTTCCGTACTCATAAAATGGGCTCACATCACGTGTTGCACTTTTGTTAAAGCTCATCGTAAAGGTGACAGTTGTGATGAATTGTCCTTTCCAAAGGCCTATAAAAGTACTGAGACTTGCACCGATGAAGTGTTTTGACAAGGGTGGAAAATGACACGTGCCCTCTCCCCTTTTTTTAAAAAAAATTTTTAATTTTTTATCTGATTTCAACACCCAATCGTGTCCTTCCCTTTCTGATAATTGAAGGACAAGCCGCACCGATGCTCTGAGCAGGGTCAGGTGCTTAGCGCTCTCTGGCTTCCAAGTGATGATGCCTGCTATCTGCTTTGCCTTTCTGGGGAAAGCAGAAAAGCGACCATGTGCTCAGGGACAGGAAAGCAAGGAGGGGGGACATACGCCCAGCCAAGAGGGTCGTGTCCATGGCAAGGCCTGAATTATCGGATTGCAGACCATAGTCTTCCGTGCCTGCCCACCCTTCCATCCCCCGCGCTATTCTAAGGAGGAAGAACAACGCTTTGACGGGTCACCATTTGGGGTTTCCTAACCACAAAAGTCATTTGTCCCATGTATAGTTAAAGAGGAGACAGATATTTATTTAAAACGAAGCATTTCTTTTTCTCAGCAGAATGCTCTCGGATGGGATGGGGGCAGAGTTTAAAGGCGGCTTTAGCTCCAGACACGTGTGCCAGAGCAATTTCCTCCGTGGTGTAATTGGCTGGCGTGTTAATCTCTGCGTCCCCTGGTCAAGGAAATCACCGTTATAGTTTTCACGTGTGAGGGAAGTCGGACGTGCCTTGTTTACATTACTGCCATTTATGAAACCTTTAAAGCGGCCATTCTGCCAAGTAAACATTCAAGAGCCCCGAAGGATAAGCGTATCACTTAAACTTCTTAAGACTAAACTTTCCAAACCATTTCCTGCCAGAGGAACCCAACAGCAAAAACGGCAAACTCTGTGCCCCGCGATGAGATAGGCCGAATTAGATTAAGCAGCTTACTGTTGACATGTCTATTGATCTGGGTTCAGCGCGGTTTCCTGTCCCTGCCAGCAGTGAGATTGCCGTGCACAATAACACAGTGGCCTGGTTTATGTGAAATTGGGGACTTCAAGCATCAATTACCCCAGGAAGGCAGTGGCTCTAGGAGATAAGGTTAAGCTGCTTGCGGCGTCTAAGACCGTCGAAATCCAGGCAACATATTTGCTGTCTCAAAGGTTGCTTATAAATTGGACGGTGTTCCATTTATAACATTTCCAAAGAGATCATCCAGTGGTATTCTTCCCAGGCCGTGGTACAAATAGCATCGTGAATGCTCATTGTGAAACCGGTGTATCCCACTCGCTCAGTTTCAGGCGTGTGTCTTAAATATTTGCATGCAAATGTCACGCCGGGTGGCCGGGCATCCGGGATGTCGTGGAGCCGTCTTAGACCGTCACTGTGCGCAGAGGAGGGAGTGCAGTCGATTTAAGAAACGAAGGTCAACCACGTGACTCCAATATTTTGTTTTCATTTTTCTGGGACTTGAATCAAGTAGAATCGGTCACCTCTCTTCTTTGTATTTCTATTCGTTTGTTTTTTGTAGAGTAATTATTTTTCTAAATACGATATACTACATCTTTATTGCAAAAAGTGTGCAGAATACAGAAAAGCGAATGAAAAACATCAGTGTCAGTCACCACCCAATGATGATTTTGAATTTTTGGATGCAAGCAGTATTTTAGGAATTATTTTCAAATCACCCCTCCCCCCCCACACACACACAGGCACACAAACTCCTCTTTTTTTTTTTTAACCACTCATTTCATTGTGAATCTAATTTATTTTCATTTTCTTTCTTTTTTTGGATTCAAGGGCATACATCTTTCTTTAGAAGATTCTTCCCTCTTACTTTGCTTAAAACTATAGAAAAAATAGAAGTGGGGCCTGTGTTTATGTGCTTCTGAACAAAAGGGACATTTTTAAGATCCATGGAGTTGGGACTCCACAATTTTTGAGGGGTCAGCTCTTATCTGTTCATTACAAGTTGTCCTTAAGTTTCATGCTTAAAATGCAGCTTCTTATTTCTGTACGAGATGTTCACAGAGTAAATTCCACGCTTTCTGGTGGAACATATGTGCTATGAATTTGATAAAAGGATAGAGTTTTTGAAAGTGACATTTCAGCTTGCCTATCATGACATTTTATGTATTTTTCAATACACATCTATCTCAGAAATATCTCCCTTACTTTATTGCAGGTAGGAAACAGAGCTCCACATAAAACTGAGGAAATCCCTTAAATACAGTACTGATGGAAACCAGACGTGGGAATTTGACAAGTCTGGGCACATTTTGCTAATTTAATTGTATTTTCGAGGTTGACCTCCTGAGATTGGTACCGTTCTCAATAAGGCTTTGCAACATTCACACCATTCTTTTCCACTTTATACCTTCGGATGAGGGATGCAAAATGAATGTATTTAAAGTGTGTTTAGCATTTATTGGCATAGTTTTAGGTTTTATCTTTTAATGAGATTTTAATTGGTTTTATTGCAGGATTTATTCGAGGTGCCTGGAATGCCAATAGGAAGTAAAACGGGCCGTTACAATTAATGCTAATATGACATCTCTTAGCAAAACCAGCATATTCAGTTCCTAACTGGGTCTGACCCTTTCAGGAAACCAGGCCTGATCATTTGGGGTTTTTCAAGGGACCCAGACTCTTGGAGGTGCTGAACATTCATCTCCTCGTCTTCCTTTACTGAAATGAAAAGTCCTGAATTCGTAAAGTTTTTAATTATTTTCAAAATGTCACCGTCGGATGTTAAACTTCTCCCACGAAAGCGTTGTTTAAAGGCCCCTCCCTGCAGGATCCTTCCCAGCGTTCACCATGCAGTGATGAACCCAACGTAAAGGACCACGTTTTCTTTTTTCATTTACATCGTGATGGTGGCAGCTGGAAGGAACGGCCACAGGAAGGCAGCTCAGCTGCTTTTCTCTCCTGTGTGCACAGAAGCAGCTTCCCCACCCCACGTTGCTCGACACCGTAAAGGCCTTTGTAGTGACTTCAGCTCATCCTTGATGACGTAGGACAGCAGTCCCCAATCTTTTGGCACCAGGGACTGGTTTCACGGAAGATAATTTTTCCACGGACCAGGGTTGCGGGGGTGGAGATGGCAAGTGATGGGGAGCGGCTGTAAATACAGACGAAGCTTTGCTCGCTCACCTGCCGCTCACGTCATGCTGTGTGGCCAGGTCCACAGACCGGTACCAGTGGGTTGGGGACTGCAGATGTAGCAGGAGGAATTACTGAATGTTTGGGTAAGAATTGCATGTTCACAGCCAGATTCACAATGGCAGTCACTTGATCAGGGCTCTCCCAAATCCCAAACACCCACCCACCTCCAATTTGTGGACCCCGGAGAGCTATAAATTCAGGCACTCTACTTAACAAAAAGAGTCCATGTATAAGAATTAATACTTTAAGTGACCCTGTAAAACATCAAAATAAGTTGAAGAACATAGAAAAGAAGTCAATGGTTTGCTGTCATTGCATGAAGCAGACATGAAACGCAAAGTGTCACTGCCGCTTCACCCCGTGACCTCGGAGCCTCCCGGGCAGTGGTGGCGCCTTGTCTGTCTTCATCCCCATCACTGGTGTATCCGTCTTACCTCTACTACAGGATTGTGGACCCTTGGAGGACCTCTCTCTCTTACCTTTATACCCCCACACAACCAAACGGGGAGACCGTACCCTCAGGTTCCTGAGTAAACATTTAATCATTGACTTGAGTCAAGTTAGACCCATAGGTTTTCCATGCTGAGTAGAATATAAGGGGTGAGAATGAAATAAAGGTTGGCTTCATGTGTGCTGTGGTTTGTCCCCCCCTAAACTCATGGTGAAATTTGATCCCCAATGTGGCAGTGTTGAGAGGTGGGGCCTGGTGGGGGTGTCTGGGTCAAGGGGGGGTGGCGATCTCTCTCGCAAGGATGAATGTGCCCTCCTGTGGGGGTGAGTGAGTTCTTGCTCTCAAGGGAATGAGTCAGCTTCTGGAAGAGCAGGTTGTTAAAAACAGTCTGGCTCCCTCTATTTTGCGCGCTTCCTCTCTCGCCACGCGATCTCTTTGCACTCGCTCTCCCCGCTCCCGCCTTTCCCCGTCAGTGGAAGCAGCCGAGGCCCTTGCCAGACGCAGCTGCCTAAGACCGAACCTTCCAGCCGCCAGAATCTTGAGCCACGTAAACCTCTTTTCTTTATAAACTTACCCGTTCTCAGGTACTCTGTTCTAGCAACACAAAACGGACTAAGGCAATAGAATGGAAGACCTGGGCAGGTTTTGTAAAGGCCTGAAGTAGTGTGGGGGACAAAGAAAAGCCAGTGCCGTTCTGCGTTCACTTTGGAGGATTTTAAGAGTGGAATCGATGAGGAAAGATGTTGGGGATGAAGGGGCCTTTCGGAAGAATGTTGATCATGATGGTGCTTTTGAGCATCACGAGGTTTGTTGATAAGACATCCTTTCCTGGAGTGTTAGTAGAGCCTTCGAACCGGCTTTTGTGAGTTTCTCCTCTTCCCAGCTCATCCTCAGTATGAGGGTTTTCTGACCAAGTTGAACTTCTGATTCGTTAATGGCTTTTCTTAGCAACCCTACTGGTCATGCTCTGCCCCACCATTGGCCAAAGGGACGTGTCTGGACATGTTACAGTCAGTGCCAAGGCTGGTCCATGGCACTCTCATCCCACCTCTGCAGTGTTGCCCCCAGACATACCCCCTGCCCCGAGCCCTCCCGCCCACCTTCCCACCCCACGAGGGGCTGTCAGCACACCAGACACAGGCCCGGTCTTCTCTGCCTTGTATTTTTAACATTTTGTGGTGACACCTTGGGCGTTACTTTTCTATCTAAGTGAGGCCCTTTTCTGAATATCTCTGTAGCTCCCACAGCCTAGCAGGGCATTCTGACTTTTGAATGATTAAAACAAAGCGGGGGGTGGGGAGAGCAGCAGAAAACAACAGAACGATGCTAATTTAGGCTAGAAGAGATTGCCATCGGGGATCAGGCTGGGAGAATGTGAAAGACCGAGGGAGGTATTGACAGCTGCAAGATCTGGGAGAATGGACCCAGATAAGAGGACTTCACATTCCGACAGGATTTTATTAGATATTTTTAAAATGCATCTTGGAGAAGTTGTAGGGACACAGGGAAATAAAGGCAGGGGGTAGGGGAGAGGAATAATAATTAGGAGTGTTGGTTTCCCCAATACGACTCCCCCAATAGCATCCTGAGTGAGGTTCAGATAAGCGTGATTCGAGCACACTTACGTGTAGGGATGGGCAGAAACATGCATGGGAGCAAACTATAGAGCAGAAATGTTTGGGAGCAAAAGAGAGAGTAAGTCCAGGGCACCCTCAGATTCTAGGTAAGTAGCGTCTTACATGATGTACCAAAAAATGTCCCTTTCTGTCGATGGAAGGAAGGAAGGAAGGACAGTGTCCCAGACACCTGACAGCAAAGGCCTCGGGACGAGCATTGGGATGACCCCAGAGAAGGGCGGAGATGCTGATGTCCTAATAGACAGTGAGACTCGGGGAAAGGGACAGACAACTCTACTTGATTTTCTAACGAAAACTTTGCTCCCTGCTGTTTTGTTTTTTTTTTTTCGTATTCCCAGCACTGTCTGCTTAGCCTTTCTCCCTGCTCTCTGCCTACACCCTGCTCAGTTTCTGGGCATTTCTAAGTGTAGAGTCATTTCCCGATCTCATGACTGCGATCTTCAAGAGGAAGCAGCCACCGTGGAGGAGGTGACTTGGGGAGAGGAAAGGGCAGGCTGGGGCCACAGGGTCAGATGGGCCAGAAGTAGGCCTAAGTCCTTATTCAGCCACTTCCTGTCTTTGTGACCCTGGACATGTGTCCCTGGACACATGTCTCCATCTGTTGGTCGGGTGGAATTTCACTGACCTCACAGAACTGCAAGAATGTAGGATACAGGGAAGAAAAGGAACATTTATTGGTGTTTATAACGAGCCAGTCACGGGCCTAAGGGCTGTGATCTGTTCTCAATTCTCACGACAACACAGTGAATGAAGTACGTGCCATTAATCTATGTGTTCATGAGATGACACACACAAATATCTTAGTATAGTACCTTACTCATACTGAGCCCGTAAAAATGTAACTTCACCAGGCCTGAGAGGAAGCAGTACGTTGTACCCTCTCCCATGAGGGGCTGCAGCGGGCTGTGCTACCAACCGCTGACCGTCACATGGGTTGAAAAATCAAGTCAGGAAGAAATTGTCTGTATTTCCGAATGGCCATTGTGCACTGAATTCTAGTTTTCTTAGAAATTATAGTAGATAGTTGAGATCACCCCGACCACGGCATTCCCTGAGAGCCCAGTCCAGGCCCTGGCCCTGCACCAGTGATGCAGCGAACTTCCTCCAGGAGACCACAGAGGGGGAGCCGCTCTTGCGCCACAGCCAAAGCACCTTCGCAGGTAGCAAGTTTGTGGTGATTCATTATCTATTATGTCGGTTAGAAAATGATCAGTTGTTTCCACTTTGTACCACTGGGTGTATCTCTCCTCCTTGTATGTGGAAGAGTCGTAGCAATTGAGCTGTTCCAGATGTTAGAGGAGCCATCAGGCTCCAGTGCAGAATGCGTGCAATACTCCCATCTGCACTCGCCCATCAAATGCCTCGTCCGACATTCACACGTGAAATACGTGGAGCAGTTCACCCACGAAAGTAGTGGTTCTCGTTTACGTTAACATGTCACCGAGGAATTAAGCCACAACCTTACTGAATAGAGGAAAGAAATAAGACCCAAATAGTGCCCACGTTCTTCCAATTTCTCTTCTCTCCACTACCTACAACACACACCCACATGCGTCCACATACACAACACATGTGTGCACATATGACCCATTTTTACATTTATTATGATGTAAAATATTCAGAAAGATATTTTTGAATGTTATGTGTCGGGAAATCTGTAGTCTTGACCTGTGTTGAGCACATATCATACACAGACAGTATCTTGCAAATGCTCATATTTTGACATGAATTCTAAAAAAATCTTTCTGCATTGCAGTATGTGGCTAATTTTAGAAAAATATATGTTAGAAGTCCAATGAATCTAATCTTTGCTAGGTAGGACTTTTGGTAACTGAGGATAAAGTTTACATATAAATGGTAATCAAAGCAGATACCTATTTTGGATTTCTATCCATAAATATCTGATTTAATATAATTTTATCATTACCACAACTTTGTGATAAAAAATAACTAATAATATCTAACATTTACTAAATGCTTTCTCTTGCAAGAATTTGCATGCATTTTCTCATTTAGTTTTTGCAGCACCCCTGTGAGGTGTGGGCACTTTAAAAAGAAAACAAAACAATATTTTACATTACACAAAATTTACAGAAACTCAGAGAAATGACTCAGCCCAGACCCCATATCTAGTAAGTGGTAGAACCAAGATTTGAACCCATGTTGCTCTGACTCCAGTTTCTTTGCTGTTGGTTAGGATAACTGAATTGGGGGATATTTCCCTATTTATGAAAATTATTAATTTTTGACTCCACCCAACACATTATTGAACATTAATTTTAATATCAGTTATTTCACAAAGGACAGAATGGACTGTGCTTTGCTTCTTGGAACACTTCCCTTCCTCACTCAAACTCCAATCCTGGCTGCGATGACATCTCCACGTCCGTCCTGCCTTGCTCATGTTGAGAATATTTAATGGCATGACATTAAAAGAAGCTAAGTAATATTGAATCCTCGGGGCTCCTGATAACCAAATAACCCTCCAACTAAATATTCTGCTAGACTTCTGGTGCGAAATTTCCTGTGCAATGAAGTTAGTTTCTCATTAAAACAACCAGTGCATTTTTTAGTGAAAGTGCTTGTTCATCTCTTGGCCCAAGAAATAGAATTTAAAAGGAATAAGAGATTCTTAGGTTACCAAAGTAGAAAGAAAATCTGAAGTCATTTTTTTCCCCCTTCTAGTTAATTTTAAATAACAGGATTAGAGTTTGCTTTGTTTTACTTTATTTTTTTAATTCCTGGTGGAAATATTACATGTGAAAATTTAGTTTGCATGAGAGTGATCATTCTCATATAATATTGCTTTCCACTTTTGTCATAACATGTCTAAATGCACTGAAAGTTTAAAGAACTTGAGATATTTGAATTCTTGGGGAAGTTCTAATATGTCTGGGGTTTTTTTTTAAATAGAGGTTTCAAACATTCAGCATTCATTGAAGAACTGTGGCCTCTCTTTATTATTTTTCTATTAAAAGCTACAACAGTAAATGTCTGAAAGCAACACAGACAGCTTGCCCCAAACGGTACTGAGAGCTAAAGAGCAGCCTGGGATTTTGCGGGCTCTTGGCTCCTTGAGGTCTGTAAGGACAGACAGCCGGGTGGCGCAGCTCTTTTTACCCTGCTCTTGCCCTGGGAGAGGGGAGCTAACGTTCCTGAAGCCGTCTTTACCTGCCTCTCTGCCCTGCGTTCCATGTTGTCTTTAACCCTGTGCAAAGTAAGCCTCACACGAAATCATCTATAGATGCTTCTGTGCCAGGCGGTGTGATGTATTAGTAAACGGTCTTGTTAAAAACGTACCGAAAGGCTGGCATTCCCCTGGTGGGCCCGGCAAGGACTGTGAAAACGGAAGATAGAAGAGGTCTCATTAGCGATGTTAGATGAGAAGTCACTAATATTGTTGTTCCCATATCGAACACCAGCCTCCGCAGTCATGCAAAAGCGCTCTGTACTCTGGTTCTGCGGCCCACACTCGGGCCACCTGCAGACAGTCTTCCCTGACGCGTCATCCTTACCGTCAGTTCCTTTGCTTTGCTAAAATACTTCTTCTTTAATGAATGCTATTATTTGCACTTTAGAGAATGGCTCATTATTCCTGATTTGACTTATGTCCGTGACAGAGACTGGTTTTTATTTATTTATTTTTTTAGAAGATATGTCTAAGGAAAAAAAATAAATCACTTGTTCATGGTTATGTCTCGAAAAGATGCAATTCTGCTGATTTATGGCCAAAAGCAGCTGCTTAATTAGCAAAAGTACTCACGATTGTTTTACACCACAGACAATATTCAAGCTTTGAAGAATTGGAAAGGTGTGTTCTGTGCGTGAGACTCTCAGGCATATTTTGTCCAGAGAGAGCTCGTTACTTTTTTCTCTTACAGAAAGTTCGATATAACAGCCTGTTTTGACAGAAAAGTGTCTGTTTTCTGAAAAAGGGCAGAAGGCACGTTTTTTTTTTTTTTTTTAAATCATTCTAAGTTTTATAATAAAACTTCAGTGTTCACTCTAAAGGGAATTTGTATCACCTTAAAAACTAGAATTGTTATTTTTATTTAAAATTGGGATTGAGTGATTTAAAATGAAACTCTTTCAGGACGTATCAGTTGGGAGTTTCCATAAAGTTTACTGCATCTCTTTATTAGTGTGTGTTTTGGGGGATTTGTAAAAAGGAGGAAAAAAATCATCTTGGTGAAAGAAAAGGTGGTAATATACATTTAACCCTTCAGCGACTCTGCTACGCCTTATGTATGTAACTTTCTTTGACCCGAAGTGAGTGAAACTGGATCTGTGGTGTCCCAGCCTGCAGCGACCTCTGACCCCCCATCTGAGGACCAGGGGCAGTTGTCCTCCACCCACCACTGGAATTACTTTTACCAGAAACCCACAGCTGGGGTTTTACTTTTTCTACATGTTGCTTTGTTTACATTCAGTTAGCTCATGGGCGATCAGCTCCCTCTCGCAGCAGTCGGCGTTGGGGGTTGCTTATTGAGAACACTTGCTGGTGTGCATATTTGTAAAAACATATTTTGTTACTTCCCCCCCCCCCCACCCAAGAGTTGCAAAACAAACAACCATTGGACTGGGAGAGAATCTGAAGACTGAATCTTAACTGCTCAAGAGCCCCCTGTAAGATAAAGGGGGGGAGTATGTTTTAGGAGTGAATTGGATGTAGGCTTAGTAAGTCTTGTTTCCCTAGTTAAATTGAAGGCAGGGAGCCCTCACCTGCCCCAATTCACCGACTACACAGACCAGCACACCTGCGGGCACACCCCCTACCCCGTGGCAGATGGTGGCTCAAAGCTGGGCACAGGCTAAGTGACGAGTAGGTGCCTGTCAGTTAACGGAACTGTATAATCTAGAGTCCAGTGTTGATCCTGTTGAATTACAGGGTGATACTGCTTTTCTCTGACCCTGTGGGACAAGGCCTGGGTCCAGTAGGGGCTTGACAAACCTTGGTAGCAGGAGAGCCAGGAAAAGGGCTCGCTCAAGGCAAAGGCCGCCCCTTTGCTATTTCCTGACAGGGCTGGATTTGCTGAAACTCGCCACAATAGCCAGTGACATCTGAGACCTGCAGTCTGGTTTCATACCTCAATGTGCTAACGACATGCAGTGAATAGCCAGGGACACTAGAGCATGGGACCAGCCGGCGGCACAGTGTTCTTTCTACGTGTCATCTGTGGGCCACCGACCCCCCAGTTATTGCTCCTGCTCACTCAGCAACCTGCATTTGTACCCTCCCACCCTCTTGCCCCTCTCTTCCGTGGGGCTGAAGTGAGGGTCCAGTGAAATCATGTATGTGTGATTGACTGTCATGTTTTATACTTGGGGAAGGGTTTTTTTTTTTTTTTTTTTTTTTTTTTGGAGACAGGGTCTCACTCTGTTGTCCAGGCTGGAGTGCAGCGGTGCAATCATAGGTCACTGCAGCCTCAAACTCCTGGGCTCAAACCATCCTCCTGCCTCAGCCTCCCAAGTAGCTGGTACTACAGGCTTGTGCCACCATGCGCAGCTAATTATTAGCATTTTTTTTTTTTTTTTTGTAGAGACAGAGTCTTGCTGTGTTGCCCAGGCTGGTCTCAAATTCCTGGGCTCAAGTGATCCTCCTGTCTCGGCCTCCCAAAGTGCTGGGATTACAGGCTTGTGCCACCACCCCTGGCCTGGAAAGGTTTTTAAAATCATCCTTTCTTTCCCTCCCACCCTCCTGCTGCTTGTGGCTGCCCCTCCTCCCAGCCTCAGCATCCAGCATCAACCCAGAGCTGCCGCGGTTTGGTGGCAGCAGCCCTCAGATGCCCATCCCTGGGGGACAGGGGGACTCTATGCAGAGCACATGCCAAGGTGCGCTGCCTCCCGGCAGCCGAGGTGGCCACGGCATAAACAAGTCAGAGCATCCCGAGATCTGTGGCTTTTAGTGGACCCCAGAGGAGGTTAGGGAAGGGAAGAGCCGAGGACAGCAGCAGCAGGTGAGTCCTGACGCTTCCTCCAGGCCCAGGCTCTGCTGCCTGCCTGGCTCCCTTCCTCGTCGCTTTCCGGTCTTGCCTGCCTGTGTCCTCTTCCTCGCTTGCTTAGAGCTTGGAATCCCCCTCCAAAGCCCACCCCCCTGCTTGCCTTTGCTCCTGACACCGCACCCACCGCAGTCAGGCCAGGTTGAGGTTCCTGGATTTCACTTCTGCAAACTGAGAAAGTGAACAGAACGAGGAGGGTATTTTTCTTAAAAACAATTTTTAGAAAACACTGCCAAGGGATTTGAATACGTTATTCATTTCTTTTCAAATGCTTTGAAGTGTGTTCCCTCACTTCACTTGGCCCATATGACATTTTAAGAGAAGTTAGGCCATCACAGGGAAACATAGAATTTGAGTTCAGATATCCATATAGCAGACTAAACATAGTCAGATCGGGCCAGTTCTACAAGCAGGTGTTAAAGATCTCAGTTCCTGCGGGTTCTCACCTGGTAGTTCCAATGACTCCAGCATCAGATGGCTCTTAGTTGAGAAGTACAAAGTCAAAGATTTTTTTCCTATTAACACACCTAATTGATTTCACAAGAGCCCTGAGGCTGATTTTGACAAAATGTGCTTATGATGCAAATGTTTACAGTGTGTCGTTTTCCAATTTTTTTTTTTTTTGAAGATAACCACCCCCTGCCTCAAAATACTCCCTAGAGTTGCCGTAATTGCAGGTACAATCGTTTTGCTTAATTATGGTTGACTGTCTACAACTGCCTTTCCCTTGAGTCATTGAAAGTTTTATTGGAGTTCTTTAATATGATGATAAAAATTAATAGACTTGTAATTAGAAGAGAAGCAAATCCAAAGTTTGCCAAATAAACAATTGTTCTACTTACAAAGTGGCCCGTTTTTGCGTACGAGGCCTTCAGGCAGATGGCATGAGTTCAAAATCTTATGCTGGCCAATGTCCACATCAAGAAGGATCATTTGAAAATTAATTCAGATCCTCTTGTAACTTTCGTTGAGAAGGTAATATGTTATCAATAACATCAATACTGTCAATAAATGTTGATACGTTTAACTTTCCATATAGCTTCCATTTTCAAAACAAGATCTAGGCTTAGTCAACACACTTGCTATTCAGAAACTTCTAATCAAGTGATAGAATACGACTTCGATTTACGAATACTCTAATTACAGTCCAGCTGCCACTGATGTTTAATCATGAGAGGCAATTTTGAACCATTTAGAACCTTCTTTGAAAGAGATTAGGTATTTCCCAAACTCCTCTTGCATATGAACAAAATGTCTTCACGTTTTCCCTATTTCGTAACTTGAGTCTATTTTCTCCTGTGGCAAAACCAGTCATTGACATTTCAGCAGAACTCAAGTGTGTGGCTTCCCCGTGGTACTGTCCTCGGAGTATACGTCAGCCCGCTGTTGTCTGTGGGTTCTGTATTCTGGGAGTCAACCAACCGAAGATTAGAAATATTTGGGAAAAATAAATGGATGCTTGTGTCTGTACTGAACACGTCCAGACTTTTTGTTCTTGTCATTATTCCCTAAATGATACAGTATTACAACTATTTAGGTAGCACTTGCGTCGTGTTAGGTGTTATAAGTAATCTAGAGATGAGAGTATACAGGCGGGTGTAGGTCATATGCAGACACTGCACCATTTTATAGGAGAGAACTTGAGCATCCATGGGTTTGGGCATCCATGGGGGCTGGGGAGGAGTCCTAAAACCAATTCCCCATGGGGACCGAGGGATGACCGCATTTGGAAAGCTTCAGAAGCTCTGCAGATAAATGCAGAGAGCCAGGAGTCAGTGGGAGCTCTCCTAACCTCGGCACAGCCATTCGTTTGATCTGTGTCTGGAATGAGATCTCTCCCTGTGAGCCGTTGGTCATCAATCCATTTTGCCTTCGTTCTTCAGTGGCTTGCCATATAGATTGAAGTGTTTTGCTTTTCCTCCTATTGGCAGAGTCAAATAGAAGCGGAGCTCTCTCTTGCAGTACACCCACACTCCACAGTGCTGTAAAGTGACCTTCAAAATTAAACCATCGTGTTTCCTTGGCACAGGCAGAGGGAGAAACTGGGGACGTGTACACCATGGCTGCAGCTGGCAGCAGGGCCTGGGTGGTGTTGGGGGGTGTTAGCAAAAGCTAGCTGTGCCCACTTGGTTGGATTTAAGTTCTGGCCCCTCAGAATGCCAGACATTTTCACAGCCAGCTCAGGGTGGCCATTGTCATTGAGTGGGTTTACTCTTTTATTTTTTTCTGGATCTAAGCCATTCATGTCGTCACAATAAAGGAAATAGATTCAAATACCGTGCCTCAAATATTGCCAGGAAAGTAACATATTAAGCCTATATTTAGACCCATTTTTTGTCTTCTGTTATTAAATTGGAGATAAACTCATACAAAGCATGGATTCTCCAGTGTAGTTTTGTTGTATCAATGCATGGAAGGAGTGCCACAATTTCCAAAAGCAACACGGAATAAAAGGGAGAGAAAGTTTGTTTTGTTGAGTTTTCGGATCTGTTAGGGAAACGGTTTCGGTTGCTTGCCCTGGTGTGAGATTGTGGTAGTCACTTAGCCGTCGGCACCTCTGTTCTCTCCTTCATTTATACGGTGTGACATCTGCCCTAGGAATGGCGCCCTCTTCTGTGGCTCCTTCACACTTCTCATCTGTCTAAAGTTGAAGGTGTGTGTCATGGATGTGCTTGAAAGTCTTCAACTGTTCTGGAAGCTCTCTGATCCCTCTCCCCAAGAGCAGTGGTGCTCTGGGGTCATTCAGCATCGTCCTCCTCGTGTCTGGCACAATCATCTGCAGAAATGAGTGTCCAGTGAGCACTTGGGAAACACAACCACGCTTCTCCCCTTTGGTTTTTTGGGGTGATGGAAGCTCTGTATCCTGATGATGTGCTGGGTACATGAATCTCTTGATATGTTACTTTTTAACATACAGTAGTTTGTTTTGTTTTGTGTAGACAGCTGTATGAATTTTAACGTAGGGAACTGCATACCCCAAAGAGTCAATTTTACTGTATGTTAATTTAAAAATTTAAAACATGTCTCCCTTCTTGACAGAGTCACTTTCACACTCTGAAGGGATGAACCAGCAGCTTCAACTTCTCTCTCCAAAGCACCCTAAGGCCTCTTAACATAGGTGGCTTTTCCTTTATTTCTACTTTGTAACCTAGACTAGAGTGCGGTGGCACCATTATAGCTCGCTGAAACCTCCAACTCCTGGGCTCAAGCGATCCTCCTGCCTCAGCCTCCCGAGTAGCTGGGACCACAGGTTTGTGCCACTATGCCCGGCTAATTTTTAAATTTTTGGTAGCAATGCAGTCTCACTATGTTGCCCAGGCTGGTCTCCAACTCTTGGCCTCAAGATACCCTCCTGCGTCGGCCTTTCAAAGTGCTAGGATTACAGGCGTGAACTACCATGCCCGGCCTCAACTTTTTAAATAATAAAAATTCAAAATTCAAAAATTCAGAAAAGCATAAAGAAAAAAAAAATGACTCCGTGTCTCACTGACATCCTTCTAGGACAATCCTTCCAGATATCTGTTTACGCACACACACATATACACACACACACACACACACACACGCACATGTGTGCGCCAATCAGTAATTTCAAATGGACATTCTTTTGGAATTTTAGTTAAAACTGGTACCCAGGTGGAACTGATTGAAATGTGGTAAATCTTTCACTGAGTCACTAATTCAATGTTGACTATGTACAGAAAAAAAAGACAAAATGTGAAAGTCATAACCACCAAGATTATTGTGATTTTTATCTGCATTTTTAGATAGTTGCATTATCTGTATGTAATATAGTTCCTTAAGATCAAAACATGACGTGATTTTAAAATTGGCTAGAAATTATTTATTTGCCTGGCATATAGAACTTTTCTTCCAAGTTTAATTTCTGTACCGTCTTCTAGAAACTTGCTGCTGTCGTTGTTAATGCTAGGAGCTGCCTTGTGAATGCCACAGTCCAAAAGCATTGCTCACTTTTATCCTTTTCATTAAATAACCTTCTATGGTAGGAGCAAAGATAACTCAGCAAAATCTAGTGGAGAATTCAAGCAAATAACTAGTTAACTTATGGAAAATAAGGTAACTGGAGGCCTGAATTTGCAAGTTCTCTCAGTACACACCTGATCTCCACAGGAGAGAAGGGCCAGAGCAATGTTTATGTCCCAAAGTAATTAAACACGAACTGATGATGTTCACGTTGAAGGTTTGACAAAGGGAACATGTGCTGGAAACTTGGAGGTGGCTTTTTGGGGGAGTCTGGTGAGAGTGGGCAGGTGATCTGTGTTTTTTCTGAGAGGAGAGCAACATACAGTCCTAAGAGTTCAGTCTGAACTCAGAGCTCATGGGACAAAAACCAGGAGGTTGAAGGTTTAATTCCAGGTCTGGTCCAATCAGTCCCTCAGGCTGAGTAATTAAAACATAAGACCATCTGTGAACACTCAGAAGCCAACGGGATCTTGAAAAACAAGTATTTTCCTAAGAATAAATGGGTATTTGGTCACTGTGATACATTGTTTAAGATTATGAGCTGTGTGTGTGTGTGTGTGTGTGTAGGGGGTACACACCTGTGGTTGCACACACACAGGAACACACGTTCAATTTGGAGAACACAAGTTTCAAGACACTGCACTCTTCAAGTTAATTCAACTTGCTTGGGAGCTGAATATTTCCCCATCCACTGAGAGCACGTGGGAAGGTGCAGGATGATGAAGTGGGATGCCTCCCTGCCTGCAACCAGCTGTGTTGTAAGGTGGATGAACAAAGCTCATGTTGCATTGTCACATCAACAGCAAAAGAATTAGCTGCAGGTGGCATCTCATGGGATGCCACCCAGATAGGGGGTTTTAGGGCTGCCCTTCCTCTTAACAGCATTGGTAATCAGAACAGAAAGAGTACAAAGTATTTACAACTCAACAGATAATACAAGTCGAAAGTAAGTAACAACAAATGCCACTGGCATGAAAATCTATGTACCGGAATGATTTCTAAGCTTCCCTGGAGAACCCGTATCTCTCAAAACTTGTTCAATTTAAGGTGGGAGGTAGGAGCATCCCTGTATTGTATCAAAAATTGTCATCGATACGAGAACCAGAACATGATAGAAGGAGATTCCAAGATATTAAGGATAAAGATGATAAATAAAAAAAGAACTCTCAAGGGATGGGGGTCTTAATTAGATTTGATAGGGTATAAACTAGCGCAGTGCAATGCCCTCTATTCAAAGGTATTATGTCACAAAGCTGAAATGTAGTCATTGTGAACCGTGTAACCCTGCAGAGCCGGGCAACACTGAACTCCATCTGGGTCACTTATTTCTAGAAATCTGTAGGCAAGGAGGCTCCCAGGCCAGCAACAAAACTGATTAAAGGGATAGGAAGAGTCATTATGAGAATAAATTAAGTGACATAAGTATGAATAATTGGGCTAAGAAGGGGTGAGGTAAGTCTAAGGTAAACCAGTGCTATCATAGCTAATATTTCTTGATTGCATATCTGTGCCCTGGGCATTGCATAAGCCCTTAACATGGAATTGGACTTTTACAAAACTTCACTTTGGCAGCAACTGTGAGTTACTACTGTTATCCACACGTAAAATACATCGGAAAACTAGGGCGTAGGGAGGTGGTTAACTAAGGCATTTGCCCAAGTTTTCATAGCTAGTGCGGGGCAAGTTTTTCTGGTATTGGGTGATGTGAATATATGTTTGTGTGTCTACACAGAGCCCGTCCCTTTGCACTGGATGACATCACGTACCTCTTCCTAAAATTTGGTTTGGGATGTTTGTGCCCACCCGCGTGACTGTAAATACATTTTTCAGTGGTGCCTCTATAGTACTCTCTGTACCTTCTCATTCTTCATGGAACATAACATGCCTGATGGTCTTAGTGATATAAATGTATCTTGTTTCCTCACCTGGAGCCGATGTCTTAAGGATGGTGAATGTGTCTCCTGTCCAATACATCAGCACTCTATAAATGTTTGTTTTTCAAGTGTATCCTTTGATTATGTCTATCTTGAAGGATTTTTCTCTGGCAAGCAGCTAACATATTGCTGCGTGCTGTCAGTTCATGTTTAGTTCAGTACCTGTGTGTGTGTGTGTGTGTACATGTGTGTGTATTCATAGCAGGTATTGTGTGTGTGGATTCTACACACTGTAGGCACAGAATGCTAGTTCTAAGTGCCAGGCACCGCTTGAACAACAACAAAAAGGAGCAGACACTTTGTTCAACGTGGTGACAAAAATCCTCTGTCAGCACTGAGAATCCTGTTACTTGTCTACATCTGAAAATGGGCGTGCACAAGAAAATTAAGTTTATTTTAAGGTTAAGATTAGATAAGATGAATATTTAAGAAAGAAAGCACAAACAATGGATTAATTGTGTTCAACTTTTTGCAACTTATTTTGCAACGACTTCATTAATTATTGATTATGCTTTTCCTTAAGAGACATTGTTTGGCATATTTATTTGTGAAATAAGGCAATTTGGATTCTCCTGTTGACTTTGTGCGGAGAAATTGCTTTGGTACATCTTGAGATATTTGAAGACAATTCAAGAAGGTACAAAATCCAGGACTAAGGATTATTCTGCTAGACCAAATGTTGCAAATCTGTTCTATAAATAAACATAAGTTGAATTTTTAACTGAACAGACAAGTTCATCAAAAAATTTTACTTTCTTATACATGTAATCACACCAGCTGTAAAATTTAAGTTCCAAGAGCAGTAAACTAGTATTTTTAATACTATAAGTATTTAAAAACTGTAAGTATCTAATAAACTCTAAGTATTTCTTAGGCACTTAAATAATAACTTCTACATTTCATCTTCAAGCCACAGTTTTTTTCTCCATTATCCACCTAACGGTACCTTGAGAATGGAGGGAGAAAAGTGTTTATTTTTATTTTATTTTTTTTTTAAGTTTTGGCATGTTACAGGATATTCATAGTGATTTCTTGAATTATTTTAGGAAACTCAGTTCTAGCTGATTTCCAGAGACCACAGTTGATGTATAAATTCCCTAATTTGTTTACTTTCAAGAGATCAGCTCAAGTGCAACATCTGTTTTTTGCTGCTTCTGCAAGATCTTGGTTTTACATCAGGAGAACCGAGGCCCAGGGAAGTCACGTGACTTGCTCGGACCACACAGGAAGCTGCTGGAAGCTCCCGTGTCAGGGCTTCCTCAGCGGTGCATGCGCCGCCCTTTACTTCTCTGCACGGGCAACTTCCGTGTCTGGCTTTTCAACCGTTTTCCAAGGATAAACTCCATCTGCCAGATAACATTATTTTACAGCTTAGAAGAATGTCAAAACTCAATTTTTGCTTAGTATGTCTTATTTTGGAGAAGCAGCTTTTCTTCTGTGAAGCTCAGAGCAGTAACCTAAAAATTACTTTCAATATGTGGAGGCAAGAGCCTTCTGGAAGTGCAGTGGTTATTTATGAAGTCTGGGTGGGGGAGCTCCCTGCCATGTTCCAATGAAATCAGAGAGATAAAATTTTAATGTTGGAGCCACTTCCATTTTAAGTGTTTTCTACCATTTTGCTCCTTCTGCAGTCCTTGCAAAAACAGCTGCTGCAGGAAATCTCTTTCCAGACCCCCTGTCTAAGCCATGGCCAAGGTCACAAGAAGAGCACCCTGTATTTTGTGATGTTAGTAGAAATACAGGGCATTGAAAACCAAGGAGGTATCAAAAGCTTCCGTCTCTGAAAAATAGCCAACTGAATTTTCTCACATAAAGAGTGGCCCAAACTGGTTCTCTAGCCTCACTTAGAGTTCTTATAAGGATGGGCCAGAATTATTGTGAATATAAATTCAAGCTCCAGAGAAGAGAGGAAAGTGGAGAAAATCCAATTAAGCAGAGTGAAAGTCATACAGAATAAACTACACATCGCTAAAAGAAATAGGTTTTAAATTGAATCAATCTTTAGAGCAGAATTGATCAAATATGTCCTTATTGTATGAGAAGATGCACTTTGCAAATATTTTTCAGGAGGCATCATCTGCTTGAGGATGTTTCATCTTCTTATTAAGGAGGCCATTAGAAGTTTGGACCCTTTTTTGTTGTTGTTACTAACTTGCAGGGGGAAAAACATCTTCCTATTCCAGTCTTCATAAAATGGATCTCTTTGAGTATACAAATATTAAAAAGTAGTTCTTGAGTACTTATAGGTAAGCAAGGAGGAGGGAGGAAATGCATTGTTTGTTTCCTCAAAGAATTGACATTTTTATTTAAGGAAAAAAAAATCCATGAATTTACAATCCCTCCCTTTCTAGGTTCTTCAACATTTCTTGCAAATTGTATGTAAATGAATGCAAATGAGCAAGCCTCACTAGCAAGCTGCTTAGAAGTGTAAAATGCATAAAATTAAGATGCCTAGAGAAACGTGCATCTAATTAAGGTAGCATGTAAAGAAATGCTTAAATTCAAATTAGATACTTCAGCGGAAAGAATGACTTATTTAATTCAAAAGGTGTTTTGTATAATTCAGGGAAGACTCGTCCTTAGGGGTGTTCCCATTTCCTTCAAAAATCAGTTTTAGGAGCTTGCACTGGCTCAGATAAACTTTAAAATGAGATTGAACCTAAGAATTAGAACGCCATAAAAATACATGGTGGTTTTAATGCGGTTACCTCCAAAACAGACTTAGGGAGGCGGGTGTGATAGTTTGAGCGTGCGGGTGGGTGGGTGTGTGGATCACTATTTCTGTCCCATTCACACGAAACCCACGTGGTACTTTGACTTCATGCGTTCTTAGAAAGCCTGGAGCTACACAGCTCACAGCCAACTAGTTATCCCTGGATCTTAAGTAGGTTTGGGGAGCAAGACAGGAAGGACGCCAGCCCCCGCCACGCTGCTACATGCGGGAGGACACCGGCCGTGTGAGTCATCTTCCAGCGCTGCCAGGGATGGAGGATGAGAAGAGGAATTTGGTCCCCAGTTAGAAGATTTTAGTTTAAAGCGATGGAAGAACTTTTTGCAAAGCATAAAGCAATGAACAAATGCCCCCCCAAAAATTACAAGATCCGTGTCGAGTAGATAGAAAGTGTCTTATGAGATTGCTGCTGTTTCTGCTCCAGACACAACAGCTTTTAAAGGGTAGACCAGAAAAAAAAATCAGGCAAGTGGTTTATGCTACTTTTCCAAATGCTTGATTTCGAAGTGTTCCACTGAGATCCACTTCACACGGTAAGAGTTCTTGCTTTCTACCGAATCCTGTGTTCTTCTGATTTCAACGGAGCCCATGTTTTAGCCCACAGTGTCCATTTCCTGGATTCTAAGATGAAAAATAGAAAAATAGTTCATTGTTCGCAAACAGTTCCAAACGTGTGTGATGTACAAAAACCTCTCTTAGCCTTGGGTTCCCTCATCTGAAATTCCTGTCTGTGTCTGGGCTGGGGAATCAGACAGCAGCACTGAGACTGTCATGCTTCAGCGGGAGGGTGGGATCCGTTCTGTCACCTCAGCAGGACCAGAAATCCTTCGGAACCCCACCTAGTCATCTTTTATCCTTCCCTCCCTTTGGGACCCATTTCCCGTCCTCACGCCCACCCCGAGGCTGAAGCACCTGTCAGACCATCCAGGATTGTGCATTGAACAGCATCGTTGGGCTGGTGATGTCTGCTTTCAGATATCAACAAGTCTAGTGGGGTTCAGTCGGAAGGGTCACAGTTGTTTCCTTCTTGGGTGGGGAGATGATTCTTGATACTTCCAGCGGCTGCCCCTCCACCAGCGACTGGTCGGTTCAGCCATTATTGTCTTCGTAGCACAGAATGCGTCTAGCTGCCGCTTCCTTGAGGTCCCATGTTTGACGTAGTCAACACATCCAAAATCCAGCTGGATAACTTTCCCCTAACCTGGCTCATTCGCTGCTCTAAGTCTCTTCTAATTAATGACACTGTAATCTGCCCTCTTCTCCTTCCAAATTGCCAATGCCATCGCGTCAGCCTTTTCTCTTTCTTACCTGAGTTGATGGCAACAGCCTCCTAAATGCTCTCCCCGTCTGCTCACGTACCGCTTCACTCCATCTTCCACACCATCGACAAAACGATTTTTTCTTGGAACACAAATCGTACATCACCTCCCTGACGAAAGGCTTTCTGATGCCCCATCGTTAATTTTTTTTATGCATTAAACGATCCGGACTCTCTGTACCATCCCGTATCTCTCCATGTCCCCTGCGTTCCGTGCCCCAGCCTAGTCAAACTACAGGACTTGCAAGATGCCCAGCTGCCGTGTATATTCTTGTGCCTTTGCAGGTGCTGTTTTCTTTGCCTAAAGTGCTTCTTCCTCACGGGCACCTTCACGTCTGCTGGAAAACTCCTGCTCATCTTCCTGCTCCTCTGAGAGCTCTTCCTTTTCTCACGCTCCTGGGCTGAATTTGTCATGCTCTCTTTTGTCGTATTCCAGGCCTCTGGTGACAGCAGGCATGACACAGCACTGTCACTGGGATTTCCTACTGGGCCGTGAGCTCCTGTGGGCGGAAATTATGTTGGGTGAAAAGGTTCCCCGAGAAAAGACAGGGCAGTGTTTCTCAAACTTTTTGGTCTCAGGATCCCTTTACGCTCTTAAACATTATCGAGAACCTCAAAGAACATTCTGTGTCTTGTTTGGGTAAATATTTACCATTGAAATTTAAACTGAGAAGTTTAAAAATTATTTCTTCCTTCAGGATCAACAATAATAAATGCATTCCATGGTACTACAAATGATATATCTTTATATAAATAACTCTTGTTCAGAACAGAAAATCATACTGAGAAGAGTAGCATTGTTTTACGTTTCTAGAAATCTCTTTAATGTTTGGCTTGTGAAGGAAAGACAGCTGGTTTCTTATATTTTCTTCTCCAGTCAGTCTGGTTTGTTGTGTCGTTATATTTAAAGTATATGAAGACAATACACTCTAACTGTGGATGTTTTCTACGTCAAAACTTGACAAGTGGTAGTTTCTTCCTTGCTATTACAATGTGACATCTGAAACCTTAGGGATGAACTTTTTATTCCATGATCTTAAAACCATTGTTCTCTCTTGCTCTTGCATGATTTAGTTACACCGTGCACTTGGTCACTTGGAAAATATGGGACCCCCAACTTATGCAAATCTTCCAAACAATAATACATTCTATTATACAAAAAAAAAAAAAAAAAAAAGACAGAGAGAGATATAACAGAAATCTTTAAGTATTAGGAAACCATCTCAAAGTCATGGTGGTAGAGACAAGTTTTCCAGAGTTCTGATTTTCACTTGAAAGCTCAAATTTCATCATTGGCAACAAATACCATCAGTAGTTTTCTTCAACGGTACAGGCTCACTTTGTTCCTTTTCAAGAAAATGCCTAAGTCTGATTAACAGGGTTTCATCGGTTGTTCTTTTTTCAGTAAAAATGATGTTCTATGAAAAAAGTGGCTAGTTCAGCCTGCAACACAATCGAAGGGGTGCGTTGTCTTGAGACCAACATCGTCCTTCAGTACGTAACAGAAACGTGTATTTGCCTACTGGTGACAGACTATTAAAAAGAGGCTTACCTGGGTGGGCATTTACCAAAACTAATGTTTACTGCTTCATCCGGGGCATGCCTAAGTGAAAGTGGCATTTATTTTTCTTCAAGTGCGTGGAGGAGAAGAATGCAACGACCACCAGTATTGTCTGGTGCAACCTGCCGCCTTGAGTTGCGCCAAATCGCCAGCTGTTTTGCCTGCCCCTCCCCCATTGCCTTTGCACCATTGAGAGCAAGTGTTACTGCGGTGAGGAAGGCAAGGAACGTCTTGGTGTTATTATCAAATCCTTTTGACTTCAGGGACCCTCCAAAAGGATCTTGGAGTCCCCTGGGAGTCCACAGACCACACTTTGAGCATCACGGGACTGACTCAAGAGGCCCCTCAAACAGGTGGCAGAGTGTGTGCTGTGCCAGGCAGGGTGGGAGGGAAGGCGCGCCATGGTCAGGTTTATACCTGAGAGTGACCACGGTGGCAGGAGCGTGGGGCATCTTCTGGGGAGTTGGACAATCAGAACTGGACGTGGTTGCCAAAAAATAGCGATGGATGTGAGACGATTGAGTAAGCCCCAAACTCTTAAGCACTTTGGATTTGTGTTTCTATTCAGAATCACATGCAATTGCATACATCACCTCGGTGGAATTATTTTCTGGGAGTTCTTTATTATTGTTCTACAGATGAATCTTGGGCGTATATACACAAGCATCTGTGTTTGCAAAATTTGCATGTACACACCTCCCTGGCTTCTGCGCTTCCTGGGCCACCCCTGTCTGGCCCAGCTTGTCTTTGTGTTTTGAGGGCAGTACATTTCTTGCACTCTACATGTGTTATCCTGTGTCCTATGTGGAAAACATTTGTTTACCGTAGAGACCTCTGCTCAGTGGAAGCGTGGGAGACCTATTGCTCATTTAAAAGGTCTAGGTCTATACGATACTCAGAAGAAATCCCCAATCATTTCTAACCAGGCCGGCATCACCGGCTGTCTTAGAACTCCGTTCAAGAGCCTTGCCTCTTTGTTGATCTCTTTTAAAAAAAAAAATTCTAAACAAAAGACAATGAATCTTCAAACTCAGCTGATTGCATTGTGATTGATCGGAGCCAATTTTTGAGGTAATTGATGGTATTGCCTTAGTTGGGTCTGTTAGTGCAAATAATTATTAATCAATATGCTCTCAGCTCTTAGTTCAGAAGATAATTCCAACACATGATTTATTCTGAACATTTCAATTGAGGTACCTTTACAAGGGGAAAATCAATTGGCAAGTGGTCTCGAGCACTTTAATTATCCACAGACCCTTTCTCGGCCGTGGTTACCGGGCAGCCTGTCCCAGTCTGGCCAGGGCAACAGGAAGTTTTTCATTGCCGTGGTTCAGAGATAATAGATTATGCATCTTTGATTGACTGAGTTGGCTTAAGGTGATTTAGTGGACTACCTTAAAAACACAGCACAGTGGCCTTTCTTCAGGGAGTATAATTAACATCGCCTTGGAAAAAGAAGGAACCTGTTACCGATTTCCATTCAGTTGGAAAACAATTTGCTAATGCGGGTGGTGGATGGTGTAAGTCCATTTACCCTGAAAACACAAGGAGACCAGGATCACAGGAGATGAAGTTGTCTAGCATTGTAGGGGCCAAGTTCGTACTACGTGACTCCCCAGATTGTTGCTGTTGCTGAAGATGCTTTGTGGCTTCCTTGGGCTAATGCTTTCCGACCTGGGATTTGTTATTTTGCCCTTTTAGGCAATGTCTTGATGAATGTTGTGGTTTCATTTCTTCTTTTTATTGTTTTTTTTTTTTTTTTTTTTCTCATGAGACTGGATGCAGAAGAAAATAGTCACCACTAGGAATGAGCCTGCCGTGGTTCCAAAGTGGAGCTTGCAGGCATCTGTTTTTGTTGTACTTGCGGAGGGCACAGGAATGTGTGGCCGTGGCCTGGGACTTTTAGACATGATTATAACAGATGGAAAATTTAAATGACAGTTCCCTGCATTGTCGTGGTTGGGCCCCTTCATTAGCACCGAGCTGTTCCAATAGCCTTCTTGCCCAATACTGTGTCTCTCGCTGCCCTGGAAGCGGGTCGGAAGGGTACAATGTCAGGGCATGCAGCAGCTGTCAGGGCCACTCTCCACTGTCCACCCACGTACCTTCCTGGGACACCCAAAGCTTGGACCCAGGAATTCACATGGTGTTAAACTGCAGCTCCCTGCTCGTGTGTAATGTCTCCAGAAGGTGCTGTTCTTGGGCATGGAGTGAAGTTCATGCTATCAACTAAACAGCGGGAGAGAGGAGAGGTGGATTCCGACTTGGGATTTTTCAGTAGGCGTTTTTGGAATGTCTGGCTTGGAACTAGCGCTGCAGGGAAGACCAAGAAAAACGCAGCTCTGCCTCTGCCCTCAGCAAGTCCCCGTCCTGTTGGGCAGAGCAGGGGTGGAGAGGGGAGATCTCAGCCATCCAGGAATACAGGGGAGAGGGGCTGACACCAGGACGGCTGGGGGGACAAGGTGGGTGGCTGGGCCCTCGGTGTCCAGGGAGGAGGAGGGAAAGGTTCATAGGTCACTGGACTGGCATCTTACGTGGGCCTTTGAGGTGGCCACTGCTTATGTTCTCTTCTTCTGTTCCACTCATTCTTCCCTGGAAAAACACTAGCTCGCTCTGAGCTCATCAGTGGGAAACTGTAAGACTTAAAATCTGTGACCGGCCGTGGTCCTTGCGATGACATCTTCCAGAATGGCCCTCTCAGATAGGCGGCGAAGCAGTCCAGGGGACATTCTGGTGGTAGGGAGAGGGTGAGGATCAGAACAGTTAGGGGACAGCTCGTATTCCAACTCATATATGCAAATCAACGTTTGGAGACTTTTCTGACTTGGGGGCACCTGGAGGAGGGCTGGGTTTGGGGGCAGTTGTGTCGTGGGTGTGTGCTCATTCCCTTTCTTCTGTTCCCCTTCCTCTCGCACGCCTTTCTCATCCTGCGAGTTAAGGTGCTGAGAGACAGAACCTTCTCCAAGTCTCGGCTGCTCCCCCGGCCAGAGCCCAGGCTGAGCACCTTGACCGGCCGTGTGGCCTTAACGCGTGTCGCTTCACTCTTCGGAAGCAAAGGCTTTTCTTGTCCATAAAATGAATGTAATACTTAACCCATGGGGTTTGTCATGAGAATTAAATGAGGCAGATTTTAAAGCAGATTTTAAACTTTAAAACTCCACGATATAATGTGCAGTATGCATGTTACATATGTATATAGGTCAGGTAATATATAAGGTGTTATTTATTCAATTTTTCTATCCCTCCTTACCTGGCTACGTAGCTGTCCTGGGGCCGGTCATGTTCCTTTTCTCATGACCGTCTCTTTCAGAGATTAAGCCCTAAGGAGGAGGCGTAGTCCCTGCCTGCCCCGGCCTCATCCTACCAAAGTTACTTAAATGTCCAGGAGCTGAAAGGTGAGAGGTAAAAATATCTCAAAGATAATTGTCATGTCTGTGTTGCGTATAATAATTCAAGAAATACCCAGTACATGAAGGAATTACTTAAAAAAAAATTTCTTCTTTCTTTCCTTTTCCTTTGGTCTTTTTCGGTTTTTAATACACACACAGATTAATTTAAACCCTTTTCTCCTCCTGAGAACATTTGGAGATCCATAGGACAAATAAACTGGCTCCTAGCATTGTGTAAGACTAACGAGAGGTTGTGAAAGACTGTTCTTTAGTACAAAGGAATGCGATTCTCAGAGACCAGTAAAAGTTGCCAAAGATATTTGCAGAGCAGGACCCGGGATGATGTTTACATAACCTCCAACTGTTTTTCCAGGTTGAAAGTGAAAATAACAGAGGGAAAGTCAGAAACGACATGTGTAGACATGATATATTAATAGCTCATCCAATCTACATAACAAAATAAACCAGGGGTCTAGTCCCTTAAAAGTGATAGCCATGGTGTCAGATGTCCCCGGTCCCCTTTATTCCAGAGGATGGGGCTGTGACAGGTGGAACGCGGCATTTGTTTAAACAAAACAGAGGAGCACTGCAAAACATTCATGGGCAGGAAGTAGCAATAAATACTCCATGCAGCCGGAGCAGCCGCAGAGCTTGAGGTGAGCAGAAAGTAATCACTCAAAGTGGAATGTGGCCAGGGCCTCCCAGCGTCCCACCAAGGGACACAGTGAACTTTCTGAAAAGTCAAGACCTCTGCCTTATCTCCTCCAGAAGATGCGAAAGTGAGATACAAAGCTCCTCGCTGGAGATGGGATTTGTTTTTCATGGTAGGTTCTGATCTCTTTTGCAGCCTTTGAGCGTAAGAACCAAGGGCACAAAAATAGCTCCTCGAGGGGGGAAAGAAAAAGTGCAAAGGCCTAGAGCACAGGATGATGTGCAGGCGTTGGAGAGCTGGGGTTGGGAATCAACAGCCCCTTGAACAGAGGAAGACCTAGTTAGACAGACTTGGGTTTTCTTATAAGGCGTGAATCGGTGCTCTCTCTGGGCAGTCTGCCCCATTGGAAAACAGAATATTGCTAGTAATTTGCATTTATATAATACCCCTAGGCTCGTGGATCTACAGGCACTTTGCAAATATTAATTAATTCTCTAAACCCCCTATGAGCCGGGGGTGCCGTCGGTAACTAATCGTGAAGGAGTGTTGGTGATTCTTGCCAGAGTGGATATGTGAGTTAGAGGAGGGTGCAGCCCTGGGAGCTGAGGAGGTGGAGTGGAATTTTTATGAGAAAGAACAACCAAGGTAGCATGTTGATCAGATTCTGAGAAATAAACCTGAGCATCGTGACCATGGGTGCAGGCCTATCAACGAGCAATGTAGTCTCCGCCCTGTGACTCCAGGCCTGTGTCATGACGTGTGCTCTGTGACCAGGGCTCATCTCTTGACTTTGAAACTCTGCTGGTGCTCGGCCTGAAACCCTGGAGTCAACATCTATGTTCCATTCATCTGTCCCCAGTATACAAAGAGGTGCAGCAGCCGGAACGTTCTGGAAATCAGTATTTCGGTTGCTATTTTAATAGTTAATTCAAAGATTCATTCATGCGTTGATTTATTCGCTCAATCATTACTTTATTAGGCAAGTATGAGTTTTTGAGTTCTCTTTCCCTGTTAGACATTGGAGTTACCCTTGAAGACTTATATATGAGAAAAACAATTCTCTGCTCATGGTCTAGTGGTTCAGTGATGTTTTCTTTACTCTGGCCACGTCGTGTGAGTATTTTCATTTCCCCAGTCTGCTTATCTGACATAGATGTTAGGATTATTGAAATGTTTTTGCAGTGTTGATGTAATTCACCGATAAACATCACCGTGTGTATTTGAATTTCTGATGAGAAAGACATTCTCTGCATGGAGGAGTGTAATGACCTGGCATAAGAGAACCATTTACGCATATAGTTATATCTCATTCTGGCCCATCAGGTAAAAGGACTGTTGGGATTCATGACTTTTTTTTTTTTTTTTTTTAAGAAATGTAGTTTGAAACTCGACCAACAAAGTCTGCTTGGTGGTCCTGAGGGAGATTGCTTTTATGCAATAGATGAGATTTGTGCGTGATCTTTTGGCCAACATCACGATGGAGCCAATGGGTTACTTTTGAAGTACTTCAAAGTTGGTTATAGCAGTTGTTTCCTTAAATAGATTTGTATTGTTTTTAGATGTTCCAAAAATCCAACTAATTTGCACAATAACCCTTTATAAATGAGCACAAAAGCTGGCTTCAGTCTAGCTCTTTCCAAGTTACGGGAATCAATGGTACGTGACTTCTTGAGATGCTGTATTATGTTCACGCGTGTGTGTCTCTACTTCAGTGTGAGTCAGATGACATGGTTAATTACTTTGCTTTTTTGGTTAAATCATTTTTATGTAACTTGCAAGTTAACTAGTGCATAGGGAGAGACCTATTTGGAAAAGTAGATATTTCTTTCAAGTATTTTTGATCTCTAGGAAAAAGGAGGAGAGGAGGCTAATGCTGCCTGTCTTTGCTGGCATCATCTGTCAGACAGCAGGACAGGCGTGGACTCGGGCAGGGGACAGCCCTGCCTGGTGTGTGTGGAAGATCAAACGAGCCAGGGATCGGACCGCTCCTCCCAGCAAGACACACGCTTTCTTGCGGGTGGTTGCCAGCTGGTTTTGCTGTGCAGTAGTGTTAAGCTGTGCAGATTGAAAACATCTGGCTTTTCATCAGCCGGGTATACGCAGAAGGAGAGCGGCGTCAGCCCAAGTAAATTCACCAAATTCTTATCTGACACATTTAGTTGTCCCTAATGCAATAAATTGAGCAGTCTCTGAGGATGGGTCCTATTTCCAAGTGTGCAGCTTTTCCTTCCATTGCTACCCTGCCTTTGGAAGAATCTTGATGGCCACATTTGGAGGTGTGCCTTTACTTGGGTGCACCATCAGTAGCGATTTCTGAAAGCAAGAGAGTCATCTGCAAAGAGGTCAAACCCAGCGTTTCCTACAGGAACTTCCTGAATGATGATGTTTCAGAGCAATCTTACATAGCCAGGTGTCAGCAGGCTGGCTGGGTTACCTGTTGCTGTCAGGAGCAGTAGACTTTCTTGTGTTAACTGATTTTTAAGGAAATAAAGAAAATTCGTAAATAGTAGAAAAATGTGTATTTATCTACTAAAAACATATTGAGAAACAGTTACACATCAGGGTGATGTGACACCTGTGGTTGTGTTTGTCTTTTGAAAGCAGCTTTTATGATTTCGTAGCTCGTTTCTTCCACAGTACTCTGCATGGCTTGGTGGGGACATTCTAATATAATGTCCCTCTGAATTTTACCAAAGGAATATGTGGTTTTTTTTTAACTTGCAAAATGGACATTATACAGATAGGTATTTTTGAACGGCGATGTACAAACCAAATTTTTGTTAACCAAACTTAACCATGAGATAAGACTTCAGAGCTGGCTGGTCCATGTTTATAATTGTTGTCACTGGTCTTTGCACTGTGGCTGTTGAAGGTAACTCAAGAAGTTAATGATCTGTTAAAATCCACTAGAGAAAGTTCCCCTTAAAAGATACTGGTATAATAAGCCAGGAATAATTATATTGTCTCAGCAGCAATGTTGTACACCCTATTGTGTGCCGGGTATGTATCAGTACAAAAGTCCTATCCAGATGGTAGTACTTATCCCTATTTGACATTGAGGCTCAGAGAAGTGAAGTAGCTCACCTTAAGTCACACAGCTAGTAAGAAGTAGCTATGTTAGTTGCCTCCCTGGTAACCAACAATATGTAGGAGCCTAGGTAATATATTGGATTCCTTAGCCTAGCTCCTCCTCCTCCAATTCTAAAGAGCTCAGAAGACAGGAAGGAAATAGCATCTAGGGTATCTAGAGTGGTACACCAAGCACCTAGCTAGACACTCTTGCCCTTGCCAATGAAGCCCCAAACACTGAGGCTTTCCTTCTGTTCCACAAGTGCATTTGTTGTTGCCCCAGGGCCTTTGCACTTGCTGTTTCTGCTGTCTGAAGTTCTGTTTTCTCGTAATAGAGAGATTCTTTTTGTCATTTAGGACTCAACTGTCTTCTCTTTAGAGAGCCCACCTGACCACACTGCCTCAGCAAAATCGCATCTCATCCCACTCGGGAGACTCTGCTCCCCACAGATACCAAGAACCGGCCTCTCCCATTCCTCTACCTGCCTCGGAAATTGCTGTCCCGTATTAATAAAAAGTTTTAACCACAGTCTGTGATTATTTTAACTGCTTTTTACCTTGGATTTAGTCTTCTCCTTTCATAAACCTGAATGGGTGTTTTGTGTCGGTTTGCTGGATTAGAAGTAGATAATTTCATTTCGGGCAGATACAGCCACGCATATGGTATCTGGTATGAGTTATGTGGGGAAAGTCAAGTCAGGTTATGAACAAATGAGTTCTGAGTTTCTTTTCAGTGAAGGGACATTTATTTATCTTGGATTGTTACAGAGATCTTCTGGACTATTTTGCTATAATTACCTTGATTAATACGTAAGTGGTATGCTTACGTTTTAAGTTGATTTATATGAAGCTTTGCTTTCCCTCCGCGAAAACACTCAGGTATCTCACGTTACCGTGATGATAGAAACCATTCTCTCCACTTCATGCGTTCTGCACTCTCAGGCTTTCCCAGGTTGAAGAACGGCCGTTTATCCACGCTTATTTTGAGAAGGGGCAGCGTTCACACAGCCGAAATGTTGCACGAGAGGGTTATCCTTCCAGATCCTCAAGCTATTTATAGATACCCCCACTTAGGGCCTCTGTGACCTGCAATAAATTTTAAACTACAGCCTCTAAACTTTGCGTGTATGCGCTAGCTGGAAATGAATTCCCTATGTGTTATTTCTCAGAAGAGCAGGGAGACATGTTGACATCTTTTCTCCCCATCTTGGTGTCTGCCCCCCACTCTGCGCTTGCCTTCGTCCCTCCTCAGTTCCTGTGGGAGGGGGGCGTTTGGTCAGCGTGTCTGCCTGGAAGTCGGGTAAACTCAAAAAGGCCATCAGCCGTCCGTCAACGCCAAGTCCTGACTCTAATTCTTGTTTCCTGTCCCATCCTAACCAAGTCATTTATCTTCTTTGAACCTCAATTCCATCCTCAGCAAAGCAGTTATGATAATATACCAGATTCTTGTTAGAACCGTGGAAACATTCGATTGGTTGATCACTGCGCAGAAGTGTGGGGAGTTGAAATTATTGCATCTGTTATCAACAAATGGTTTCTCCCCTGTCATTCTACCGCAAAACTTTCTCTTTTGAAATCGGCAAACAGTCGGCGAGTGTCCATCCCTTTGCAGATCCCAGCCCGTCACCCTAAAGATACAGCATCTTCAGGATGAGCTTGGGTGGAGGCGGGACCAGGCAGTTCTCCACCATGATTCCAGATAATTCAGTAGAAGCCATTTTGTGAGGAGGATCCGTGAGGTTGACTTTCTTATCCCTGTTTTTCCATAAGAGAAATTGTTCCAGTAAAGGTCAGCGTTTGTAAAGCACGCTACCCCTCAGGGATTTCTCTCTCTTTTTTTTTGTTCACAGAGACATTAAAAGTCATTATCTTGCCTTAAAAGGAATTAGGGAAGGTCCCGCTTATTCACAGACATCTTTTATCCCCCTCTATAAATGCACGATTTACAGAGATTTGCAGCCAAAAATGTATTGGTCATCTTAGGTCACTTTTGTCAAAGATAAAACTGTCCTGTACATGTTGTTTTTTTTTTACGGCAAAGTCGGTAGGGAATGCCTGTGTAGACATTGATCTGTATGGTTTAGGTTGTGTTTTCTTATAATAGCACGTCTCAGGCCCGGAGACAGGAATGCGTGTCAATAACTTTGTAAGATCAGAAGCCCTTGAAGAAATTAGAATGACTGAAGGCCAGAAGTCCCCAGCAGAGAAAAGAAACACGGCGTGTAGCAGATTAAGCGGGAAAGGGCCAAGGATGGCGAGGACCCCCACTTTCTGGTGTCGCTCTGGTAACTGGAAGGGCGGATGTGAGCGGTTCAGTCTTTAAAGCGGCTGTGATGTTCCCCGACCGGCGTGGGCTTCTGCCCTTTCAAGGGAACTCCTTGATCATGCATTCGACTAACACGCAGCAGTCGGAGAGGGGGTCTTACGTCCTAATTGCCCAGCGGGTTGAGGCTTGGGGACAATAAGTGGATATCAAGGAAAGGTCAGACTTAAAAGCCGGCAACCTGGTGAGCAGACCAAATCGGAGAGAAGGAAGGATGCCTTTTTTTTTTTTTTTTTTTAATTACTTTGTTTAAGGTAGAGGATTTCTTTCTTAAACATTTTGAAATCTGGTTGACGAATGCTTGTCAAACTGATTTGGGGGCTATTTATCTAGGCTTTTATTCCATCAGATCACGAATGAAAATCACAGTTCTGAAAGTGGTTCCTCCCAACGGGAAGATTCTAGCACAGGAACTGCATGGGAGACGGGGCGGGGATGGGGGAGGCCCAGGTCAGAGCAACTGGCGTTGAGTGTGTGGTTTCCTGCTCCCACCCTCGGCATCTGCTGGGCTATGGTGCAATCTGAAATGTTGGATATGTTTTTAAAATGTTGCACATCCTTTTGCTCTTTCTTGCTTTCAGCATGCCTGTATATACTTGTCTTAAATTTTAAAATGAAGACATTTCTAGTAAAAGCAAAATAGTAGGATAGTTTCCTTCAATGACAGGGTAAATCATCCAGTACAAGCCAGCACACATGCACACACACGCGCACACACAGACACACACGCTCCACTCCTCCCAAGGAAGGGTTTTTAAAGAGAAAAACAACCTTGATTGTGCACAATCGCAGGTCACTTTCCTTGATGATCTCGTAACTGAGGAAAGCCCCGTGAATTCAGAGGGTTTTAGCATTGGCTAACTTTCATCCCCACAGCAGGGCTCCTTTCCCCCTCTGCACGCTGTCTTTTTGTTTTGTTTTGTTTTTAATCGTAGTCATTTTCTGACCTGATTGCACCAGCCTTTGCAACACCTAAGTCGTCCCTCACCCCCGAAGTCCAGGCCTCCTTCAAAGCCTCTGATGCTGCTAGAATGACTGGCAGCCTGGGATCCGAGAGTGGGGATTGTGGGGAGCGGTACAGGTGGCAGGAGCTGCCCCAGAGACAAAGTCAACACCACTGGGGCCATTATTTTGGTTGGAAATACGTAAGAAAACCTTTCCTCGAAGTGGAAACAATAAACAAATTATCCTCTTCCACCATCAGCTAATTGAGGCTGTGTCTTAATAAACAAGTGGATTTTCTGCTAACAAGCACGTCTATGACTTTAGTCTCCTATGTGTGCTTCCTTGCCCCCTTTTTATTTATACATCAGTTTTTCTTATTACATATTAGTGAGACTTAATGTCGCTTGTTTTGTATTCTCTTGGGTTAGAAGTCTATGGCTGTCATTTGATCACAGGACAATTTTTTTTATTATTGGAATTAAATTGATTCTACTCTTAATTTTCTTGGCTCTAATAAATCAAGGACGAGAGCCCACATGCATTCAAGACCTAGTCATTCTAATAGCATGGCGAAAGCCTCTTTTTTTATAATGACACCTAATTCTAAAATCATGTCCAATTAGAATGGTTTCTTTTAGTCAAAAAATACGAAGTAAAGCTTTAGAGAAACGTATTTGCTAAACATTTGAATTGCCGATGAGTTTATCTACTTGTGGGTTGTTCTCAAATGGTGTGTGAAGAATGCCCAGTGACTGATTTCACTTTCACCATTTTAAAATTGTCTTAATATACAGTAAGAGGAAGAGGTATGAGTAGATGCAGGTAATACAGGAACTTAAACACCTGTTCTGTTCAGCAGTATAAGGGGATTTGAACAAACTGACTTGTGGGAATTTAACACTTAAGTTGTTAATATAATTTTACTTTAAAATTCTCAATCATCCCATAAAAACGATTCTTTTAAACTCCTTCTCCTATACCTCCTATATTATTCACTCTATATTTTCTTCTAATACGAGAGAAAGTAGTGGCTTTATTAGGCTTCTTAAAATCCAGAACATTCATTTATTACAAATTGTCTGAAACTCGAGTGTCTGAATAAAATATCTAAATACAATAAAATGTCTGCCGCTTGCCTGAGGAATATTTTTCCCCAGGTGAAAATATATTTTACTCTATGTGATTGTTTGTGATGGTGAAATTGCTTAGTACACTTTCTGAGTCAAAAATTCATGTAGACAATTTAAATGTGTACGTTTACGATCCAGTCTCTGGGGCCCCTGCATTGGCATATGGAAGCATATTTAAGTTTATTTTTAATTTCCTTTATGGCTGGCGTGGTCTCTGCTGGTTCAGAGGCGTGCACAAGCACACGCACTAGCATTGTGCATAAACAGGGCTTTCCCAAGTTACCAAGGCAATTTTCTGAATGAGCTGCAAAACTGAAATTAATATCTTTCTTTAGAGTCATCAAGGACAGAAGCACATCATCTGCCAGCCCCGCTCGATGCTTAACTCTCCATGAAGTTAATGTGGATTTTGTGTATATCAAGGCATATGATCACAGAAAGCGAAGCAATTCTTTCTTACCATGTGCGGCTAAATCCCATAATGGTACATGCTCTGATTTAATTAGTTCTCATCATATAACGAGGTGCAGCCAGATTGATATAATTAATAATGATGTTAGTAATAGCTTCCCCATTACAGATACAAGGAACTTCAAGTGTCAAAGGAAGCATTTGTATTGTTTTAAAAATACGATGAATTTTAAATTAATTTTGAAGTGAATCTATTATAAATAAAATGCTTTCAATTAACTAATACTATTCTTTCCTATGATAGCTCAAAAGGTAGTTCTCCCTTATCAGTATAATTCTGTTTTTTCCCCAAAGGAAGTCATATATAGAACTTTAGTATGTAAAGCTGATCAAAACAATTTTATTTTTTACTAGTATAAATTTATTTTTAAGGTCAAAGTTATTACATTTATTTATTCTTAACATCAGTCTTTGAGGATATTGAGGCACCTCTATAGAATCATAGCATTCTGAGAAACATTGTTTAAAAAATATTCATATACTGGGCAGAATCCAAGCTCTTTGCTTTGATGATTTCCTTACTTCATCCACAACCTAAATTTGTAGCTGATCTGGTTTCTTTTTACATCAGCCACACAGGTGGACTCCCAGCATCAGGGTTTCATAACTCCACATCCCCAATCTGGAATGCCATTCCCTTCTCTTTCTTTACCCGTTTTTCCTCACCTTCAAGGGCTAACTCATACACTTCTTGTCATTAATACCATTCCATAACATCTCTTGCATTCACATCCTTGGCTCTGTAAACTGCTTACCTGCTCGTATGTGTGCATCTTACCTTCCTGTCTGGATTGCAGGTTTCTTTGGTAAAATGTAAGGGAAGAAAAATGCACTGTCTTCAAACTCAGCACGGTACTGATGCCTGTAGTTGCTAATTCTTACTGGTTGTGTATCTGTTTTGAGCAGCCCTGCTAGAATAGGTAGCACTCTTATAAGTTTGTTTCTGGTTGGCCATGTGTAAGCTGAAGTGCATTTTCCTACAGAAGCATTATTATGCTTGGTGACATCCCTGAAATAGAGCTCTGATGATCCACCCAGCCAGCACACGTGGCATTGCTCTTGTGACCAACTATTGTGCAGCATGCTGATATGAGGAGATGCGTCCTGTGGTTGCAGGGAGGATGGGGGTGCAGCAGAGTCCAGGTGCAGCTCCCTTGGCAATCGGGGGCTTATGGCCATGGGACTTCAGCTGCAGAAAAACTCAAAGCAAGGATAGGAGATGATAGCTAGGCTTCCCGGGGCTGTATCAACCTGGTATTCTTCTCCATTTGCCTGTAAGAAGAGAACCTCAGTGGTTTTGCCTGCCGAGGTGCTCTGACTTGGAAATTAAGGGCAATGACTAGGTGGCTTCCTCCAGTGGCAGAATGTGTGACTTGGTTTCCCAGAAGCTGGGGGTGACCTGCCCTTGGAGAGGCAGTCCACTCTATGTCATCCTGTTAGAAAAGTGAGAGTGATGGTTTGGAAGTTGAAGGGTCTGATAAACACTTTTTCTAGCTCTGCCTTTGTGGCGTGTGTGTATGTGGTATACATAAGAGTGAGTCGCTTCTGCACGTTAGGTTATCCAAGAGGAAAATGATAGCATTCTTCATCTTAACAAGATTCCTGTAAGTTTCATATGTGAAAAATGGGCCCATTCAACCCCTTGGGGAGGAAGGAAGTTAGAATTTTTTCATCAACCTGTGGATAAGTATTGAATATTTTCTCAGAACATCGGATGTTTCCATACCCGGCTCCAAAGTCCATTCCCAGCCCTCCACCCCTGACTCCTGTTGATAAAGACAACTGGATTTATTACAGCCTGAACGGCATGAATCTTCACACCGTGAAACGTGGGTTTGGCTATTTGCATGGCCTTGAAAAATTGCAAGCTGAGTTTTGCCAGTGCTGTATGTGGTTAGACGGGATGTGCGGTTTATTTCATAGTCAGCTAAGAAGGCAAGTTCAGGGACTTGGGGGTTTTTCAGGAAGAGGGAAGACAGTCCACACCCTCACAGAGATTCAGATCGAGCTGTGAAAACAAGGCGTCCATATGTGCAGAATTAATGCATGCAACAGGACTAGATGATTCCTGGCTAATTAGTCATGTGGTAAACAAAGAAGTGCTTGAATTCAAAACAGGCAATATCTCCGATGTCTGAAGTGATTTGGAAAATTTAATGAAAGGATTCCCTATTGGAGTAGGTTGTAAAGTAGTAGCTGAGCCGGGAATGATGAATATTTACCACATCTTATTTGTTTTCTCATTGTTCATATGTAATAATGAATACATTACTCATTACGTCTAATCAGTGGATATTGTTATGTAAATTTCACAGCAATTATCTATACCTTTTTAGCAGGATATTTTAATTTCCATTTATGTAATTTTGCTTGGGGTTTTTTTTTTTTTTTTTCCTGGTCACCGAACAAATATGAATCTCAGGAAATTCAGAGATATATACAGGATATAAACTGACTTGTGCAGCAAGTTGTGACATGTGGCATGGGAGAGCTAAGTCCTCGCTACGCAAAACGTGGCCACGAACCAGCAGTATCAGCGTCACCTGCAAGCTTGTTATAAATGCAGCATCTCGACCCCCAGAGCTGCTCGCTCAATCAGGCTTCACAAGACCCTTAAATAACACACATGCACATTCCACGGGAGGTAGGAATCACTCGTCTCAGTTATTTGCACTGTGCATTTAGTGTTCCATTCTCATCCTATTCTGTTGGAGCTTTTTACAAAATTGCGAAGGTGGGTGTTTAATCTTTATGGATGCAATTTTCTCTGAGCATGACACATTATTTAATAGAGTGAAGTTTTATGGTATTATGGATGAATGATTCTGGCCATAGTTAAAAGTTAAGCGAATACCTCAACTGCTTTCCCAGCACATGGAGTTTTTAAAAACTCAAGTCATGTTTTGGAAAACACTATTTTCTCCTTTTATATCTAAGCCCATACGAATTCAATTTTGTGGGAAATTTAAGCCACATGTTTCTGATTCATTTATACTTAACCCTTGAGAAGATTGTGTTACAATAGCAATTGCCTGTCCAAAAAATCTTAGTCTTTCAGTAAATCCTTCGGAAAGGCAACGAGATGGAGAAAAGAGAAATGGGGAGAAATCACTGGAAGGACCCAGAGAAGCTGGGGTTTGGGTTCAGGATTCTGAATCTGCGCAGGTTCTATGTGAGAACAGCGTGTTTTTCACACATGTTAGGGAGGACAGGAGGGCCGTATAATCTTCATGTGTTGAAATGAAACAGGGACTTGTGGATCATGTCGAATTGTCAAAATCGATATTTTTACTAAACACACATTAACATTTCTCTTCCTTTCTTCTACGATTATATTCATAGAACTTGGTGAAATTCTTGTTTTTTGGCCCCTGCAGAAGCCTTGTCCATATTTAGCATTCGCCAGCCTTGAGCAATGTTGACAGAGGATGAGAGGAGAAATTGTTGTACATAATTCTGGGAAAACCTCAACGGCTAATGAACTAAGGAAAAAAAAAAGAAAACCAACTTTGATTATCTTTACTTTGAGTGTTTTAGTTTGAGCCGATGTATAACCAGTGGATTTTAAAACTCCATTAAGCTTCTTTTTGCCTCTTGGTAAAGCTTGAGTTTTAGCTTGTCACATCATACATTCAGTGTGACAACTTCTTTTTTGATTGATGGATAGTATATGTACGTGTGTGTATACCTCTGAGAATATATGTCATGAATAAAGAGTGAGTGTTTATGGTGGAGGAAAACAATGATCAAATTAATCATGTTTTCTATTTAGACATCTATCCCTAAATGTGGTGAGTTTGTTTGGATAAGGCGACCTGGCTTGATTGCAGTTGTTAGTGGCCATTGGTAAACGAAAGGGCATTTGAATTCCACGTCTAGCACATTATTCCAGGGAAACCAGCAAATACATATTCATATGATGGATGCACTAATCAAGGCTGAAGGTCTTACTTAAATATTTTAAAAAGCAACCTTGGCACTAGAAGGCAGATAGAACTCGAGCCTTGGTGGTATTTTTGCTAGTTTTTCTTTTGCTCTGGGCTTTCTCGTGATCCTCTCTTGCTGTGACACGGAATGCCTTTAATCATGCCATGCCTTCTGCGTAGAAAGAAGGCTTTTCTCCTTCTCCCTCAGCTGCCTTGTTCGTTCCAGGACCTGGTATCTGTCCGTGATCCTTCCCAGGGCCCCTCTGTCTAGGGCCAGTGTCCGCCATCTGTGCTTCCCACACACCCTGGGCTTCCCTCTGTCCTGACATTTGTCACTCTGGCTTATCATTAACCACTCACATGCCTGTCTCCCTGTCTGTTTTGTGTAGCTGTATCCCTACCACCTAACTCCGACCAGGCACTCATTGAAGTTGTTGAATGAATTAACCCATGACGTAAAAGGGATCCTAAACCAGCTCTGAAAAGTTAAGTGTCTTGTAACGCCAAACTTGAGTTTGTGCCTTAAGTTCATTAACAATTCCAATGAATCTAGTGTCATAGGCTCAGGTCACACAGAAGCCTCCTGGCTTCTTCCCTGACTGTGGTCTGAGCTCCTTTTTACTGGTCACCCTGCGGACACAAGCCACGGGGCAGGGGAGGCTGTGTGAGAGATTATGGTGGCTCACGGTGGCCTCTTTGCTAGATAGAGCATCCTAAGCAGGTGTATCCAAGGAGCCTTTGTTCAGTTGTTGGACCCTAAAGCCATGCGGTTTCCATGAGGCTGGTGTGCACCATTCCTCATTTCATGCTTTAGGTTGTTGAAAGTATATCCTAGTTTCAAGGATCTTCGCAGATGACATTTTCATAGTTTCCTTCTGTAACCTGTTCCATCATTTGTTTAATAAGTCTTGCTGTCAGCAACATTTTCTCTAATCTGAATCCCCAAATGCCCATTTTTCTCCATTCGGTCCCCAGAACGAAGGGGGAACAGCTGGCCACCTCGATATTTTCTTCTCTGTCCATCCCTCGGATCATGTGTCATCTCCTTAGGGTTTTCCAGAGTTTGTCATTATGTTTGGGAGTAAAAGGGAGACCTGAACTTTGACCTCCAAGTTTATCACCAGAATCTCTGTCTTCCCTTGTCACCTCCTGCTCTCCTGTGTGTCTTTTCCTGGGCCACTTTTTGTTTCCTTTTGTCACCATCGTGGGAAACCAAGTTTATCCCTATGCTGTGCTCTACAAGTGATCTTCCTCTGCAATCGTAAGCTTCTGGAAAGTAAAGATTGCATGAAGCTTCTTTGCATTTCCTGCAATGCACAGCACATAGAAGTTGCATTTCCTAGTGGCCGCTCCTCCCCTTGATATACCTTGGCCCCAGTGTGTCTGAAATTGATCAAGAAATCCAGCTAGTTACCTTAATTCCTACTCAAAGGGGGGAAATCCATACTGTAGATGGAAGAGGCATTTTAGAAAAAGAAGCCCAGGATGAAAATTTAATGTTAAAAGCAAAAGACACAGGAGGAAGATTCTGTAGTCTACGTTTAACAGTTCTTTGTTCGTCAAGGCAGCAGACATTAGTAGGTAGCATTGGTGCGATCCAATACAGAGAGTGGATTTGTTGGTATTATACATGATTAGGAAACAGTAACATCAATAATTACTGTGAGCGGATTTTGCATGGCGTAATGAATGCCCTCCAACTAGTTAGAAATTCTTGGATGAAAGAAAATGCAGAAGTGGGAATTTTGGTGTTGAAAAGACAAAAGCAAATTGTGTTTGAAATATTTTACCAAACACCGTGTTTTATGAGCACAGATTGGCAAAACATCAGGACACAGCTGTTGATTATAGATGTTCTTTTTAGTAACTATCTCAGCGCCAGTGAACCCGGTGCAAGGAGAGAGCCTGTCAGGACAATCAGAGTGGAGCTCGACACCCTAACAGTGACTTACCAGGTTGCATGCCTGTCCCAGAGATTTCCTCCCTTAGTTTAGGAAGTATTTGGCTAAATGGACCCACGTAGCAATGTGTGGGCCTGAATATTTAACCTCAGAATCGAGCTTTGGCAAGACGTGTTGGCATCGCTCACAAATACGCTCTCAGTTCTCCGGATTAAAAGAAAAAAAAATGTACAAATCAGAAAGTCACTTTGAAATGAGTGTTTGCTATGACATGTTTTACATTAAGATAATTTTGCAGAAAAACCACCATTTTAAATCAAAGCATGCAGCAAAGGAATTATCTACTAAGCTTTCGTATCAAATACAGGAATATTACTAAATAACTGGTTCTGAAACTTAGTGTCTAGTTTATCATACATTAAATTATTAACATTTCTGTTGGAGGAGGCATTTTTCATAAAATATTTAAGCTCCACATCTCAGAATTCTATTTGGGCAACCAATACCAAAGCTATAAAATAGCATACATGTTACTGTTGCTATCAGATATTCAGCCTTTTCATTAAGAGAAAAAGAAGACAAGACAAACGCCACGTCAAGCCATTACTGGTGGCGTGACCTTTGCTCAACAAGATCCATGTTTCGACATCACACTCTCGCACCCCTGGGAGCACTGAGGCCAGAGGGCAGCCCTTTCTGTTAATGGTGGTACACGATTTGGGACCACAGTGTCAGTGGATATTTCAAATTAGTACCAAGAGTCAATTACTGTACCAACAGACACAAATAAGTAGGTATCAAAATAATTAGAAAACAAATTAGAAATTGATAAGTTGTATGAAACAACCTTCCGTCACTCCAGGAGAGACATGTTTGGGCCTACACGAGTCATTCTGGTTGAAGTTGGTAGAATAAACTGAACATATATCAAAGAAAAACCACCCTTAAGGAAGACATTTTTCCATTTTACTTGGATTCTGCCTTCTGTGTGCTTTCACATATTTTTTTTCCATTTCCGATGTTCTTCCTTACGTTTACCTGAATATTATTACCTTTTTCCATTTTCTACTACGAACCATAGGAGTGATTTCATGACTTCAGGGTTTTTTTTATTTTGTATTTCTTTAGAGAATGAGAAAGTCTTGTCATTTATGGAGCACCTTTTCATGAAAACCACTCAGTACTGCTTCTAGTACAGACTGTGGAAATGAAAAGGCGTTACTGGGAGCCTAATTGTGCGTGGCATAGCATGCGGTCCAACGCGACAACGCATCGCGCGCCAAAATGCACACGCCGGCAGAATCGCTCAGCGAGGGTTGATGCTCACAGTGACCTCAGGTGTGCAGAATAATTTTGAGCTAAGCGTACTTGATGATAGTCAGACTTTTTGGAGGTAAGGGCTGGAGGAATAATGATGAGTGAGCAATATGTACTTGGCTATTGTGGATAATTGGGAGGCTGTTTTAACAGGTTATTGCTTCAAACAGACGCACAGACACAGGCCCGTAGCAGGAGATTTAAAGAGCAGAGAAACTGACCTGGACGCTGAAGCCGGTGTCACTCCTTCGTGGTACACCAGGTTGTACATCGCTATTGCCCAAATGGGTCATGCTTATTTTATCTGCTCGAATAAATCGCTCTCTTAATTAGCATGGTAGTTTTGTTTTGCAAACAGCGACTCCAACACAGTGTACAGGTTCAGATGGAATATTCAGGATGTTGAAACCGAATTATGCCAGCCACCCTTCCTTAGCTAGATAGACAATGGAGGAAAATCACAGCTTCCAGCATCTTTAAGGTTGACTTTCATTTGTGTTCTTAAAAAAGAAGTATTTAAGAAGGATTAGAGGTTGAGTATTGTCTAGGTGCTTGCTTGCTGTCTTGTGAGTGGATACTCTTCCTAGAGGAACCAAGGGGCCTCGGGCTGTCCCAGCCATGGGTTTAGAGTCCTTGAGGCTTTCTGGGCTGGTTTTAATGCAAGCGTGATTTCTGGTGTTTACGTAGGTCAAGGTCAAATGGGGGAATTTTTGTCTGGAGACTCAGGGAAAGAATTAACATCCATGAATACTTAAGAAAGAGCACAGTCCGTGCTTTGAAACACGCTAAGCTCTGTTGCTAAATTTAATTTTGTTTTCCAATTAATTTTCTCCAACAGAACAACTTTTTCAAAGCTTAGTATTTTTGTCAGGAATAAAGTAAAATCCTTTATTCCTGCTTCATATCTTTGCATCCAGCTCATTGCATTTGAGGGAAGGAAATAAATGGGTGACTGATTTTAAAGACAGAAGGGTGATAGCAATAAGCAATAAAGGGGTAAAAGAAATAGAGGAGGTTTTGGAGAGAAAGCTAGTTCATTTTTGTATTTGTGTATGTTCAACATGACGTCGGCATATTCAGGTGAGAAATTCACCAGGCAATTAGAACAATGGATTTGGTTTTTAGAAAAGAATTTGGAGCTGGGGAGGTCGAGTCCACTGCATGAAAATGATCACTGATATTGTGGGATGGACCAGCCTGTGGGTGGAGCAAACAGAGAGAGAGGAAAAGATGAGCAATTACATATTACGTATCTAGAATGAGCAGAGAGGTGGAATGGCAGGTATGTTGGCAGGTGAATGGGGGAGGTTATATAATTTCAGACACACAAAATAGCCTTAGCCTTGTGAACGAACAAGAGCAGTTCTTCCTCTTGGGCCACCATGAGGTTTGTGGCCACGCAGTCCTACCAAGGGTGTTGGACTTAAACCCCATCACCTTCAGCCTAGTGGGTGACAAGCAGTTTCTTTCTGAAGTCAAAAATAACCAATTAAATCACCTGATAATCATAAAAGCATTTAAATCCATTTATAGTGGTATAAAAAGCGTGCATTGGGAAGAGTTATGAGCTCATTCCTGTGCCGATGGAATCTTAGATGGCTCTTAGTTATATGTACCAAGCATTCACTCAGAACCCTATGTGCTGATTTTCAGAAGTATTTCCAGCCCTGAAATTGTGGGGTTTCAGATTCCCACGTGGTGGTGGCTTCAATCTGGGCAGCTCCAGAGTTGGGGGGCTGCGTCTGAATTTGCACGGTCCTGTTGGAAGTGTGTGGCTAGGTTATTTTATATGCCCAGTTACAGGGAATTTGCCTTGCTTGTGGGACCTTCTAACCTATCAGGTCAACTTTAGTGGAGTTTCCTTACCAATCACATCAACTTATTTCGTGAAGTCAGTATTCAAGTGAAAGTAAGTAGCAAACCGAATTCAATCAAGTCAACCCTGTTCCTCTCCTTCCTAGCACATAACACAATTCTGGCTGATTTATCGTTAGCACAGTTGCTCCATGAAAACAGAAAACACACCCCTTTTCGTCGTCTCCTTATGCCCAGCACATAGCATTGTAGGCACGGCCATAATGCATATAATGATATGAGTGCACATATATCTCATGTCTTTTCTACTCTGGTGACTATATCTCATTCATCTTTTTGTTCCCTACAGGCATAGCACAGTGGCTTTCACTCACTGTGCACTGCAGAAATATTTGAATGAATCCATTCTTTGCCCTCTTGGCATTGAATTTCAGTTGAGCACTGGCCCCGCCCCGGTTCCTGCTAACTCAATTCTCTCTTTAACTATGATGCCTCCTCCTTTGTACTGGCCTAAAAATTAACCTCACATGTGATGGTTAAGTCGTCCCTCATGTGCTTTCTCCGTTGGGCCCGTGTTCTGGAAATAGGTTCCAAAGGCACTTCAGTCTTTTTTAGATGAGGTTGCAGGAAGTTAATGGCTACACTGTCCTTTAGTCCAAGTGGTCAATGACCGCATACTGTGAATGGTCAAAGTTTACATGTTGGCAAGAAGTCTGGGGATGTGCACCATTGTTCTCTTGTTTTCTCTTCCATTGGAAAGCAATTGCTTTGAACACCAAAAACTAAAAAAACCCGATTACAGAAGATTATACCTTTTGAAGGCAATCTCTGCATCTTGTTTAGTGTGAGAACACAGTCTGTAAAATGTGGTGTGACTTGCACAGCAGTTACTCACTGTGTTAGATCTAATTTCAGAATGCCTCAATTATCCATTATTTTAGCACTTTTTTTTTTAATGTACCCCACAATAATGTTGACACTGCAGTTCTCTTGAAGGATGTTGTTGGAGCCTACTGATTGCACCAAGCTATGTACTGTCTTTTGAGTATAAGCACTTAAGAGGACACGGGGCTCAATCGGTTTGGTTTATTGAAGTCTTGTTAGTTCTGTGTGACTGTGGAATATGTCCAATCCAGTGAATCTTCCAAATAACCCAAACTTACTAATTTTAATAACTACAATTCTTCTCTTTATTTTAATTAACATTTAATGATCCCCTGCTTTCTTAACAGTGCGTTCAAATGATAATTGAACCTTACTTTATGGTTCTAGGCCATTTGTTTGCATTGATTATTTCATTGGGTTAATAAGACATAAAGAACTGATTACCTCTATTAAATAACTCTAGATTGTTAAATTATTTTAGTCTGTTTTTATAATATTCTAGCCTACTTCCTCTCTAGTCATCTATGATTTTTCACTTCTACCAATGTACCCTTGATACTGTTAATATGCTGTCTTATTTTAAACACAAGTTCCTGGGTGAACATGTTATGATAACTATACTCCACATGAAATCCACTTCGCATACCAAGGCAGAATTCTATAGTGATTAAAAGTGTGCACTCAGTTTTAATTCCAGGTCTGCTTCCTACTAGCTGTGGATCTTGAGCAAATAACTTGATCTTTACACTTCTCTGACTTACGTCATCTATAAAATAGGTGCAGTAGTGCTTACCTCCTAGAATGGTTGTGAGCACCAGGTGCGTAGAACAGAGCCTAGAATACAGAAAGAGCTAAATAGCTGTGTGAGCTGTGTTTGTTGTAGATACACTATAATGGATAGGGATCGGGTTGAAACTGTCCATCTTGTAGTTTAGAGACCTTCTGATCTGGGCCAGCCATAGTCTAGGCTTAGGGACTTACTAGCTGCCTAGATTTGAAAAGTTCGGGAATTTGCTATTCAGATTATCCTATCTGCCACAATTTTTTGATTATTTCATCCTTTCCTGGGAATTACACAGGTAGGAAATGCGTAAGGTCAGCCTTCTTTCTACCCACGTGATTTAATTGGAAGTGACCCTAAGCTCAAGTGCGTTACTTGCCATTGCCTGCGTGCACACTCCTGAGCATTGTAGCTGCCCTGTGCACCTCCCAGAAACCACAGCACCGAGCGCTTCCTGTACTTACACTGACTCTGTTGCAACTCAGAGTGGCTGCGAAAACTAGAAAGAATATTTATCAATTGCTCCAGGTCCACCAGCCAATCAGTGACAGAGCAGAATCTAAACTTAGGTCTTCCCAAAAACCTTACAATGAACTAGATTCGTGCCTCCTCTACCCTTCAAAGAATGTGCAATTGTTTCTAAAACCCTTCAGGTCTAGTTGAAAGAGATTGCTTACTACCAATGAAAACATCTCACAGTTGAAACTCTTGGGTTGGTTGGTTCTGTAAATTCTTGTTTCTCTTTCAAGATTTGAGATGCCAGGCACCACAATTCAATCCTCATGCCTAGAAATATGATGGAAAGCTATGGCCAGCATATCACGATCTCCAAATATTCACCTATCCCAAAGCCTTCCAACCTCATCCCTGTCACCCACCTTTGATAGGTTGAAGGGCTACACTATCCAATGGGGAAGCCACCAGCTGCCTCATCTGGCTTTTTAGTTTTCAATGAATTAAATGGAATTAAAACTTCAGTTCCTCTATTGAATTAGCTGCACGTCAAGTACACAGTAGCCACTTATAGCTAGTGGCTGCCATACTGGACAGCACCAATGTGGGCCACTTCCATCATGGCAGATGGTTCTGTTGGGCAGTACTGTAGAAGGATGGTCCCAGAGGCACCTGGCACATACACAGTCTTTTCCACTAGCTGAGGTTTGGGACCTGGTTTCTTAGTTGGTCCAACGTAATATTTGGAGACTAGAGAACCAAATGTACAGAAGCTATCCAAGAAAGCCACAGTAGAGATGCAAAAGAGAAGAAACCTGAGAGAGATTACTCCAGAATATTCTAGGTTCTTTAGCTTCTTCCATAAAATTGTTTCTTGGCCGGGTGTGGTGGCTCACGCCTGTAAGCTCAGAACTTTGGGAGGCCAAGGTGGGAGGATCCCTTGAACCCAGAAGTTCGAAACCAGCCAGAACAAGATAGTGAGACCCTATTTCTACAAAAAATTAAAAAATTAGCTGGGCATGGTGGCGTGCGCCTACTCAGGAGGATGAGGCAGGAGGATTGCTTGAGCCCGGGGGTTTGAGGCTGCAGGGAGCTATGATGATGCCACTGCACTATAGCCCGGGCAGCAGAGTGAGAGTCTGTCTCAAAAAAAAAAAAAAAAAAGTTAGAATGAGAGAAAGAGGAGCGCATCTCTGACAGTGTAGCTCAGAAGTTCTTATTTATTCAAGGGCATGGGGCACTTACTTGGCGCTGGCATCGGGGCTAAGGAAACAAAGATGAATATGACAGCTCCCTGTCCCCAAAAGCTGACTTCCTCATTCCAGAGAGAGGAGTCCAGTTAGCAAACAGCTGCAGCGCAGCATGTGTCTGAGACAGCCGAGCCCGGGGGCCGCTGGAGGTGGACACACCTGACTTGGCCAGCGGAAGGGTGTTTTCATCCGTGGGACCTGGCCTTGTCCATACCAGGATCTTCTGCCCCCACGTCAGCCTCCTCTTCCCCACCGAGTTTGAAAACCTCTGCCCTTGTTAATGCATGTTCTTTTGTACGTTTGCTGAGATCAATGCACAGCTTTTCCCAGGGTTTGTAAGTAGCTAGAAAATGTGATTTTCCAATTCAGTTTGAATCTTTCATATAATAATCATGTTCATGATTCAGCACAGGTTTTTGCATGTTGCACTCATACTCAAAGGCTGGGGTTGTTTTTTTTTTTTTTTCCCCCCTCCCCTTTTTTCCACTGAAAGAATGCCAACAGGAATAAATTGAGTGGGATGAGACTTCATGGTTACCTTTTTTCTTCACTTTGGTATTTATAGAAAGATGATTAAATGTGCAGAAGCTGTTCTTCCCTTTCATGTAAAGCAGAGATATAAGGAATTTACCAAGTGCCTGGGCGGTGGTTTGGTCTAACAGGGAGAGCACGGAGGTGGCGGGGGCCTGGCTGAGCTCTGGGAGGCTGCTGCTCAAAGTGTGGCTGGCCAGCGCCAACAGCCACCCTCCTAGCGAGGACTGGAGTTGGGGCTACAAGGTGGAACCTTCTCGTGCAGGGGCTGGACCGGCTACTCTCATGCATCACTTTTGAGTTTACTGTGGGAGCACTTGCAACAAAACCCTTCCCTTTTAATCCCTTGCCGCCCGTTGGCCGTACTGTTCCAACTTAAAAATTGACCATGAGCTATCTATTTATGAGCATAGAATATTGGAAATTGTGGATGTCCGGCAAAATCCAAAACATGTGGCTGCTTTATAAAACTATGAGATTTAGGCGTGCATTGGATCACGCCTGTAATCCTAGCACTTCTTGAGAGGCCGAAGCAGGAGGATTGCCTGAAGCCAGGAGTTTGAGACCAGCCTGAGCAAAGAGCGAGACCCCCATCTCTACAAAAATATATAAAAATTAGCCAGGTGTGGTAGTGTACACCTGTTGTCCCAGCTTCTCGGGAGGCTGAGAGGCAGGAGGGTCACCTGAGCCCAGGAGTTTGAGGTTGCAGTGAGCTATGATGATACCTCTGCCCTCTAGCCCGGGTGATAAAGGGAGACCCTGACTCCAAAAATAAATAAATAAAATTTAAGCATCCGGTTTAAGATGTATCTGTGGCCTCAAGGTCATGTGCTTTGCATAGTCTTGCCTTCTGCCTGCTGAAAGTACTGCCTCAAAGTTATCAGAGTGGGAGCAGCTTCCAGCTCAGGCATGAGCCACAGCCCTTTGGACTGCGCTGAATGGCTGTGTGTGTTGCACTGCTTTCGTCAATCTGCCCGAGTCCCAGCTTATATCCTGTGAGTGGGCACCGTGGCATCCGCCGCTGCCGCCTCTGGCTGTGACGGTCCCAGCATACCCACACTCAGTTCACAGAGTGTCTGTGTGTCTGCCTATGGCCAGAACCTTCCTGCTGAGCTCCTGCATTGACCCTGTTGTTGCCGCCATGGGAGCCAAAAAATTAGTATAAATAAACACACACACACACACACACACACACACACGCATTTTTAAAGGGTTTGTGGTTTCTGAGGGTGAAAGAGAAAAAACTGTGAAAAGCAAAAATGCCCAAAGGATGGATCATCTTCCGCCCTGGATGCACCACCCAGGTTCGGAGGTAACCGGTGGCTCCAGTTCCCAGATCTTTCCCGGATTCTGCAGAAGCAGCACCGGGCCGTGTCCCTCCCAGTAGGCCGGCTACGTCTCCTCCGTTAGCCTTCCTACTTCTAAAATCTTATCTTTCCTTTTCTGTGGTCTCCTCTGTTATTGTTCTCTTTGTGGTTTAAAGACTTTTGATTTCTTTGTTGTCATTTTCATGGGGTTTTAGAAGAGATCCACAGCAAGAGAGATGTATGTATTCAATCTGCCATGTTTATTTGGACATCTCAGCAACCTCGTTTTAGGAATAATCAGAACTCAAGTCCAGAGACTGCCTGCACTGCTTGCTACGTCTTCAACCTGCCTGACCTCTCAGGGTCTCACCTCTCAACCTGACTGATTGCAATTTCCAACCCAGCCCAGATTTAGGGAACCTATGAAAATGCATCTGGCCCAGTCTCCACCATTCCCTTAAAAAACGATCACGCCCTGCTATTTTCGCAAAGAAGTATGCACTATCTTTATCACGTAAGACCTATTATGTTACCTGACCATGGAATAGGAACCATTGTCTTATCTCCGTAGTCTCAACAGTCTGCACAGCGCCTAGCATTTAAGAGGTGCTTAATAAATAACAATGGTAATTGTTGCTACACATTACAGAAATGTTACAGCAGTTTCAATCAGTCTTCCCAAATTAACTGGGTGAAAACATTCTCAGCCCAAACTCATGAGTATCGATACCTGGAGGTACGAACTATGACTACAATGGCAGAGTATTGTGGGGAGAGGGGTCTGGGAAGGATACGAAGAAATAAATCACTGTTTCTCTCTCCCATGAAGAACAAGAGGTGGTATCTGAAAGACAGGGTGCTGTCTGGGGAGAAACAAAATCTTGAGTGAACTTGCTTTAGTTTTCTACAAGGTCGGCGTGACCCAGGCATTGAGCAATTGGAAATACTTTCAACCACTCACTCGTCTACCATTGTGCCTTGTTGATGGGGACGATCAGGTATTGCCTGGCTGTGATGGCTTCTGTCATCCTTTGTTCAGAATCCGGGCAGGCTCAATTCCAGGCATCTTGACGTGAGTCCCTTGTTGGGAAAGCCGTAGCCTGTGTGCTGGGAGCTTTCACCATGACGATAAGATTTGCAGCCTCTCTTTTCATTCAAACTCATCAAGGAAAGAGCTTCACACATCTTTGCCCAACACATATTATTCTTTTACATTCCTGCAGAGAGTTTTTCACTGGAGCCTCACGTTATACTTTCCCATCTTACAGACCTTCCCCACCCCAGAGCACACTATCATTTCTACACCAAGTCTGTTTGTCAGGAAACTCTAATTGCTTTATGCGTGAGAACATTAAACGGCAATAAATTTATGTACGCATCTGCTCCATTACTGGAGAACAAGTTTTATCTCCTAATAAATTGATGTTTCTTTTTAGTGTCAACTAAAACCAAAATTTACACCCAAGGAAGTGAACCTTAACATTAAATAATTACTTCGGTGCCACTAGTGGTAAGAAAGGGTACTCACTACCCAAGCCTAAAAAGGCTGGAGCCAGGGAAATGGTTTTTCCTTCTGTTAATTGTTTCTTGAAAGCATAATTGCACAGGGGCTTTAATTGAAATAGGGATAGAAGCTGTGTCCTTTTAAAGCAGATACTGTAAATAGTGTCATCGTTTGGTATGAGTTACACCATGAGGGAAAAGTCTAAAAGGCTTATTTATGTTGAAGGGTAAGGGGGAAAAAGAGATTTGCTTTGGTGTTTCATCTGGAGTTGCATTTAAGATAATGAAATAGATGCTTAAAATTCTCTGGACTTTGATGAATATTTAAGCCATCTTTTCTATAAGACTTTGAATTAAACTGACTGCTAATAAAAGACACAGTTTGGACAATGGAATGACATACATTTGACTTACTTTTAAGGGATCCGAATTAAAATGGTCAAAGGCTAGTTTTCCCCTTATTTTTTGTGTTTATCAGACCTCAAATATGGTACTATTTTAGGGATGATGTGCATTAAAGACTTCAATGGGCTGATCCCATGTGGAATAAATAAGAAATAGTATCAGGTTTACTTTAAATTCATATTATGGACTAGAAAGTTTGTTATACATACATACGTGTGTTTGTGTGTCTGTGAGAGAGAGAGAGAATGAATGCCAAGCACATGAGTGAGAGTGGTCTCCCCCAGTTGAAGTATAGCACAGATTTAAAAGTTTCCCCCCAATTTCTGTGCCTCAGGAAGAGCTTAGCAATAGAGGGTTAGAATCTGCGCCATGTTGGGGTAGCCCTGGGCAGGAACCTACATGTTTGCGCTGCCCCAAGTCTGCCATCACCTGGTTTACTAACTTTGTCACATCCTTGGATCTCTCTGGGCTTCAGTTTCCTCATCAGTCAAAGTGTTGGTCCCGATGATTGCAAAGCTATCATACCTTATAATTGGAATGTTCTTTAATTCCGCCAGTCACTCGTTGCACACCATGTAATTAACACCTACATCTTTTCTCGGCCTTCAACCTTCCATGCAGTGCGATTCACAGCCAGTGGCCGAACCAGAAGACAGGAAAGCCACCGGTGCGAGCACAGACCGGCTGTTGTTCTGTGCCAGTACGGTCAATTATCTGGGAAATGATTGAAGATTCCTTTTTAAAGAGCAAGTTGTTTTAATGGCATTTGAATAAAGTCCTAAATGCCACGAGAGAGCTCGACACACACTCAGGCACTTAATTGAACAATCTTTGATCGCTTGGCTCTAGCATTTTGGAATGCGGTCATGCCTCGCATCATGCCATTTTGATTAAGGAGGGACTGCACGCATGACAGTGGTCCCACAAGATTGTAGTACCGTATTTTTACTGTACCGTTTCTTTGTTTAGATACACAAATACTCACTGGTGTTCCAGTCGCCTGCAGTATTCAGTAGAGTAACATGCTGTGCAGGCTTGTAGACCAGGAGCAGTAAGCTCTTCCATGGAGCCATAAGCTCTTCCATGGAGCCCAGGCGTGCGGTAGGCTATCCCATCTGGGCTGCTGGAAGTACATTCTAGGATGTTCGCACAATGATGAAATCCCCTGACACATTTCTCAGAATTATCCCCATCATTAAGTGATGCATGACTGTAGTTCTAAGATTGAAGGAGTGATTTTTTTTTTTAAGTCTCTGCTAGCTACAGGGAAATTTTTCCAAAGTAAAAATAAAGATCCTATGCAAAATCACACAAAAACAACATTGGGTCTCCAGGGTAAAATTAAAGGGTTTAACTAGAAGACGTCCCTCTTCCTCTTTAACAAATTTGGTCTAAGTCCTCTGCAAAGCCACTCTAGGTTAAAAAAAAAAAAAAAAAAAAAGGTGGGGGGGGGAGTATTGTGATATTTAGTTATTAGCATGTTCATTTTGTGCCAAATTTCTGAAAATTCCTTAGAAATATATATATATATATATATATATATATATATAATAGAATCTTGAGTTCTCTTTCATGAGTAACACGTAGAATATCTCTAAACCCGTCTTGTACTTGAAGTCTACTTTCACTATTAAAATGACTATAAGGATTTAAAGTTATTATATCCTTGCTTGTGTGACCCATAGTTGCTATATCATAGAGCCAATTCCTCAGTCAGAAACATAACCTCCAATTATAACATTGTTCCTATGGGAAAATCTGATCCACTTTATGATGTGGCTTCTAGGAACACACTGTGGTGAAAAGTAGAGGATGCCTGTACTTTTTTTTAAAAAAAAAATGTAAGCTTTTCAACCCTTTATAACATCAGTTATGACTTGGCAAGACATGAACAATGTGTCTTGAATTGAAGGTGGTTTATGGATTGAATTTGAGTGTGGTCTCACAGCCCTTTCCCCAAATGCATACAAAATGTACACATCAAACTTAGACCTTAACTGGAAAATTTGGAGCTGCACATATATACATTCATGTTTTCAGAATGAGGATTTTATAAAAAGTGTTGTAAAATAAAAGATCTCTCTTCTCTGCAATGCCAAATATCTTGATATTCCAAATATAGACTAAAGCCATAATTATTGGTAACAAATCCTGGCGTTTCTCTTAAGAATTCAAAAATCTTATTGTGCTTTTGTACTCCTTCTTGTCATTAATCAGACTACGTTACTTGGTGAAATCTTTAACTTAATATTTGAGTTACTTCTAAAATCCTGCAGAGAATCATAATTCTAAGGAATAAGGCCAAAAAAACTGAAGCTTATCAGGTTGTTTGTTTTTTGAAAAGTATTTAAGTATATTAAAGATGTCCAATCAGCTTTCTTTGAAAAAATTATATCTTTCATAATAATATTCATTGGGCTTTAGAATCTACATAAACTAAATAGTTCACCAGCAAAGAAACACTGGGAGACTAGTGAACTGTACCCTTGGTCAAGAGAAGGGTATGACTTGTACTATTTCTTTTATTCTTTTCATGAGAAGAGTTTAGCCAGACTACAGAAGGGACAAAGAATATATCTGATAACAGGTATTCATCTAACATCAAGGAAGTAGGGAGGTTAATCTTAGAGACTTGGGCTTGGAAAGGATGATCGTGACAGTGGTACATCATAGCTGTCATGTTTCGTTAATTTAAAAAAAATTTAATTTACTTTAGAGCTGCTTTTAATTAGTGAAGGCTTAGTGCTCATGGAGGGAATTGGATTGATGGCCCTTAAGGATTCTCTTCTTTCCACCAGCAGAGCAGGTGCCACCTGCCAGCAGCCCAGGTATCCCAAGCCTCAGGCCCAGCCAGGGGGGAGCAGAGAGTTTTGTGTTTGGGCCTCCCAGCTGCTCCTGCAACAGGCCTTTTGCAGCAGAGCCCTGCGAGTCACCTCACACGTCTCAAACCTAGCATGTTTTTATATCCCATAGGACCCCCACTTCATGAGCAAGCCAGCCTTCCTTTCGGCTTTTCTATTGATGTGGTACAACCTCTGTAAAAAGTCAGAACGGTCCTCTCCTTAGCACAATGTTGGTTGGGTTTATCATGTGTCCCCAGCCCTCTTGCCCTTCTCTGTGACCTCATCTACTCCGATGGCTTCAATTACACCTGTATATATGTCGATAACCACTAAAGCTGTATCTTCAGTTTCACCTCTCTCTTGAGCGGCAGGCTTGGATTTATAGCAACCCACTCTGTGTCTCTACTTAGATGTCATTTTTCTTCATTGTACTGAGTGTTTACAAAGTGCCTGTTCTGTGCCCAGGACTGGACTAGATGCGTACTTATACCTCATCTCATATTATGCATATGTGCATGAAGCCAAATATTATTTCTAGTAGAAGAGTCAGAAGAAATTACTCAAAATAGGAAAAGAAACTCTAGGCTTTATATTCCATACTTAACAGAATGGTCACTGTGATCCTCTAGGAGTATGAATTATGACCATCTCGGCTCCCAAGATTATTTGAAGCAGCTTTTAAAAATAACTATTAAAATATAGTTTAAAAGGATGCAAAAATGATAAAAATATATATGGGAAAATTGGTATGAGAGCGTAATTATAATTGGACATTAAATTGATCTCAGAGTTTCCTGGCAGCCAGGGCAAAAAGGACAACATGAAATGCTTCATCTGTGATAAAAGGAAATATATGAGTTTATCTGGAGAATTCTTTCGCTAGCATTAAATTCCAGGAGGATTTTTAACACACCCACTTGTAAAGGGAAATTCTGTAACAAAATAACCATTTTTAAATGAAGGGTTGTGTAAGATTCATGAATTTTCTTGTGATCAATTCTTTGTGTGGTGAATGGAAATATACAAGATCGTCTCTACCAGTGCTTTCTCTGGCAATAGTTTTAGGAGTAATATGTTCGCATACATACTTTATAGAAGAAAACTTATATAACAAATCAAATAACATTTTTAAGTATAGGCTTGCAAAAAAACAGAGAAATGTTCACATGATGACCTTGTGTCATTTTGGCTTTTGGCCAAAGCTGAAGATATACCATTATATCGTAATGATTTTCCTGGGAATTGAAGCTAATAGAATCTAGAAGTATGCCATTTTAGAGGTCAATATTCTTGGTCTTATTGTGAGTAGTAAAGTGTTCATAGAGAATTTTGTAGATGCAAGAAGGAGAGACTACCCAGAAAGGGAGAAGTCTGTTTCACATCCCTCTCCGGGGTATCCACCAAATGATTTCTACCTAAAACTGCAAAATCAGTTTAAGATTCATGTTTTTATTCCATCGTTTATTTTAAAAATACTCAAGCTATCATCAAGTATTTTTGCTGTTTTTAATGTTGATTTTTATCAATGCATACATACCACCACCATTTTAAAACAATTTTTAAGATTGACATTTTTTCACAATTAAAATCTCGACTATCAAGATGCTTCTTATCATCAATGGCATTTCAGTTGGCCACATTTTCTTTCTTTGTTAGAGATTCCTAAAATGTGTCATCATCAATGGTTTCTTAAATTCAAATATTATAAAAAGTGGTAATTGTTTACTTCACAAATACTTCTTACAGTTTTAAAACACAAAAAACCCAGACCATATTCATTTAAAAAAAAAAAAATTCGATTCTGGCAACAGATAGAGGATTAATTCTCTGAAGTTTTTGACATGTAAAAGGAGATGGTAGGGTCTCTTTTATTGGAAAAGCAGAGAATTAACACCTTAACTGAATTCATATTGTAAGAAACCATAGGGCTGGATGGAAACAACATTGCAAATCTTATATTAAATATCATATAAATTTGTGTCTACCCAAAAGATCTTCAAGTTTATTAAATGTTCGAGTTCTGCAGGGCGCCATTTTCCCATCCAGTCCCTGGACCTCATACTTCCTTAAAAAGTTCTCTAGATAACATCGTGCCAAGACCACGGAGATGGCATTTTAATGTCAAAACAAAATAATGCAGCAGAAACCTATAGAAACAATGTTGCAGTGACAAAACGAAATGTCAGCGGAGGTCTATTGTAACATAATGTCAAAACAAAATGTCAGCCAAAATCCATGGAGACGCTATTATGATATCAAAATGAAACAATATCAGCGCCAGTCTATAGAGACATTACAATATGAGAAAAGACAAAACAAAATGATATCTGCAGAGGCCTGTGACTTCTGAGTCTTAATGTAGCTTCGTGTCAGGTGGTTGGCTTGTGGCGAACATGGATAATATTTCAGTATGCATTTTCTACATCTTTTCTTTTGCAACTCAAGACAAGAAATCCCAAAGTGATTCTTTAGTGTAAGTGCCTAGGTTAGAAAATTGCTGATATTTATAAGTCTGTGCCTATGCCTATTTTATATCAATATCTTTGTCAGTATCTCTCTAGATTTATTCTGGGCTTCTGATGCTACTGAACACATAATTAGTTCCATTTGGTCTTGGCTTAGTTTCCCTACACACCAGTACTTGGACATCAGTTGAAAGTATAAAATACAGGAAAGGCAGTGTTACAATCTGTTTGTGAAAGATCATGCTGAGTTTTAACAGATGCTTTGCTCCATTCTTTTCTCCTCTGTCCTCAGGTAGAAGCTGGCACTACCCCTTCCTTACTGAGCCTTCAGGCATCAAGGCTGGTTTTGAAATGTGCACCTGAATTCCTGTGACCTTTGGCCTTTCTACTCATGATTCAGTAGCACCTTGGCTGGGTAGTTACTCTGTTTTCTCAGCCATTTCTTATTAACTGAAAGATCCAAAATTCTGTATACAAACAGAAAAGCAAATCTTCATTAAAATCTGTAATCATGTTAAATTGGGAATTTTTCTCAAAAGAAAATTCAGTAGAGTGTCGACTTAAAGTGGGTATTATTTTGAGACAAATGAAAATATGTCTATTTTAGACATAGAGAAGTGAAAATTTTTCTATATAAATCAACTTGAAAAGGTCAAAAGGTTTTTATCCACATTTTAGTTTGTGCCTGGAATTCAATATTGATTTATTTTTGTTTTAGAAATTTGAAAATCTCTGAAATTGGGAGAGAAAAGGTCAAACTAGAGAAAAACAAATCTCTGCCATGAATACTTTGCCCACAGAAAGATTTATTTTTCTCGTTTTAATCAGCTACAATATAATTTTAAAATCATGTAGTAACAATACAATAAGGTCTCAATTCACTAGAAACCATGCAAACCCACAATTAGCCAATATGTTTGCAAATTGCCCTTTTAGGAGCCAGAGGTAGCTACCTATAAAAGTGCTGTTATTGGGAGCTTGTTGGAAAAATAGTGAGAAAGCAGAAGAGTTTTTGAGCAACATCCTGTAGTCAATAGAGTAAAATTCAGCTCAATTTCTTCCTTTTTTCTACTCAGAATACTCAGTGAGAACTAATGGTCATGAAAATCTCAAAAGTTTTTTTAAAAGCTAAATAATATGCATTAATTCCTTCTGTTCAAGATGGAAGAGATCTTTATTACTTTCTAGAAGGATTTTCTTTTTTTTTTTTTTTTTTTTGAGACAGAATCTCACTTTGTTGCCCAGGCTAGAATGAGTGCCGTGGCATCAGCCTAGCTCACAGCAACCTCAAACTCCTGGGCTCAAGCGATCCTCCTGCCTCAGCCTCCCGAGTAGCTGGGACTACAGGCATGTGCCACTATGCCCAGCTAATTTTTCTATATATATATTTTTAGTTGTCCATATAATTTCTTTCTATTTTTAGTAGAGACGGGGTCTCACTCTTGCTCAGGCTGGTCTCGAACTCCTGACCTCGAGCGATCCACCCGCCTCGGCCTCCCAGAGTGCTAGGATTACAGGCATGAGCCACCGCGCCCGGCCTAGGATTTTCAAACAGAAGGATTGAAACAAACAAAAAGAGCTTTTGGTAAACCTTTAGTTAATCAGATTACCAACTGGTTCTTCCAAGACTATGATTATTCTGGATCTTATATCAGGTTTAGTTTACTTGTATCAATTCACATGTCTTAGCCACAAAACTATGGTATCTTCTAGAAAGAATGGCATCAGCTTTGTATGTGGTGGGGATTTGCAGAAGCCTGGAATTGTGTTCTCAAAGCATACTTTTGTAGCTGTGGTAGGACCACACTGTGGGGAAAATTGTGAAATATTCTTTACACTGAGCACCAGTGGAATAATTTTAGGTGATGAGAATAGGAGCTTAGCCACTCTTTGGCAGGAAAATTAAGAGGGAAGCTTAGCAAATATTGAAACAGGATTGAAAATTACATGTCACAATCATCCCATTGAGCAGTGGGCATAAACTTGTATAATAAACATCTAAAACAGAACTGCATTTCATCACGTTAAAGAAAGGGAAACTATTTTGAGTAGAGTCCCAGAACATGTGCTTGGGAGAAAAAGTTTGCAGCACTTGGCTAAATCTTAAAAATAGTATTTATATTTGGAGCTTTGTAGACTATAAATTCAAGGCCTTAAAAATTTAGTCCCCAAGTTAACTAAATGTATTCTAAAAGAGTAACACTGAAATTATCCCTAAAGTTTGTTGGGGAATAGTGGACATAATCCTGTTGTGATAACCATCAGTTATTATCATTTTGGAATGTTTACATCCATGTCTTTGACATGCTTGAAAAACAATAATTTGAACATCCACAGACCAGTTTTAGTCTTGAAAAGATATTTGATCTATTTGAAAATAATTGAGAATTAAGAATAACACAAATGAGAAACTCCAGTTTTAACATAGAGAATAAAGGTATTTCTTCCTCTCCTGGAAAATCACTCCAAAACAACGAAAAGAATGAGAAACAGAAATATTAACTCTTTTTTTATGAACCTGGATGTATCTCTTTATTATAAGATGTGATAGGATGACATCGGAATGTCAAGAACCAAGTTTATGCACCCCAGGACAAAGACTTTTGTCCCCTAAAGAAACTGAATTGCCTGAGAAAAGGAACCCTCATATACTGACTTGAGAATTTCCAACGAAAAAAGTGTCTCTGTATTCAGCCTTCCTGTCCCCCATTCCATAAACCCCACGGAGGCACACAGTGACGAATCTGGTGTCTAGAGTTTCACTCTTAATATAAAAGGACAGGCAAGCATATCAAACATTTGAGGAAAGCCTTATTTATGGAAGACAGACTCCAAAACAACAAACTTATTTTTTTTAAAGAACCTGGAAGGAACATAAAATATAGGAAAGAAAAGAGAAAAATTTGAAAGAATTATAAAGTATATCCACTGTGAAATAAGGAAAGGTGTTGCAATCACCAAATATGAACAATTGAGAAAATAAGAATGAACTCTTGGAAAATAATAAATACAATATCAGTATTAAGATATACAACAGAAGGGTTGGTAGATAAGGTTAGGAAATTTCCCAAAAAATAAAACATGAGATTTAGGACAAAGCAGTATAGTGGGAAAGAAACTTAAACGTCATTCTGGGAGATCCAGTGTATAACTAATACAGTTTCTAGAAAAAGGGAACAGAGAGAATGGTGGAGAGATTATTAGAGAAATAACACAAGAAATTTTTCCAGAACTGAAAAACTTATGATTCTGGATTGATAATCATGCAGTGCCCAGCAACATCAGTTTTTAAAAGGGAACAGCATTGTGACGTTTTAGAGTACCATAAACAGAAGATCCTGTTTTTAACAAAAAGTATACGATAAAGTATTGGGAATCAGAATATCATCAAATTTCTACACAGCCACATTGTAAGCTAGAAGATGATGGAGCAACACCTTCAATTATTGAAGGGTAATGGGTTTTTCAGCACAATTCCATACCTAGCCCAACTGTCAATGAGTGATAATTGTAGAATAAAGTATTTTAATTTTTTACATAAAATATATAATTTATTATTTCTTAAGCATGTAAATACACAAAATATTTTACTGCTAACATACTCTCCTGTAGGAAGCTATAGAATGTATGCTCTAATATCACCCTCCAAACACACCCCAGGACTTCTGCTGTGCAGAGAACTAGGGAGCAATCAGTCCAGACTGGAGAATGTGGTAAGAGCTCTTGAGGTTAGAGGGCTCCTAGAAAAAAAAAATCATGATTGATCTTGTGGAAATTTATATTGAAAGGCTGTATAGTGTGGGGAAAAACTAGAGACAGGCTCTAAGAAAACTAAGCAAAAGAAAAATAAAGAATGTCATAGAAGAAAAAAATGCAACCCCCGTGCCCCACTCGAATTAGCAGTGAGCAATGTTTATATAAATAACATAAATACTGAAAAATCATTTTCAGCTAAGTTGTGCTGTAACTATTTTGGGAAGATGTAGAAGATGGGGATTGGGATCGCAGTGTAAGAGAGCTCACACTTCCCCTACCTTCACGGGAAGTCAACAGATGTGTTTGACATTAATGAATCAGGAGATAGCAGTGTAAACATATTATTCAGAAATACATAAATACCAAAGGAATTTGGTTAGATATGGATTATTAAATCCCTAGCTTTTGTTTGTGTCGTGGATTCATACTGATAATTTAGTAGTATCAAATATAGTATTAAAATGAAATTTTAAATATTATTAAAATTTAAAAATTTAGTATCATTTATCTGTTATCAAAATTTTATTTTCACCAACTAAATGAAAGAAAGTGAGCCCTGGAAGAATTCTTGGTGAGAGTGTCTCACAAACCAGGAATTGTAATTGACCCATACTGAGTATCTCAGGTTGAGTAAAACAGAAATATCCTAGGAAACAGCTAAACATCTTTAAAGTCTGTCATGGGATTGAGTGGTCAGCAAGAGGAGATGTGATGAAGCAGGAGATTCTTTGAAGCCTTCAGCATTTTAAAATATAAGTTATGTGCATGGAAGTGTTACTTTGAAAAAGTGTAATTTACAAAAGAATGATGCAAGCAATTTTATAGTATCAATAATTCCAAACCAATATGATCACACTGTTTTTCTCCTATAATAATTTAGCTAAACTTGAAATGAAAAGTTAAACTGACTGATGTTTCTATATCATTTATTCCATCTCTCTGGATAAATAATTTATAAGTTGGGAGATGGCTAAATTGTGAATAGTATAAAAGCCCAGAAATTTGTTAATTAATACTTAAGAAATTAATCAAGAGCATAAAATAAATAGAAGTAAAACAAATCAATAAAAATATTATAATGATCTTTAAAATGTTTAAAAACCAATAATCCAGGTACTTCATTCAGGTACATCCAATGGTTTTTGTTTTTAGAAAACTAATAAAGATATGTTTCACTACTTTTATTTTAGTTCTCAAAGATGTTTCAGAGTTAGCCGCTTATGAAACTTAAAGGTACTGTATCTCCCGTTACATTACTTTATATTTTGAGTTATTTCAGGAAAACCTATAGAATTTAGCCAGGATTTAGAATTATGACATGATTTAGAATTAATCACTACATTGCATTGGGATTTTTTTTCTTTAAAAAAAAAAAAAAAAACATAGCTTAGTTTTGTCTTTTGCAATTATGTTGTCATTAAAGACAGAGAATGCAAAAACAAAGAAAATGTTAGCCTTGGATTCTGTGTAATCATTTCATGATTAAAGAATTAAAATAATGGTTCTATAATTAGTTCCTATGCTTGTATGATAAAACCTCTCTAATATGGAAAAGAACATGATAATCATTTTATTTTGCCATCAAAACCCATCAGGTTTTGTCATTTAATTTCCCTTCCTTTTTTTATTTCAAATTTTTAAAATGTATTCCTGATTTTCACTCTTATTTTAGTTTGTCAAGAGTTTTGCCTATAACACTGAATCCCATTTGCTTTCTCTTTAGACACTTAAATGTATATTTTAGTTTGAGGCACAGATTTTAACTGTGGGTCACAACTGGCTAATCTTTGTATCCCCAGCGGTTTTCTTGAATGAAAACTATGATCCATAAACTGTCTTCAACTCCCTAACCCATTAGAATGGCTGACATATCCTTGCGTTTATTAGAGAATTCAAGGAGATCACACGATCTATGAAAAATACGTGCACTGTGGGTGTTAACCCCAGGTTGTAACCGCTTCTTACATTGTGCAAAGAAAAATGACATATGTGGTTTCTTATAGGCAATAACATTTTAGTTTCTAAAAATGCCTTGAAATTCCTAGGTATACCTGGAAAACATTCTCTGTCCTCTTCTTGCTTCAAGCTATGCAGGGTTGCCTGCCAGGGAGTCGGGAGCCACGAGAGGCACAGAACTCTGCCTCTGCCCTTTGCCCTGTCCCTCCCAGGGACCGGAGGAGGACCAGTCTGGTCCCTTCTGCCCTCTCTGAAGTTTTGGGCTCTAGCACACAGTTTCACAATATTCGCAGGTCGTGTGTTTAAAAAGTTTTATTAGACCATGTTTCCTTAAACAAAAACTTCAATAATTAGCTTGCCATTGATAATTTTTAAAACTTTGCTAAATAATACTACTTTTGTGCTGACTTTTAAGCAAGTACCTCCTTGGAGGTCTGACTGCAGGAGATTTAGCAATCCGTTTTAGGAGAAACCAGCTTGGATTATTTCTGCAACACTTGTCAGGAACAGCTACCTGGGGCTTTTTTGTGTATATTTATTGTTGGGTCTTGAAATTCTGTATGTCTGTGCACGTGTGTGTCCTCTGTAGCTGGAGGAATTCCCTTCGCAAAGTAAAACTAAAAATTTTTCTCACTCCTGCCTGGGACCGGCGACAAGCTAATAAGGAAGAGTGATGATAGTAATAAAATGAGGGGCGAGGGGTGCATTCCTGAGATTTTGTTGCTTATAAAGTGATAGGCCTGTTTGTTACCCAATGACCACAGAGGGACCCGGAGTAAGATCACGTCCTGAGGCCTTCTGATGGAGAGGTGACCTCCCTGTGATCCATAAAGCACCCAGAGAACTGGAACTATCACATCAGAAGCGAATGCAGGATTAACAGCTTGGGCGACCACCTTTTTAACCCAGAGAACGTAGCTGTATGTTTTTAATTTGTTATGATTTATGACGCTGAAATTGGTGTAAAATGGACAACAAATCATGGGTGTCAGATTCTGGAAATGAATTTTATCAGCTGAGTAGAGTGAGTGCCTTTGGGATTTGCATAAGTTTCTCATCATTCTTTTTATATTACAGATGATGAGTAAAACTGTGAAAATAAACTGAAAATGACATGATATTTCCTAAATAGCTAATTTCACATGTACACATAGACACATAAATAGAGCCACTTAGCCTTAGACTTTCTCTGCCGTTCAAGGTGGTTTGTACAGAACCACAGAAATATTTATCTAAAAACCTCAAAGTCAACACAGAGATAGTTTTTTCCATATCATAAATGTCTGCAAATGTCTTTAGAAAAAGACAAACATTATAACACAATATTTACCAACTATCATTTTTTTTTCAATGTTCAAATTCGGAAGAGTGGATTTGGACTTACAGACCAGTATAGAAGTGTTAAGATTGCAGAAAGAGCTCTCCCCAAATTTCAAATAGTATAAATACCTTTCAGCATCACCAAAAAAGCTGCCCTTGTTAGAAACTACCTTTGCATGCATAATTAATTTGGGCTCCACGTTCCTACTTCACAACCAGAAGAGAAATTGAATTCAGGTGTTGGGTGAACATATGGAAGATGTACTGCGAATTGATGACCTGAGGTTTGAGTGTAAAACCCCCAGATACTTGCTGATAAAACTTAATGAAGCTTGCGCAGAGGAGCTATTTTTATTTGTAGTTTGGTAATTGATACATTTCTTGGTTTAACCCTCCCGTCCTCCCCCCATTCCTCATAAATCTTCCAGCCTAAAAGTTACAGCCAGAGTGGAAAGCCCCAGTCTTAGCAAGCTTGGTCTAATGCCTACCTAATTTGGAAGTTCAGAGTTTGCTTTTCTATGGCATTTTAGTCTATTCCTTCCTTTCTCTTTGAATTTAGCACTGTATGCATCTTCACCTGTACAGGTGATCGCGGTTAACAGGAGGCAAACCGTATGCTTTGAACAGGCATGATGGGAGGAAGTGTTCCTTTCCTCTAAGAGAGGCAAAAGCTTTCACAGAGGTCTGACGCCACTTTATTCTTTCTTAAGAAAGCAAAGATGGGGGCACAATAGAGCTTGTCATTAAAATCTAGGCAACAAATTCATTGCCATTTGAAGATTTTTCTCCCCAAGAACAAAAAAAAAACACCTTCAAAGAACAGGAACCCGCCACATGTACCCTGACCATGTCTTTCTGCTTCACTGTTTATACTTCGATTTTTACCAAGAATGCTTCTGATTTGAGTGCCAGGAGGGGAAAAAAAAAAACAAACGACAAGCCGTTCCATTTTAACATACAGGGTGTAATGGGTTTAATGAGGAACCTGTGTTTGCTCACTAATTTACAGCAATTAAGAACTCCGTTCTGACCACTGTAGATTAGAACTATTTATCTGCAGATCAGGAATATTTTATGGAATTGCTAATCAGGGTAGAAAAAGAGCTAAGTGGGAAGAAGGTTGTTTACCTGTACTGTCTCGAACAGTGGCAGTTCCTGGTAGTTGTGCATCCTAGGATCCTGCTTATTTATTTATTTTTTATTTCAGCATATTATGGGGGTACAAATGTTTAGGCTACACATATTGCCTTTGCCCCGCCCAAGTCAGAGCTTCAAGCGTGTCCATCCCCTGAGACAGTGCACACCACAACCATTAGGTGTGAATGTACCCATCCCCTCCTCCCCCTCCCACCTGCCCGACAGCTTATGAATGTTACTACTATAGGTGAGGATCCTATTTCAGTTCAGTGACATTTCTCCCCCCCCCAAAGGCTTTAGTCATCCCTGTTCAGGAACTTGTTTGTATCCACTTTATCATGCTGACAATCTGTCTGTTTTGAAAGGATTACAACTCTGTACACCCGTGCATGACATCACAGTAAGACATTGCTTAATGATCTGAGACGCGGGTGGTCATTGCCGGCTGCCTGTTACTAAGGCTGCGTGACAGGTCTGCCCTACATCTGTTTCTCCTGGAGTTACTTTGCGCCCACGCCAGTCCTCGTGTCTACTTTAAGTGGCCTCCATGAAATAGCTGGATTTTTGACTCGCCATTGCTGCAAATAAAGGGACTAACGGCTTTTCCTTTCCCAAGAGGCAAGAAGAAATTAGTAATTGGGCAAAGAAAGAAAAAGTGCTCTAAATTTTCTCCACTGAAAATGAAATAGTATTCTTGGAGGGTGGGCTTTTTACATGATGGACTGGATCTTTTAGCCCTTCCATTTGTGCAGCTATGAAGGAAGTCAGTAAAGAGATAAATTTTCCCTAAATAAGGGGAGTGAAATATGGAAGCCCCTGTGAAGGTTGAGTCATTACCTAAGGACTTCATCAAGCCTTGAAAAAGGGTTCTAGAAGATCTGTAAGTGTCAATGGATTGAGTCTTGGAAGCTTTAACCTACTATCTTAAGTGTGCTGGGATGCAGACCATAATGATGTTTCAGAAGTCACAGGACTTTGAACGCCAGCAGGTGGAGGGAAATAAAGAGTTCCTTAAGCAGAGAAGTTGGCAGTTAGCAGAACTCTAGCGTGTTTTTGCACCTGTGGTGTGTGCATGGGATACCTGTTGGAGTGATAGAAATATATCCATAGGAAAAAACTTTTTTGAGTGTGATATTGCTATTATTTCCAGGATCTCAGATATAATTTAGAGATGGACTTTTGTGAATTTTTTTTTTAATTGGGAAAAAGAATAACGTCCCTTTTGCATCCCTAGTAATTAGATGCCAAGTACAGGTGTAAAATTCACTAGCATTTGGAATAGAATTTTGTACTTAGACCAAAAAATAAATGGTTAGGATTGAGAAATATACAGCAAAAATGAAATGGCTAAAGATATAAGCTGATACCATTAACAAAAATCTTTACTATACGCCTATTCTTTTGTAAATTGGGAATTTGAAGGGCATCTGTTAAGTCCTTGACCTCTGGCAAACTAAATAGATCACATTTTAACCAGGGCTGTCTTTTTGTGACTTGTGTGTTTAACCGAGATCCCAGCAGGTCACCAGTCTTTGCCAGGAAAAGAAACTAGGAATGAGCCCTTAAGTTCGGTTTTACCGAATCCCTTGGTTGGCAGGTGTATTTTCACCACGCTCCAGGAAAGCACCCACATTCAGCCTTGGCCGCATGAGGCTGTGCTCAGAGATCACAGAGCACAAGCAGCGTGTTTTAGGTACAGCAACAGAGAGGTTGACAAAAGGATTCACCGTAAGCAATTGGATAGATTTCCAAGGGGCATTCTTGACTATATACTGGTGTTTCAGTGGGAAGAACGTGTGATTGGTTTCACGTATTAAGATCTGGCAGTGAGCATTTTTCAGTTACATCTTCTGCAACAGTATTTACGTTGTGCAATTTTTTTCAGAGACCAGAACTTTGCAGTAACTAACCCTATGAATGATAGTGGTAAAACTCACTTGTAAAATGCAGTGCCTTTATTTTATGACATTCTTCTAACCAATGTGTTTTTGCAACAGGCAATATTTTATTTGGTTCCATTTGTGGGCAGGGCCTATGTGCTTTAAGGCTGCCTTATTTCATTGAGTTTAAAAAGTATGTAGAGCCCCCATGACACTGTTTAAGGTGATGTGGGTTCTAAGGAGGAAGGTTTAGGGAGTTAGTCTATGCCTATGAAGTTGTTGCATAACAAACCACCTAAAAACACAGTGGCATCAAATAACAAACATCTGGTTTCTTGCTCACACATTTGTAGACAGGCAGGGGATTGGCTGATCTAGGCTGGGCTCTGTTGGGCTTGACTTTAAGCTGCAGGTTGGGTCCACATCTACTCCACATGTCTCTTCAACTGCAGGCACATTCTTGTCATGGTAGAAGTCAGGAACACAGGAGAGCACACCCACCATGCAGTGACATTTCAAGCTCCTTTTGCATCACATCCAGTGATGTCCTGTTGGCCAGAGCAAGTTGCATGGCCAAGGCCAACATCAATGGGGTATTACAATAGTTTCCACTTGCTGCATAACAACTTAACACAAACTCCGCAGCTTAAAACAACACACAGTTATGATCTCACAGTTTCTGTGGGTCTGGAGTCCAGGCATGGCTTAGCGGAGTCCTCAGCTCAGGGTTTCCTGAAGATGCAATCAAGGTGTCAGCTGGGCTGGGGTCTCTCGTGGAGGCTCCACTAGAGAAGGATCAGTTTCCCGCCTCTCACCGTTGTTGGCAGCATTCTGTTCCATGCAGCTGTGGGATTCAGGGCACCTTGGTGCTTCAAAACCAGCAAGGGAGAGACAGAAACAGGCAAGATGGACAGGACACCATGTCCTTATCTAATGACATCAATGTAATCACATACATTGCACGACTGTTTCCACGTTTCATTGGTTAGAAGCAAGGGTGGGTACTGTCCTCACTTAAGGGTGGGGGATTGCAAAAGGTTTGGACACCAGAAGGCCACCTTCAGTCTATTCATCACACATAGTTGCTGAACAGTGTACTGTGTCACAGGCAGGTGACATACAAGATATATGAGTGTGTCAAATGGCTGTGATGAAGGCACAAACTTAAAACAGAAAACCCCATCCAAATGCAAGTTCTGGAAAATACCGTAAGACAGTATTTGGGACAAGGGACAGTTAGAGACAGATTTAAAGGAAGAGATGAACATGGGCTGGAGTAGTTAGGAAAGGCTTCAAGAAAGTGGAATTTGATTTCTCGGACTGACTTGTAGAATTTGGAAAAATGGACAGAAAAGAGGAATGTATTAAAGAAAGAAAAATATGAGCAAATTTATCTCCCTTCCCTCTTTGGCTGCGTCCCTTCTGCCAGAGTTTATGATCATCTCCCCCTTCTGAGCAACGCGGAGAGCCTGCCACAACTCATCTCCTGCCTTCTGCCCACCTTTTTTCCTTCCTTCATTTTTTCCTTCCTTCCAGGGGGAGGATAGCGTGTACCAAGATGGTACCTCCTTATTTAAAAAAAATGAGTGATTAATTTTCCCTTCCATTGAATTCTGGATCTTAAAGCTAATCTCTTCCAGGTTTCCAGATTTCTTTTGCATAATTAAAAATGCAAATCTTCAAGTATTTTTAATCCATAAAGAATTAATCAGTCACATCACAAACGCCTCTCTCTGTCTCTCTCTCTCTCTCTCTCTCAGCATACGCCGCGCCTCGGAAAAGATAGGTCAGACCTCAGGCCTGCGAGGAAGTATATCTAGGTTGAGATCGGAAGAAGCAGACAATTTAGGAGAGGGAAGACGCTATGAACGATGCCCGGTTGTCAATCTGTTGAAATTTGTTTCTTGGGCCTGTGATGAGGGGACCACTGGCCTGATCTTGGTGTGAAATCTGAAAGTAAACGGCCTTGAGAAGTGACATATAAAATAGGCAGCGTCTGCCGAACACGAAGTAGAGGTTGCAAGCTAGCCACCAACAGACCTATTTTGCTTGGCTTACCTAGAATTTAAAAAGTACAACGAGTTAACATTTCAAATTTGGGGGGAAAAACTGTATTTCTGATTTCCCTTAAAAAGAAAAAAATGGAAGGCAGTCCAACGATCTACTGTGCCTCCCCCACTCGACCAAGTCTGTTCAACCCCATTTGTCACAGAATGTACATAGGTGCTTCTACAGCAGGGGGGTCTCCTTTGTTCTTTAGTTAATTGCCACGTAAACACTGGGATTTGCCCAACTATGAAGCCTGCGTGCATCGTCTTCAACATGTTGTCCGTACCTCTGCAGTACTTTCTGAATAAACTGTTATACAGACAGATTGCTGGGCCCTGCACTAGACGGACTGAATCAGAATATCTCAGGGTGAGCCTTGGCAATCAGCATTACTTTAACAAGCCCTCTAGGTGGTACACACCGTGTGTAGAGGTGAGAACCACTGTTGGAAAGTTCCTGTTCTCTCTCGCTGTACCTTGGGAGGTGGCGGGATTTGCATGCTTACGGGGCACAGGTGCAAGACAGGCCCCAGTGCTTACCTGGAGCAAATAGGCTCATTGCTGCCTTGTGCATGAATGAGTATTTTCAGCTACGTTTAGGAGGCACATGGCGGTATCCAATCTGAAGGTTTGGAACCTTTGCGCACACACCGTGCATTCTACCTGTGACAGGAAAGGGTACAGTCCCCAGGGCAATTAAGGATGGGAAAGATCTGAGTTCCCTATAGTCCAGGGTCACGTTGTTCTGGGCACCCTGGGTTAGGAATCCCTGTAGCGTGTGATCCGGGGTACCCTTCCTTACTCTGTGACAACACCCCCAGATCATCACTGAACCCAAAGCAACCCTCTTCATTTAGTTAAAACATGAAAGAAAGTTCTAGTTGGGCTGCAAAAACCGATGTGTAAGGAGAGGCTAAGTGTTCATATTGGACTAACACTGTCTTATGTTTGTGTGGATTTTTTTCTTCTTTTTACACAAAAAGCGCCTCTGCCATTCCTCTCACCCTCCCTACACCCTGTGTAGATCCCACTCTTGCAGGTTTTCTGTAAGTCAGATTTGCTGACTACTCATTAAGAGTCTTGTTGTCTCACTCATCCATCTGATCAACTTAGGGGGTGTTTTTAGTATATTCCTCAGCAAAATAAATAAATAAATAAATAATGAGCAGCTTTAAGTTGGCAGTATGTAAGCTGATTGGGACGTGCAGGGATTAGTCACGATTGCTAATGAATATTTAAAATTTCCTTTAGCTTTCTTGGCAGAAGAGCTAACCAAGAACTTTATAAGTCTCAGTTTGAATTATTGGCTCGTTACGGATGGGCCTGAGAAACAGAACTGAGCAGTTGCAATGGTTTCATCTCCTGCAGCCAGGACTTGACCTTCAGACTGCCAACTGTTGTTCCCCAAGGCCGCTTGCAGTCTTTGGGAAGGCGTCATCAATCATGCAAACCCTGGCAGCCCGTTTTCCAACTTCAACCATTAAGGTGGCTTTGCTCGTGTTGGACAAGTCGGGCAGCTTTCTCTAGAGCACTGGGAAAAAGAGAACAAAGGAAAAGATGGTAAACAGTTGTCTTCGCTCGCTGCCCAGATTTGGAAATACAGGCAGAAGTGACTTCCACCACTTGTCTTTTACTGTGGACAACCTCGAGGGCACCAGAATTTAAAATGATGGACACTGGGTCAACTTCCTTTGTTGAGAGAATGGACTTTCAGTTAATCAGAAATAGTAGGAGGTCAGTTTTCATCAGTGGTTTGGATTTCATGAACCTAATAATCATGGGCTTAAAACTCTCTTATGCTGCAAATAACAGAGAAGTATTAGGGCTGTCCAGAAAGTATCCAGCCATTGTTAATACGACGAGAACAGTTACATGGCTGGACACTTTCCACACAGCCCTCGTACTTCTGATTAGACTTATAAAACACTTTGTCAGTCAAGTCTGCTGCAATCTTCGCATTAAAAGCTCTGAAGTATGCCAGGAATAAAAACACAGCTGGAAACACGGCAATGACCATGGAGTTCACGATCGCTCACCTTCTATCTCTCTGTTATGAACTGAACCATCTTCTGCCTACACCGTCATGATTTCGCATAGAGCGTAAGTGAGGAGCTTTGTAGATCCGACATTATGGGCGGCCGTGGCTGGAAATGTATGTGTTGGAACAATATAAGACGCTGTGTGTATATTTTTGAAAGCCAGTGGCAACAAGCTGCCCACCTCAAAAGGGTGGAGGGGAGTTTTGAAGCTGTACCCAACGTTGTTGGGCAGCACATTTTACAGACACCTGTTCGCCTTTAATGTTCACAGGCTGATCAATCCAAAAGATTTGTCAGAAGAAAAACAAAGAGGAGGGCAAGCTTTCATGGACTGAGAAAATGATCAAATTGAATGTATTGCTATCCCAGAAGCTCTAGTGAAATTGATGGAAACCTGAAGGTGACAGGGACCCCTCCCAATAGATTAAATAATGAAAGACTATCCCTTATGCTTAGAAGATGCTAATCTTATGGTCCCATATGTGAATATTTTCAGTCGGAAATGTCGAAACCTTTGGAATTCTTCATAATATGTGGAATTGTATGCAGACGTACGTCTGCATGAGGGTTTTATGCACTCTACTCTGGTAGAATTTCTCTTTCCAAGCTACCTCTCCCAAATGACGTCACCCAGGAGGGGTGCAGCGGACAGAACTCAGGTACCCTGAGTAACCATGGCAACGTGCTTTCCAGGAAGAGACCTGGTTTTCCTTAATAGCTTTACAGCTTCCCGTTCTGCTAGCAGCTTGGAGGGTATATATGAGAAATACGAAGACGTGGTCCTTGTCCACATGGTTCTTGTGCCCAAGTGTGGTTGGGGAGACAGTATGTGCCTGATGGGCGTGAAGGGCTTTTCTGATAGGATGCAATGTGGTGCTTTAGCGAATGGAATAGACCAGAAGTGCTCTGGGATTTAAGATGGATTTAATTTTGGTCATCCATGTCTATGACTCTCGCAAAGATAGTGTTTTTAAAATTTGTGTAATTTTTACAAAGGAGGAACTTCAGAGTCTGACACATGTTTTCCTAAGTGATAGCATGGCATAGTGAGGGTTGGAGTAGGACGTTAAGCAAGCCACTTCTGTGAATGTCAGTTTCTACGTTCTTAAATGTGTATGACATACTGCCTTCTGCACTTTCCTTATAAGCTCTCTGTGAGTATAAAACAAAATTCAGTGCTATACATAAAGAAGGCAATGCCATTAACTGACTGGTTAAATCAAACTATCACCTGAACTTATTTTAAAAATGCTTCTTGTTTATGCTGTGAGAGTCACGTTTTGTTTATAGACCTCTGATGACTCATATTAGGAACTTCATGTAATGGCGATATGAAAATAATCACATTTGTGAGGCTGTGTGTTATGGTGTCATCTCACTTGTTTATTACAACTATGGTATTTAGAGTCAAATTATTATCTCCACTTCATATATAAAGAAACTGCAGCTCAGAAGCGTTAAGTGCCTTAATCTAAGAAAGTGGAAGAGCTAGGACTGGACCCTGGTATTTCTGACTTTCCAGGAAAACGTCCCTGCCAACACCTTGCCAGATTCCAGAAAGGAGATGAGGCTTTTAAAGAACAGTGTGAAAAAAGGAATATCTAAAAATACTGCTCACCCTCTTGAATATCTGAAAAAACTTCAGTAAGCCTTAATCCAAAGAACACAATGAAAACATACTGGAAATGCCCAGATACTCTTTTAAAAATTCACTTTCTTGTAAATATCATCATTTCATAGCAAGTTGCCGTTTTTTTGCTAGCAACTGCGGTTCCTGGATAATATTTCTGAAGGGTGTTCACTGTTGCCCCTTCTCTGTTTTAGTAACAGATCAACTCCTAGCAACCATGATCGGATACAGCGTCTGCGGCAAGAATTCCAGCAAGCGAAGCAGGATGAAGACGTAGAAGATCGCCGACGTACCTACAGCTTTGAACAACCCTGGGTAAGTACGGGGTTCTTGGGCACAATGAACTGCCCTACGGCTTCCCTGTAGTGATGGCCATTAAGCTATGATCTCAGTCCTCTCTGAAATGAGACAAGATGGAACCAAATTCCTTTGACCTTTAACATTTTGACCTTTCTCTCATTTCCGTCTGAGTTCCATCATTGCTAATTTCATTTTATATCTTGTTCCACCATCTGTCCATTGCATCATAATTGGTCTCATCAGTCTTATGATAAGATATGGCAAAAGTATTCTTCCTCCCAACTGTGCATTTATTTAAGTTTAGTAAATATGCTTCTATAGATATTTCTTTCACGGAATCAGAGCCCAAATAAATTCGTTCAGCACATGTCTATCGTGTCTATAATGCACAAAATACAGTGCTTAGGAATTCCTGATCCTTTAATCTCCCTCATCCCCCTTGTGTATTTGTTGAATCCGTCCCATTTATCTCTCTGCACCCCTAGTCTCATCCGTCCTCCACACAACCACCAGAGTGATCTTTCTAGAACAAAACTTTGAATGACTTTCTCAACGTCAGACCCGTATTCCGATCTTGTGTTTCACCCTAGAGATGATGGCACTTCTGGGAAGGGGGAGGTGTTGGAGCAGGTTTGGAGGTTTGAGACGATGGGGAGTTTGAAGAATGTCTTCGGGAAACTTGAGTGAGCCAGTTAGGGGTGAAGAAATAAGCTGCTTACGGTGGGAAACTCTAGCTCAAGGAATTAGTAAGTCCAATCAACGTGGTAATAGGACCATCGCCAGCAATGCTCATAGGACTCGGAATAGAAAGAACAGATTCGTAGACTAATTCTGTGATGGGGAGTTGGCAAGACAGACATGGAAGACAGAAAGTCAAGGAAGGTGCTGAAGTTCTAGGGAAGCATCACCCAGGCTGGGCAGGGAACAAGTACGGCTCAGGAAGGATCATTCTATTAGAATAGATGACTGTCAGTTACTAGACCCTTTGATAAGATGAGAGACCTGATAACAAAATGAAGCTGGGAGTGCAAAGCAGATGCAAGTAGAGATCCTCTGGTTGAATAGAGAGCCCTGGGTGGATCCAGTCACCCGCTGCTGTAGGTCAGAGCTTCTCAAAGTGGGGTCCACGGACCAGCACCCGCAGCACCACCTGGAAACTTGGACACGTCCTTGGGCCCTACTAGATCTGAACCTCTATGGTTGGGGCCCAGGAATCTGTACTTTAACAGACTCTCTAAGTCATCTGAAACATGTTCAATGTTGAGAAGTCCCCTTCTAGAGTCTAGATGATTTCTGAGGTCCTTTTTGCTCTTAAAACCCAACATCTTCAATATTATTACTCTACATAAAACAAGAAACCTATAAAGGTTTTTGATTAAGAGATTAATGACTAAATTGGAGTTTGAAGAAGATTAATTTTGTGGATGAAAGAAGAAATGGGAGAAGCAATATTACAGTTGACCCTGGATCCATGTGGGGGTTGGGGTGCCGACACCCGCCCCCAGCCCTGTGCAGTCAAAACTCTGCATTGTAACTTTTGACTCCCCCAAAACTTAACAACTGTACTGATAGCCTACTGTTGACCGGAAGCCTTATCAATAACATAAACAGTTGATTAACACATATTTTGTATGTTCTATGTATTATATATTGTTTTATTTATTTATTCCTTCCATAAAGTAAGCTAGCAAAAGAAAATGTTATTAAGAAAATCATAAGAGAAAATCTGTTTACTATTCCTTAAGTGGAAGTGGATCATCATAAAGGACTTCATCCTTGGCGTCTTCACGTTGAATAGGCAGAGGAGGAAGGAGGAGGGAGAGGAGGGCTTGGAGTTGCTGTCTCAGGGGTGGCAGAGGCAGAAGGAAATCTGTGCGTGAGTGGACCCTGCAATGCAAAGCTGTGTTGTTCAAGGGTCAGCTGCAGCTTGAACCTTAGTTCAGGTGAGCAACATGGGCCTGAACACAGGCAGTTAGCAATATGGGACTGGTATTGAGGAGCAAAAACCCCCCATGTAATCAATTCCTGCCTGACTTGGGGAGGTTATAAAACAACTTCCTCAGGTCAAGTATCCAAGGAACTCTCCAATTGTCTTCTGCAACAATATTCCTATTAATGATATTTTTTCTAAGGTATTTAGTTCATTTTTCTAGATGATCAAGTAAATTGAGTCACTCCCATGTAGCAACAGGACAGTGATGTTCATGTGCTTGTATTATTTGGCATAATTGACTCAATCTATTCCTACTAGGTTTCTAAAGGCAGGGTTCTTTTGTGACGGGTGGTAAATACATTCTCAGCTGTGTATATTTGTACAGAGGGGCCGAGTCATGAGTTCAGTGTCAACCCAAGGGAGAAAACAGCAAGTGTGTGTGGAAATGGTGATCACAGGAGCACACAGTTCCAGCCTGGCAAACCCCATGTGGACTTGTCGTCCCCTGTACTCAGCCGTGGGGAGCCGTGTCAGCTGTCTGACTTCACTGGGGAACATGGATTCCAAACCAGCATTTTCCCAACATTTACTCGTTAGTTAATTATTTAATCCATCACATTCAGTGAGTGCTTCCTGTGTTCCAGCCATCGTGTTTGGTGCAGGAGGACAAAGGTGGGAAGGAAAGAATGCGCTTTGAACTCCTCAGTGGAGCTACTAAAAGTAAAGAAATACCTGGTGCTGTGTAGACATGGCGTGCTAGCAGTATGCACGGAGTGTTGTGAAGCCCCAGGGTGCAAGGCCCAGATCATTTTTGGGTGATCAGGAAAGGCTTAAAAGATCCCCTCTTTGAAGCAGGGATATATTTTGAATATATAATTTTGAGAAGCAAAGACACGTATCTCAGGGAACCAAGATGGATGAATCGATTTCTGGTCGGTGACGTTGTATCTGCATGCAAGATCTCCAGGTTTGTTTGAGGCTAAATGAACGTTTCCTCCTCCTTAGCAATAGCTCTAGATGGTTTTCACCTGGAGAAGTGAAAATGTCTTGAAATCTGTTGGTTTCTCCTTAAGATTTTTTTGCATGGGGACGGTGAATATGTTGGCGTATATTTCTCCGTTTTCTACTTACTATGAACTGTGTTAGGGGAAATGTTTGAGAAAATCTTGCACATTTGGAAACTCAACCACTGAAGGTCATGGGTCACATTATTGTGTACCAAAATGCCACCGCAGCTTTAGACAGACAACTTGGCTTGTGTTATCGTTTCCTGTAATGAGTGAGCAGGGAATTATTTGGATGACAGGCTGATTGCCTTAGGAATAGAATAATTTCCTAAATTGTGGGTCAGAAGTTGACCTTTTCTTTTTCTTTTCTTTTCTTTTTTTTTTTTTTTTTCATTTTCAAACAATTGACATCTTGCTCCATTTTACTGATCATGTAAATGAGCTTAAAGTGACTGTATAGTTCTACTTACTGTGTTAATTTTCATGCCGACTCTCACCGGCATGAGAGCTTAGCAAGAGCTGCTCAGGTGTCCAAAAGGGAGCTTGGTCTATGGTTTTCATTATACGTTTTGCAGAATGAGCTTTGTGTATCCCTGTAAATCTTTTGTTCCTCTTCCTGTATGCATCTGACCTTGCAAGGTCACTGTGTTTGGAAAGGATGAGGCCATGATCTCACTCATTGGAACGGTTTGTAATCATTGTCGTGTGAAGGAACCCACAAACTCATCTTCAAGCTGTGTGTACAACTTAGACCATATTAGTTGAAATTGTCACGCTTGTTAGAAATGCCCACACACAAAGTGCAGCCAGATGTGTCATATAGAAAATATCCAAGTCAATTACTTTACATACGGAGTGAGATGCTGCAAAAATTCATCCAGGCAGCCCTTTTCAATTTCTCTATTTTGAAAATGTTCTCTATAAACTCCAGCAGTACGGAATGCACCTGTTCCCGGGCCTTTGTTGAGAATAATGTCTGGGCCAGAGGGAGCTGATTTGTGGCACAAAAGGTCTTTAGATGAGCAGGGGCCCAGAAAATTTCCTTAGCTCCATAATTGAAGTGAGTTCTCTCCCAAGTTGAGCAAGAGAAGAAGAAAAAGCAACTTCTTCCTCGCGTGGTGCCAGGTGCAACAGAAATAAAGCGGCAAGATGCTTTAAATCTTTTTTAAGATAATGGAACAATAGCTGAGGTTAGGGTTATTATCAGGGAGCTCAGAGACGGACAGGACTTAGTGTTGCTTTTAAAAGAATTAAATTGCAGGCTGCAGACGTAAGTACAGCATGCTGTAAAAACTTTGCAGGTACCTGAGTGTTGCCCACAAGGAGACTTGCCGGCCGAGACGATTGGTGGATGGGATAATGGAGCCTTTAATAGCTGTCTTGCTAAATCCTTTCCATCCCAGGTTGGGAGTGACTTAAAGTAGTTTAGTCCTTCAGGTAGAAAATTGATACTCTGCGATGTGAACAGCCTCTTCTCCCCCAAGCTTCCTTGCTTCCTAGCTGTCTTTAAACAAATAACAGAATCTGCCTTTTTTTCCTATTTTCTTCTCTTAGACTTTTAATAGCTCTTCTTACCCCCTAAGGCTTCTGCCTGCTTTAATTGGCAAACCCATCATGGTACCCAGCTACTCTGCACCCCGAGATTCATCCCCTGTTCCTGGGGAATTTGAGAAAATGGTGGGGTTTTTTTGTTTTGTTTTCATCTTTGTTAAGGCTTCATGCCACCCCCAGCCAAAGCCTCCGTGACCCATGGGCCTTCCCTCAAAAGCCTAGGCTGGCAAGAACTCCCAAAGCTACCTTTGGTTGAGATTAGCACCTGACACTAGAGGGCCAGGCTTGTTTTGCAGAGCACCCCTTTCATTTTCAATGTACCTGTTGCTTAAAGTGGCAGGAAAAAAAATATAGATCCAAGCACCGGTGGGAAAGATGAGATGAAGACAAATACTATGTTAAGAACGAAATGTGAATGTATAAAAACTGTATGAGGAAAATGGGTATGCTTTGCAAATTTTTCCAACATCTCTCACATCCTTAGTAGCAATTAAACTTGTCAACATTCGGAAGGCACAAGAGTTGAATCAGTAGTTACAGAACTCTCGTGTGTGCTGAGGTCTGGCTGCAGGGCTGGGAAGGCAAGATAGATGGACAAAAGTTAACTTTATTTTTTTTTTATTTTTTTTATTTTTTTTTTGAGACAGAGTCTCACTTTCTTGCCCGGGCTAGAGTGAGTGCCGTGGCGTCAGTCTAGCTCACAGCAACCTCAAACTCCTGGGCTCAAGCGATCCTACTGCCTCAGCCTCCCAAGTAGCTGGGACTACAGGCACGCGCCACCATGCCCGGCTAATTTTTTCTATATATATTTTAGTTGTTCATATAATTTCTTTCTATTTTTAGTAGAGACGGGGTCTCGCTCTTGCTCAGGCTGGTCTCGAACTCCTGACCTTGAGCGATCCACCCGCCTCGGCCTCCCAGAGTGCTAGGATTACAGGCGTGAGCCACCGCGCCCGGCCAAGTTAACTTTATTTTGATTACAAGTTGTAAGTCAGTCTCCTATAGAAAATAATTATCAATATTAGCAACGGTCACTTGAATAGCATAAACGATTTACGCTCTTTACATGATTTAATGGCATTAAAATTATTTCTGTCCTCTACCAAATCATTAAAGTGCCATTTTTGTCAGACTATGGAATTCGTATTAGGGTTACAGCACGTTTGAATTGCTAAAATAAGGATTCTGAGTCTCAAAGGGATTTGTGATACTGTCATCATCATTATCATCATTGGCTTCCTTCCAAAGCACACAGACATTTTGTATTTTATTCCTTGTTTTCTATATATGCCCTTGGACGTGTGAAATTTTGAAGATTTCTATTATTTATAATTTAAGTAGAACACCTGTCCAAAATGATCATTTATAAGAATAGTACCTATGCATGTATGTACATGTATGCACATACTATGCTATTTTTCTTATCTATATGAAGAAAAATGATAGGGCATTTAAAACATTGGATATTTTATATAAATGTTAATAAAACAATAATGAGTTTACTTCATAAGTGGCAACATACTTTCATATTAAAGTGTAAAGGTTTTACAATATTACCTAGTTCTAATTAGTACTGAAACTTTGCGCTCTGGATGTTTATTTTTGTTCTATAGTTTGTTAACTATTAACTGTTTTGTTTTAGATTTTAATTTGTGCATTTTCTATTTTTGTTTTTATTTCGAAAACATAAGAATGATTTTATTTCACTGAGAGAAATGCTTAATGATTTAATTCACTGAACACTATATGGAAGATGTTTTTTTATATTGTTTTACACTTCTAAGTGATAGCAAGAATTATGTAGCTTCCCCAAGCTTCGAACATTATCGCTTTACAATCACAATAAAGGATAAGTGCTTTGCAACTTACTTACCAAAGCAACACGCATATTTTTCACTTGTGGGATTAAACATAAGCCACGAACAGATTCATATATCATGGCCCTCTGGTGTGCTGTGTAATAGATAGTCGTGTATTTATTTCTGTCTTGCAACCTCTGTTGTTGTTATGGCCTTGGCAGCCTTGGTTATTTTTTGATTTGAAAGGTCATTGCTTGTAACCAATTTCATCACAACAAGACCAGGGTTATTTGTAATTCGCACTGTTAAAACAGAGCTTTGCCTTGTTATCTGGTGGAGCTCCAGAATTATTACAATTATCCCTGCCCATGGATTTCCCTGAACAGATGTTACTCTGTTGTTATAGTTGTTGATGATGTTTTATTTGAAAACATGCACTTCTCTATGAGGTTACAAATTACCTCTTCCTTTATTTTTTGTGACTTTGGACTCAGATACATTTTTATTCTATTTCTGCCATAGGAATTGAAACCATGGTATTTAAAGTCAGGATTGCCAATACTGTTCCCACGGTTTACATTTTTATGAGATCTTCATTGAAACTGTGCATCAGAGAAGTAACTTTGTATTCAGGCCAAGAGTAAAACTTAACCAGGATGAACTTTTTTCATTGTTTCTGTGGGCCGGTCATATAGGCAGTCTTCCTGGAAATAGGTGGCTCATTGAAGTTTCATCTCAAAGATAAGAGTGGTTCTCTTTAATGACCTACCCTTTTGCATGGTCTGAAAAGAGAAATGGGATAAAATATTAATGGTGAGGCTGATGTTTATGTTTCATAATAGTGAGCATGACAGTATGAAATATGTCAATTTGCTGATAGCAAACTCATTCATGTATTTGGAGTTTTTCAGGCCCCATATGCTGGTAATTTCATTATGGGAGTTCAATAAGATCCAAGTAGATGCTTGCAGCGGATAAAGTTTGAGGCAAACAGTGTCAGAAAACACATAGTTGAGAAAAACAAAAGCCCTTCAACTTTCTTTTTCTCTGTCAGAATCAAATTTTCAGGCCTCCGGGAGAAATAACTTAAAAATACACCTGAAATTTCTACCAGACCTTGCATTTTCCTTTCACATCTCCGCAAGCAGTGTGTCACAGAACAGCATGAGTCTAAAAAGCTGGTTACTAAATCCTGCCGCAGAATGCCAGATCTTTCAAGACTGCTTGACACATGTATATAGCTTCTACTGAGTGAAAAGAAAATGAAAATGTGGTTCTTTTGAGGGCGGAAAGGAAATTGTGTGGTATTTTCTCACTTTGCTCTCTCTCTGTCCAGTGGCTTGTCCCAGACTTCCCATGGTTGGCCGTGATCGATAAAGCAGTTCGGTTTCCTTTTTGGCCATCCTCATCAAGTGTCATGGAAGGAAATGTCGGTCGTCTTTAACATAGTTGATGAGCAATTGGTTGATGCTTTGTTTGCATAAGCAGAACTCACTCAGCGAAGTGTTTTTCTTGCTGTGAAGGCACCAGTGGTGTGTTATTTGAACGGTGTTGCGAAGCAAGTCTCCGAACACACATTTGTTGCAATGAGTGCGGTTATAAACATCTACTAGGAGAGACTGGGGTATTGTAAAGCCTAATCTCCTCGCACATTATTTTTGTATCGGGATATTTTTAATATGCTCACTGACTATGCCCATATGCTTGGAAATTTGTGTCCTATATATCGCCTCATTATTGTTTATCAACAAATGAGATACTGCTGGCCTGGCGGAAAGAGAACAATAGATGATGCCTGATTTCTGTTCAGACAAAAGCCAACCCTCGGAGCCATTCTTTAGGTAACAAGGCCCCGTGTTATCTTAACAACTCTCCCAGTGAATGCTAAGGCCCTGTTATTTTAGAAAATTACCATAGGGTCAAAGTCTGCCATTGGCTTTCAACTCTAAAAGAAAATCAATAACTTGTTTCTAACAGACATTCTTCACGAAGAATATGCCTGTGGAACAATGTTGTGTAGCACAAAAAGGGGAGCAGAGGTGAGCAAGCATCAAAAAGGATTACTTAAGAGTGCCCGCCACTGATGCTGTGATAAACCATTGTTAGGTGTTTCCTAAAGTGAGAGGCGGCATTGTCTATTTTGAGTAGAGCTACTCTCGTTTCAAAAGGCCAGATCTAGAGGTAAGCGGACAGCTGTCAGTGCAAAGTTGATGTGTCCACAGGGACTTCATCTACACAGCTCAACGCGCATATTCAATAATCTGATTTGGGTGAGAGGCACCAATGACAGATGACCTGCTGGCCAAAGTATTTAGCCAGAAGGACTGAAAATTTCTCTACAGGGTATGATTAACCCAGATAAAATGCTATTTCCTAATAGCTAAGGTAAAATGCATTACCTGACAACCAATTTAAGTAGCTGTTAGCTTTTCGGTTTGTTCTTTCAATAGTCGTTTCTGTTCCCCGTGTGGCTGCCATCCGTGGATTGGACAAGACCTGCCCGTGGCTATAATAGAGAGCCAAGTTTAAACTAATCTTGGCTCAAAAGTTAACTATCATCTTGTATAAAGGGGGAATCGGCTATATTGTATCCTACTGTGACACTAAAATATATAACTACCCCCAAAATTCACCAACACAGCCAACTTCCAAGTGTGTACTCTTGGACTTCCCTACTTTTGTGAATTACTGTCACAGATTTTTATTTTTTGTCATTAATTTTTTAGCAGCCTCGCTCTCTTTGAATTTGCTGTATATGGAAAAAACATAACCTGGTATCTAATGTTGGTATTGACCTAACCTCTCATTAAGACTAGAAAGGTTGATTCTCTCACATTTAAACCACATGCCAAAGCCAAAAATCACAGTTTTAGACAATTGAATATTTAGGGCTCTAAGAGCAATGATATGTCTCTTTTCTCAAAGAAACTTGATTTTGACCAAAAAAATAAAAAATCACAGAATCTGCAAAATGTGTCTAAGTCAACGTGTAAGAGTTGGAACCGAGTCAAGCAGTTGTGTGGCCTGTGTTAGTTCCCCCTGGCTAATGATTTGCGCTTCCTCCTGCAGCCCAACTCCAGGCCGGCGGCGCAGAGCGGCCGGCACTCGGTGTCCGTGGAGGTGCAGCTGCAGCGGCAGCGACAGGAGGAGCGTGAGAGCTTCCAGCAGGCTCAGCGCCAGTACAGCTCCCTGCCACGGTACGAGTTCAAATCCCCCCAGCCCGTTAGGAAACGCTCCTTCCCCCATCGCACCGGCTGCTCTGGCTTGCACCAGGCAGTCATGGGTTCTAGAACCAACACGTGGACGGTGGCAGTCCTTGCTTAGCTTGGGGGTGGGTGGGGGGGGGGACATCTCAGTGTCTGACCGGAAGTCTAGAAAGAAAGTTGTTGCAGGAGATGGCGACATTTTCACCCAAAAGCTCCCCAGCCGAAAGTGAAGTGACCTGACCTGCCACGTGGGTACGGGCTTAGGGGTCAGACCTGGGTTCTAGCATCGGGTCTGCTACTTCTCGTGTGGCCGTGGACAGGACAGAGTCTTTATCTGAACCGTAGAAAGATACCTCTTATTTTGCTTAGCGCCTAGCGTAACTAGAATAAACGATACTTTGCAAATCTAGAGCTCTGTAAAAGGATGGGAGTGGATGCTCCACACACCGTGCTCATATGGGATCCGTGGCCCCAAAACTCGCTCTCCTGTTGGCCCGCCATCACTGCCGTGGCCCAGTGTGGGACCTCAGAGCGTCCCAGAGATGCTCATTTGATTGGCTCGCTACCGAGCAAGAAAGGCGCATCGGCCTGGCTCCCCGAGAAAGCACCTCTCCCTCCCCCAGGTGTTCCCTGTCAAAGGACTAGAAAGCTCTCAGGCCACTGAGCCCCAATGCCTTGAGGTAATAGCCATTTTTCCATAGAAGTATTTCTCCCAGGCATAGTAAAGAATAAAAGTGTTGAAAACATTCAGCTTTTCAAACTTGCGCAAACAGGTCACTCCTGTGGTCACGGTTCTTACAGGCATTTGTTGTCCTGTTTCAAAACCAGGCAACAGAAACATTTTCAGTGGAAAAAAAGATCCTTTTTGCCATGTTGACATCAAGTAGACAGTTCAGAATTTGAGCAAAACAATTTTTGGAGGGTGGTAAACGCTTATCTGTGTATACTTAACCGACCGACTAAAAAATGATCTTGATTTCAATTTCTAACGAAGACGACACCCTTTCAAGGTTAAATAGTCACTGTAACAACCGCGAGGGACGTCACCACATTGACACAGGTCAGCCCAGGGCATGTGGGTGTGAATGAAAATCTCCACCAGGATGAGAGCCATCTATTGTAGTAACTGGCTCATTCAAAAAATCCCAAAAAAGGTTGTTCATTTTCAGTACATAAGGCTATATCTCCTTGGAGTACTAAATTATATTTTCTTTTAAATAGGAGAATTACCCCCTAACAGTTATTTAACCCACTCTAGGTAAGAGTCTTTAAAGTTTAGGTTTGGACAGGACCTTGGAGAGCATGTTGCATTGCAAGGAAACAGCTCAGAGAAGTTAAGTAACTTCTGCCGAGGTCACACAGCTCGTAAGCAATTTTGCCAGTAATTCACACCCAACCCTGCCCATGTCCTAACCTGTTATTTTATACCCTTTGCTACCGAGGGTTTCTGTTCCCATGTTCGGGATATTAACAGGTGTGAAGTTCCCCTCTGTGCTCTCCCGCCCTTCGCATTTGAACAAAAGCCACTGCATGAACCACCCCAATGAATCAAACGCTAAGCACTTGAAGGATTAGGCAGGAAGGCCCATCTGTGTAAAGTCCCCTCTCCCAGCCTGCCTGGCGTGCATCCCGTCGGGAAGGCGAGCGTGACAAGGTGGGTGAATGGACCTACCTGGTGTGGCCGCCGTGGCCACACAGGGGGATGGGCCACAGCAGTGCACAGCTGGTGTCAATGGTGTCATCTGCTTATTTTTATTCAACTATTTGGTTTCATATACGTGGGCTATTTGTAAGAGCATTTATAATGAATAAAGGAGAAACGCACCAAAGAGTGTGTAATTGCAGGAGTGACATGGGAGATGCAAAGGACTAGAAAGGGATGTAGGAGAGAGTGGCCTGGCCCGCAGGGCAGCTGGGATGCTGGGTGGGGGGCGGGGGCTGTCCTCGGGAAGAGGGAGTAGAGAGATGCCTCCGTGAAGTCCTCCTGGGCACACTCCAAAGTAGCACATGCACTCCCGACGGAACCCCGCGTCCTGGCCCTCGTCCCCCTTCCTCACTCTCAGACCTCCCTCCCTCTCCCCTGTGCCTCCCTTCCCTTCTCCGCCTCTCTCTTCCGCAGCGCCCTGTCGGCTGTCTATATTTACACGCAGAAGAGGGTTGCTGCTGCTACTGCTAGTGCTACCCGTGTTATTTAGCGTGTCCCTAAATAACGACAACGTTCCCTCTGGGTTAATTGTAGCTCCCTATTTTTAGGCGTGTTATCCTACTTAGAGACGAGAAAAGCAGACATCCCCGAATTAAAGAGTTATGTAAGTTTCAGCAAGAGGGGCCGGTAGGCTTCGACGTCACGTTCTTGCCCTCCTTAAGAGAGTAATTTCTCAGCAAGTCTCTTGGTATTTGTGAGGAAGATGAGGCATGCAGCACCCCTGCACCCAGCGTGGTTCCGTGCAGAGCCATGCCGCCCAGCAGCAGGCTGGGTGCAGAGATCCGAGGGATAAGAAGGAAAGCAGACAGTAGGCCCAGGAGCGGGGACTGCTGCCCCCTACGCGTGTGTGAGTGAAATCCAAGTTCCTGACATGTGCTGTTCTTCAAAGACACTTGACCTCTGCTCTTCGGATGTTGACAATTAGCAGAGTTTTGTCTAAACAAATTGGCATGGCATTTGAAACCGAAAAGATTACACACACACACCCCCAAAAATAGTTTAGTTACAAAGTGGAGCATAAAATAAAACAAATGGTGAAGACGTTGTGTCAATTGCATTAGATAAGGTGGTTTGAATTAGAGGGATGTATAGAAGCCAGAGTGGTTTGTAAATTCTAACTTCAATTAAGAAAATCAACGGGCAGATTTCAAGTTTTATCCTGAAATGTCAGCAACAAACACTGGCCAGGCAGCAATGCTAGATTGTGGGGTGAGGAGACCTGCGTGGCCCCACACGCAATTCTCCGTCAGACTGGGGAGTCTTTTGCTTTTGTAAAATTTATTTATTTGTTATTGTCAACTGACAGTTTATGATGGTATGAATTTATGGGATGCAAAGTGATGTTATGATCCATGAATACAATGTAGAATAACTAAATCAAGCTAGTTAACATAGCCATCACCTTAGTAACTCAACATTGTTTGTGGCGAGAACAGCTGAAATTTCCTCTGCTAGCTATTTTGAAATGTACAGTACCCTATTATTAACTATATTCACCACGCTGCATCCAAACTTGGAAAAATATATTCCTCCTGTCTGAGATTTTATGTCCTTAAACCATGATCTTTTTTTAATTCCTAAATTAGGTTCTTTCCTTAGCGTCCAAAAGGCAGCTCTCAAATGGAGTCATAGACACTGGTAGCAAGACATAAGGTCTTTGATTAAATATTCCTCTTTATTTTCTTTTCCTGTGGTCTCTCCACTTCTTCTTCATCTCTCTCCCCTCCCTCAGCTTCACCTCTGCCGCTGTCTGGCTGCCTTGCTGTGTACAGCTCACCTCCTGGGTGTGTGTCCGTACCCTCACGTGGCCTGCCCACCAGGCCCATTCGTTACGTCTTCAGTCTGCTTGTCACCGTCTCAGCCTGGCTCTTCTTGTCTTTCTCCATCCTTGTCTGTCCCCCCAGTAGCCTCCCTTAAGTATCCAGTCTTTGGTTGAAGTCTCTACGTGATGATGGTCTTCAGGCCCTACTGGAGGTAGCTGTAATCACTAGGCGATAGTTATCGCCAAACCAGGGTATGTGCTTTGAGTGGATTCAGAAATGGAAAGCTTATGTTTTTGTTCAGTTTTCTTCTTTGGTCAGAAAGATGCCCTGGCCCCATCCACCCCACAGCCTAAGATATATATATATTTTTTTTTTTCTCCCCTCCCCCCAATTTCTTCTTGAGACATCGTCTCACTCTGGTACCCTGGGTAGAGTGCAGTGGCATTGTCATAGCTCACAGCAACCTCAAACTCCTGGGCTCAAGAGATGCTCCTGCCTCGGCCTCCTGAGTAGCTGGGACTACAGGCGCACACCCCCACCCCCAATTTTTCTATTTTTTGTAGAGATGGGGTCTCACTCTTGCTCAGGCTGGTCTTGAACTCCTGACCTCCAGTGATCCTCCTGCCTTGGCCTCCCAAAGTGCTGGGATTATAGATGTGAGCCACCATGCCTCGCCCAGAGCCTGATCTTTGAAGGCAAAGTGACTTTGTCTTCAAACTACTCCTCCAACACTGATGAGTCATTTACTGGGTACAAGTCACTTTCCTAAGCACTTCATGTGTGTTATTTCATCCAATTTTCCCCACAACCTTACAAGGGTAAATATTACGCCTGTTTCACAGATGAGGTTCCTTGGACCCAGTGAACCTAGCGCTCCCAGGGCCACACAGCTGGAGAGCGGCAGACTCAGGGTACGAATCTATGTCTGTCTGATCCTAAGCCCCTCTCCGACCTCGCCCTGGTGCCTGGATGCCTAGTTTTCCAGTGTAGGAAACTCTTACCATCTGCTTCCTTGTCTAAAGCCAGCTCGTGTCTCATTCTGTCCTTAATCACGGGCTTACCAACAGTGTCAGGTATGGTTTTTGAGAGGTGTTGACCTGGTTTTGTGGCTCCTTCTTTGGAAGAACCACAAGTAGGGCCTGGGTGACAGTGATGATGGACACAGAGTGCTTGTAAGGCTGGCTCCGGAGCTGTCATGGCGCTCGGGGGTGTGAGGTTTACTATGTTAATGAGGGAAAAGGTAACTTTGGTCATCAGCTCCTAGGTTTTGTACGTGTTCCTGGTCAGGAAAAGTCTCTCACCTCAAGTTCTTGCTGTTGTAGGATTTTTTTTTTTTTGTCTGTTTTTATTGGTCCTGACCCTTGGTCCTTGACCACATCTCCCTGTTGCCTGCCCTGCCACCTGTATACCCTCCTCCCTCCCTAACAATGCCACTTCCTTCCTTACCAAGGAAGCCTGTCTGTGCGTGTGCGTGTATCTTCATGTAGGCATTTTCCCCACGTATCTTACTTCCAACCTCAGGGCGGTCTGCTTCCTCTTCTCTCTACTGATTAATTGGAAGAAAATTTCAGCTACAGAAAATTTGTTTTCCCACATCGTTCAGTGACTTCTCACTGTTGTTTAAATATAGAAATATTCTGTCTTCCTGAGATGACTCAGAATTCCACTTATGGTGCACACCCACCGCAGAGCGAGCCTCGCGCGGTTGGGAAGGAAGAGGATTAGTGTCTTAGTAGGCCAGGGATGAAAAAGAGGTGAAACTCCTGTGGCCTATTTCTGATGATCTTCAAATCGATCACTAACTCATAAAGGAATCCCACTTTTGTTGCTGTAATATCAGTAACAAGTTCGTTGTTTTAATGAAGGTTTCATGATTAATGTCAAATCCCTGGTTTCACGCTGGCACTTTCCAACATCCGTGTCTCTGGGCAGATTAATGTATGACTTTTTAAGTGAAGATGATCAGTGGTTTGGGCAAATAACCTATTCCATCACATCTGAAGCTTCTTGCCTGGGCTAATCGTACAAATGGTCTGCCTCCCGTTAAAAGAGAACCAGACGGACATGCTGTAGACTGTTAGTTAATCAGTGTCACATCCAGGGGTGATAGGCTGGACAGTAAGTTCATTTTCCTTACTCAAAAGAGCCCTTGACTACAGTTTAGGCCGTATGGACAATGGGCAGATTTCATTCCAAACCGTATCGAAGGCACTTCTGAATGTTCAAAAACGCACATTACTTCATTCCCTCGGGGGACCCAGTGGCTCCACAAACCTATTTCCCTTCTGCAGGAGTTTTTGGGAACATGCAGCCCTGTTGCGTGTGTTGATGTGGAAGGCTGAGCAATACGTGCTGTCGCCAGATGATTTTCTTATTGATAAATGGAGCAATATATTTTGTTTTATTACTCAATTTTCTCTCCCCCTCTTCCATTTTCGAGGCAAAAAAAAAAAAAAAAATTAGGGCATGTCTTCCTTTCTGGCACAAAATCGTTTTACTTTATCATAGCCAATCTTATTGTGAATTCATGAAAGCATCTAGAGACTTGATAGTAAATTAAAGACGCTTCAAAACAATAATGTTTCCTGAAAATCATGGGCAAACTTTACTGCCAAAGCGATAAGAATTTGAAATTTCCGTACGGCTCTGATTTATTTCCCTACCCGGGGGTGACAGAATGTGAGTGAAGTGGGTTATCTTGGCCTTTGGCGAAGGTAAGATGTGCGAGGAAATAGTGCCCGCTCTGCAGACCTCCAGGTTCCACGATCTCGATGAGCACGTTTTCTGCAAAGTGTCAATTGCTGACATACACAACTCGAAAGCCGGGTCTTTAAGGGCCTGCCTGTTGCATTTTTAATCATAAAGGAGTCTAGACCTAAATCTTTCATAACCGAACTCGCATTGTAATCCATTCCGTGTACTTCATGTCAGCTAGCCTTTCTGGCATGGTGGTGGCAGCTGTGTAAAGTATTTGTTTGGCTTGTTTGGAATTGAATTGTAACTTTCTGACTCCAGCAATTATTGCTGCTGCAGAAGCTGCCAAATCTCCGATACTTCTGTGGTTGCCAATGTGTCCAAATGGCAGGAGCTGTTGTTACTCGAAGCAGAACAGGCGGTACCTACCCAGATTCAAAAGGAGGACCCTGTTTCTAGACAGCAGCTGAATCTACGTCTTTCTCCTGTGTAGTCACTGTCTGTTTGCTCGTCTGAGACGTGACCCTGCTGAGGACAGTCATGCTTGAATTCTCCAGCCGCGGCATGGGGCACCCGATTAGAACACAGTAGTATCTGCAGAAACATTCAAATGCATATTCTGTCCATCCCTTTCCCCTCCTCTCCCTCTCTCCCCTCCTCCCAACCCTCTCACTAACCTTTGGGTTATGTTTTCTAGACAAAGCAGGAAAAACGCCAGCTCGGTGTCCCAGGATTCTTGGGAGCAGAGCTACTCCCCTGGGGAAGGCTTCCAGAGCGCCAAGGAGAACCCCAGGTACTCCAGCTACCAGGGCTCCAGAAACGGCTACCTGGGAGGACACGGCTTCAACGCCAGGGTCATGCTGGAGACCCAGGAGCTCCTTCGCCAGGAACAGAGGCGGAAAGAGCAACAGATGAAGAAGCAGCCCGCTCCCGAGGGGCCCAACAACTATGACTCATACAAGAAAGTCCAGGACCCCAATTACGCCCCTCCCAAGGGGCCCTTCCGGCAAGACGTGCCCCCGTCCCCGTCTCAGGTCGCCAGGCTGAACAGACTCCAGACTCCCGAGAAAGGGAGGCCCTTCTATTCCTGAGCACGAGAACAATGGATGCTTCGAGTCATGCAATAAGAGACATTTTCCTACGAAGACTTGTATTTTGGGAGTTTTTTGTTTTTTTTTTTTAAAACCTCGATGGTACTGTGGAATCTTTCTGTTGTCGGTATCAGTGCCTTTAAGCAGGATGGGCAAAGAAACGGAAGGCCTTAATAATGTCTTTGCCACGATGTCTCACGTGTCTGTTTCCTGGAAGGATTTCGCACCATCTGACAATCACCTTGTTCAAGGCATTCGCGTGCTCTGTGTCCCTCGGGGGTACCAGGAGTCTTGGCCCCACTCACGAGCCGTCTGTGGCTTTGTGGTGACTGCTTCGTACAACCTGTGGTGACACGTTAACTTGAAGTGGAGGGTGATGTGAGTCCCTGTTTTTCCCTCTCTCAGCTACGAGGCGACATCTCGGTCTGCGGGAGATGAAAGTGGGTGACATACACCAAAAATCGGGGCTTCCCGGTAGTTCTGGCACAGTGATTTTTGTACTACTTGGTAATCAGGATGGGTTTCCCTTTTCTCTCTCAGCTGCTTGCGGCAGGAAAGTTCCATCGCCCTATTAAAAGAAGCTAAGCCATATCCCAGCACTGTTTGGTTGTCATGGAAGTCCTTTTGTAACTGCCTTAGAACTCCACATCGCCAATAAAGTGATGCTTCTAGTCTGTGTTTATAAATACACTTGTTCAGTCATGTTCCTGACACACGTGTTGAGTCACCGCAGCTTAGCACAGGAAATGTGGGGGCCAAGACGGGAGTGACCCCCCCCCCCGTGGGGGAGGACCGGGCCTGCCCACCGGCCCCGTGTGTCCCACCGGGTGGGCGGGCGGCAGGGGCTCAGAAAAGAACTCCCCCCAGCACGAGTTCATGGCCCGGGACATCTCCACCATTATTTTAATTAGTTTTTGTTTAGACAGGTTGGCAGGAAGGGCATAGAGTGGGGCAAAGATAAATCAGACAGTCGTTTCTGGATTCTAAAAACGGATCCGCTCTGTACGTTTTTTAAAAAGTCGGTCACAGTTGATGCGTGTCTCGTGCGTCCACCCACTGTACCTCTGCCTGGCAGTGCCACGTCACTGAATAGCTTTGCCATGAAAATAAAAGCCCCATAAAGGGAAAAGACCGCTAAAGGGAAAAGCTGTCACGCATCACTCAGAGAACGTGGTGGTGTCCCCAGACAGTGCAAACACAGAGATGGCTCTCGTGTCAATGTCCTGACGGCGTGCCGGCCAGGAGGACTCCCGTCTGCACCTGTCGGTCTCAACGGCCCGTGCTGTGAACCGAGGCTGGATTGCTGAAGTGCCTGCGAATCCTGGTGTGAAAGAGCTGGAGGTGAAAGCTCCGCGTACTGTGTATCCGCAAAAAAAGACAAAAAAAAAAAAAAAAAAAAAGACCTGTATTGATATGCCTATTCTTTTTTTATTGGCACATTGTATTTTTGTGTCGACTTGTTTTTTAAGAAACTCTGTGAAGCGTCCACACGTTGTCTCTGTGTCACTTTTGCATTTCCGTGCCATGGTTCTGTGTGTTAATAATCAGCAGTGTCTCGGTGGCGTGACCCGTGTAAGCGCGGCCAGCTTGGACGACAGTGGCTCTTTCCCGCAGCCGTCCCTGAGCTGCGAGAGACAGTTTTGCCTGTACATACGAGACTTCTAATAAAAGGCGTATTTCTTTCTGTTCTTTTTGGTGTCCGTAGTATTCCTGTTGAACTCTCCTAGCTTTTTTCTTTTTAAAGGATAGAAACAGATGTGAACTTTTTTTGTTTTACATATTTAGAGAAAGTTGAAAGTTTCCCCAATGGAGAATGGATTGCATATTGGCGCATCCGGGGAGAGGCTGATGGGGGAGAGAGAAGGACCTTCTTGAATCAGCCACTGAAATGCCCAGGTTGCTTAAAGCAGCCTGGGGAATTCTGAATTGAAGGAACCAATACGCTAGAACTAAATAAAAGGAAAATTATACAGAAGGCCACACGCTACTTCCAGTTCCTGCCCTTTTCTCCCTCTGGGTCACAGAGGCAAGCCTAATGTGGTTGAATTTTGGCTTCGTGGGCTGTGAGCCCAGAGAAAGGCCCAAATCCTGACCTACTTGTAAAAATAACATGGGTCTTATTTCCCAAATTACAAAATAAGGTTTTACTATTTCTTTTAGGTGGATACTTATTAGTATTTGCACAGTGTTCTGAAGGCATAGAGGGCCGTACATCCCTAGGTGTGATATATAGGCGATGTGGTCCCCCCCCAAAGGGCAGGCTTTGCAAGGACCTGTCAAAAATGCCCTCTTATGGAGTGCCTAGTGTTGGTTGGTTGTCATAGCAGCCTTCATCCTGTCACTGAATCCAAATTCTGTCACCTCACGATTAGGAACAAGGGATGCATGGCAAGCCAAGGCAATGTCACCTCTTGGGCTCTTGTGCGCGTGCCAGGTGTGGCACAGTAGAGAAGGGAAGATGGACAGATTTGTTCATTTTCTCACTGGCCAGGAGGCCCATTGCAAATGCCAAAACACACGGGTTATTAATCTCCACTGACAGCAAGAAGCAGAGCAGGGAAGGTAATACTGAATGTCGCGGGGACCCAAGTCACAAAGGGAATTGTGGATTAAAACTGCCGATTGGAGCTGCTCTGGGAAGAGAAGTAGGAATGGCAACAAGTCAACAGAGAAGTGAAAAGATGCTCCAGGAAGGAATCTTGTCTCCGTGAACTGACCTCCTGGCTCCAGGACATTTCACAAGGACTTGGGGAGTCACCTGGGAGGGCGTGTCCCAAGGATGAGCGAAGCCAGGTGCTTTTGAGCCGAGCACTTGGTTCTGTCCAGTCCCTGCAGAGAGAAGCCCCAATTCCATGAAACAGGGGAGAAGGGCCCCCAGGCCCACACTCAGATGAGGATGGAAGTGGAGAAACTCAACTGTCCCTTGGAAAAGATGGTCCCCACTGTGACATTATTACCACTCTTAGTCTTCCATTAAGACTAATACACTTATAAATTATAAAAATAATACTGCATAATATGTCTATACTGCATATATTTTAAGCACTGCCACCTACCTTCTCTCTCTGTGGTCAGTTAGACCAAAGGCAGCTCAGAGGTCAAAGCATCCCATAATTGGCAGGCTGTGTCCCGTGGATAGGGACAAGAACAGGGCCTGGTCTTCTTGGGTTTTCTGCCAAGGAAACCAAATGTATCCACTCAGGGAGAAGAAGCCAAATGAATTTTCTGTTTTGTTGGGTGGAGGCAGCTGATTGTATTCCAACCCCTTTTGGGAAAGGGGTTGGAAATGAGCAAACAGGCTGACCACTTTATCAGCAGTGCTCTGTGGTCATCAGCCTGGGGGAGTCTGAACACGAGGGGGACGTAGGTAGGGGACCAGGAGTCACAGTGGCTTCTCTGTGCACATCACTGCCTTTGATTTACCCAAATACAGCAAGTCAGCTTCAAGACTGCGCCTCCTCCCCCAATATTTTTTTATTAGCAAGTACACAGGTTTGCATATCCATATAACAGGCATACGTAGCATATGCAAAATGCATATGGCATTCTATATTTGGTGATTTTAATGTGTTTCTTTATTTCATCCTGAGTCCTTATTGTGCAGGTATTGCCCCCAGCCAAAACCAACCTTAGATGAAGCAGATTGGTCTTAGTTTCTGGCTTTGTTTGCTAGTCGTGGAAGAGGAAGTCATTACGGTTCAACCAGCTACGCCTAAGTATATTCCATTATAAATGTGCTCCCTCGGATAGCACAGTTGCCATAAATTTAAATGTCTGGTTAACAATCAGCATTTTTTTTTTTTTTTTTTTGGTGGGGGAAGGAACAAAGATGACTCCGATAATGACATGTCAGGTAAGGAGATAATCTTCTTACTTCAGAGACAGGATATCATCTTAATAAGGCAGCTAATAAGAGCGTTCACAGGTCAGAAAGTAAGAGTGACAGGGAGATGCTTTAATGGAAAACCACCTCCAGCTCTGAGTAATGATTAGATCACAAACGCTGGTTGAATTCAATTGACTTTTTTTTTTTATTAGTAATATATGAGGGGTGAGGGTTGTAAGTCTGAACAAAACCTTTTTTTTTTTTTTTTAAACAAGAAACTGATACTCTGCTTTAGAGCTCATGAGGAAGAGGGGAGATTGTCACTGTACTACACATAGAAGGAACTTATTTCCCCATTAGGTGGGATCTTTCTTCCAAAATTCAACATCTTCCTGGCCAGCACTCCTGACCCTCCTCCTCATCTTCCCCTTGTTTTGTTTTGTTTTCTTTTGTTTTGTTTGGGGCGGGGGCGGAAGCTGTCCAACAATCCTTTATTGAAATATTTTCCTTTGTACTGTTTAAGTAGCTGGGTATTCCCTGTGACACTGTTGATGTCATCTACGATGTCACGAGGGTGGTGGCCATCCGCATGACAGCCCCACAGGCTGGGCAGTTCTTCCCTCTGTTTTTATATCCCATTCAGCAAAGAAAAACATCTTGGCTTGTAAAATGCATGTCCTTTGTCCATCCATTTAGTGTCTTTCGGTTAAACTCTATAATGGGGAATTTCGCTTTTAAAGGATTCCCTCAAGGGTCCCCTAAGATCAAGAATCCTTTGTGCTCAAGAGCATGATCACTTTTCCTCACCATTTTCTTTTTCCTTTCCGAGTTCAGATACAAATAATCAGTTTTTATTTTCTAACTTTTTATTATTTTTTTTTTAAAGCGAGTTAGAGCTGCACTAGCCTGCCACCTTCCAGATGGGTCCATTTAATGCCGGACACGGGAGAAAAGTGCAAGAAACAAGGGACTGGGTCCTCCCCCGGCGAAGTGGAGCAATTACTCATCCTTCTTGCTTAGCGCACATTTGCTCCCAGGCTCAATTAAATGTGTGAAAACACACCTTTTTTCTCAGTCGCTCAACGAACTGCTGAGTCACCTCACGCTGTCGTTGGCTTAGAAAAGCCATTTGGAGTTCGTTCCTAGACACGGCGTGGATGCCTAGCGATGATCCGATTCTCCTCCATGATCTGATTCGCCTCGGATGTCATCAAAGTCCTCGGATTCAACTGCTGGGGACGGCGCTGTTAGCAGGAGCCTTGCTTGTATCTCCGAAGTTCAGTCTCCCTGCTCCTCCTGAAACTGAAGTTTGGCTTCCTTGAGGGATTTTATGATGCAAATATTTTAAGTACAACTTTGAAGGTTTTGCCATTAAAAACAGTCTCACATGGCGCAGGGCCCAGCCAACTGCAAACTAGGAGGGGGAAAAGTGCCATATATTGCTGGCAAGGGACAGGGAGGAAAACAACACCAATTTCTACACCAGTCGTGACCTTGGCTAATGATCCGGTTGCAGGGTCCGGTTGGGTTCCTGTCTGACTTGCTCTTACTCAGCTCAAGATGCCAGCAGCAACATACTTCTCATGTTTGTTTATGCTGGGATGAAATGGGTAGAAACATTAGCCTGATAGCCCCGAGATGGGTAGATTAGGACTCGCCAATGAATGCGCGGTATTTTGGAAGAAAGCAAACCTTTGAACTCGTCTTGTAAAGCCTCAGAGGGAATTTGTCCTTGCACATGGCCTGACTTGGGGCTGCATTTCCAAACTTTCTTTAATTTTATCTGCTTGGCTTGACTTCCATCTAGGCCCGAGGAGCTCCCACTCTGGTCTAAGCAGCGAAAGCATTCCTGCCCGTCGAAACCCACGATCAGCGACCACAAGCCGCTTCTGGCCTCCCGGTTTCATTTACTCGACTTACAACTTGCAAAACATTCTCATCTTTTCTTTTTGAGTCCCCAAACCTTGTGACACAGGTGAGAGAAGTGATGATCCAATTTTACACAGGAGGAAACTGAGACACCAAGAGTTTAGGACTTGCCAGGTGGGGAGGGACTCCAGCACAACACAGAACCCATTGTCCCAACCGTGACCCACCGTTGGGACGCAAAGATTTTATCCAAATAAAAGATTTTGTTTTTAACGATTTAAAATTCCTTACTGGATGGACATTGTATTTTTCATTGATGGGGAAAATACGCACAGTGTAATGCACCGGAAATTAGCAATGCCTTGAGAATACATTTTATTAATTGTGATACCACTTACATACACTTGAAAATTATATATCATGTATACATACAATGGCTTTTTTATGCTTTGGGCACAGGGTGTTGTAAATTTTAAACGTCTTTTGAAATAGACACTGTCAGGCTTCCACGTGGATTTGCAGTAACCACTGTTTCCTTCCGTGCCTCCTCTGGTTCCCTGTTTAAGACTCTTAGACCAGAAGGTCTTCATTTCTAAGACAGGTTTTAATGTTGAGGAAAAGCAAGAGTCCTGTGAAATTGAAGACAGTGAAATTGCAAAGAAGAAAAATGAGTAGGATCTGAAACACGAGGAAGGAGGGATGCCACGGCCCACAGAATGGCCACGACACAAAGCCGATTCCTAGCAGCCGAATTTCCGAAGCAGATGCAGAAAAGACCCTGAATGCTAATCCAAACTAGAAAAGATCGCCCGGGAGATTGTGAAACAATAACAATTTGCATTAAATCATCAGCTGCTTTCAGCACAGATGGGAAAAGCCTGTTGCAAAATGTTGTAAGACATTTGCAGTGGGCTCCAAGCTGGACATGCATTAAAAACATTCTTGAGCTTTTCACGTTGGGAATAAAAATGTAAATCATTTTCAGCCAGGATTTTTTTTTTTTTTCCCCTTTACGTATCATTTTGTCTTTGTATTTTATTTTGTTTTGGGGGAAAGAGATGACACAGTGATAGCCAAGGGAAATGATCCGTTTATAGAGTTGGATGGATAAAATTTATCTTCAAAGAGGTAGAATATTAATTAATGCACAGAAAGGAACTTTGAGCTCTGAGACATTCCCAGCGAAATGAGTGGCTTACATCACTGGAGATCTTAATCAGACACAGTTACAATGTCTCAGAGAGAAATACCAGCAGATGCTGAGTGTGCCTGCTTTTCTGGACCGGTTTGCGAGCATGGGGCAGAGCTGGGGCCCGGCCCCCCGCTCCTGGGAAACTCACTAGGGTTTGCTCACGGCCTTTGGTCCATCCTCTCTGAGCAGGGCTGCTTCTCGTCGTTGCTCCTTTGGGCTGCAGGGCTGGGAGGCAGGAGCCAGGAGCTGATGCTGCAGGCCCATCTCCGGTGATCCCACGCCCCTGGAGAAGAGAGGAGACAGCCACCGGCTCTCAGCGTCTGGAAGAACTGGCCGGCCTGGGAAAACCAGTTTCCAATAACTAATCCAGCTGAGCGAGACACTTCCCTAGGCTCCGGCTCTTCTTCCCGTAAGCCAGGAAATGTTCTCCCCATTCGATGGCTCATCGGGGACTTCTAATCTCTGATTGGTTCCTTTATAGACTATGTGAGTATCTTCTGCTGTTTGCCCTAAGTCCTTTTAGGTGTTCCCTCTGGATTAATTGACGATCGTGGATATCCTGTTGGTGTGATTCGTTCAAGGTAATTGGAAGGCCATGAAGAGGCCAGTATTGATTTTTTTTTTAAAAAAAAAGATGCCACTTTATGCAGCCTGATGTTTACTGTGTAGAATTTGAAGTCAGTTTAAGAAAAATAATTATCTCATAGTCATTCATTCATGGCTCCTGCCGTATGCCAAGGGGTGAACTAGATGCTGGGAACACCTCAGGGAATACTACACTCTTATTCTAACGGGAAATAGCTGTACCGTGTCACAGGCAGAGAGTGATACTTGGCATGGGGAAAATAAAGCAGGATTTGAGGAGAGAAAATGCAGGATGGTTGGAGTTAGGGGTTAGCATTGCCTGTGATCAGGTGCTTTCGGCAGAGATTCTGCAGGGAATGTTGGTCGGGATGTATTGCTGGGTGCAACCATGGGAGACTGTGTAGACGGGACGCAGAAGACAGGATCAGTAGAGGGGAGACCGTCGTGGAACCGAGGGAGCAGTGTGTTAGAAGGGCACAAAATCGTCAACAAAAAATACGGTTGCAAGACGGTGATTCGGGTGCTAACGTCGTCACAGAAGAAAGATCTGTAGGAGACTGAGAAGGAATGAGATAACACACAGCCTAACTAACAAGCTTCAAAGGAGGAGGGGGTTAGCGAGAAGGGAAGACTATTGACCTGGAAGTGTCGGTAGGCATAAGACAGACACCTGTCCCATTTCCAAGCTCAAAATATGCACGGTGTGAGCCCCAAACAGCCACCACTGGGAAGGCTGCGGGTGTCACTTAGGGCAAGAAGGGGGTGGGGGTGTTGTGAGATCCTTAGGGAGGCAACACCACCCAGTAAAGGTGACCTGGGGACCTTGGGCTTCTTCTCATGTCTCAGTACAGAGAGGTCCAGGGTAATATACATTCTGGGGTCTCTGAGTGGGGGGAGGTGGACGTTCAGGTCTAACCATCGCCGACGTCTAGGTGCTGAGAGGCAGGTGTTTTGCAAGGAGCACTGTGGGCCCCTTGGCCTAGGGGCAGGTGCTGTCACTTCTTTCATCCCAGCAGCCCGAATTCCCAAAGCCGCCTAGTGCCGTGTGTGTCTGTGTCTTGACCGTAGACACTATTCCTTCCTTCCTTCGTTCATTCAGGGCCTCTTATATACGGTATGTTTGTCACAGTAATGATCTAAGGAGACCTTAATGGTCTCATAAAAATGGCAGTCCAAACACAGAGGCACTCATTCCGTAAACATGCTAATAGACATGGTGTGTTGAATTGTGACAAGGACGCTCAAAGTTGCTGTGAGAGAATAGCAGGAAAAGGAGATGTCATTAAGGCAGGGGACAGTGAGGGTTTGTGAGGAGTGACAGGGAAGGCAAGCCTTGAAGGATTCTGGAAAGCTAACCAGAATTTGGCAGTAGATCCAGAACCCAGAAACTTGATACCCTGTGACATCGAGGTGCCATTGTCTAGAATCTAACTAATGAAACCCAAAAGGTAGACAGAGCTTTGTGCCTAAAGCTGTTTAAAAAATAGTGTTTGTAAGAAAAATTGGACCTAAACATCCAAAACTAGGGAAATGGCTAAGTAAATTATGGTATAAAATGTAGTAGTATGTTTTAATTATTAAAATTTGTTTATGAATAAATTCCATTATATTATAGAACTATAATCACAGTATAATGTTAATGAAAGATATTGGCATATCGTATTGTGCCCACATCATGACTGCATCTATAGGTATATGTGTATACGTGTGTACATACGAAGAAAGGGAAGAAATACCCCCAATATTAACAAGTTATCACTGAGTGTTTGGATCAAAATATGTATTTATATATTTAACTGTGTCTCAATTAAAATAAACACAGCCCAGGCGCCATAGTGCATACCTGTAGTCCCAGCTACTTGGGAGGCGGAAGCAGGTGGGTCCCTTGAGCCTAGGAGTTTGAGGCTGTAGTGTGCTATGGTCATACCTGTGAATAACCACTGCATTCCAGCCTGGGCAACACAGTGAGACCCCATCTCTTAAAAAAAAAAAAAAGAAAGAAAAAGAAAAAGCTAAAAAAAAAAAAAAAACCCCACAATTAATGCACTTTAAAAAATTATTTTTTTATTTTATTTTACTAGCAGAGTCACAGGAAAATGGGGATTTTTTTTTCTTTCTTTTTTTTAATAATCTCTTATGATTCTCTGTATTTCTGTGTTATATTTCCTTTTTATTTATAATTTTACTTATTTGAGTTCTCATTTTCCTTGGTTAGTCTAGTTAAAGTGTTGTCACTTTTATTTAACTTTTCCAAAACCAACTTTTAGTTTTGTAAATCTTTTCTATTATCTTTGTAGTCCCTATTCCATTTATTTCTTCTCTAATCTTTATTTTTTCCTCTCATATGCTGACGTGGTCTTTTTTTTTTTTTTTTTTTTTTTTTTGAGACAGAGTCTCACTCTGTTGCCCAGGCTAGAGTGAGTGCCGTGGCCTCAGCCTAGCTCACAGCAACCTCAGACTCCTGGGCTCAAGGGATCCTCCTGTCTCAGCCTCCCGAGTAGCTGGGACTACAGGCATGCACCACCATGCCCGGCTAATTTTTTCTATATATATTTTTAGCTGTCCATATAATTTCTTTCTATTTTTAGTAGAGATGGGGTCTCACTCTTGCTCAGGCTGGTCTCGAACTCCTGAGCTCAAACGATCCGCCCACCTCAGCCTCCCAGAGTGCTAGGATTATAGGCGTGAGCCACCGCGCCCGGCCCTGACGTGGTCTTAGTTCTTCATTTTCTAGCTCCTTGAGGTGTGATGTTAGGCTGTTTATTTGAAATCTTTCTTTTTTTCTTAATGTTGGCATTTTTTGCTAAAACTTTCCTCTTATCATTGCTTTTGCTGCATTGCATAAGTTTTGGTATGTTGTGTTTCTATTTTTGTGTGTCTCAGGATAACTTTTTATTTTTCTTTCTTTGGCCCATTAGTTTTTCAAGACTGCGTTGTTTAATTTCCACATACTTGTGAATTTTCCAAAATTCCTCCTGTCATTGATTTCTAGTTTCATACCACCGCAGTCAGAAAAAATGAGATTCTTTCAGTCTCCTTAAAATTGTTAAGACTTGTTTTGTGGCCCAACATATGATCTATCCTGATCTATCCATTGTCAAAAGTGGGGTATTGAAGTTCCCTATTATTACTGTATTGCAATCTATCTCTGCCTTCAGTTCTGTCAATGTTTGCTTTATGTATTTAAGTGCTCCAAAGTTATGTGCATATATGATTATTATATCCTCTTGAAAAATTGGCCTCTTTATCTTCTGACAGATTTTGAACTTTGTCTTTTGTGACAGATTTTGACTGGAAGTCTATTTTATCTGATATAAGTATAACCACTCCTACTCTTTTCTGGTTACCATTTGCATGAAATATATTTTTCCATTCCTCACTTTCAGTCAGTGTGTGTCCTTAAGGTTAAAGTGAGTCTCTTATAGGAAAAATATTGTCGGATCTTATTTTTTAAATTCATTCAGCTACTCTGTGTCTTTTGATCCATTTACATTTAAAGTAATTATTTCTAGGTAAGGGTTTACTATTGCTATTTTGTTGATTGTTTACAAACTGTTTTTTACTTCCTTTGTTTCTTCCAATCTTGCTGTGTTCCTTTGCAATATGTTGAATTTTTGTATGGCAGGCTTTGATCACTTTCTCTTTCTATTTTGTGTATCTACTAGAGGTGTTTTCTCTGTAGTTACCATGGGCCTTATGCAGAACATCTTATAACATTCTAGTTTAAACTGATAACAACTTAACTTCAATTGCATACAAAAACTCTAAACATTTATTTCTGCCCTCTCCACATTTTATGCTATTGATGTCACACTTTGCAGATTTTTATATTGTGTATTAGATAACAAATTATCGTAGCTGTAGTTATTGTAATACTTTTTTCTTTTAACTTTTATACTCAAAAGGGATTTATGCATTGCTTTTACAGTATCAGGGTATTCTGAATTTGACTATATATTTGCCTTTACCCATGAGTTTTATACTTTCATATGTGTTTGTGTTGTTACTGAGCTTCCTTTCATTTCAAGTTAAAGAGTTGCCTGTAGCATTTCTTGTAAGGCAGTTCTTTTGGTGTTGAACTCCCTCAGCTTTTGTTTATGTGGAAATGTCCTTACGTCCTTCTTTCTGAGGGACAGTTTTGCCAGATGTAGTATCCTTGCTTGGTAGTTTTTAAATTTCAATACTTTGAATATAACATCCCACTCCCTACTGGCTTGCAAGATTTTTGTTCAGAAGTCCCCTTTATGAGGTTCCTTTATATGTGATGATTGTCTTCTCTTGGTGCTCTCAAGATATTCTATTTATATTTGTCTTTTGATAATTCAATTATAATGTGTCTCAGAGTATCCTTTTTTGGCTTAATCTTATTTGAATCTGCTGAGCTTCATCTATCTGGATGTCCATATACCTCCCAAAATTTGAAATGCTTTCAGCCAGTATATATTCAAATAAGATTTCTTTCCCTTTCTCTCTCTCTCCTCCTTCTAGAAGTCCCATAACTTATATATTCATATGCTTGATAGTGTTCCATAGGTCCCTTACACTTTTTTCACTCTTTTTCAATCTTTCCCCTTTTTGTTCTTCTAATTGGCTAATTTCAAATGGCCTCATTTCACATTTCAAATATTTTAAATATTTGGGTTTGCTAATTTCTTCTTCTGCATGATTGCATATGCTATTGAAGCTCTCTATTTGAATTTCTCAGTTCTGTCATTGTATAATTTTAGCTCCAGGATTTCTGTTTGGTTCTTTTTATAGTTTATATGTTTTTTAATTAAACCTCTAATTCTGTTGATGCACTATTTTTCTAATTGCATTAACTTTTCTATCTGCATTTTCTTGCATCTCATAGAGCTTCTTTAAAATAATTGATTTGAACTCTATTTCAGGTGATTTGTAGATCTCTGTTTCTCTGGGGTCAGTTATTGGAGCCTTGTTAGTCTTCTTTGATGGTATCCTATTAGCCTAATTCTTTGTTATCCATGTAGCCTTGCATTAACATCTGTGAACTCAAAGGAGCCAACACCTCTTCAAGTCTTTACAGACTATTTTTGGGTGGTAAGGACTTTCTCTTGTTGTGTACCTAGGCTGAGGGGATTATCTGCAGTATTTCAGTCAAGTGGGTCTGGATCCTGGTCATGGGCTGTGGCTGGGTCTGCAGTGGGGTGCAAGGTTGTTGGGCCTGTTACTGGGGGCTCTAGTGGGCGTGGACCCTGTGTGGTCCCTGGGTGGGCTGGACTACCTCTAGGTGCTTGGTTAGTAAGACTGGTGCTGGAATGCAGGCCTGCTTCTGCAGACAGTGGGTCTGTCACCAGGAGTGCAGACAGGTGTGGCTGCTTCTGGGTCCCCAGGAGGGCTTTCACTGAGTGGGCCTATAGGCAGGAAGTACTTCCTTTGGACCATGGTTGAGCGGGGGCTAGGATCAAGTCACAGGGCTGATTCAGGGTCTACAGCCAAAATCAAGGTCTGCAGACCTGCCTCTGGGGTCATGGACAGGTGTGTCTCCCACCGCTGAGAAGGGCTGGAGCTGATTCACAGTGCCATTGTCTGAGCCCCATGGGACTGAGGTCAGCAGGCCTGCGGGGTACTAGGGGGTGTGTTTCCCTCCCTGTCCCTGTGTGGGCAGAACTGCTCTCAAACCACAGCTGGAAGGGGCTGGAGCTGAGTTACAGGATCTGCTGTTGGGCTGAGTGTGGCTGACCCGACCTCGGGGGCACAGGTGGATATGTCTCCCTCCAGGTCCTTGGGAAGGCAGCACTGCTCAGACCACAGCCTTGTATTTTGTTCACCCCCTTTCTTGTGCATCCATTCAGTGGCTAGGACAAGTGAAAGTTCTCTTACAATGATGAACTCTTGGTCTGATGTTTTCTGACTGGCCTTTGTGGACAGATTTTAAAGTTTAATCAGAAAAAGAATTGCTTAAAAGCTCACCTTTTACAAATACCAGATATAAAGGCCTTCACAGTATCTGCTGATGGATGTCCCGAATGGGGAGCTGGGCTCTAGTGGAGGAAGAACACTCGCTTCCTGTGGAAGACTGATGTTCTCGACAGGGTGGGGACGGTCCTGAGAGCCCTCTCCTCCATTTGTGGTCGAAATTACGACTTTTTCAGAATGTGTTCACAAGATAATTATCTTTCACTGGAACTCAAATTGAGGGTGAGCCAGAGACACAGAATACTCATGTAATATACTTGGAATTTAAGATAAAAGTTTACCAGCTCATTCTTGGAAGGATAAGGGAGATGGGAAATGAATAGGACTTATGCTTCGTTTTGAATCCCGAGATGACAAGAGGCTGAGGAGTCTAGCGCCACGTGATTACTATTTAATAATGTTGGCCATTAGGAGACCGTCAAAGATTCATGTTCTGCTCAGGATGCCAACTTTCCTCTGGAGTCTTGGAGGGACTGGCGAAAATGCTGGCATTGGCAGATGGCCTCTTGGCACAAGTGTGCGTATCGATCAGCCTTGAAGAGGAGGAAATGCTACTCCCGGTCTGATTAAAAGTTTCTTACAAAGGAGAACAAAGGCCTAAGGTGGTTGGCATGGTTAATAGCTTACATTAAAGAAATCTCTACATTAAGGAGTATCTGTTGCCAGAATGTACATTCTGATTGTTGCCACCATGTAACTTTAATGAATCCTTTATTGGCTTTTTTCCTTCCTTTAAGATGTTGTCTCCTCTTTGCTCTGACTTAATCAGCTTACATCTTGTCTGAGTCCATTTTCTTTACAGACTTTTCTTTGCTAAGATCTATCGTCTTTCTGTGAAAATGGAATCATCAACTGGGAAAAGACCCACTGATACCAGGATTTTTAGAACTACACGTGTTAAATCCCATTTGGGTAAGTCCGAAGGTAAGATTTGCAAAGGGGTATTGCAACAGCTTACACAGTGATTCACCCACATGCTGTGGGACTCAGATCCATTTAAATCCAGATGAGACTTTGGGCCATTGTTTTTAAAAAAACACATGGAGCCCTCCAATACGCCATTCGTGTACCCTGTGTCCTTCCTTTCTGGCTGTCTGGGAGGCAGGATTCTGATGCTTAGATACTCCATATTGATTTCTTTTTACCCAGTTAACCTCAAGGATTTGTCTAATCCCAGTCTTGTGATTTGGGCTTATTTCTGGCTTTGGTTTTATTTCCACCCTAAGCAAGTCTTTCTTTGGTCACTCTTGTTTCACCATCCTTTGGTTTGACCAAGCAGCACAGCTGTATCTCTCCAAATGCTCTCCAGGCTTGGATCACATTCTGCTGTCCCCAGATGGCACCCGGGGCACTCACATCCATCACTTCTGATAAGTTAACTTTGTGAAGTTAATTGACTATGAAATTAATCTGGCTCCTCTTGGCTGTTTCTCATAGTAGGCACTCAATAAATGTTGGTGGAATGAATTGTGTGCATAAAACTTTGAAGGAATGAAAACATTTCTTTTGCTATAGTACCTTTCTAATTTTCATTTTTCTGTGTGTGTGCTGAAAGCAAACATGTAATGTTTCTGTAAATGATAATGGAGAAGGAGAGAAAGTTACAGGAAAAGATATTGGTGTGAGGCTGAAGTTGAGAAAACTTTAGGAGGCAAATACTCCTGGACTTTTGAGAGTACGTGGAGTTTTCTCTGCTGAAATTCAAAATGTTTGAGTAAAGTTGAGTGGATGGAATATTGGCCCCCTCCTTCCTCTGTTTGGTTTTGAGATCTTTTCCCTTTGTTCTTTCCTTAAGTGCTGGTTTTCCCCCAGGATCAGGGCCGGGCCCTCTTGTCTTCCCTCACTTTGTCCCCTTCCTGCACAGCATCTTCTGAGACAACTACACCTTGAAGACTCCCAGCCCCCAATGTCTCTGGGACCCCTGAGTTCTCTCATGGTCTTCACTCTGGCCTGCCTTGCCCCCGTCTGCCGCCCAGGAAGCCCCTGCCTCTGCTGCTCATCCCCCCTGTGGATTCACCAGCTTCTGTGCCCAAGGCCCCGGTTGTCTGGGGCCTCATTGCCCCACTGGGGCTCGCTGTCTCCCTCCCATCCCCCCGGCCCCCAATCTGGGTAATATCGTTCTTGGCCTTGCTTGTGACAAAATGTAGTGCAGTGTGTAAGAGCATGGGGCTCCAGAGTCAGCTGACCCGGGTTTGAATCCCAGCTTTGCAACTTACTGGGTGATCTTGGATGAGTAATTTAACCCCTCCAAGCCTCAGTGTCCTCATCTGTGAAATGGGAACAGTAATAATACCTACCTCGTAGGGTTAAGAGGATTAACTGACAATGCAACTGCTTCGTTCCAGGCGTAGAACACAGTAATCGCCCCCCAAATGTTAGCTGTTATTCTTCAGAGTCCTTTGCGAAAGTGTTCCTTAACTTTTTCCTGGTGGTCCCATTTTGTCCGTCGAACTTAGAAGGGCGTTTACAGGGATGTCCAGAAAACTCTGTCCTAGACAGACAGTCTCTCTGTTGTCCTCCCCCAGCTGTGGCGTCTCTCTCATTCCCTCCTCCCCTCCAGTTGCAGCCTTTCTTGTTAACTGACTGTTGGATGCTTAGGTCTCCAAATCATCACATACTCAGAGCCTACTGCACCCAGCCTGGGACCCCATCTGCAACGGTCTTTCCAGAATTATGGATTCTGCTCTTCCTTTAGGAACTGAGGCCACCACTCCTGTGCCCTAGAGACCCTGCTCACCTTGCCAGGCTGTCAATGACCAATAACAACCTGGCTTCTTGAGGATTAGCCGAATGCATTCACGATATTTATTAATACTTTAACTTCTGTTTAGGTTTCCTGTGTGTCTGAGGGAATTTCCCAACATGTTTCTATGCTAGTCGCGTAAATAACTTCAAAATCATAATTTGTTTTTTAAGCTTATTATTCTCCTTAAGTTCCTTAAATGATTAAGATTATCTGGTTTCTTGAGACGTCTTTGCGTTTTAGAGTAATTTAATTCTATACTGTGGGGAACCATTGGGTACTGTCTGGGGAGACACACTCAAAAAAACCTATTAAATCTCTCTGTTCTTTAATTTCCCTGATTCTGCAGCTCACTGAGGATGTGGTCCCAGGTAACAGAATATTTGTCCATTACCCGGCTTGCACAGATGTTGCAAGAATTCTCAAAGGACTCCTCCTTGCCTTTGTTTTTCTTTTGCTTCTGCAACAAGAGGGGCTGCCTTCGTGAATGACAGGCCAGTGTGTAGGAGGAATTCCCAAATGTGAGTGAGGAACGTCCACGTGCAGGTGGCCAGGTGAGAATTGAGGACCACAGCCGTTCTGACCCTGAAGCGTCCCTGGTGGGCAGGACCAGGCTGTCCTGTGGCCAAGGGGTAACTTTCTAGACTGTTTAGGGCCACCTATACTTGGAGTTTTTAGTTTGGGCTATAGCCTGAGTCCAGACCACCCTTCCTCAGACCTAACATCATCAAGCCATTCTGCAGCTCCAGTCTCATAGATTGTCTCATTTCCTTAGCTTGGCTTGGAGGCTCTCTATGAGCCAGACTTACCTTTCCAGCCTTTTTCCCCGTTGCACCCCATCCCCAAACTTCCCCTCCTATCAAATCTCACCCTCACTCCTTGGATCCACTGCATTGCTCTGGACTGAAAGGTCTCTCCCACCCCCTGAATCCTGCTTTACCCCTCAAAGTCTAGTTCAATCTCCGTCTCCTTCCTCGAGAACTCTCCCCGGCTGATTTCTCACCACCAAGAGCTCTTCCATGGCACATCCAGCTTCCCAGTGAGCACTTCGGTTTGGTTTTGCATTGGAAATGCTTTTGTGTGCTTACGTCTTAGAGGTCTCACTGGTGCTTTGGCTTCCTGCAGGCAGGGACTGCACTTTGTGTTTCTTCGTCTTCCCCGTGGTGCTTTCCTCGTGGTGGCCTCCGTGAAATGTCCTTGACTCACTGCTTTCTTTAAAGCAACGCCAGACTCTTTGGGAACCTGTCAACTTTTCAATCCTGTAATTCTCTGCCTAACCGTAGTGCAGAAAGGCAACATGATCGAATCACTTTCATTCTGATTGGGAGAGGAGAATTAGTTCAACTCAATTGGGAAAGTGTTGAGCAGGTACTAGGGGATGAACATGCTGTCTAATATTAAAATAAAATAAATAGAAATAAATCTTGGGCACAGCTTCTACCTTCCAACAGCCAACTGTTTAGAAGGATACTTCTATTCCAACATGAAACGATTAGCAAATAATTAGCCAAAAAATAAAAGACTGTACTCATGAAAATGCTAAATTGATTGGACTCTAGAGTTAGATGTGTGGGTTCCAAGGAGAGAGAAAGGTGAGAGAGGAGAGACACAGAAAAAAGTCTTAGCGGGTGAGGGGGCCTGGCAGAGTGAGGGTTTTAGTGAAGAGGCCAGGATGGGCAATGCTTTCTGGCAGGGGGACAACAAATACCTCAAAACCTGGGGTCATGGAAATAAAATTACTGAGTACTAGTTATTGACTAGGCGTTCTGTAGATGCCAGCTCATTTACTACTGCACCTGGCTCTTTCCTGGTACTGGAAATTCTAAGACTGTTCTCCATTATCGAATGTTCTGGAAAGAGGCTAGAGAACCTGCATTTATGAAAGCACTTCCCGTGCGTGGTCAGGATGCGGGAGATGGGGGGGTACTTTTGCAAAAATGTATTAAGCTGCAGAGTAATCACTTGTGTACTTTTCCATTTGTAGGTATGTTTCAAAAGTGTACTTAAAAAAAGTGTTGCCGGGTGATGCTACGGTACACCACGTTTGAGATCTGCCGGTCTGCATAATCATCATTGCAAAGGAACAGGTAAGAATGATAATACCTTCTATTTCTTATTACTCTGTTCTAAGTGCTTTGTGTACTCTAATGCACACCAGTGCCATGAACTAGGTGCTGGTATAGTACCCACGTTACAGATGGGAAAACTGAGCACAGACAGGTTTATTATTTGTCCAGGGTCACATAGCTAGTGAGTGGTAGAGCCGGGATTCAGGCCTAGGGAACATGGCTCCTCATAGAGTCAGCGCTCTCAACTGTGATGACATAAAACCCTGAGCCAGCTACTTGAAGTGGCCAGCGTGGTTCCATCGATGGCTCCGGTTGCTAAACTACCCTCTCATGTGAGCTGTGCCCCCCGGCACTTCTCCCTCCCTTTCTGCCATTTCCACCTTGGACACTTTAGGGCAGAATGATCCCTAAAGATGCGGTTCCCCCCCCCCACCCCGCCCCGGGCAATGGACTAGTACTGGCTGTGGCCTTTTAGGAACCAGGCCACATGGCAGGAGGTGAGTGGGGGGTGAGATGGCAAAGCTGTATTTACAGCCGCTCCCCACTGTTCACATCAGCGCCTGAGCTCCGCCTCCTGTCAGAGCAGCAGGGGCATTAGATTCTCACAGGAGTGCAGACCCTACTCTAAACTGCGCATGTGAGGGATCCAGGTTGCAGCTCCGTATGAGAATCTGATGCCTGATGATCCAAGGTGGAGCTGAGGCGGTGATGCTAGCCCCGGGGAGCAGCTGCAAATGTAATAAATGTAATGTGGTTGAATCATCCCGAAACCATTTCCCCCTCCTCCTCCCAACCCCTGGTCTGTGGAAAAATTGTCTTCCATGAAACTGGTCCCTGGTGCCAAAAAGGTTGGGGACTATGGCCCTAAAGAGTTGCAACTTGAGGCTGTGCTCCCAGGTGGCCATCCTCAACCTTTGCACTTAAACTTTTTTTAAACTAGAAAAAAAAAAAAAAAAAAGAGTTGCACAATTGAAGCAGGAGGGGGCAAAAGGCCGAGTTCTTGGGCTCCTCAGGCACCTGGTTCTACCCAGAGCTGTCTTTCTGCGCCTCGGTGCAGCTCTCTGTGTGGCCATTTGGAGGGGGCCCCTCTGCTGTCTGCAGGACTGTGCCTCTGGGCAGTAGCCACCACCTGCTCCCTGCTTCTGGAGGAGGGTGGCCGGATAGGCCACCTCCAGCCACTTTTATGTTCCTCGTTGGGGATCAGCCCTAGACACCAATGCTCTGCCTACTTTCTCCACATCCCCCAACCTCGGTGCAAAAAAACCCTGTCCATCCCTTGGTGTAATTTTCACCCCAACCCTGGGTCACAGGTTTGTGAGCCATTTCCTTCTTCTTGGCAGAATGTGTCATGGGCAGAGGCAGATTCATAGGGCAGCTCGTGAGGCTCAAGTGCCACAGCCCCTCCCTTACAAAGCCCCTCCAGAGACCTCGTGCCTAATGGCGTATTCATAATTCTCTATATTCTTTCCATAAAGAGAGATCCCCTAATTGGATGAATTTCATGCTCCACAAAAACCTAGATCCTTCCGTAAGGATCTTTACTTCCAGGTGTTGTCTCCAAAAGCAAAACCTCCAGTCCCCTCCTCCTTGGCACGGTGCTTGGGGCCTCTGGGACCAGACCCTTCAGTAGTATTTGCTTGGGTTCTCTCTGCCTCAGTGGGAGTGTGTGCTCTGTACTGAGCTCCCAAGCCCACTCTCCTGGGGAGAGAGGGAGAGGGACCGAATGACACATTCACCTTTCTCTGGCCCGGAAGAGCCCTGTCCCCCACACCTCTAGCCTTCCGGGCTTCTAGAACAAGCATCCCTGCCCACACCCATGCATTGGGGTACAGGAGGCACAGTGATGGCCTTGCAGCCCTTGGCTCCCAGGTTACACACACACTGCAGGGAGCTGTAGAAAAAGGGACAGTACTGTCATTATCTAGAACAGTAATTGTGGTGGAGTCTTATGATAAAGGTATGAAGAAAATCATTTTGTGTTCTGCCCTGGACTTGGGCCGGGAGAAGTGTAGAGAAATTCTTTGGTGAATAACCACTCACAGATTTCAACAATTGTTCACTCTTGATTCTAAAAGTCTCTTTGCATGAATAATTTTCTCATCTTTATGCAGAATTTTTCCACATTTTTGTTGACTAAAATATTACTAATCTAATTTCCCATTAAAAAACTCATTTCCAGCATTGCAGAGCTGAAAGGTGCTACCAACCATTTAGACTTCAATTTACATACAACAAAATCCTGTAATCTGATGGGGGCTTTTACACAAGGGTGGCTGTGAGCAATTACATGGGCAAAGAAATATTTCCGTCCAGAGCTGTGCGCTGTGTTAATTTCATCTGTTGAATTCCCACGGAGATTTCTCCTATTGTTAAATTGCCAATTGATGTGGATTTAGAGAGAAAAGTCCACCAAATACAGCAATTCAATGTTATAATGCTGTTTGGACTCTAATATTTTCCTTTTAATTATAATTTGGGAAATTGGGGTATATTAGAAAGAAAAGAAAGCATCCAACTTGAATAAATTATTCAATTTTTTTTTCCCCCCTGCTCAACACCATGGCAAAGTAGAACATTCTCCAGGTGAAGTATTGATTTGGAAAGGCCTGGGAAAGTCCTGATGTCACAATAGAGATTGAACCAGGAATCTGGGATGGACGGGACCTAGGGATGCCCGATAGGGAGGAAGCAGGGCATCTGGGCTGCTGGCCTGGGGGACTATGGTTATTGGGAAGGGTTTGAGGGGGGGCTTTTAGAAACTAACTCTGGGTGATGTAGAAATACAACCTCAGGTGCTACAGGCTGAGGTGTGGTCAGGCCAAGAGATCCCCATCCATCTCTCTGTCCATCTATCCATCCTTCCTTCCTTCCTTCCATCCATCCAGTCTTTATTGAATGTTAAGCATCTATTATGCCACTATTTAGGTATCTAGTGTTTTAGAAGATGCAAACTAAATATTTTTAAATTATTTTATTTATTCAACAAACACTCAGTGAGCATCTCTGTGCCTGGCACCATGGTAGGTTCCAAGGATCCATATAAAATATGGAGCCCTACTCTGCAGCACCACACAAGCCAATTAGTCCTTACAAAACAGTCTAATTAAAGTGTTATCAGAGAAGGACAGGTGAGCACAGAGGAGACCTAAACAGGGTGTATGTGTGAGAGAGAAAAGGGGCAGTGGTCAAGAAACTTCCCTAGGGAGGAGGATAGTGATAAGGAAAACCGCCATCTATTACTTAACACAACAGCTGCCTAGACCCCCACCCCTCACGGAAAACCCACATCAGCATAATACTAACCTAACACCTGGCCCATCAACTAACCTATCACCTAGTGCAGCAACATAATACTAACCTATTACCTGACACATCAACTAACCTATTACCTGGCAGGCATTAGTCACCGGAGACCCCTCCCCTCAGATCACCCCAACTTAATAAAAGTGGGAAACATTGGGTGGACGGGGCTCAGAATTTATGTCAAGACCCCTCTCAGCCCACTGACAAATTCTCCAACTCTCCGTATGCTGCTCAGTTTGTCCTCAGGACCACTCACTTTAACACTTGGTGTAACATTTTAGTTCCCTGACCAGGAAATCGACCACGCTGGCCCCTTGAAGCCACCGGTTTGGGGACGGGCACAGTGACCGGCGGGAGCTCCCGGCAGCCTCGGGGTCCCGAACTCGCCCGGACACGCCAGAGAGAAGGACAAGTCAAGTGAGGTCCGGAGGCATCGGGCCAGGTAAGGTCCTGGGGCCCGTCCAAGTCAGGCCCGTCAGATGACGGAAGAGGAGCTTGATCACCTCCCGAGAGCAGGGAATGCCCAGGGTGGGAATGTGTCACCTCTGCCTGTCTGAGTGAGCGAGTGGAGAGTGACTGTTCGTGGTTCCACGGCCATGGCTCCGGAACCTGAGTGGGTCCTCACCTGCGGTTCTGTGGCAGCGTCGTATGGCATAACGGTGATTCACTCCCTACAGGGAGTGACCAGGCCCAGGGTTTATACGGGCACACCTTAGCCAAGACGCGCCTAAGTTCCTGCGAGGGAAGCAGCCAGGCAGACACCTGAGAGAAACCCCCACCCCCTGCCCCCGCCTTTATCTGTTAAGCTGCGACACCATTCAAGGGTGGATAGCGTAGAGTTTAAGCCTACAGTCTTTAAATGCATGTTAAAGAACTTTAAGAAGGGTTTCACAGGAGATTACGGCATCACACTGAGTCCCAGCAGACTTAGAGCCCTCTGTGAACACGAATGGCTGGCATTTGGGGTGGACTGGCCTGCGACAGGAACCCTAGACCTCCCCACTGTGAGAGCAGTTTGGAAAGTTGTGACCGGGACTCCCGGCCACCCCGACCAATTCCCTTGCATAGATTCATGGCTAGAGATTGCTCAGACCCTGCCCCCTTGGGTCCGGTTCTGTGCTAATAAGGGACAGACCAGGATTCTTGTGGCCCAAAGGACCAGAGACTCCAAACTGCACAAACCCATCCATCAGGAAGCTCCTGAAGAGGAGCCACCACCGCCACCCTACCGTGACACCTCCAGAAGTGCCCCCGAATCTGCCAGACACCCCGCCACCATCAGTCTCCCTGCCGCCAGTTCCAGACCAACCAGGTGCTGACACTCCCATCACCCGCCGGCTACAGTCAGCTCAGGCCCCAACTTCAGCCCTCCAGATGCCCCAGCGTGAGGTGCGAGGTCCGACGCAGGTTACAGACGATGGGTCCGTTCAGCCGGGTCAGCCAGTCCTGTACTACCAGCCCTTCTCCACCACTGACCTTCTGACCTGGAAGCACCACACCCTGCCTTTTACTCCAAAAAACCTCAGGCCCTCATATTGACCTCCTAGAATCCATCTTTCAGACCCACCGTCCGATTTGGGAAGACTGCCGCCAGCTCCTTCTGACCCTTTTTAACACAGAAGAACGACGCCGGATTATAACTAGGACCCAGAGGTGACTCCAAGACCAGGCTCCAGTAGGGACCTTGGACATGGAGCAGTGGGCACTGAGAGCACCACCCGAGACCAACCCGGATTGGGATTTCAACTCCCTGAGTGGATGAGAGGCACTCGGAAGGTACCGGGAAGCTCTCCTCCATGGGGTCCTGGAGGGAGCCAGAAAACCAACCACCATGAACAAAGTCGCTCTGATCACCCAGAAGCTGTAGGAATCACTGAGCGAATTCTACGAGCACCTTTGTGAGGCCTACCGAGTCTGTATACCCTTCCACCCAGAGGCGGCCGAAAATCAGCGGATGGTGAATGCTGGATTTGTTGGGCAGTCCTATGCTGGCATCCGACGGAAACTCCAGAAATTTGAGAGGTTTGCAGGAATGAACATCACGCAGCTGACAAAGTGGCCCAGAAGGTCTACGTTAATCGGGACCGGACATCCCCGAGGGAGAAGGACCAGAAAATGAAACGGAAAGCCGCTCTCCTGGCCACTGCCCTCAGAAGACCTGGCCCGCCACGGGAAGGAGGACCCAGGAGACGAGGGACCCTGAAGCCTGACCACTACGCCTATTGTAAGGAGTTTAGTCACTGGAAGCATGAATGCCCCAACAAAAGAAACCACCCACCACCAAACAGGAACCTGCCCCGGGGCTTCCAGCAGGAGCTGGAGACCCAGGACCTCATAGGTCTCACTGGAGTCGACTCAGAATAGGACTGACCGGGTTCCCTGACTCTTGGCCCCCGGGAACGTACGGTGGTAATGGAAGTGGGGGGCCGACCAATAACGTTCATGGAGGACACTAGGGCAGAACATTTGGTGGTAACAACCCCCGTGGCTCCACATACAAAGCGGGAAACCACCATTGTGGGAGCCACTGGAACTCGAATAGCTCGACCCTTCTGCCAATCCCAAATATGCCAGATGGGGGGGGGGGTGCCACCAGATAAGACATGAATTTCTATACATACCAGACTGCCCTGTGCCCCTCCCAGGTCGAGATCTCCTGAGCAAACTGGAAGCCCAGATCACCTTCCACCCGGAAGGGACCACAAGCCTCACGCTCTGTGCTCCAGAGACTCGCACAATGGCGGTCACCCTGCCTTGGGAATTGGAGTGGAAGCTATACGATGAGGCCAAAGAGGAACAAAACCCGCCTGACTTCCGGCAGGACTTTCCGTTGGTATGGGCGGAGGACACACCAACATGCACCCCTGGTGATAGAGATGAAACCGGGCACCCAACTGACCAGGAGACGACAGAACCCCATCCCCAAGGAGGCTCGAGAGGGAATCCAGGAACACATCAATGGGCTTAAGCAGGAGGGGATTTTGGTGGAGTGCAGTCCCCGTGGAACACTCCCCTCCTGCCAGTCAAAACACCCAACGAGGGGGATACCGGCCCGTCCAAGACCTGCGATTGATTAATGAGGCCACAGTGACTCTCCACCCAGTGGTACCGAACCCATGCACCCCCCTAGGCCTCATTCCTCCTGATGTTACCTGGTTCTCCTGCCTGGACTTCAAGGATGCTGTCTTCTGCATGCGGCTCGCTCTGAAGAGCCAGCCCCTGTTCGCCTTCAAGTGGGAGGATCCTCAGACTGGATGGAAAACCCAGCTCACCTGGACGCGACTATCACAGGGATTTAGAAATTCACCAACTCTGTTAGGGGAGGCCCTAGCCACTGACCTCATCCCCTTTCCGCGAGAAGAAACCCGCTGCACACTTCTACAGTACGTCAATGACCTCCTTCTAGCGAGCCCAACCAGGGAAGATGTCGACGGGGAACCCGGTGCCTGCTCCAACTGCTCACTGACAAAGTCTCCTGGGAAAAGGCACAGATCTGCAAGCAACAGGGGAAGTACCTCGGTTTCCACATCACTCAGGGGCGCCGCACACTGGGACATGAGCGTAAACGCACCATCTGTGTGCAATTCCCAGGCGCCCAGACAGAGACAACTCAGGGAATTCCTCGGTGCGGCCGGATTCTGCCGCATCTGGATCCCAGGTTTCTCCCTAAAGGCCAAGCCTCTGTACGAGGCCCTACTCGGGCCTGAAAACAAAGAGTTAAAATGGGCCTAGAGTCAGGAAAGGGCTTTCCGGGAAATAAAGGGCTTACTAAAAACAGCCCCCTCACTAGGGCTACCAGACCTCACCACAGACTTTAGCCTGTTTGTACACGAGAAGAAACAAGTGGCTCTGGGGGTTTTGACTCAAACTGTGGGCCCCTGGCAGAGACCAGTGGCTTATTTGTCGAAACAATTGGATCCGGTAGTGGCAGGATGGCCACCTCGCCTCCGTGCACTAGCGGCCACCGTCCTGCTAGTCAAGGAAGCAGACAAACTCACACTGGGACAGAACCTCCGTGTGCAAGTCCCTCATACAGTGATCTCTCTAATGAACAGCTCAGGGCCCCGGTGGCTCTCAAGCAACCGGTTAGCGCAGTATCAAGGACTGCTGTGCGAAAATCCGCGGGTCACCCTGGAGACTGTGCGGACCCTGAATCCCGCCACCCTCCTACCCAGTGAGCCAGGGCCCCCGGACCATGACTGCACTGAGGCGGTAGAGGGGGTCTATGCCAGTGAGCCAGATCTAAAAGATAGTCCTCTACTAGCACCGGACTTAGAACTCTGCATGGATGGCAGTAGTTTTATCCAGAATGGGAAATGACTGGCGGGCTTCGCTGTCACCACAGTCGATGAGGTCATCATGTCAGCCCCTTTGCCCCAAGGGTGGTCGGCACAAAGGGCGGGGCTACGGGCCCTCAGGCATGCCCGGGGCAAGAAGGCAAACATATACACAGACTCTAAATATTCCTTTGCCACAATACATATCCACGGGGCAATATACAGGGAGAGGACTGCTGATTGCAGGTGGAAAGGAGATCAAAAATAGGGATGAAATCCTCCAACTGCTGGAGGCAGTTTGGGAGCCAAAAGAAATCGCGGTCATCCACCGTCGAGGGCACCAAAGGGGCACAGATCTAATTGCCACCGGCAATCGCCTGGCAGACCAAGCAGCCAAAAATGCACCCACCAAGGAACGTTCAGAGGACAACACTGCAACCCAGTGCCAAATATTGTTGGCACCCGAGTGGCCTGAAGCACCAAAATATACTCCAGAAGAGAACCAGTGGGCAGAGCAGGAGCAGGCCAAGAAGGACGCAGAGGGGTGGTGGCACCCATGAAACCGTGACATCTTTATCCCCAGTAAATTAGCATACTCTGTTGTCTCCCGATATCACAGCCTGCCTCACTTGGGGAACACAGCCCTCACGCAGCTACTGGCCCGGTACTACGACATCGCCAGACCTCCATCCATCGCGGCAGTGGTCAGCGCCCGCTGCCAGACCTGCGCTAAAAACAATGCAGCGGCCAGGCCGAGACCCGCCCCAGGAATTCAGTACAGCGGAACCTCTCTGTTCGAGGATGTGGAAGTTGATTTCACAGAAGTAAAACCGTGTCGGGGCTACAAATACCTGCTGGTAGTGATATGCACCTTCTCAGGCTGGGTCGAGGCAGTCCCCGCCCGGACCGAAAAGGCAAAGTTTCTGTTGAGAGAAATCATCCCCCGGTATGGTCTACCACTCTCCTTTGGCAGTGACAACGGACCAAGCTTCACTGCGGAGGTCATGCAAACCCTCACCAAGGCACTAGGAATCGAATGGAAACTACATGCAGCCTGCAGGCCACAGAGATCAGGGACAGTAGAGCGCATGAACCGGACCCTCAAGATCACTCTAGCAAAGCTATGTCAGGAAACACAATTACCTGGGTAGACATGCTAAGCCCAGCCCTGTTCAGAGTCAGGTGCACACCGGGGCCCACGGGATATTCACCCTTTGAAATCCTGTTCGGTAGACCCCCGGCTGCTCATCAAGCAATTAAGGGGAGACATCAGACAACTAGGGGAATTGAATATAAACACACACCTCCAAGCCTTAGCCAAAACTATGCGCTATATCCACCACATCGTCCTAGAAAAAAACCCTATCACCCTGGGTCTCCCTGTCCACCCCCACCAACCTGGGGATCTAGTCTGGGTAAAGGACTGGAAAAAAAATACCCCTAGAGCCCACCTGGAAGAGTCCCCATACTGTGGCACTAGTTACTCCCACTGCTGTTACAGTTGCAGGTATCACTCTGTGGATCCACCACTCCCGGGTGAAAAAGGCCAAACCAGACAACGAAACTGATCTCTGGACCGCACGTCAGGACCAGCGGAACCCGCTGAAGATCCGGCTTAACCGTCTGCCAGCGAGGACAGCCACACCCAGGACTGAACCGGAGTAAATGGGACCACTGGCCCTGGCCCTCACTGGGGTTGTAGTGACTTTACCGGGGACTGGACTCTTCTCGGTAGCTCCGGAAGATTGGACTGTACTGCAGAGGGCGTCTCTAACTGTGATATATTGGCTCATCGCAGGATGTCTGCTCCTGCCTCAGTCCCTACCCTCCTCCTGGTTGGGACACTCGCCCTAACAACTATGGCAGAGAAACCCTGCCCCGAGGCTTGCTATGCCAGGACTTGGATTCCCTCCACTGACGGGATTACTCGAGGCTTCTGGACCACGGGAGGTTTCACAGTCAGCACCTACGTGCCAAAGACATGTTATAGTGAGGCTCAGGTGTGCCACGGTGGGGAAAAAAAAAATATTAGACTGACACCATTACAGGTGATATTCAAACCTATATAGCCCCAAGGGGCAAACCAGCTTGTTGGCCTTGCCACACCCACTGGGGGATGTGTGATGGGGGAGGAGTCCAAGACCAGGCTAGAATCCAACAGGTCAAAGCCACAAGGGCTCAACTAATTGAGATAACCTCAGTAACAAAGTCAACTTATAGGAGGTCAGATCTTACTGACTTACAAAAGATCAATGAACCCCTGAAAACCTCTCCCCTAATAACCCGGTTCCTCAATATGACCCTCCAGGCCCTCCCCAACCTTACTTCATGTTGGGTCTGTTTACCCCTCCAGAAACAAGTCTATATTGGGGTCCTTGTGCCTCCAGGCTGGAACCCCAGTATCTTGAACCCAGGCCCAAACAAAACATCCCTGGTGGGCCCAGTAACAATGTCCGTTTAGCCATAACTTCCCACATGCATATCGCTTGCATTACTAACATGGGAGAAAATGCAATATTGGGACTCATACCAGGTGAACTCTGCACAAATAGCCAAACCTTACCCAGCAATGCCACTGCCACCTGCTCCTGCGATGGCACATTCTTTCTTTGTGGAGACAGGGCCTACCTCTGCCTCCCAGGAAACTGGACCTGCACCCAGGTCTTCCTCACCCCAGATGTTTCCCTCTTTGAAACCCGGCAACTCGAAGCTGCACCAAGCCCCCACCCAAACACCCGGAAAAGGCGGGCCTTACTAGCACCAGTCTTCATTGCGGGAGGAAATGCTGCTGGGAGCGGGAGTAGGAGACATGGGAACATCCCGGAGCACCTACCACAAGTCATCCCAGAACTAAATGAAGACACGGAAGGAGTGGCAGATTCCCTACTGTCTAACAGCAGTGACCTTACGGAACAGACGGCCTTAGCCCCACTCACTGCTGAAAAGGAGGGGGCAGGGGGGGGGGGCCTGTATATTCCCAGGGGAAGAGTGCTGCTACTATATAAACCAGACAGGAGTAGTAACCACAAAAGTCAGGGAGCTAAGAGAAAGAATCCAAAAAAGAAAGAAGGAATTAGAACAAACCTGGGGTTTCGACTTGGGACCATGGACTTCATGGCTACAACCTCTGGCTGGGCCACTGATAACTATTCTTCTCCTTGTCACCGTAGGCCCCTGCATACTCAGCACAGTTATAAAATTTGTAGAAACAACTGTAACCCGGAGAGCAACAGCTCACATAATGGCCTTACATCACCCACGGGGGAATGATGCCCTATAATAGACATATAAGGGCATCAAAGGGGGGAATGATAAGGAAAACCCCCATCCATTACTTAGCACAGCGGCCACCTGAGACCCCCCCACCCCCCCACAAAAGACCCCCATCAACATAATACTAACCTAACACCTGGCCCGTCAATTAATCTATTACCTGGCGCATCAGCATTACACTAAACCTATTACCTGGTGCAGCAACATAATACTAACCTATTACCTGACACATCAACTAACCTGTTACCTGGCAGGCATTAGTCACCTGAGACCCTACCCCTTAGATCACCCCAACTTAATAAAAGTGGGAAAAATTGGGTAGACAGGGCTCAGAATTCAGTGACAAGACCCCTCTGGGCCCACCAACAAATAAACCTTGATTCTCCGACTTTCTGTGTGCTGCTCAATTTGTCCTCGGGACCACTCGCTATAACATTACCTTGCAAAGAAAGTCTTTTTTGGTTTTTTTTGAGACAGAGTCTCACTCTGTTGCCTGGGCTAGAGTGCCGTGGCGTCAGCCTAGCTCACAGCAACTTCCCACCCCTGGGAAAAAGGCAAACAGAAAGTAAAATGGTGTTTATCAGAGGCTGGGGGGTGGGACATTGGCAGATGTTGGTCAAAAGACACCAAATTTCAGTTAGACAGGAGGAATAAATTCAATGGATCTATTGTACCTCATGGTGACAGTAGTTAATAACAATATATTGCACACTTGAAATTTGCTAAGAGAATAGATTTTAAGTGTTCATATATATATATATATGGTAATACATACATTAAATAACTTGATTTAAGCTTTCCCCAATGTATACCTATATCAAAATAGCGTATTGTGCACCATAAATATATACAATTTTTACTTGTCAAAGCAAGCAACAAAGAAAAGACAATATTTCCAATTCACGGTATTAATTAACATATCTATGGAAATTAGCTATACAAACACTGTTCTACATACACCAACTAAGATTTGACTTAGCGGTAACTACCCCATAAGTAATACTGATAATAATAATAATGATAGCTGACACTTACATAGCACTTGCCACGTCCCAGGCACTATTCCAAGCACTTTACATATTAGCCCACGTAGTCATTGCTTCCATCCTAAGAAGAGTTGCTACTTTCATCCTTTTTTGACAGATGAGGACAATTCAAGATTAAAGAGATTAAGTAACTTGCTCAAGGTCACACAAGCCAGGAAGTGACAGAGTGGATTCAAACCCAGGCAGCTGGGCTCCCAAGTCTCCGATTCCAACCACTGTACTAGACACTGTACTAGACAGGGCTACTAAGACCTGACAAAGCGTGATTGTCAGAGGAAGAATAAAAAGCGCAGCTGGGAGCTTTGCCTCCCGAGATGGGGGCGAGGTCAGAGTGAATTGGGAATACCGTTCTTTGCACCTCGGGCCATCTACGTAAAAGCTGTTTTGAAAACGAGGTGCTGCCCACGGAGGTGCCTCTCTGCTGTCAGAGACACGGGGGAGGCGAGCGTCCTGGTTATGCAACGGCTTCAGCAAGACGCAGGGAGATTGAGACCACGCAAAGTGGTCACCCCTGGGAGTCTGCAAGGGTGACAACAACACCCACTTTTCAGCAGACCAACAGGCCTTAAAGGACGTGACCTCCAATGCCCTCCTGCGGAGAATCACAGAATGAAAAGCTCCGTGACAGCGGGGGCCTGCAGTGTAGACGGCTTCAAGAGCAACCTCACACAGACAGCAGGGCAGGCGGGAGGACACACCGCGGCTGACAACAGAGGCTCAGCCACCCCCGTCTGTCGGTGTCACCGTCCACTGGGTTGCCACAGGCCTACTTTTCTGGCATCACTGTTGCCATTTCCTGCAGTGACCCTCGAGTCCCACATATCATAAAGTGACCCCACCGAGCTCTTTCATGGCTTCTCCGCAGCTGGTCTATGAATGGGAACTGGGGCACGCGGGCCATCCTGCAGACGCCGAAAACACAGAGAGAACGTCTGCTTTCTCCAGCCGCACATAGGTAGGTCCTGTGGCCCGAGCCCCTTAGAAATACTCTTGCATAGTGAAAAGAATCCTGGCTAAGGCATCAACAGGCCCGGAGTACAAACTCTCAAGGTGATCTCAGATAAATTACATAAATTACAAAGCCTTTTTATCCCTCAGTTTCATCAGCTGTAAAATCACAATGAAATGCCCGGACTCCTGCAGAGGGCTGTAAAGGTATCATGAGAAGCAATTGAAATGACGTGCATAAAAGCCGTCGGAAAGACACAAATCACTGTGCAAAAGGGCAAGAGGTTATCATTCCTGTACACCTGTTACTAGGATGCGGGGGTAAGAAAATCCACGGGCCTGCAGCCCAGGCCCCGGCCCCATACCCTCCACCCACTTGTCACCACACACGAGCAACTGAGGATTGGAACTCTGGGTTAGTCTATGTGGGCTACCATGACACGATATTACGGTCTCGGTTGCTGAAAGAACAGAAATTTGTTCTGTCCGTGAGGAGGTGGAAGATGGTGTTGACGGAGATTGGCTTTACAAGGGCAAAAGCAAGAATATTTAAATATCCATATTTATACGACTTATTTGTCTCCGCAAGCTGGTGAGGCGTGGAGCATTCATTCAGGTTAGATGCTCGCGATGCTAGACCTCAGGGCACACACTGGGGAGGGCAGAAGGGGAGAAGTGGAAAGGAGGAATTTCTGAAGGCAATAGGGAATTCTCTCTCCAGTGTAGATACAGATTGATCTTGCAGATGTTGATAGAGATAAGTTAGAGGTGGACTCTCCCAGCCCACATATCCTAGGACAGGACATCCTGAAGTACCTAATCAAGTTACAAGGGAATCTGCCAATGTAAGAGTTGTAGCCAAGAAAAGGATCTGGGATTCCAGGGCTCTCATCTCCTCTTAAACAAGGTCAGCGGAGTTAGAACACCTATTGTAATCTTTTTAATCTGACCAGAGTAGCGAACACCTGCTCTACCAAGGATGTAGCTGCTGTGCCTATGGCCTTGAAAGAGTCCATAGCGTAAAGATGCCCTTGAACTTTACTAATGCTTTAATGGGGGCAACGGTTTCCTAGGATCACTCACCTGTTCATGTGAGCATCATCTGAACAAAACCCATAGGCTCAGTGTAGGAGCAGCCTGGGTGTCAGGGACAGGGCCTCAAGCGTACAACTGTGTCATGGGCTCTGTGTCTCCCTGGACATGGCTCTGTCACCAAACGAGATAGCCTGAATGTGCAACGACTTAATTAGAATCCGGCGCTCCAGCCAACAGGGGCAGGTGGGAGGCATGTTTGGAAGTTGGCCTGGGGAAACGCCTGGAGAATAGCATCCACCTCCGGCTTGCTGGAGGATTTTAGACAGGCAGGCAGAGAGGCTGGACCCTGAACAAAGCTAATTTCAAAAGCAAAGAATCTCCATTAAGATCTCATGCTCACAATCTCTGAATGAGTTCAGATTTATTTCAAGAACACATTTTCCCCCAGCCCTGAAATAAGTGTGAACCGAACTGTGAAAAACAGATCTTGACCATATTGTTGTCACTACCAATTCACAGCAACAATCTTCAGTTTTGAATTATCACCCTCTATTTCGTTTTTGCATTGAAGGATTTGGAGATTACAAAGAAAAAAAAAAGAAAAAAAAAAAAAAACCACTCTAGCCAAGATGACTCAAAAAATTTCCATTTTTGAAATCTTGATCATTCTTATCCCAGCCGGCAGATCTGCGGTGCGCATCACACACTGTCATCAGTGGTGCTCACTGGGACGTGCCTAATGAGAGGAGGCCCTCCCCTGGGCTTCCAGAGAGTTCTCTACAGCATAGCTGTGCCCTACATAATGAGAGAGAACTACCTGGGGAATTCCAGTCCTTAGCAAACCTCAGGTACAAACTGAGCCTGTTCTTTTCCATCATGTTCTAAGTCAATCTGAATGCATTACAAACCACATAGTCACAAATTGCATTTGATTATTTATAACCATAAAATAAATGGAATAATGTAGGCCTTGTGAATTTTTTTCAATGACGGAGAAGGCAAGGAACAGAAAATTCCCCAGAGGAGCTAAATGATTAATGGATGATGAATTCATAACCATCTTGCCTTTGACAACCTTTCCTGAAGGAGTTGAAACCAGTTTCCAAGGTACAACATGTACCGTCTTCCAAAACTTTTAAGTTTTCTAGCCCTGAGCTCTTACACAAACCACAGGAGTTCAGAGAAATACATAAATTTTGAAGAAGATGACATATTTCTTTTCGCTGAGCAACTCATCTTCTCATGGCAAGGGCCACGAAATAGCATACTTCCACCTGCTTCTAATTTGGTATAAAGGCAAAAAATAATATGCCTAGGTATTTACTTCTAAAATCATGCTATAAGAATACTTGGAGATGAAAGGGAGTCTTATAAGTTACTATCTGTCATTGGCTTCCCATGATTAAAGGTAGGGTACCTATGCAACCTGAACAAACCACATCAAAGACTTCATTAGGCCAGCAGGTACAGCGCTGTGTGTCTGAAGTTAATATGCTATCATTTGATTAAAGTCCAGACTCCTCACAAAATAGCAATATGGAGACAGCAAGGCCGTCCTCTGTGTTTCCTTCCTCTGGACGTCCCTCTCCTCTGTGTAGCCTCGGATAAGTGGACGACAAAATGCCTTCAGTTGTTGCTGTTAATTACCTGCTCAGGGCTGTGTTGAAAGTTTCCTATGTTTTATCTCGTTACATCGTCACATGGAGACTGTGAGATGGGTTTTATCGATAAGGAAGTAGTTGAATGTCCCACCGAAAGGAAGGGGCACAGCCAGGGGCCTCAGGCAGGAACGTGGAGCGCACTCCGCTAGCTGGCCTTCCTGTGGCAACTTCCTTCTGTCCATCCACGTCAGCCAGGGGGACAAAGGATTCCCAGACCAGACTGGCTAGTAAGGTCATCCAAGTCCACAGCCTCAAAGGTCCCCTCGCCAGCAGCAGGGAGACATGCAAAACATATGTTGACCTGAGAAATGGTAGCTTCTATCGTTTAGAACAAAATCTAAGGGGAAAAAAAAATGATCGATTCGCTTCTTTTTGTTCCCCTAAACCTCAGAATCCTCACAAAGTAGTCTAAAGGAGCTCAAGCCCTGCCCTACCCCACTAAAGCATTCACCATCCTATCCTACTCCCCTAAGTGTTGCAGCAACCAAGCTCTTCCACTCGAGCAGAGGGGACGGGGTGGGGAGCAGTGAATACAAGGAGCTCCCCCTGCCGCAGAGCAACAACCCTTTGCAAGAACACCTGCATTTCCAGGGCTGGACGTGCAAGCTGTAAGTAATTGCCTATAAGCAGACATTAAGGCTGTGAGCGCTGCCAACACTTCCATCTCACATGCTACGCATCGGATGCACGCACCTATTCCACTGAGAGAAATCTGTTCCATCAGCCGTACACGTACAGCCCTGCACGTCTTCTCCCCTGAGCAGGGTTAATGGCTATAGCTACCTTCACCTTGAAAATAGAATGTGCTAGAAACTCAGAACCTCTGTAACACCAAGAATTAGGAACAGAATATCCAATGGGCCTACACAAACAGCTGTGCAGATTGAACTCAGACAGCAAATTGACATGCAGTTGCTGCTGAAACAAGCATGCTTGCTGCAGAGAACTACTGTGCCTGCAAGTCTTAACTAGCAGCAAAACTCTATGGTTTCGAAACCAGATATGCACCATTGGTAACCCATTTGTACCTTCATGTTTTATGGCATTTACTAATGTTGGTCTAAACTGTCCACATTTTAGTATCTATGCACATGCTTCATTTTCCAGAGTTGGGGTAAGAATAAGCAACTTTTGCCTAATGCCAAATTAAATCAGCAGTAAACACCCACGCACTTTCCTCTGACCGACATCTTGTGCAGTAGGAAGACAGAAAGGTATACAGAAAGGAGCCAGGACTGCAAGGATGCTGATGTCTCAGAAATTTGGGCTTTTTTTCTTCTTTTATTGCTAACTTTCAGAAGTAATTAGGGCACTCATTTCTAAGCTAATGCCTGCTAATGGTCACTTAATTCTGGACAAACTGCAGAGTAGAATGCTTTTGAAACTAGAATTAATTGTTTAAAAGACATTATTGGGATTAGTCTTGTAAATGTAGAGAGAAAAAAAGATCTTTTAATGAGACATTAAAAATAATGAAGTTCTCTCCAGTTCCAAACCTAATACATTTTGTGGGTTTCTTTTTTTTTTTTTTTTTTCCTTTTTCTTTCCTTTTTTTTTTTCCTTCCTGAAAGTAATCAGCCAAGGAATGAAGCAATACCAGAGACCTTTATACCTGTTTATGGGAGTTCAATGATGTTTCCTACCATCACCTAAGATCAGTCCAACTAAGAAACAGAAAACACATAGCCAGGAAGTGCCACACTGCAATTATTTTTCTCTCTCTTTTTCTCTCTCATTTCAAAAAACATCCATCTAATCACTGCTGTGCTCAGAGTTCTCCAGAAAGCCAGTATAAGGTACAAAGGGCAATAAGTGTCAGTCCTCTGAAGCTCACAGTCTATTGAGGGACAAAGGCGTATAAATAGCAAGGAACACCAAGGCAAATGCTATAATAGAAGTACAGACCAGATTCTATAAGATTCAGTAAAGTAGGGGGATTTTGAATGGGAAAAAGCTCTAAGGCTTCAAAACCTTTAAGTGTGTGTAGACCCTCCACGGTTAGATAAGGAGAGAAAGGCATGCCAGGCACAAGGGGCAACGGGATTAAAGGCGCAAAAGTAGGAAAGTCAGCAGGGAGCACAGGAGTGTCTGAATGGAAGAGAGGTAGTGCCACAGAATATAAGGCTAGGTTGTCAGAGAAAATTCCAAGTACTGCATAACGAGTTAAGGCACTAGTGTAGACAATCATGAATTATTAATGGTTTTGAGTAGGAAATGGGCATAAAGTTATAAGCTGAAGTTGGTATGCTGAATTTCTTTGTTCACCATGGGAAAGATAAGGCAACTCTAATTAAATCTTGATGAGGAAAAAGAAGGGAAAACCATAAAAAAAAAAGGCTAGAAAGGCAGAGGTGGGATTCCCATCAATCTCGCACACTTCAGCTCCGCCATTTTGGTTAGCACGAGCCTGCTCATTCTCCGTGTCTACTTTCTTTCTCATTCCCTGTTGATTGTGAAGTGTTGACCTTCTCCTCTCTTTAATGTTATTACAATATTTAAATATCACTTCAAAACTGAATCAGCAGACCAAACTTCCACCCTGAGATTTCATCCCAAATTTTGGCATGCCCACTTGACATGTGAGGATGGATGTGCTATTGATCCTCAAACCTGATATAGCTAAATTGAGTTTATCTTCCACTAGATCCCTGATTTTCTTTTGTATTCTCGTCACTGAACATCACTTCCATCCTCCAAATCACCCAGATTAGAACTATAAAAGTTATTTTAGACTATGCTCTCTCCACCCTCCAACATGTGATACATTGTCAAATCCTGTTACAAAACTCTAGTATCTATGCATCCATCCTGTTCACTTTATCTCCTCTAGCATAGACCTATTTATATTTAGTATTATTATTATTTCGAGACAGAGTCTCCCTTTGTCACCCCACCTAGAGAGCAGTGGTGTCATCATGGTAGCTCACTGCAATCTCAAAACTCAGGGCTCAAGGAATCCTCCCTGCCTCAGCCTCCTGAGTAGCTGGGACTACAGGCATGTGTCACGATGCCTGGCTAATTTTTTATTGAGACAGCCTCTCTCTCTTGCTCAGGCTGGCCTGGAACTCCTGAGCTCAAGCGATCCTCCTGCCTCAGCTTCCCAGAGTGCTAGGGTTATAGGCATGAGCCACCGTACCTGGCCAGCATAGACCTATTCAAAGTCTACCTACTTCATTTCCCCCCTAGACCCTCTTAATTGGTTTCCTTATCTTCAATCTCTTCCCTCATTAAGCTCTCACTATGGAGCCTGAAACACAGATCAGATGGTGTTAGGATCTTCCTCACAAACCTTTGATGTCTTCCCATTGACTATACAATGAAGTCAACCACCTGAGTGTGACATCCAAAGTCTCGAATGATCTGGCCAAAACCTCTGACCAATCTCTCCATGCCCTCTGGATCCCTCATTCCCCTAACATACTATTCAATTCAATGTCTTGTCTCCACCAACATCCTTTTCTCCATATTTGCCTGTTGAAAGCCTACATATTTTTCAAATCCTAGCTCATACACTGCTTCTTCCACAAAATCTTTTCATTTTCCTCATCCCAGATGAGTAAATGGCTCCTTCCTCTTTGCATATGCACAATTCTTCAAGTACATTATTTCTGTCCTTCATTTTTCATGTGTTTTCTCTGCTCATGAAACTATAAATTTCCTTGAGTGTGGGAGTCATGTTATATTCATCAATGTATCCCCTAATAGCTCATATAATTTTGCAAGTAATGGGTTCTCAGAGAATGAATGCAGATTTGGTTTATTCTTGACTTTGTTCCCAGGTAGTAAAATTTCTAGGATTATAAGTTTCTCAACTAAGAATCAGATCAGCCTATGAAAATTGAAGATGTGTCCTTACTAATTTGCTAAGTAATTTGAGCCTTCAGTTTCCAATGGCTGATCAAATACTGCATCCTATTCATTCTAATTAATAGTTTATTTACTTATTCATTAAAAATATTTACTGAGCATTTACTTTCCTCCTAGGACTGTTCTAGGTCCGTGCAGATATGGTGATGGATAGAACTGATATAGTTCAATTTTGTCTAGTTTGCATTCTAATGCGGAAATGGATCTTGTTAAGTAATAAAGCAAAATTTGGATAGAAACACATGGCAGGATGAAGATAAAAGAGCATAATAGATCGGAGTGACTTGGGTGGTCAGAGAAAGCCTAACAGGATGACATTTGAGCTGATAGGCCATTTTGTCATTCCATAAAGCTAGGTGCTACATGATAGAGCTAGTGTCTCCCAGGAATGTCAGCTTTCTTCTTCTTCCCTTTTTATGATTTTTTTCTCCTTTTGTCTCTAAGTGAGTTCCTAAGAACTCACTTAGAAACAGGCAATGTTTTCTGGTAGGCTACGATGACGCTTTCCTATCCAAGATGGAAAGCCTGCCACTACATTATGACCATCCACCCACACCCCCACCCCAGGGATGTACTCTCATGCCAGGACTTTAAGATTTCTCACTGCTGTTACTTAGGCTCTTAGGGATGGGAGTGTCCAAATAAATTTTATTGACTAAGTCCAAATGGTTGATGTTAGATTCTCCCTCCATCCCTGCCACCATGATCCCTTTGGTTATGAGTCTATGAATGAGCCCTGAAATAGTTGGGCAAAGAGATTAACTAACATTCATGAGGATGCACATTTCAACGACTTCATCATGGAGACCTATTTCCATCATGACATCCTTTTGGTGAGGAATCAGATGAGAAACAAGTATCTCATCCTGGACCCATTCCAGTAAGTCCATCCACATGCTTCCCTGCGAATCTCATTGTCACTAGCCCTCCAATGTTTTCCCTCCCAAGTAGAGAACCACACGATTAACCACTGCACATAATGTTAGTTTAGATTCTTATCTCAGGTTCTCTCTCCTTCCTGACAGTGTAGTTATGAGATACTCTAAAGTTATTTGTGCTGGAAAGATGTCCTTTTGCCACGCCCCTCAGGACCACCTGTGATAAATGCAGCTGCAATAACACAGCAATTTATTTCCAGGGGATCCGGCACACTCACACTAGGCCGAGCCATCTGTAAACCGGGCTTAAAAATTGTTCCTCTGTCACCATCTTTTCACAGGGACCTCGTATGAGGTATTAAGGCAGATTACAGAGGGGCTGGCAGTGGGGGGAGGCAGGAAGAGTTACACTGGGAATGGGAGCCACTTGCCTATGTAATTGACTTGTAATTGACTCTCACAGCCTGCTTGGTCCCTGTCTCATATACTCTATTTTATATGATGGAGACAGGCTGGGTGTGCCTGATTCTATAGCAACGGGGACCACATAATCCTCACTCCAGGCTGGGCAAGACAGATCACCACGGTCACCTGGTATTTGTGATCCCGGCATTCAGTGTACACCAGAGCCCAGGATAAAAAAGCTGTTTCTTAAAAAGAGAATATATTTGTGAAAGAAGCTATGCTTTTGCTCCAAAATTCTAGTGATTTCCCGTTAGCTGTTGCCAGCATATCATGGAATGTTCCTATCTTCCAAGATGCTTAGAGCACCAGAATTCTGCTGGTCGCGAGGATGGAATAGGTAAACTGCTTGTCCCCTCGGTTCCGCTGACCCATCCCTTCCTCTAGTCCTTACTCAAGTTTTCGGATTCACCTTGCAAGCGGGCTAGAGTGGTGCACACAAGTACTACATACGCAGTCGTCCCCCGCCTTAATCGAGGTTTTGCTTTCCTGGGTTTCAGTTACCCACTGTCAACCGCAGTGAGAAAATAGTAAATGGAAAATTCCAGAAATAAACAATTCATAAGTTTTAACTTGCGCACGGTTCTGAATAGCATGATGACATCTCGGGCCATCGCACCCCTTCCCTCCCAGGACATGAATCCTCCCTACGCCTGGCATCTCCACACTGTCTAAGCCGCCATCTGTGAGCCACTTAGGAGCCGTTTCCGTGATCGGCTGGACTGTCAGCGTATCACAGTGCCTGTGTTCAAGTCATCTTTACTTGACTTACTAGAGGCCCCAGAGCTCAAGAGGAGGGATGCTGGCGATTCGAATATGCCAAAAAGGAGCTGCAAAGGGCTTCCTCTAAGTGAAAAGGTGAAAGTTCTCAACTTAAGGAGGAAAGAAAAAACATCACATGCCAAGGTTGTCAAGACCTCCGGTAAGAGTGAGTCGTCCATCTGTGGAATTGTGAGGGTAAAGAAACTCGAGCTGGTTTTGCTGTCATGCTCCAACTGCAAAAGTTACGGACACGGCGCGTGTTAATAATGAGTGCTTAGTTAAGGTGGAAAAGGCGTTGAATTTTTGAGTGGACCATGTGAACAGAAAGGTGCTTCCATGGACAGCAATTGGGTTCGGCACGATCCGAGGTTTCAGGCATCCTCTGGGGGTCTTAAAGATCATCACCCATGGGTTAACGGGAACTACTGCATTGCCCCCCAAATCTGAAGAGGCCCCTTCTAAGTGGTGTGCAGCACAGGGGACACTTTAGTCAGGAGCGCCTAAAACACAGCGGTCCCCATAATGCAGCCGAAGTCATTGTGCCTTATGTTCTCCTGGGATTTATTTTAGAGCCTCTGGTTTGTACGTGTCTTACTGTTGCACCTAAATCTGCTACTTTCGTAGCAGCAAAACACTATCCATGGGATGGACCAGCATGATGCCATGTCAGATGGAGGGAAGATCAATGTTTCTGAACCACATTGGGGCTGGAGTCAAAGGTAAACTAACACCTCTGTAGCAAATTTGTGAAGATATATTGAAATCCTTTCCAGATGAAAGCAAATTAATTCAAGAGTTCTTTGTTTAACAAGACTAAGAATACCATATGCTAGGTGCCAGGGATGCACTAAGTTGCTTCAGTAAAAAGAAAAAAAAAAAAAGCACATCTGAAATAGCAACTAAAATGGAAGTGACCATTTGATTAATCTAACAATAATATACGCTATTATTCCCCAAGACCCATCAACAAGCCACAGTGGAACATGAAACTAGGGTGCTATAAAAATCATGAAGCCTGTGCATTTTTTGAGTATCTCATGATGTCACATTGCTTTTGTAATAATACTGTTTCGGCAAACGGGGATATTCGGGGACGTTTACTTGCTCTTCCCTTCACAGACCTGAAGATCATGACACACTCGTTCCATCCAGGATCCTTGGTCACCTGTTTTTCTTTGTTTGAAACTCTCTTCCATGACTGTCTCTTTCGGTTTGTCTGTTTGTTTGTTTTTATAGGGACAGGGTCTCGCTCTGTTGCCCAGGCTGGTCTCTAACTTCTAGCCTCAAGTGATCCTCCTGCCTCGGCCTCCCAAAGTGCTGGGATTACAGGTGTGAGCCACCACACCCGGCCTCCACAACTGTCTCTTCTTCATAATTCAGGCTACTGAATTCAGGATTCAACAGCTGCTTTCAAGTCACTCTTTAGTATTTTCCTCCTTTTATCCTTTTTAGAGGATCCATCAGTTCCTGAAATTACTTATTTGTGTATTTATCACCTCTCTGCCCCACTATAATATAACCTTAATGAGGACTTTATCTTGCTCACTGCTATCTTTCCTGCATTTAGAACAGTGCTCATCAGATAGTAGTTGCTCAAAAAAGGTTTGTTGACTGAATTCTTGACTCCTGCTTGGTGGACTACAGCATTACTCTAGGCACCAAGGATTAATGTTAGCTCAATCTAAGGTCTAATGACTAGTAGAATGGCAGGGTAGTTCCCTTGCCTTGGTGCGCCATTACTTTAACAGTCCTGTGCTTCTTTGAGGAAAGCTAGAATAATATTTTATTGTCTTTACTTGTGATTTTCTTGCAAGGTCCTCAAGGATGCTGTTTTCCTCCTTCATTTAAAGGGCCACAGAACTGGCACGGCTCTGGGACTAGGATGAGGGGCATTTACTCTCTCAGTGTAGCTCAATTTGGGTCTCTCTTTCCCACCCCCCCCCCAGACAGAGTGTCCCTTTGTTGCCTGGGCTAGAGTGCCATGGCGTCAGCCTAGCTCACAGCAACCTCAAACTCCTGGGCTCAAGCGATCCTCCTGCCTCAGCCTCTGAGTAGCTGGGACTATAGGCTCGAGCCACCATGCCAGGCTAATTTTTCTATATATATTTTTAGTTGTCCATATAATTTCTTTTTATTTTTAGTAGAGACAGAGTCTCGCTCTCGCTCAGGCTGGTCTCAAACTCCTGAGCTCAAACGATCCTCCCGCCTCGGCCTCCCAGGGTGCTAGGATTACAGGTGTGAGCCACCGCGCCCAGCCTGGGTCTCTCTTCTTGAATTCTGGAGTTTTGTTTTCTACTTAATAGAAATAGGATTTTAACATGAACGAAGACATTAAAAGAATATCGCGCTTGCGCTCTCTCTCTCAGTCTTGGGATTCATCATCCATTAACGACTGTCCCACATCCCAGGCAGGACCTAGAGCCTGTCGGGGTCACTCTCCCCACTTTGCCTCCGGCCATTGCTTATCATTCCTTGATCTCTGCCCCGCCAGGATCCTTTTAGCCACATTGAAATAAGGGAACATATTTTAACCGAAGGGCACACAGAAAGTGGGCACTAATGTGTTTTTCAGGGCCTTAATGAATGAAGACCTCCTAGACCCTCTCAGAGAAGAAAAGAACCAATAGGACAAATTACAAGAATAAATTTTCTCCAGCATTTCTAACTCTGAAGAATTTGAATTTCTTAGTTTTTATTTTACCAAAGTATATCCCATCTCAGCTTCGTTTAACCTAAGTCCACTGTCTCTTGTGGGTTCAGTCATCTAATTGAGAAAGCGATTAAGCTACAACCAGCACTGAAATTAACTCACTAGAGAAGTCATAGTTCTCTTTCTCCCTAAGACTCATACGGTGGTGAGTTCTCATCCAAGTGGAAAGGGAGATTCAGATTCTAGGCAGGTAAAAATGTCAAATATAAGCAAGGACATTTTTGGATTTTATGCTAATTGCAATGAAAAGCTATTCGGAGTATTTTAAACAGAGGTGGAGTGGAAAGGTATATGCTATGTGGAAGGCAGATTATCGAGAGCAAAGGGTGAAGGCAGAAAGGACGGTGGCTTGGTCTAGGGAGGTAGCCAATGACATGGTAGGAAGAGGTAAGACAAGAAATGGTCACAGAGCTGGCTGGACTCGCTCTGTGGATATAGGCGGGTAATAAATAGGGAAGGATCAAGAATGATGCCTGGATTCTTGGTGCCAGTAACCAAGGTGAAGAAAACTGTGCATATGGCAAGTGAGAAGAGCTTTCTAGCTCTGCCTCGAAGCTCTCAATCAACATGTGACTCTCAACAGACACACGCAGACGACCAGCAGAACATGGTCAGTTCCCAGGTAGGGACTGAAGTAATCACAGATACACGAATTATGGCTACAGCTGTTGGAGGCAGGAGAGGCCTTCACAGAAGAGCTGGAACTAGGAGGAGAAGGATGGTAGGTAGGCACTGAGAGCCAGGGAGGAAGGGTGGCCTGCACAAGGTCAGTGCATCCAGTTGTGTGTGTGGAGTGCCACTGTGTGTAAGCCCAGACTTGGAAAATACCAGGCACGACGTTGGAACGGTAGAAAAAGGAGTCAAATCAAAAGACAGAGTTCAGGAAGCTTAGTAGAGTTAGCAGGATAAATAATTCCAGGACATGGCTATTACAGGGTTGATTTTTAGGCATATTTGACTAATCTTACCACTGCAGAATCCAACAAGCACGGGAAATAAAAGGCGTTCTAAGTTTCCCAACTCCCCTGTTAACTAATTATCAAATATTAGCTCATCCAAGCTCCAGTAGCAGAGGAGCCATAACATTTTTTATGAGAAGCTTTTCTTTCATCCGTTAAGGTGAGACAGATGAATCCTCTAGTCCTTGTTCCAAGAAAGCACTTTAACTGCTGAGACTAGACTTGGTTTCATCAATAAATGAGCTGTTAAAATTGATTCCTCCTCATTGAAAGGCACTTCATTCACAGATATACTCCGCCACATGCAGACCCGTTTAGGCTGCAGTCTGGGCTATTCCAAATGGAACCCTTTCGTCGCTGGCATGTCCCTCAGAACTCTTACTGGTCTTGTCACTGGGTAAAATCCTATTTTCCCACATATTCACAGTGCCTCAAACTTGAATCTCAGTCAGGACTCCAGGGCTCTTTCCATCTTGAGAAACAATACTTTTGTGTATAGAAAGCATTTCATTTCTGTCCCCGCCCCTACCCCCAGTGAACTATTTGGGAAGGATAAATACTACTTAAGGAAAAGTGGCTTGTGAGTGCCTTTTCTGCATCTTACCATAGATAGCATCGTTCCACGTGGCTCATGGGCGAGAGAACATTTACTGTATCACTGTCATTTTCAGAGGGGGAAAGAAAACACATCAACCAGAAAAAGGTGGGTCATATGTTTGAAAATCAGAAAAATGCATAAAAACATTGCTTTAGAAAAATACGTTGTGTGGTGCATAACGTCTTCCTTGTTGGACAGACAAGGGAAAACAGTAAATGAACAAGCTAGCACAGGGCTGGGGGACGCTAGAGTAGCAGATGCCTTGCGGACAATGTATCTATGTCCCATTTTTTTCTGCCTGTCTATTTTGTTTCATTCTGAGATTATAAAGGGAGTAGATACAAATGCAAATTCAGTGGCGAGCACGTTTGAAAAGATCTCTGGGATCAATGGATTGTGCATGCATAGAATTGTGAATAGTGTTCTGAAACTCCCTGTTAAGAAAAACTCAAATCACTGAGTCACGATTGTCAACACTGTTTCACGAGGGCAAGACACCGGTCTCAGCAAACTCCCTCCTGCAATCTCAAACCCTGCTGACTAATACCCCATCCACCCACCCACCTAGCAGTCAGAGGGGAACATTCCCTGTGCTCTACTTCCGCACGTAAAAAGGGTTTCCTGTTTGTGTGTGGCAAGTTCCTTGTGTTTCTTGTGGTATCTGCTAGCATTTCCACTTCAAATAAAAAAAAGATCGTTTTAATATCCCACCATATCTGTTCCCATTTGGGGATGTCAGCCATTTTGCAATGCCTTGTCCTTGAAAATTATGATTTGTTTGGGTTCCTTGTGCAACATCTTGTTTGTTTGTTTTTTTTCTTAAATGCCTCTTTTTCTGCAGAAATATGTGAAAACAGTCGGGGGAGGGGGAACAGCTGCCACTCAAGCACTGCGGTAGATATCAGACCATGCAGGGCACTCTTAACTCTTCACCTTTTGCTTTTTGTCAAAGCGTTTGCAGTAGGGAAGGAGGGGCAGCTTTTGTCCCTTAGAAAATAAGCAAAGAAAAAAATTGATTATCCCTTGCAGATAATGGGTGGTCAGAAATCACATTAAAAAGAGGGCAAACATTCAGGAGGGCCAAAGTATTCTATCAGCGCAGCTGCACAATGACAACCATATGCTCTGGCCCGAGGGGTTAACTATTACATTGAAAATGATTAGAGTAGTTTATCTTCAAGGAAAACAACTCCATTTGGACTGATCATGGCTAGCAATAGGTAAACATCAAAGGGTTAGCAGTTTGCTAGTAGGAGGTATGTAAATACCTCCAACCAACTTGTAGAACAATATCCAAGTTTAAAAAAAAAATTGATTATTCAAAAACAAAATTAGCTGGGCCTGGTGGCTTGTGCCTACAGTCCCAGTTACTTAGGAGGCTGAGGCCAAAAGGATCGCTTGAGCCCAGGAGTTCGAGGTTGCAGTGCGCTATGATCTCACCATTGCACTCGAGTCTGGGCAACAGAGCAGGACACTGTGTGTGTGTGGGTGAGTGTGTGTGTGTGTGTGTGTGTGTGTCCAGTCCTCCTTCCACTGCTTTATTTATTTTTTCTCCCCAGAAGTACAAAAATACATGTGTGGGCGCAAACAAAAAGCAACTTCTTTTCTCATGGGTTAATGAATTGATTCAGCCATTCATTCTATGATACGGCGACATTGTTTTCGATTTGGGATATGGTGGTAAACAAGATACATAAAGGCATTCAACAAATGATGGGTGTGCAGACTTACTGTGAACCTAAGCTAAGACCTAAACAAGGACAGTAACAATCTCTAAAATAGTTGGTATGATATGGAAATCATGCTTATTAGTAATAACATCGTATGCTTGGGTAGCAATATAATATTTACAAGATTTCAATTGTTTTGAACCATTATCATAATGTATGCCATCTGCCTACATTATATATGTACCAGCCTATAATGACTTGCACCACTAATTATCTTATATGCGTATATGTGTGATCTTCCTGTGGAAATTATAAATCCCATGAAGGCAGGTTCTGTGTCTTTCAATGTTTCATCTTTCATAGTGACCAGCAATGGGCTCAGTTCAAAATAAAATATTACCCCCCCCTTTATATAGGTCTTAGTAGTTTTCAGATAGCTGCTACCAGGCCTAGAACTCACAATGGACGACAGAGCACAGACCGATTGCATTTGTACTGTTTCTGAACAACACAAAGTTCCAAATAGACTAAGGCTTATTTGTTGGCAAATGCACACACAGGAAATCACTCTGGGATTCATGTCTTGCTTTTCTACAATTTGACAGCAAGCAACAAACAGCAGCAATGTCAGCCATGGAACATTACTTTTATGCCAATTTCAGCAATGCCCTATAAAGTCTTTCCCACCCCCAAATCCATAAGGTCACAAAGACCTTCTCCTGCAGTAGCCCAGCTTAGATGTACAAATTAAAATTCCATTTCCTGTGTCTCTTCCATTCATAAGGAGTAATTAGAGTAGAGTATCTAATACACTCTATGATGCTGGCAAGGGCACTCGTCTGCATCCGGCTCCGTGGACTATGCCAAAATATCTCTTTCGTTTATTAAGGCCACTTGCGATTGCCACCAACTTCGAGCTGAATGGCGTCCCAAGGCCAAAACGGTTTATTCATCCACTTGTTTAAAATAAATAATACAGTCACTAGAGGAGTCATTGATTGATTAACCTGTAGCAGTTCCTTACATTTAGCATCTTTGCCTGTATGTTGAAACAAAATATACAGTAAGCTTCTGCAGCCTATACAACCCTGTGCCAGCAGCTATAGGGACATTATTCCATGGTTTCAACCTTCTGTTCGGATACCCAGAGTTTGGCTGCCTATGGCCATGCACTCTCTGGAATCACTGGACAACATCATGCTGGGCTGTCCTGGAAGGATTCGGAGCCCGTGGGCTGCTTGTCTTCACAGGGTAGGAAACAGAGGAGGGCAGCCAGGATAAGAAGCGAGTCCAGCAGAGAAGGCTCATGTTCTTACTTTGCTGGAGGCTAGAAAACGTATGCTGATTTTTCTGCTATTTTCTAGGCCCTTTTACATATATTATCTCATTTATTTCCCACAACAACCGTGTAAAATAGGCATTAGGATATTATCTCATTTTACAGATGAAGAAACCAAGTCTTAGAAAGTAACTTGCCCAAAGTCATAAAGTACGTATAAAGCCAAGCTTTAAACCCAAGTCTACTTACTCCAGTCTCTTTCTATGCTAACAATTTGTATGTAAATTCAATAAGATCTCTGAGTCATACAAAAGCATTTCAATCCCTAGTACCAGAACAACATCACACCTCTAAAATAACACCTACAAAAGCACAATGCAGAAATGTTGATAGCAAAGCACAGAAAAATGTATGTGGTCTTGGATCGCTAGACCAAAAATAAAAAAATCATGTCATTGTTTGTATATTTCTTTTAGCTCCATCTGGCAGACTTGGTGGATGATAACCCAAACACTGTATTTTGGGAGATGTAGTCACTCATAATCCTGCACTTTATGGTGATTCCCTGAATGCTTGCCCTGGAGCGGACTTTACCAGATAACCCAGGTAGAAACCGCTTGGCTTCTGAGGACCTTCAAATGGGTCTGATGGTGATGATTTTTTCAAAGTATTTCTTTATGAAAAAACACCCACAAAATAGTAATCATATAGAAAATCTACTAGATTATATGTCTTAAGAACAGCAATCATATCCAATTTACCTTCACATTCTCAATGCCTAGTGTGTATCTTGTGTACCTTGGTGTATAGGAGGTACTTATTAAGTATTAGGTTGAGAGGAGGAGTATTAGCCAAGTGAAATTTACCATTGGAGAGGTGGCATGGTGCTAGCTGGCTTGGCTGGTCAGGACTCCACTTGAGGTCCCCCAGTTAAGTCACATGAGAGCAAAGACACAGCCCCACTCCACCGTGGAAGAGCTTACCATTCTAGCCTAGAGAGAGACATGTTTTTAAAAATGCACACTACGTAAAGCAGATAGCAAAAAAGTGACCGAGATCCAGCTGTACCAAGAGCTCATTACACTTGGGGTATCTCCTCAGCTCACAATGATTCCTCCTTCACAGGAAAATGACTCTGATGCCCAAACCTTTCCCCAGAGAAGCAGCTAAGTCCCTGCAATATGCCCTGTCCCCTTGACTGTAAGTAATTCAAACAGGATTGGGCGATTGGGCAACCAAAGCTCAACTGTGTCAATCAGATTCTTCTCTGTGGGAAATTAGAATTTTCAATCCAGTCTCTCACCGCACGGGGGCCCTGGGAGCTGAATAATATTAGTGGTGACACTCCAAAAAGATTTATGTTGTGTTGCTGAAGTCAGCGGAGCTACCCTTGTTTCTTTTCTTCTGAAATGATGTTTGTTCAGTTCTTTCTAGAACTCTGTGATATATCCCACTATCCTTCCAATCAATTCCCACTCTGGCTCGAGCTACTCAGAGTGAGTGTTTATGACTTTCAACCCAACAAAAATTAAATGATTCAGAAGTGCAGATACATGGCTCTAAAGATTGGTTAGCTGGAGCTCAGAGAGTTGAACTGGGAGAGAAGACAAATGTGGCCGGGCACAGTATCTCATGCCTGTAATCCTAGCACTTTGGGAGGTTGAGGATCACTTGAGGCCAGGAGTTCAAGACCAACCTGGGCAACATAGTGAGATCCCGTCTCTATAAACAAAATAGAAAAATTAGCCAGGCATGGTGGCGTGCACCTGTAGTCCCAGCTACTCGGGAGGCTGAAGCAGGAGGATCATTTGAGCCCAGGAGTTTGATGCTGCAGGGAGCTATGATGACGCCACTGAGCTCTAGCCTGGGGAACAGAGTAAGACCCTATTTCAAAAATAAAACATAAAACAGTAGAGAGAAGAGAAATGTGCAAACTTAGGCATAGGAAAGAAGGAACATTTTTGAAGTATGATAGAGTAGGAAAAGCATCTCTCACTTTGGAGGAGTAGACTCAGGAGAAGGTGGAACATTTGGGAGCCAACTGGGTTACCTAGGAATGAACAGCAGAGCTCTCTTGCCAGGAGAAACACGGGACCCGCGCCAACATTCGGGACAGGTGACAGTGACTGAGGAGCCTGGCCAGATGTCTGGGTTAAATCTCAGGGTATTGTCTTTTGGGCATTTTTTTTTTCTTTTTGTTTTTGGCTTGGGGCTTTATAAAATAACATTCCATTTCTATAGGTGGAGACTACAGCAACTTTGTGCAGTGACTTGGCGTCTCAAAACATGGCTGATTTTGCTACGTGAAAGGACATTTCATGAGGAAAGTCTTTAACATAACTTTAAATTCCATAGCTGTTGAAGGAGGAGTGGCCCCGGTGGCTGTCACTGGGCATCTGAACCATCCCCCACCCCCACCCTGCAACACGGCCCCTCCCTAGACAGGAGAGGGAGACTTAAGCCACACACGAGGGCAGTGGTGAACAATGGCTTGATTTTTAGTTTTCTTTAGAAAGATGCAGACCAAGCATTTTGTTTGCCCTGGGTGAGGGATGGGTCTAGACCGACTCAGCGTCAGGATGAGGGCATGACCTCATGGCGCAGGACACACGACCTCACAGCCTACCAGGGCTCCAGTTTCTTCAGACCACCGTGCGCCCCCTGCTGCAGCTTTCAGGGCCGTCAGCACTGGACGCCACAAGGAGAGGAGATGAGGATTTTATTAATCTTACAATTAAGCCCAGTAAAAGCAAAGTCAGCCATATTTCACTTTACAAAAATCTTAGTTCCAAGACCCAATTTCCATGAACCAAGTTAGTACTTATCTCGAGCCCAACAAATGAGAACAAAGTGTGGTTCCTTTGCCACACCCTATCACATCTTTGAATCAATAAAGTCTGCCAATACTGCCTTTGAACACTTCCAGGAAACCCTCTTAACCTAGGGACAACGTCAGAGGCCAGAAGGTAATTTCGAGTACGATGGCTGTATTTGGCCAGTTTGGATTTGTGTAATTAAAAGTTGGGACTGATATAGAATATGGCTCACCACGTTAAAAGCACTTAAATAAAAGCTTAATGATTATTCTTAAGACTAGGAAGGACCATTTTCCTTTCAGTGGGTGTCTAGGGAGATAATTCTCACCAAAGACTAAAATTTTGTTCTGTAAAAATAAGTGCTGAACCAAACAGATAACCCAAATCCCCCAGTCCCGGCTCTGTTCTGACCTAAAGGAATTTGATTAACAGCTTTTCAATTGCACAACTCTTTACTTTTTCTTTTTGGGAGAGTCTGCAGTAGATCATAGAAATAGCTCCCACAAATCTATTCTCGTGGCATTTGCAAACTGGCAGGAAGCTCTGACAGTCTCCCAAGAGGGGTACAGAGAAGTTGCATGAAATTTCCAGTGTACCGTGGGATACTTATCCCAACCCAAATTTTATTTTTTAAAAGAGGTTCATCTATTCCTAGTACCAAGTTTCACGCTGGGTTTTTCCGAGGACCACAGAAATGCAGCAATAATCTTTGCCTAAGCCTCTGAAGAAAATATTAAGCATCTAAAGCAGAATCATGAATAATAATAGCTGTTAAGCAACCAGTTCATCTTAGTAACCCGTCTTCCTCTCACCAGCTTTCTGCAACCATTCCCATTTGGAGCCTGTCTTTTAATATTGCTGCTTTGAGAACCAGAATCTGTCTGAGTTCCCCTTGGAAGATTAATTAAAATGGACATACTACAGAAGCATAGGCAAGACTAGAATTTCTTTAATATAAATGTTGCTCATCGTGGCAACATTTTATACAGTATCACTGTGACGTCTTGCTTTATTTCTTTGACTATTAAACAAACAAGGGATACAGACTTTTAGTGAAGGAAAGAAATCGTATCAGCTCCATTCTTACAGTTAAGACATTAAATGACCTCTCTCTGGTGGTATTAAAACAGCACTAAATAGAAAAGACAAGTCTGGCATTAATAAACCGGGATCATTAGTAATAATCAATGCAGAGAAAATACTTTCTGAAGACCAATGATTGCCAAGTCATTGCGGGCGCTAAGAAGGAAGTGCTTCTAACAACTCACCTGGGGACCAAGAACTAAGAACACAGGGAGCACCAATCATGAAATACATGACATCTAATAAGTTATTTCTGAACATGGAGTTGCTTCTGTAGGGTAGTTGGAAAGGGCTTAGGGAAGGAAAGTACAAGGTATTTAAATTTGAATAGTCCATGTTAAGTCAGAGAAAGAGAGAGAGGCCATTTGAGAAAAACACAAAGCCCATTTAGCAGAGTGAATAAACCGTATGAATTCAGCTCTTTACCCAACAATTACATCAGTGCCAGCTTCCTTCCAGTAGTGAGCTGAGTGTGCAAAGATGAGGATAGTCCTGAGCCCCAGGTGGTTCCCGGTTGGATGGTGGGAAACATGTGCACAGAAAATAACAATATAATGTAGAAAACAGGCACAGCTAGAGCGTTAGAGGAGCACAGAAAAGAGTAAGGTTATTTTTAGATAGAGGGGACCACACTGAAATAGTATAGAGGTGTTAGAGAGTATGGTCCAATGCATGAAGTCAAAGTAATCCCATCTTCCTGGTGCACAGCGCAGACTGGGAGAAATGGGGCAGTTCCTGTCACAAAGGCCTTGTATGTCATGCCAAGGACATCAGACTTTATCTAGCAGGCTATGATGACATGTAGAAAGATTTTGGAAAGGAAGGGGCTTGATCATATTTCATCGTATAGAGATCACGCTGACATCACGGTAGGCAGACACCCTAAGGCAGGGAACCAGCTAGGAGACCCTGAGAGCAGTCAGGTCTATGGCACTGTGTTGACACTAGGGGTGGAGAAGAAAGGACAGACTTAAGAGACACTTAACTGGAATAAAAATGACCAGGCTTTGATGACTCACCTGACGATACCTGTGGGAGGTTAGGGAAAATGAGGAGTCTAACATGACTGCCAAATCTCCAGAATAAATCCTGGTGGACAACTGGTTTAAGGAGGAAGATGATGAGTTCAGGCTTGGAAATGTTGGGACGGGGGTGACTGAGACGCCCCAGTGGAGGTGTCTGGGAGAGCTGGGGACGTGGAACCGGAACTCAGGGGCCTTCTGGGCTGGAGATGTAGGTTGCAGAGACAGGCTTTGGGGCATTCAGTGATGTTGTGATCAAGGTTGAGATCACTCAGGAAAGTGAAGGAGAAGATTGCTGGGGACAGGTCTCACCAACCTTCAAGGGTCGAACAGAGGACACATTACATGTGAAACAGACTAAATAGAAGCATTCGAGGAGTAGAAATAAAACCAAGAGAAAGCAATATCTGGAAAGGCAAGAGAAGAACCTTTCTTTCTTTCTTTTTTTTTTTTTTTGAGACAGAGTCTCACTCTGTTGGCCAGGCTAGAGTGAGTGCTGTGGCGTCAGCCTAGCTCACAGCAGCCTCAAACTCCTGGGCTCAAGGGATCCTCCTGCCTCAGCCTTCCGAGTAGCTGGGACTACAGGCATGCACCACCACACCCGGCTAATTTTTTCTCTCTATATTTTTAGCTGTCCATATAATTTCTTTCTATTTTTAGTAGAGACGGGGTCTTGCTCTTGCTCTTGCTCAGGCTGGTCTCGAACTCCTAAGCTCAAACGATCCACCCGCCTCTGCCTCCCAGACTGCTAGGATTACAGGCGTGAGCCACCGTGCCTGGCTGAGAAGAACGTTTCTAAAATGAGAATGTAGTTAACCTGTAAATCCCTTTGGAGAAGCCGGAGTGTAAATACGTGTGATCTTAGAAACGACCTGGCCTCACTCCTTCAATGCATTTGTTAGGAAACGAAGACCAAGAGAAGTTAAGGCACTTGCCAGCGGTCACACAGCCGATGAGGAGAGAGCGGAGAGGAGAAGGTTCTCCTAGGCCAGCTGCACCCCTGCTTTGATGGGACGTAGGTTTCACAGCAGGGAGATAAGCCTTAGGAAGGTAAGTTGGGCCACGCTGGAAAGTTGTTAAACCAGGACATTTAAATATTATTCTGATGAATGGAGACTCGCTTACTAAAGAGTTTTGAGCAGGAGAGGCATCATACTTACAAAGCTAACCGGGGAAATTTTTGTGGTGCTTTTCAGATGTAGTGGCAGTATTTCGCTCAGATTAGTCATAGATTAAGCAATTCTGAGAACCGCCCCCCCCAGCCCAAATTAATTGTCAGCTGTCATGAACAAAACTGCTTAATTATATCAGAGGTTAGTAACCAATAAATAAGAAAAGTCTCCATTAAAATATGTCATCTATTGCTTAGGCCCACCATACATACAGTCTCAAAAACGATCTAGAAATATAATGAAAGGTCCTGTGAGATTTGGAACCAGCCCAGGCCCTGGTTTGATGTGAGGACACTACAGCCCACCCACACGCGCTTTCATAACTCGTCAGTGATTGGGGCCATCTGGAGATGCTTTATTTTATGCAATTCCTTCCTCTTCCTCTTTTTCTTCTTTATATATACATCTGTTAAAAAGATGGATACAAAATGATCCCTGTACCTTTGGAAGAATGCCTTGGGAGGGTCACCCATCCAAGGGGGCAGGCTTGCTCTAACGGAGTTGTCATCGCATGAGCTGGTTTCACATGGTCCAGCGGAAGCCAGAGGCCGAGCTGTGTCGGGACCTGCTCAAAGGCATCGGATCCCCAGCTACTCCATCCTCTCCCTCCCCTTGGAACGTCACAGCTTTGAGGTTCTCAGAAGCCTCGGTAATGATTTGCCTCGTAGGTGACAGTACACAAGTGGGTAGAAATTGACCTGACCCTACTGAAATCCCAAGGTCCCATGGTCCCTGAAGTCTGATTAGGTGGTTCATTGCAAGACTAAGATCAAGCAATGGAACACACACAAAAAATGTCATAAATAGTGCTTGAAATTGATTTGAGGGTCACAGCAACCTGAACTTCTGACCCTGACTTTTAACCTCCTCACATCGTGCTTTCCATCTTTGTTGTGATGATTTTGCACACTCGGAGCAGAAGAGACAGCTCCACTTCATGCGTACCCAGGCAGAATACTACAGTGGGATGGTTGCTGGGCAACAGCCGCTAGAACAATTTGTTTGGGGAGCATTTTGAGAATGATTACACTTGCAGGGTTGGGTTGGGTTGTTTTTTTTTTTATTTTTTTATTTTTTTCTCCTTCCCTTTCCTATGGTACCTATTCCTGGATGTTGTAAATATTCATCTGGGTTTTGCATGTATGACGGGGAAAACGTTATTTAAATGAGTTTGGGAGGGTAATTTGCGTGGGTGCCTCGCTACCCTCCTCTATGTGTCGCAGGCAGCCTGCCGCAGAAGGAGAGAAAGTGCTTTGTGACCGTTACTGACTTAGATGACAATGCTATGCTGGTTTGTTTCGGTTACGCAGAACAATGAGAGCAGGAAAAGCTGCAGTTTAGCAAAGGCATTTAGCAAATTGTTGGTACATGGGGAAGAAAACAAAAGCCTCAGCTAAGGCACGAGGCACATTTCCCTGCTCATGTGGCTGTAGTTACTCTCTGGCCTCCTCCATCTCCCACTCAGAGGAACACTTCCTGTTCCTCTTGTTAAGTGGTATCAACACATCGCAATACAGCTCTTGGCTAGACTCTAGAGAGCTGACTTTGAAAGGTAAAGGAAAGAAACATATCCTTTCAAAAGGATTCTGGCAGCCTTTAAGGATTTGCAACACACCCATTTCATGAGTCTGAGTCCAGTAGGAATTACAAAGACTTCAAAAAAAAAAAAAAAAAGAGAGAGAGATAAAATCATTGGTGTCAATATTGCCCTCGCTCCTGGAAGATTAATATGTACACACACCCACGCACCCCCCTCCCCCGAGATGTGTTTATTTCATAATTCACAAATGGTAAGGAGACCTTTTCTGGATTTTTTCTTAGGGGATTGGGGAGCCAGCATTAGAACTGCGATTCCTCCAAATGTTTTCCCATATGCCTTAAATGCCCCATTAAAGTTAATTTTCTCAATGCGCACGTGTTCTCTGTGTCTTAGTGGCCACCTCCCCGTCTCCCTAGAGAGAACAGTTCCTTGGGGCTGCCGTGTCCTCTCTTGGTGATGACTTGGTCAGGAGCCTCAGCACCATATGGCAGCATGCAGGGCTCTGTCACCAGCCAAATGCAGCAGTTGTTTGTAGGGCACAGTCAGTTAGGAACTCTATCTCTTCACCCTCAGGGAGATGTCTATGGGTATAAAATGTGCCTCTGGGCCATCCGACAATATGGGCCCCAAAGCTGCTGAGCTTTCAGTCCAAACTACATTCAAATAGCGATCCCGTCTAAAGGATTCTCATTCCTGATCCGTAATCCCGGGTCCCCTGCCTAACTGCATAGTCTTTCTTGCACACGAGGCAACCTTGGGCATAGGATTCAGTAAAACTCTTCCTAGTTCCTGGTTTTACTCAGAAATATGAGATAGTTATACAGTTTCATTCTGGGGAGAGAACACTTCACTATCCAGCATTAAAACTGGGGTAGAAGGGGAGAGAGCAGGGAGGGCAGAGACAGACAAGGGCTGTCCAGAAAGTGTCCGGCCATTGTTGATCTAACGAGAACAGTCACATGGCTGGATATTTTCCAGACAGCCCTCATGCAGAGGCAGGAAGTCAGAAGCAAACTTATTCTTTATATTTCATCTTTGGAGCTGGGGCTGGGTTAGAGCGACAGGTTGCCCAAAGGTTTCGGTTTGAACACACTCATACCTTCCCTATTTCCATCCAACCACTCTCTATGTATCCAGAACCGGTTACGTGCAAGGCGTTCTCATAAGGTTTGCAAAGCTTAAGAGGCTGAAATGCATACTCTTCCCTCAAGACTGCAGCACACAGGGCTTCTTTTGGTTGAAAGCAGAGAAAGTTGGTTTCAGGTGATTATACCTGCATGCAACCAAATGCTGCAACAGAAACACCCCAACCTCCATGACAAGGAAAGTCACTTCAACCCACAGAAGATATCTGGCTCCACAGAAGATACTCAGCTCCATTGGCTTTTACTTTTTTTCCTTTTTTTTTTTTTTTTTTTTTTAAAATGCCCTATGTCTTTTGATTTGAAGTTTACATCCAGGAACAGCCCCTTTCTTTTGCTATACCTCTAGGCAAGGAACATATGTCAGAAATGCCACAGCCATATTTAGACGCTGTCTGCTGTTCAGCCTCACTGAGCCTGCCGCCAAGTTACCTTTTACACGGCAATTACTCATGAAATCTGAACACTCCTGCAAATTAGTGTTAGGTTGCTTTCATTTCCCAATTAACTGCCCACCTGCTATTATAAGATTCAAGTTAGTCATAGTCAGCCTTTTCCCCTTCAGCCTTTAAGAAGAAAAAAAAAAAAAAAGCGAAGTACCCAACTTCTTTATGCAGCGAATAATTAATGTGTGAAAGGGTCTACCCAAGACAACAATGAAACATGCAACTGTGAGTATATTCAAAGACAAGCCAGACAAGGAAGAAAAAAATTCCATGATACAAACATGAGACAGACAGGTGGATGGGTTTGGATAGACCATATGGCCTCCTTCTGTCTTGAAATGTACTGTGAGATTATATTTTGCAAAGTCCCTTTAAGAGCCCACTTGATTTCTAAACAGTGAATTATGGCAAAGAAAATGCTTATGGCGCCTTAGCTGTGTCCATTATTTCAATGCCAATTTTATATTTCTGGGGACACGTTTTCAAGACCAAACTAACACCCTTGCCATGCAGAAAATGAGATGACAGAGGGGAAGGTAGAAAGACCGAGAAGGAGAATTTTGTCTTGTTCTCTTTTCTCAAGAGAGATGGATCTGTACTTCCCGAACTCGTCAAAAGAGGAAGGCGCCGGTGCCCGGCTGCAGAATGTGGGAACCACCGCTGGGACGCGGACCCAACGTATCAAGCTGCACGACAGACGTGAAAGGCACCAGATAATGAAAAACAGTGTCATTTCTGGAAAACATTAAAGAATATTTTCTTCCCCCTCAGGAAGGCAGAGCATATGATTTCCATTCTCACGTTGTGACAGAAACGCTGCGTGCACCGTACGAGGAGCATTGCCGCCTGCAACTCCACGAGACCGTGCGTGGCGGGGACCTACCAACATGCTTCTGCAAGCCCAGTTTAATTGACACCATGGTTGACAAGATAACACGGTTTTGACAGCAATTCTGCACTCAAAGAGTTTCTCTTCGGATTTTCAAAATGCAATTCTTGCTTTTAGGTTGGGAGACAGGAAATCCACAGCATTTCGGGCAATTTTTTTTTTTAAGAAATATTTTTTTCTGTTTTTTATTGATTGATTGATTGATTGAGACAGGATATTGCTCTGTTGCCCAGGCTGGAGTACAGTGGCAGAATCACAGCTTAGTCACAGCTCACTGTAACCTTGAACTCCTGTCCTCAAGCAAACTCCCACCTCAGCCTCTGGAGTAGCTAGGACTACAGGCAGGCGCCTTCACGACTAGCTAATTTTTAAATTTTTTGTAAAGACAGGGGTCTCACTGTGCTGCCCAGGGTGGTCTCGAACTCCTGGCCTCAAGTAATCTTCCTGCCTCAACCTTCCTAAATGCTGGGATTACAGGGGTGAATCACCGACCCCAGCCCTAAGGACAACTTTAAAACACGACCCATATTCTGTGACACCACGCCAGTCTGGGAACAACAGAATCACTCACTGCGGAATGGTCAGTCCCCTCATGGCCCTTTCTGCGGGACACCAAAGGTTATTCCTGGGGTGCTTAAGTTACTGTGGGGTGTCCACCACTGTCCTTTTCCCTGGCTTTTTGCCAAGATGCTACCGGTGGCTATAGACACAAAAGCTACCAGGCTACGGTGATGCCTGCCAGTGGGACTGGTCCCTCCATCAATGCCTAAGGTGCCGCTGCCACCACGATGCTTCTGAGATGGTCCCAAAGATTGCGACGGTCAATGGAAATGCATCTAAGGGAAGCCACAACAAGGGCACTTTTGCTGGAGCTGTTTCATATCCCAAAGATAAAGCGAGAAAACGCCCACCGTCCACACTTGTGCTGTGCTAGCTATCACGTAGGCACGAGGCCATACTCCCGCTGTGTGTCACAGTGCTCTTATGAAAATAGCTCTTTCCTTTGTCTCTCAGATATTCCTCTTCCAAGGACTGCTGTTTGAGCCCTTGGGAACTTGGGTGAATGAACTCAGTGACAGATATCATGGTGCCCTTGCAAATGTTCCTCCGAGAGCCTCCATGCACTCTCCTTGTCCCTACCTGTCATGCAAGAAGATGCCTATCAGGGTCACTTCGGGAGCTCTCATTGTGTGGTCACCCGTGGGACCAATCTGGGACCCCATGTCCCAGCTTTAAGAATGAACAGAATGGCACTTCTATAGTCCTTTGAATCTCAGTTTTATATAAGCCAATATTAAACATCCGATGAGAAAGTTTAGCAGGTGTTTAGATGATCATATTGCAAGCAAAAGCAGTACTCATGAATCTAGAAAGTGGGATTATTTCACTTTTTTCTCCATTGTGATCTTATTGTAGATGAGATTATGAGAGAGAGTTGGGAGATAGCTCTTTCCTCCTGAGCTTGGGAAAATCACATTGTCCTCAATAGAGAGAAAAACAAGTCAAGTAACACTAAAAACAGAAAAAATAAAATAAAATAAAATAAACAAAGAGGATAATCAGATAGCCATTTCAATCTTTTGTCTAATCTGCCCCTAAAACTAATTTGGACTACAGCTACAGGACATCATGACAACCTGCTGGCCAGCCAAAAAATGAAGTCATTTAACCAGTCATTTTAGCTATATATGGCCACACAATTGGTTTGACCCACTTTTTTCCTTACTAAAATGACTGATTCATAGATTTGCTTGGTGGGTTGGAATTTGATAAACACACACTAACAGTAGACTGCAGAAGGAAGTCATCACTAGTCTATTTTAAAATATCCTCTTTCTTTTTTAATGCACCAAATACAATAAAAATAATTTTGTAGGTACTGTTATTGGTTTTCTCAGTTTATTTAATCATATATTCCATATGGCTCAAGAAATAGAAACGATGTTTACAACCTTTCAGTGAAAATGATATTCTTCTAAGCTTATAAAACTGTAACGAGTTAAAATCTGGGTGAAATACAATGCTTTTAAACTATTTTCCATTATGAAAATGCAAACAGTAGAAACGTTGTGTTATTTTATAGCTTAGAGTCAGTGAAGCTACCCAAGACGACTGCAATCAATATCTGTTAGAACACCAACAGGAGAAAGCCATCTTTAGACCCTGAAAACTGAAAAAAGGTGCTGTGCCCATCCCTCTCCCGCTCAAAAAAACTCTACAGTATTACACAGCTGGGTGCGTCTTAAGGCTGGAATCTGCCAGTTTCAGAAGGAAATAATCACCTGTACTGAAGTATTTATAGACTCTTCAACATTTCCTTACAGCACGTTACAAAACAAATACGATCAACCGATATACCCCCAGAAAGAATATCAATGTATTGCTTTCTTAGTTTCTTGTGAATTCTAGGCGTTAAAGATATAATTAAAACACTTCCATGCAAAGAAAGCCCAAACTGAGGAGGCTTCAATCCACAGCGGCCTGTTCCCTCAGAACCTATAATTACTCTGTTTAGCTCAGTGCATTAAATAACAATCGCCTGTTGTTTGTGGACCGTGCTGTTTGGTGTATGTACAAAGAAGCACCTGTGTCAAACAATACCCAGCCTTATGGGGTGGCAGCTCTGCCTACATTACAAAAAGATGACAGATCAGCACGTCACCACCCTGATGTTGTCCCAGAATGGGAGGAGTCCAGTGATCGTAACACAGAAAACTCACACGTGTTTAGAAACTGCCTCCAGAGGTAACGATAATTTTAATTCTCTTGACATTCTAAGCTCATGAGTCTAAAATAGAAGCTTTTAGAAGACAGGGGGAGTTGAGAATAGCACTGAAGTATAGGGTGTGGCAAGTCCCAAAAGATTTGGAATTCCTAGAATAATTCATTCATCAAAAAGTAATAGCTTTGGCCGGGCAGGCTGGCTCACGCCTGTAATCCTAGCACTCTGGGAGGCCGAGGCGGGAAGATTGCTCTAGGTCAGGAGTTCGAGACCAGCCTGAGCAAGAGTGAGACCCCTGTCTCTACTAAAAATAGAAAGAAATGATTTGGACAGCTAAAAATACATAGAGAGAGAAAAAATTAGCTGGGCGTGGTGGTGCATGCCCGTAGTCCCAGCTACTCGGGAGGCTGAGGCAGGAGGATGGCTTGAGCCCAGGAGTTTGAGGTGGCTGTCAGCTAGGCTGATGCCACGGCACTCTAGCCCAGGCAACAGAATGAGATTCTGTCTCAAAAAAAAATAAGTCATAATAGCTTTATTTGGGAGCCCTGCACCAAACAGTGGCTTCTCAAATTTTCTATTGTTTATGATTTACCCTGAGATTTGGGCTACAGTGGATCAGGGAACGTAGTCTGACTGCCTCTGCCTGGTGTCTAATGAGGAGCAAAGGTTGGGGGCTGAATTTCAGAGTGAGAAATTTCTGTGTGCATCCTGACAGAGCAAGGGGTGGGGGAGAGAAAAAGGAAATTATAGCAAAGCACAAGCATTCACATCCATCCCTTAAAACACTCCAAGCCCCGACCAGAGCGCTCTCCTCTTTCTAGCGACTGTGATAGACACTTGAGAAGCCTTCAAATGTGCATTACAACCGCGGCTGGCACGTTGCCACGATCGGTTGAATCTTTCGTTTCTCAGCTACTCTCTGATGCCTAAGTGTGAAAAAGTCAGTATGCCTGGATTGAATTTTTAGATCGCTTTACGTCAATGCACATTTGTTTGTTTTCAAAATCAACAACAAATGCAACACTAAATACTGTTGGCTGTTGGGTTGAGCAGCCTTGCCTACCGCCTTGTGCTATAACGCAGGCTCCCTCCCTCGTGCTCAGGCGGCTTCTGGATCGAGCCAAGGATGCACGCAGAATTGTAATTCGATGAAGTGGATCAAGCAATAAACTGTACCTGCCCGCCATTCACTATTCATTTTCTCTATAGAAAGAAGCACCAAGGTTTGTGCATGCTCCTGTGGGTGTGAGTGTGTGTGTGTGCACGCGTAGGCAATCACTCCCACACAGCCCTGAAACAAACAATGAGACCGTCACAAAGAAGGCCAATACAAAGGTAACATGCCAAGTTTTATCCAGGGTGGCCAGATTGAATTGGAATGCAAAGTTTCGTTGTGATTTTAAAGCAAGGTTGCAGTTTGTACTGTCCACAAGCTGGAGAAAGTTCTAATCCTTGTGCAAAGCAACCATGTGGGAGAAAGCTGACTGGATTAAATATCAGAAATTTTGTTTCCAATTAGTTCCACAAGTCCCATAGATATAGCCTAGAGTTTAAAAAAAAAAAAAAAAAAAAAACTAGAAATATGCAAACCTGTAAAAAAAAAAAATCCATAACTTAATGAACATAAAATCTTTTATGATTTCTGAGATAAATTTCTTCCTAACCAAGCAGTATATAAGCAGTAGCTGCTGTTTCTCACTGAGCAAGGGAGAGCTAGTTAGTCGTTCTCCTGGGATCCCGAACAGCACCACCCAGCAAGGCACCTTCGCTTCCTGCTCTGTGTCCCTAACAAGGATGAGAGGCTGAGAAGCTTCAGCAAATCGATTTGGGTTTTTTTGTTTTTTGTTTTTTAAACAGTCTTGCTCTGTTGCTCAGGCTAGAGTGTTGTGGCATCAGCCTAGCTCACAGCAACCTCAAACTCCTGGGCTCAAGCTATCCTCCTGCCTCAGCCTCCCGAGTAGCTGGGACTACAGGCATGTGTCACCATACCCGGCTCATTTTTCTACATATATTTTTAGTTGACCAGATAATTTCTTTCTATTTTTAGTAGAGACAGGGTCTCACTCTTGCTCAGTCTGGTCTCAAACTCCTGACCTAGAGCAATCCTCCTGGCTCGGCCTCCCAGAGTGCTAGGATTACAGGCGTGAGCTACCATGCCCGGCCCGATTTGGGTTTTTAAAAGCTTCTGTTCATCCACTACCTTACTCATTCATTCAACTACATATCAGTTCTTTCTTTCTTTTTTGTTTGTTTGTTTTCTTTTTAGAGATACAGTATCACTCTGTTGCCCAGGCTGGAGTGCAGTGATGAGATCATAGCTCACTGTAACCTTGAACTCCTCAACTGAAGTGATCCTCCTGCCTCAGCCTCCCGAGTAACTAGGACTACAGGTGTGTACCACTACACCTGGTTCATTCTTTCATTTTGTATAGAGATGGGGTCTTGCTTTTCTGCCCAGGCTGGTTTTGAACTCCTCAAGTGATCCTCCCACCTTGGCCTCCCAAAATACTGGGATTAGAGGCATGAGTCACCACACCTGGTCAGTTTTTTCTTTCTATACAGATGACAGATGCCTCCTAAGTGCCACTAGCACTACAAATATGAGGGAGGAAATACTTAAGAAACTTTACAGCTCTTCCTTGAACTCAAATCAGAGAAAGTGTCTGCCTATGGGTAGGTGGAAAGAGAAAAAGAGAAAAACTAAAAGTGGTGATGGAAATGCATTCCAATTTCCTCCAGTTCCACTGTAGCCAGAAAGAGCTAACCTGTAAAGTTGCAACCCTAAGGTTGACCATGGACTCCATCAGAGTACACAATGGTAGGACCGTAAACAGCTACCTAATGTGAGTGTTTCCAATGGACCAGATGCCCGAGATTCTATCCTGGCCAATCCGACCAGGGACAGGCTGCTTCTGACAACACCCCGCTTCTGGGGCACCAGACCTTGTCATACCCACACCCCCTCATTTCTCCTGCGTTCACTATTGGCCACAAACACTTACAGTCTATGGGAAAAGACTGCACAGATGTCACGTTAGATAATCTGCACTTGTCTCCTTTATTATCACACTTCACTTCGATTTATGAATATACTGTGGATCTTTTATCTGGCCAGCTAAGGTTCTCACCTGGGGAGCAGATGCCTCATTAGTGAGATGTCTGAGGAAACCTCACTGCCTTGTGTTTTTCCCCTGAGCTCACATTCTCTGTGGTCTCCCGTGCTTGGACTCTGAAGATACAGAAACTTGAGAGATGCAAGCAACTGGGAGAGGCCTGGGGTGTGCGGAGGACAGAGAGGCACCTGCCCTGGGTGAGTTCAGGATGAGAAGGGAGGTGAATGAAGGTGGGGCTTGGGTGGCGTATTAGTCTGCTAGGCTTATCGTCTCACACTACCACAAACTGGGTGGCTTAAGGCAACAGAAATTTATTGTCTCACAGTTCTGGAGTCTAGAAGTCCAAAAATCAAGCTGTCAGCAGGGGTGGCTCCTTCTGGAGCCTCTGGGGAGAGCATCTGCTCCACGCCTCTCTTCTAGCTTCAGGGGGCTGCCAGCAATCGTGGCACCCCTTGGCTTATAGCTCCAATCTCTGACTCCGGAGTCATGTGGCTTCTTCCCTCTGAGTGAGCATCTCCGTGTTTCTTCTAACTTTCTTACAAAGACCCAACCCTACTTTCCTGAGATGGACTCTACTGGTGAAGATGCTGTGAACATTGTTGAAAATGACAAGGAAGAACTTAGAATATTCCATAACCTAGTTCATAAAGCAGCCAGATTTAAGAGGACTGAATCCAACTTTGAAAGAAGTTCTACAGTGTGGGTAAAATGCTATCAACAAGCACCACATGTTACCGAGAAATCTTTCAGGAAAGGAATACTCAATTGATGTGGCCAAACTTCACCGTTCTCTTATTTGAAGAAAGCCAGCCCCATCTCTGCTCCTGCTCGCCTGCTCTGCAAACCAGACATTCCAGGCAGAGCCTACATCAAAGGTCTGGGCCTCGCAGCCTGCACATCTAACTTCCAATAAGCGCAAAGTTTAGACGTCTCCAACTCTCCTTTCAGATACGTAGTTTCACGGGAATGCCAGGACACATCAAATTTACAATCGTCTATCTGTTATGACGCAGTCTCTTAAAAGACACAGAAAAATAATAGAAATACTTTCAACCAGTAAGGGGAGGAATTTGACCCAAGAAGGGTCCTGAAAAAGTCACAGCCAAGAGGAGTCCTCAGAGTTCAGAGGACCCTGACTCGGGAAGAGGTGGGGTTGTGACTTCTCAGGGCTCCTTTGGGATACAGGAAGGCTTGGGGGTGAGAGAGGGGGCTGATGCCATGGGGGATCTCTCCATCCAGACCAGAGGGAGCAGGTTACACTGGTGGATCCCAGTCTGGAGGTGGCCTTGGCTCTCACGGCAGGAAGGAGGAGACGGTGTCCAGCCAGGGCACTGGGAGAGCTGGAGCTCCAGCTGCGGAGCTAGGGACGTGCGGCTGGTGGAGACGTCAACGTGCTGGAAGTAGGATTCTAGCAGGTCTGAGGCAGCAGGGCCAAAAGCGTGAATGTTTTATCCTCAAGGACTCCCGGCTCCTCCGGGACTGCGTTCTAGTTAGCTCATGCCTTTCGTCAATTCGTGTGGATGGAAACTGCCTACAAAAGACATTCTTTAAATGGCAGAAAATTATCCGAGAAGGGAAAACTTCTAGAACGCAGTGCTGGCTATCATTGTAGCATCCCTGCTGGGGTCCACTTGGTGGGGATGAGGGTGACCGTGACCACATTAACTGATGTGAGTAACCAAACAGGCCAAATAGTGAAATTGAAGATGGGGGTGCCTTCCCTTCTCTGCGAATCATTTCCAATAGATTCATTCTACTCTCGCTTGGCCTCTCCCCACCAACTGGAGATGTTATCCTCATTTCTATTTGTCTCTTGTCATAAAGCTCATCAATTTTAATCCATGGCCCAAGATGAAGTGAAAAAAAGAAAGCAAAGAAAAAAAAAAAAAAGAAGGAAAAAAAAATTTTTTTTAATTAGGTCAAAATTGACTCAGATAATAGAATTCTATAGGTTGCTGCCTACAGGCAGCTAAAGTAAGACAGCTGTTTTCATGTGTTAAAAAGAACTTGGATCGACAGTTAACATGATCCACCGTGAACATTTTTGTCCCACTGTGAGTAGACAAGTGTGTTTGGCTTGTGTTGCTAAATCTCTGAGTTTGCAGATACGTATCGATACCCAACGACCCACAGAGAACTAATTGTGCAGAGTGGCTTGACAGCCCATGCTCCTTGTGGACACTTCTTCCCTGGGTCAGTCACACTGAAAAGGAAAAATGGGTCTTACATTTTTTTCCCCTAAAGCGGCAGGGACCACTCCTGGGTTCTGTTGATAAGATGTGGCCAGACCCTGTCCATGTGTGCTCACGTGAACTGCTGGCGGACACCAGCCCTGAGCACCGCGGAGGTCCCCAAGCAGCGAGATCTGAAGCTGAGGACTTTTCTCCCGGCCAGGGAAAGGGGGAAGCAGGCAGAATGCAAAGCAGACCCATCAGGGGGCTGGCAGGAGGCAGGAAATGCTGACCGTGTTATTGGAATTTTTAAAATGCCCAACAGGAGGGCGAAAGAAGGAAAAAAAAAAAGAAAGAAAGAAAGAAAGAAAAGCATAAGCTCAAGCTAAAGTGGGAATGATTTCAGCCTGACATAGGGAAGAAGGTCTGTGATCAAGGATGGAACAAGCCCTGGAAGGGCCGAGGGAGAACCGCTCGCCCACCTAACAGTATCTGTGACAACGTGGTTGGCGTGCGTGCGGGTGCCTTGCTCTAGACAGCTCCACTTTCACCTGCTGAAAATAACACAGGTAATAGGCAAATATACAAGTAATAAATAATACTATCATAAAGTAATATAAAAAGTAAATTAAGGGTACTAACTAGAACATGTAATAAAAACTAATTATCCAAATTTTTAACATTACAAATATAGTTGAAGTGCCCCCTAGACCACTCCCACTACACCTAATTTCCCTTTCAAAAAGTGCACAACACACTAATCAATTTGCTCTGTGCTTTTCCACACATAGGTGCACATGCATACATACATACACACACACACACACACACACACACATGCACGCACCCCACCAGTGCATACGTCTGGCGAGCGGCATTCTACTTATATATGATAGATGCTACCATGCTATACATATTATTCTCTACTTGGCATTTTCCATTCCAAAAATATACATGTTGGTATCTTTCCACGTCGGCATATATTAATCTACGTTTTGCAAAGTATTACATAATATAAATCTACATAGTTTATTTCGGGCTGGGCTCAGTGGCTCATGCCTGTAATCCTAACACTTTGGGAGGCAGAGGCGGGAGGATCACTCTTGAGGGTAGGAGATCGAGACCAGCCTGAGCAAGAGCAAGACTCTGTCTCTACAAAAAATGGAAAAAATTAGCCAGGTGTAGTGGTGCGCACCTGTAGTCCCAGCTACTTGGAAGGCTGAGGCAGGAGGATCACTTAAGCCCAGGAGTTTGAGCTCACAGTGAGCTATGATGACGCTGCTGTACTGTAGCCTGGGTGACAGAGTGAAACCCTGTCTCAAAAAATAAATAATATAAATAAATAAAATAAATAGTTTATGCAACTATACCCCTATGGTAGATACTTAGGCTGTTTTACATTTTTCCTATTACAGACAATACTAAAAGTACCAACTAACACCTGCACTGCCTTACACAGCCTGTCTCCTCCCACACTTGCCAATACTTGATACTGTCATGAGACTCTTTAAGAACAAAGGACACCATCTCCTCTGTCCTGAGTGACCTGGTCATTCACTTACTGAAAGGCAGAAGAGAAAAGATCTCCCGTGGCCCACAGCCACTCCTGTGATTCAGTGAAAATGAGTCGGAGGTTTTACAGAAAGATTATCTGGAATGAGCATAGTTTTTAAAACCGTTATCACTTTAATTTGGATACACACACTCACTGGAGGGAACAAAACTGGCTGCACGAGCCCGTGGGCTGCTTCAGTTGTACGATAGTCAAAATTAGTTGGTGGAGGCACCTCTTTCCCGGTTATTTTCCCTACTATAAATCCGAGTGCCACGAGAGGCATTTGTTATTTTAAGGCACTTTCCCGAGAATTCACAATCACAGTGTGGGCTAGGCCACACTGTGACACCAGAAGTGCCACCAGCTGTCCCTTGAGGGAGTCCATAGCCAGAATCCGTGACCTCCCAATAAACCGCAGAGACACAGTGTGCGACTGGGTGGGGTCCTTCTTGCTGCGGCGACACGGTGCCTTCCCTTGCAAGTTTTGAGTGCGATCGTAGTTATTAAATGCCTGAATTTTTTTTTAACCAGGTTCATTACCAACCACTTCACCCCTAGACACATCCCCTTCCCAGTGAGCGGCGCAGTGTTTCTGCGTATACCTGGGCCCTGCATCAGATGCCATGTCAGAGCCACTGCTTGAGGACAGACCGACAGCTGCTGGGGCAGGGGCTCCCCCGCCCGGGCTCCCGCCCTGCACAGAACGTAATAATTAAAAACAGAGAGGCTGCATTGACTTGTGACCCAGAGGGAAGCAGATGTCTGCACAAAGTGACCAGTGACCCCAGGTCACTGCCCTCCTTTAAACTCTAAACTAGCCTAAAGTAAGATAACCCTTTTTTTGTAACTTCGAAAGTCAAAAGAAAACCAACTCCCCTTCGTCGTAAGGATAAATCACAGGCACCGACTTAATAAATGAGCCTGTGACCCAAATTGGTACTTAGGTACCGGCTCCATTACATTCACAGGTGGTAAAATCCGGGTGTGCTGTAGACAGAGACATTTATCTATAGATGTTCACATTTTGCCAAAAATAGAATACGGCATCTTCTACGGATGCTGTGTTTTCGTGTTAGTTCTTATTTTTCTGGAGAGTGATTGCTTCGTCTAGTAGGCATTTGTTATCCTTCCCCCCATCCCCCCAACCCTCCGCCATCCAGATAAGACGGACGTTTGAGGGGTGAGTAGTTCACTGGGATATTCAGGGGCAGCTGGTGAACTGAATGAGAGAGACACAGTTGTCTGCATGAAGTTGACATACCCAGCCAGCGTCTCAATAGCCACCATTGTTCCCTCTGCCCACTGGGGGCTCATTGTGGACGGACGGGCCTCCCTCCAGGGTCCGTAATGAACTCTGGGCAGGTGGAGGTAAAATAAGCCCTGGATGGAACCCGTTGCTGCCAAACTCACAGAAGCTCGTATCTGCCAAATCGGACAATCCCCGTTGTAAATTGGAATGGCCGTTACGGCGGCCCACCCTCGCCAAAGGCGGCCCACCCTCGCCAAAGGCGGCTGGCTACAAATCAGCCGCCCCTGGCACGGATGACTCTGAAAATCTGACCCAGGATCCAAAGCTGGATTGTAAAAAAATGCTCATAATCTTTGACCTACTAATTCTTCTACCAGACCCTATTCTAAGCATACGACCTATTTATCCATCTATCTACCCACAAACATAAAGATAAATAAATACAAGATTGTTTGACTCGATTTAAAGAACTAGCAAAACTTACTGAAAATTTACCAGCCAAAGCGAAAGAATACATTTCAGTTCAATTTAATAATAAAAACTTGTTCATGAAGGGTTATGTATAATAAATAAAAATTCTAACTGGAGTATAATGGAGTATTGGTAATATTAATTTTTGGACACTCAAAGGAGAGTTAATCCATTCAGTCCCCCCAAATCATATTTTTGATGTATAGTTAATATTATAGTAAATGCTGACGATAAAAAATGTTAAATGGAAAGAGCTGATTGTATAATTGTATATTTAATATGATACCGATTATAGTCACTTTGTGTAGATGGATGTATATTTCTATGATGTGCCCCCAAAATAATTACAGGTGGCATAGGAATGCTTCTTTTAAAATATTCTTATTTATTTTTTTATTTTTGAGACAGAGTCTTGCTCTGTCACCCTGGATAGAGTGCAGTGGTGTCATCATAGCTCACAGCTACCTCTAACTACTGGGCTCAAGGGATCTTCCCGCCTCAGCCTCCTGAGTCGCTGGGACTACAGGCACGCGCCACCATGCCCGGCTAATTTTTCTATTTTTAGTATCGATGGGGCCTTACTCTTGCTCAGGCTGGTCTCAAACTCCTGACCTCAAGTGATCCTCCTGCCTCGGCCTCCCAGACTGCTAGGACTACAGGTTTTAGCCACTGCGCCCAGCCTCAACATATACTTCTTTATATTCTTCTGTATTTTCCATTTCCACAATGAACATATGTGACAATTAAAAAATAAATATGCATTTTTAAATTGTTTATCTTATATAATAGGTGAAGATTCTCTTTCCTCATTCAGCATCCTGTGAAGACTTACTCCACTCTTATGTTATTTTAAAAGGCGCAAACCCCAATTGTCTCAAACTAGCCTAAGCCTTTCATGACCCTATCTAAAGATACCTCTAGATCTATGCAATTTAAAATTTCAGTTTACTAATCCCTTAATACTGTCTTCAAGACATTCAGCAGTTTGAAACGTTCCCGTACCTAAAGAGCCAGCAGATACCAGCAACCAGTTTCCCCCAAGTTCAGATACAAAGTGTAGCATTCTTGATAGGTAACAGGTTTTAAATGTTTTATTTATGTTCACTTATCTGTATTCCCCATGAAAATACCTGCAAAGCCAGCAAGAGGAACATTTAAAGCACAAGAAGTTGCTTTAACGTAACACAAAAATTTGGGAAAATCCCTCCACAGATTTCTGCCAAGGTACCCATGAACTACTGATTATAGTTGCCATTATTAGCTGCCGTTCAATTCAACAAATTAATGCATACTTTGAAACTGCCTCTTTCATGAATGCCAGTAAGTTAATCAATAAGTAAAATCCAGGCCAACACAGAAAGAATAATGAAAAAAAAAAAAAATTCTTGTAATTTCTGAAGGAAAAAAGCAAAGTTTCCAAATATATTACCCAGATATTCCAAATATATTACCCACATCTTCTCTGGTTTCTTTTTCTTCTCCTCCTTCTCCTCCCTGACATCTCAGTCAATGCTGGGCCTAGGGGACACCATCCTCTTGCTCAGGAACAATGCTGGCCTCAATACCATCAGGAAGGACGATATTTTCCTTCTGAGGCCTGATCTACGCTTTCTTTTCCTATCATTGGTACCTCCGGTCCTGATTCTTTCTGGCTTCCAGTATTCTCACACCTCTTTCTCTCAAACCCTATCAACACTCTGCTTTCAAAAATAAACAAAAACAAGCCAGGCCCTGGTGGCTCACACCAGCCTGGACAACATAGAAAGACACCCTCCCCCCTCCCCCCAGCCCCAAACCACCGCTCTCTGCAAAAAACAAAACTTAAAAAAAAATTAAGATAAATAAGTAAATAAAAACAAAAGCAAGCGAAACAAATTCACTTTAAGTACAATGGAAAAGAGACAATTAAGTTCAAGAGTCAAGAATCAACCAATGAGGAGGGAACAGTTTCTAGGAGAGCCAGGGAAGGGAATCAGGAGAAAAAGCTGCCCTAAAACTGCCCCAGCCCGGCGTGACCACAGGAAGTTTGGCCCCAGCAGCGTGGGGAGACTGGAGCCGTTTGGGCTTCCAGGCCGGAGAACCCTGGTTTAAGTCTCTTGAGACCTTGGACCCATTAAAAGATTTGAGCCTCACTTCTGCCATCTGTAAAATGGGAAGATTAAGTAGGATCCTGTCACCAAAGGCCCCAGCCCAGGGCCTGCCACATTAACAAGTGCTCAGAATGGCTAGTATCGTGATGCTAATTAGGTTATGTTTACATTTTCAACAACAAAAGAAATAAAAAGGGATGTTCCCTACTCTGCTTTCCTGATAGGGAAAGTAAACGCCAAGCCTGAGGCCGGTACGTGGAAGGTTATGAGAAAAATAAATACCTTTGTGTCGGCAAATCTTCCTTTCTTGCTCCAAGAAAGCGATACCTGTTAATAAAATGAAAAGCGTGCATACTCATTACTTCGTAAGGGAAAGTCCCAAACAGCCACGATACCCAAACCATCAACGCAAAATCACAGCAGCAGGATCATGTCCAAGAAGAGTTGTGAATTCGTATTTTCTCTTTGTTCAGTATCTACGGCTGCTAACTAACCTTAGGTTTTTTTTTTTTTTTTAGGCACTTTAAGCCACAACCTAATTTTCTGTTCCCATTCCAAAAAATCCTCACAAGGTGTGGTCTTGTCCCCTTCTGAGTACTCACAGCTCTGTCTGCGTGCACGACGCGGTCACTCGTCTTTGCATTTCTGCTCCCGACTCCCAGCTCCAGCCTCGTTTCCCAGTGGCGTCCTCGCCCTCCTCGCCTTAATGGGCCAGGTGTCTCTGTTCATGGTCCACGACTCAGCCCAGGTGTGGGTCCTCTGCGAATCTTCCATAACGAGGAGCGCAGGGCCCAGTGAGAAGGGAAGGGGGGAGATAAAGGAAGTGACGGAAAGAAAAGCGAAGCGTGGGGATGTTGGGGCTCGGGGTCGGTCACCTTGCGTGTTCTCCGTTGTGGGTGCGCTCTTGGCCAAGGAATCACCAGACACGCCAACAGCAAGGCAAGGGTGAAATGAAGTTTATGGAGGAAGGACGAGATAGATTTACAGGGCAAGAGCAAGGTGTAGGTTTATAGAGTAAGAAAGAGCAAGATATGTTTGCAACAGAACAAGGAATGAACCCCTCTCTCCTAACAAAAGGGCTCCGATTATGGTCCGGGGTCCTGTTTTACAGTGTCTGGATGGGGCCCTCCTTGTGGTTCATGCTCGCCACTGCACCACGTGACAGACAATCAACAACATGATAATTAGCCTGAGGTTACGCTAGGGCACGTTCCAAATCTTGTTCGCAGGCTGCGTGGCCTGAAGGCTTCTGCGGATTAGCAGGGGTTCCTCCTTCCCCCAGGTGTGGCACTTGCTGGGGCGGCACTAAGACACAGCGCGGGGCCACCTTCTCCTTCTTCCCAGGTGGGGCACTTTCTCAAGGCAGCGCCAAGGCAAGGCACCCACTTTTTGTCTCTAAGAGAGTCTTAGCGGTCCCTTGCTATCTACCTGACAGATATTTGAGATCTAATGTTTTTCCCAGGTATACACCAAACACTAAAACCCATTTAAGCTTTCTGATTGTTAGCATCTAAAACGATGATTGCGTTACTGACTGCCCTGAATTTCATTTGCACCAGGTGATACTAGGACTCTCTATTGCGTTCCATTTCTTCCTCTTTACTCAGAGCCTTTGTATAAAGCAAAAACCAAACTTTTTTCTCTCTACTCTGACACTCAGCACAGAACACTTCTGTGACTAGATGTGTGGAGTTTTTTTTCCCCACACAACAAGGAATTCGCCAGTGTTACCAACTGGGTGTCCTGTATATAATTCAATTCAATTCTAACACTATCTACATGGAGAGTGTCAGACCCATAGGTTGAAGGCTCAGTCCTACAAGACTGCCCCTACTTCAGATGTCAATCGAAAGTCCCAAATTGTTGGCCAGGAGTGGCAGCTCACACCTGTAATCCCAGAATTTTAGGAGGCCGAGGTGGGAGGATCATTTAAGGCCAGAGTTGGAGACCAGCCTGGGCAACATAGCAAGACGCCATCTGTACAAAAAATATTTTTAAAATAGCCCGTGGTGGAGGCACACTCCCATGGCCCTAGCTACTTGGGAGGGGTGGCTGAGATGGGAGGATCCCTTGAGCCCAGGAGTTCAAGGCTGCAGTGAGCTGTGATCACACCACTGCACTCCAGCCTGGGCAACAGAGCAAGACCCTGTCTCTTTAAAAAAAAAAAAAAAAGTCAAAGATTGGGGCCTGTTTCCCACAACCCCCCTCTCTGGGTTTGATAATTTGCTAGGACAGCTCACAGAACTTACATTTAATGTACTGGTCTATTATAAGGGGTGTCATAAAGGTTAGGGATGACCAGCCAGAAGAACAGCTGCCAGGATGGGGTACGAGGGGGCGCGGGGTTTCCGTGCCTTCTCCAGGGGGCACCTCCACGGGCTCAGCCACCCTTTAACTCATCAACCCCTGTTGGAGAATTTTTATAGAACTTGATCTTGAGCCCTGCCCCCCCCTTCCCAGAGGCTCATGGGTGGGGCTGAGAGTTCCAACCTTCTAATGACCTTTCTGGTCCCCAGCCCCACCCTGAGGCTACTCAGGGAAACTCAGAGGTGATGGGAAGGGTTTTGTTATTATGGATAACAAAAGACATTCTTTTTTTTTTTTTTTTTTTTTTTGAGACAGAGTGTCGCTTTGTTGCCCTGGCTAGAGTGAGTGCCCTGGCGTCAGCCTAGTTCACAGCAACCTCAGACTTCTGGGCTTAAGCGATCCTACTGCCTCAGCCTCCCGAGTAGCTGGGACTACAGGCATGCGCCACCATGCCCGGCTCATTTTTTCTATATATATTTTAGTTGGCCAGATAACTTCTTTCTCTTTTTAGTAGAGACGGGGCGGGGGGGGAGGGGGGGTCTCACTCTTGCTCAGGCTGGTCTCGAACTCCTGACCTCGAGCGATCCACCCGCCTCAGCCTCCCAGAGTGCTAGGATTACAGGCGTGAGCCACCGCGCCCGGCCAAGACATTCTGATTACTCAAGAATGATCCAAGTGTTTTAGGGCCCCGGGACAAAAACCAAGTATATTTCACATTAAGCCACACTTGGGAAGCAAGGGACAGAGGCGCTTCCGGAGACGGTGCCACCTCCTGCTTGTCCTTTCTACCAGCGAGGAGGGTCTCAGCGCGAACACTGCTCCCAGAGTCCTCCACTCAGGGGCTCTTGTCCTACAAGCGGCTTCCTCTGGGTGGATGCAGCATTTGTAGTGACTCAGGACATTCACGGTGGGCCGGAGGCCTTAGCATAAAGCACCTTGTCATTTTTATTGCCTCTCTTTAAAGACATAGTCGCACAACAATTTTTATTTTATGAATAGATCTATTTTCCCTGTAGCAAGAAAGGATTATTTGCAGACATTAAAGTATTTATTTTTCCCATAACCTTCAAAGTATTGGCCTCGGGTTTGGAATTCACTTTTCCGATCAGGAAAGTTGTATGGAGAAAAAGTCTTCTGAAGTGACCGGGGAAGATTAACAGCCCGGTCCGGGAGCTTGCGTTTCGCACTGCCTGTCACGTTCACATCTTTGTCTTGCCAGAGCAAAAAGGGCACATTCTGACCTTCCGTCGGTGACCGTCTCTCATTACCATGTTTCCCCTCCCAGGGAGCCAAGGACGCCCACAGTACCTTGAGAACCAGGAAAAAAAAAAGCAGAAAAGACTGTAGCTGAAAAACCTCCTGAATTGATGCAAATAATCACAATAATAAAAATAATAAGGCAAATCAAAAGCCAAGCATGTTACTGTTAAATCAGACTTTTAAATATGCTACTGACATCGGAGGCATTTTAGGGCCATTGTCTCCTTAAATTTGGCAAGGGAAATCATTCATCATTTGATGTTAAATTTATACAGATCGTTGGACGCGTGAGCGGCACGAAGACCACGTGATGGTGAACCGAAAGGAAAAAAAAAAGAGAGAAAGAGCGGAGAGAATGGAGAGAGACGGGGAGGGGAGATGCCCTCTTTGCAGGCCGCTCAAAATACAAATCCAGGAACTGTGGTTATTTCAAGCCTCAGTCTTTGGATTCCTGCCTACCTAAATGGCAAGTTGTTTTAAGAGCCTCAAAAATCTTGCCAGGCACAAAGATAGGAACTTACTGTAGTATCAAGCAGCTTTTAATAGATGTAAACTCAGGGCAGACAGGAGTGTTGCATAACTTCAGGCTTATGGCTGTCATTGGACGAGCTGCCAGGTTTCCCTTGTCATCACCGGGCACTGGCGAGCACAGGCCAGATGGAGGACAGCGTTCGGGGGACAGGACGGTCCAGCTTTAATGGGGCTTCAGGAGCGCGACTTTCCCATTTTCAATCCACGTGGTTCCCAGCTGAAACGGTTTCCCTCCTGCCTCCTAACACAGCCATACCCTGCAGATGTAGAGACGCTGAGCTCTGCTTTTTCTTGCTGTTAGCCAGTAGAGCCAGGGAAAGACGTGACCCAGGTACAACCAACCAGATTGAGACAGCCACAGAAACAGCAATCTGTCAGAGAAGAACCTTCCTTAGAACATGCAGTTTTGCATATCTCTGATCAACTGGCCATCTCCTAGAATGAAAATTGTCCGTTGTGTAAACCTTCAGCACCGAAACCCTGACCCAACCATCTTGGACCTGCCTTGCCTTAAGATTCTACGTTCAAATGTTCCCATGTTACTCAGTCAATTGTCCACCAAATTTATGAACGGGCATCTAAGCGCTCTCAGGACAAAACACTTTACAAAATACTCCAGGGAACACAGAAATGAATGTGATGTGGTCTCCACCATCAAAGACCATGTCCTTCCCAAATTTAATGTTTGTTCCCTGGCAGGGATTCCTAAATCACCCCTCTCTCCAGTCCAAGACCACCTGTATTACTTTCTTTGGCAATTTGAGACGAGAGTTTTATCTCCTTTACCCACCTACCACCCATAGGGTGTGTTTCCCTTCCAGATCTCCAGGCTGTGTGGTGACCTCTTCACACGTCCCCAGACCCGGGGGTCCACCCATCATTCATTTGGCAGACGTTCCAAAATCATCACATCACCCTTCTGAAAAATTTATCGGAGCTCTTTGCTGCCCGTGAAATCAAATCTAGATTCCTCCGTGGGCGCTCAGATCGGGACCCCATCAGAGGAACGACCCCGAAGATGAGGAGACGTGGCATAACTGAGTTAATTTAGCCGGTGGTGTTCCCAGCCAGGTCTGAATGTGTTAAGTGAGAATCACATTTGAACTGGCCTCACCTGCAGTATTTGGGCTGCATTAATTTTTGTGAGTGGCAGCCCACTTTTGTGCATATAAATTGGGTAATTACACTAGTAAATTGGAGTTTTTGCATTTAGAATCAGCACCTGTAAATAACAGAGAAAGAAGGCCAATTGAAACTTTGGCCCTTCATATTTGAAAGCGGCACTTTCTAGACAGCTTGAAGACTGGGATTTGATGAGCTCTCACAGAAAAAGGAAAGAGGGAAATTGGGGGTGAGGGGGAAGAGTACCTAGCCATTTTGTTTATACGTTATTTTCTATTTAAAGATAATAATGTGGTGCAGAAAAGTGGAAACACGAAAATTATATATTTGGTCGTCTCATCTCAACTTCCAGCGGAGTAACGATTGTCACAAAATTACCATGCTGGTGTTGGACATTATTCGTGAGAGGTTTGACAGCCTGAGAGCTCACATCTGCCCCGAGACCCGAGGAGAACTGGTCCTAGAGCGAATCACGTCCTCTGCATTTCTGGAAAGAACATGGTCGGCAAACGGACTTTGTTGAGGATTAACTTTGCCGGTCGGTTACCATTTGTAAAATGCTGTCCCCTGAGACGCAGAAGTGTCTGTGTGCGGACCTGAAGTACATCGCTTACCCTCCTTGGGCCTCGCGGCTGCGGGGAGGGAATTGACTTGGTGGGAAATGAAACTGACACCGTGGGAATATCCGCAACGTGCAATTGACCTATGTCATCTCATCCGATCTTAACAACACTGTGCCTTCGATGTTATTGTCCCCATTTTACAGATTAGGAAACTAAGAGAGGTCGAATAACCTATTGAAACTCCCTTAGCTGGCGAGTGGCACAACGAGAACGTATGACCAGTGGGTCTAGGTAGGTGATTCTTAACCAGAGACAGGGGAGATGGAAGGAGGCTTATTAGCCCTTCAAACCACTCCCCCAGGCTCCGTGTTTGAGGGGGCAGAGCAGCACAGACACTGTAGCTACTAGGAACACGTCCCCTTCTCCAACAATGTTAATACACAATCCAAGACTGGGAGCCTTGGTCTGACTTCAAAGCCCTGGCACTATTTCACCCTGTCCCCCAGCCACCTTTAAGGTCTCTTCCAATCAAGAGAGCATTTCAAAAGTTTTCATCAATGGCTAAGAAGCGCAAGTCAACCCAGGACCTTTGGACTTGGTGTGTGCAACATGTGATCTGGAACGGTGTTTTCAAAGCCCACATAATGTTTGAACCAGTCACAGAGATGTCACGGGACTTGAGAGACAGTAGACACGACTTCCTTGAACCGGTTTCCCCTACTGATCCTGACACCGCGCCTCTCCACATTATTTTCTCTTTTGTGGAGAGGCAATGTGGACATTCGCTAAAATGCGAATTGGATCTGGGAGCTTAACAGGCTCAACCATTAGTGTTCTTGGAGACCCCTCCACTTGCGCTGTTTTACATGCACACATTCACACACACACATACACACACACACTGCAGTCCATGCAACTAGATTGACTTTATCAGATTACTTCTAGGAGAGTGCAGAGCCGTGAGCCAGAAGCAAGTTGGTTTTGAAGGGAAAATGAGATCAGAACAGACGCAGAGCCCTGGCCCTCGGGGGCCAGCAGGGTCGGGGCTGCTGAACGGCCCAGAATGAGAGGCGGAGAGGCCGGAGGGGTGTGCGGGGTGTCCCAACAGGAGGGAGCAAACCCTCCCCTCTCAGCTGGCTCTGCACCCACGCTGGACTTGATTGATGTGGTGTTTAGATCCCCTTGTCTACACGGCTGGTTCTTTCCCAAGACAGAAAGAAATGTGGTCCCCGTGTGCCTGCGTGAGGGCTGTGCTGGGACAGCGAGACACAGGCACAGTCCTGGTGGCTTGTCACCCAATTGCTCAAGCAAGTTTACTTGGAGGTTCTCCAGCTCCCCAAAGCCATCTCCCCCACGTGAGTGGGGCTGAGTGTGTTTATGCAAATATCAAAGTTCTGACATAGCCCTGGCTGATCAGCGAGATGTTCACTAATAATATTAAAGAGGAAAATTTGGGTCTGACAAGGGGACCTTTGACCAACTATTTATGGGACTTGTCAATGTCACAGATTACACAAATGAGCGGCTGTTGGTAGCCTCTGAAGTCCTGTTTTATTTCAACAGCGACACTTACGTTCTGGACAACATGCACTTTCCAGGAAAATAAGGAAGCTGTAGGCCAGAGAGGTCCTCCAGGGCTTCAGAAAATTACCAGAAGACATGCCATAAATATAAATTGATAGGCAAGGGAGCCACTAATGCTGGTTACAATGACGACAGCAATGGCTACCACTCGACCACAGACGTGCTGTGCGTGGCATTCTTTAGCGCCTTGAACCCCCGCAGCAGGGACGGGAGTTGGGTGCTCATATCATCCTCGTCTTATCAATGAAGAAACCCAGTGCGGAAAGACTCAGTCTGTCGTCCACAGCCGCACACTGAGTCAGAGGTGGACCCGAGTTGAGCCCGGGCAGCTGGCGGTGTGTCCTCGCTGTCCTGGCATCAGAACGGGTGTGGCGGATCTGGGCTCAGTGGCATCTCACAGCCGCCCTGCCATTCCCCAGGAGAACATCTGTTCCAGCAGGGGAGGGGGCAGAGGCATAGCCCACATCTGTGTCTGTGTGATCACGTGTCAAAAAAAGGTGTTGAAAACTCCTGGCAGATCTAACTTTTCCCTTTTCGTCCCCTGGCTTGGCATTTTACAGCAAAGGGCTCTGACATTGTGCGTTCCTACAGGATGGAAGCTCTATTTTTTCCTAAACAGCCTAAGTAAATAACAAAAAGGGACACACACACACACAAAAAAAAAAAAAAAACAAAGACAAAAACTAATGAATAGTTTTAAGGGTTTTCTCTGGGAACTGAATTTTAATGCATGCAAGATGTCTGTTACTTCTTGCATATTTTTGCAATAGTCCACAAGAGATCTCCTTCTCCCCAGAGATCAAGTGAGCACTGGAAAGACTGTCAGGAGAGGTGTTTTACTAAGCATCTATTTTCCTATAAAAATGAGTTTATTGTCACCTTAAAGAAGTAGTATTCCAGGCCGGGCGCGGTGGCTCACGCCTGTAATCCTAGCACTCTGGGAGGCCGAGGCGGGTGGATCGCTCAAGGTCAGGAGTTCGAGGCCAGCCTGAGCAAGAGCGAGACCCTGTCTCCACTAAAAATAGAAAGAAATTATCTGGCCAACTAAAAAAAAAAATATATATATATATATGTAGATATATATATATATATATAGAAAAAATTAGCCAGGCATGGTGGTGCATGCCTGCAGTCCCAGCTACTCGGGAGGCTGAGGCAGGAGGATCGCTTAAGCCCAGGAGTTTGAGGTTGCTGTGAGCTAGGCTGATGCCACGGCACTCACTCTAGCCCGGGCAAAAGTGAGACTCTGTCTCAAAAAAAAAAAAAAAAAGAAAGAAAAAGTCCAAACCCTTAATGCCCATGACGGGCTTTCAGGGCTGGGTCAGGCAGACAGCCCCAGAATGGGCCTCAACACACAGTATTCATACAGAATTGAAGATAGGGCGTGAGTTGGGGAAGACGAGAGGAAGCTCTTCGAAGAGAAAGGCCTAAACAGTATCTGAAAATTAATTTAAAATAATAAAAATAGTATCATGTGATACAGTGCTCTAAAGAGGTTCTGGGATAATGATCTTGTCTTTGAATACATGTATATTAAAGTTTATGTTCAAAAATAGCCACAACATTTAGTTACTGCGCTACCGCCAAATTGAATCCAGTTTGGACGCTACCCATTACCGGCATAGCGGCCTGTCCCTGATCCACTAACACTGCCTCGGGCTCCGTGGCCTAAAAGGCATCATTTGTTCTTCCAAGTCCTGGCACTTTGCCGTTGTTTTTTTCCACTTCGAACTCCACATTCACATGTCTGTCGGGTGATGGGCTTTCTCAGTTCCTTCTCGTGACTCCCATGAATGTGTCTGTCCTATGGCAAGATTTTTCTGATCGACTCTCAAATGACCTTTACGGGAGCGCATGAAATGAGACCCCAGGGTGCTACACGTGACCCCCAACTCTCTTACTCTCTGTATGAGCTTTTAAACCAGTTGGGGGTGGGGAGCATGCGTGTGCACGTGTGCATTTGCGTGTGAAAACTGATTCGAGCATCACCCACAGACCTTGTATTCCCCAGGCCCCCAACCTCCTTGGGGTATGTTTCCCATTAAGGATTTATTTTCCTCTAAGAAGTGATCTTTCTGGCCCCTGAAAGAGGTTATATTCCCATTTAATGGCTGTTAGAAGCTCCCTGAGATTGGGTTGAGCAGGTGGTCTCCAAATACAGGTTTCAATGCACATCATTCATATAGGACAAAAGACCGGGGACGAGAAAACCCAGTTTCTGAGATAAGTGAGAAGGACTCAGGTTGTCATTCTGGTTCGATCTTAGGTAATTCACTTAGCTCGTGTCTTCACCTCTTAGTAAGGAGAAATAGCTCCTTCCCCCTTCCTACCTCGTTAGAGCAATTATACGATACATTTGGAGTCCCCCGTATCTGGCCTTGGCCTTGCAAAAGTAAGAATTATTGGTATCATCATGATTTGACACTTACCAATGGCCCTGGGTGAGATGGGCATTCTCTGGCTGACATGCAAATAATGATGTATCCAATTTGTCACAGCTGCACCAAGTCACAGCCGGTTGATAAACAGAAACGCAGAAGTCACACACTTCTGCCTGGCCTCAAGTACGGCACGGATCCCAGCCCTATTTTTAGTTAATAGAGCTTTGCTGAGATGTGGCACCAAGTGCAAACCTCTTACAAACTTCCTTACCTGTGGCTCGGTCTTGATCACACGCAGTAGCGGTACAGAGTGAGAAGGTCACACTGAGTGAGTCACGCTACGTTATAAAAGAAAAGGCCCCGTGTGCCGGATCCAACCACCAGACAAATCTGAAAGTCATGGACTCCCTCTGGGCAGTAATCTATCCAACTGTCCCTCCGGCATTCTCACCAGGGGGCCTCGGCAGCTGCGCCAAGTTAACACAATGAGGACTGAGCTCCCCTTCTTTCTGCTAAGCACCCCACCCGCCCCCCCACCGCCCCGCCAGGCGCACACTCAGTGTGTGGCAATTATTGGCAATTTCACTTTCTTCAGCAAATCGTCTCAATTGGGTTGTTTCATCCTTCCTGCCACAGCCGAGCTCCTGCCTGTTGACTCTGATGTGTCTTTCACAGAATCTCATTTTCGTCCCTGTCACTAGAGTCCAAATGCCAACGTACTGATTATTCTCGCTGTGACAAATACACTCTCTCTTCAGCAGTCTCTTCAGGTCTTAGTCTCCGGAGGAAAAAAACCTTCCCCCCTCTCTCCCGGCCTTTTCACAATATGGCACACTGAGATCACCCCCGTCCCCTTTCCGTCCCTCCGCAAGCTCATCCCGGACACTTGTTCGTATCGGTTCTGAAATGGCATCTTTTCCTAAGTTCTGCTGCACCTGTTTCCTGCCCGTCTCCCCCGTGTTGCAGGCAGCCTCAGGTCAGCAGCACAAACCCTTCTCCCCTGTAGCCTGTCGCCAAGCTTAATTTTAGCCACTCCGCTAATGACAGTAAGTCCTGCTAAATCAGATCAAAGCGTTTGTCCCCGCATGCTGGCCAGACTTGGGATGAATCTTCCCGGCCTTGCAAACAACCCCCCAACATTTCTTAGGGGTCAGCTAAGGAGCATTCAGGCATGCGACAACCCAGGACATGTTCACACATTCCCAAGTAACGGCTCTCCGGGCGGGATCATTTAACGTGAAAGTGACACTCGGTCTCCGACTGCCCCATAGGGCCGCGGAAGGACAGACTTCTGCAGAAATGCATTTTCAGGCACAGTCCCCCGTGTGTGGGAAGGATGTCCGCGTGGCGACACAGCAGGGCTGTAAAATCTCCCCGGAGAGTGTCACATTTAGGACATCCTAAAGCACACCCATTTGGGCCAGCGTGGCCTTTGTGTTAGTAAATTTGATGTCAGTTTGATAAACACTTTGAAGCCCAGCACCTCGAAATCCCAGGACGCCTGGTCGGTCCTCACACCTGTGACAACAAGAATTTCTTCCCCGAGCTTTTGGATCGAAAAATAGCCAGCAGAATTTTTCTGTAAGTACTAGAGCTCTTGCTTCTTCCTGTTTTGAATATGCCCACGAAACCCTTCAGCGAGGAGAGGATTCCTGATCTGCATCGAGTCTTTACGGGCTACTTTACTGCTAAAGAATGGTCGAGAAGCCCTCCTTTTCTCGGAGAGACTGGTCTAGAGGCACAGTCAGTTCCCGTCTGCTCTCTCAGAACATCTCCGGTATCCCAAGAATTTAAATGTTACGATGTTGACAGCAGGCCTGACATTTCCCATCTGAAGTCTGGAAAGAGATCAGTCCTGTGAAACAGACAGGCTGATCTTGAAATAAAGTTCACTGGAGTGTGATGAAGAGTCACTTTCAGAGGCCAAGTATTTAGCAGGTGACAGAGGTCACAGCAAGGCCCGCTAAGGGCAGTTAAAATAGCATAGAAGCTGGGTTTTGCTCTTTTTCTCACATTCCCTTGCTTCGTGTGAAACTGTAGAGAAAGCAGATCATCTCCCTTTTTCCTCCCTACCCCGCACCTATTTTATTTATTACCTTCCTGTATATTAATTTTGTTGCAGAAATATTCTAATGCTCCAAATTAATTAGAATTTGATGACAGTAATACGCATGATGAAAGCCACAAGACCACAAGGGCCAAAAAAGGCAAGGACCGCTGAGATTCCAAACTTGGTACAGTGCCTGGCACATAGCAGGTGCTCACTAAACATTTGTTTAATACACGGAATAAGGAAGAAATGAAAGACATCTACTTCACAAGTCTGGGTTAAGAATCAAATGAGTTGACTGTTCCTGGCACAGAGTTCCTTTCCCTTCACAAAATAGCTGGAGAAATCTCTCTCTGCTCCAGGCTTCCAATCCGTTTTCACAGGTAGCAGGTCAAGAATGGTCACTGCATTGCTCCACCAGGCCAGCAAATATCCAGCTCAGCCAGGAAGGCCCAACATGCCCAGCAGAAGAGTCTGAGCTCAGATTGCAAAATCAGATACTGCTCCACATTGCTCAAGAACCTACCTGGAAGGTCTTAGTAAATACCTCCCTATAGAAAGGATGTCTTCAAAAGAAGTCTCCCTCCCTGACTAGGGAGTGGTCAAAGTTAATGCCTGGCTGGTGCCCCTGACCTTGGCTGTCCTTGGCAGCCCTCGGTCTTGTGTTCCAGAGAGGAGTCTGAAGCAACAGTTCAGTTCTGGTTTACTTGGTCAGCAACGAAAGCTAAACATAAGAGGGATATTGAATAATGCCAAGATTTCACTACGCTTTTAATGTTAAGTGTAAGACAGCATCTCCTTCAGATAGTTTGAGTATAATCCTTTCCAAAGACATGGCAACAAACTTCAGATCTCATGAGTTCTTTTCATCCCTGGAAATCTTCGAACAGCTTTTTAAAATGCTCACATATTGACCTAAAAGAAAAAAAGACCCACGTGTGGAAGGGTCTATCTCATTTCTCCAGCAGGACACTTTCTCATTTGGCAGGACACAAATTTGTATCTATCATGTACGAATACAGTCTGGCCAAAGGAAACCATGATTCAATAAACTTTCTACATCGAACTCTTTAGAACAATTCCTACCAGTCACTCATCATTGTCCTCAAATAAAATGGCAAGACTAAATGTGAGTTTAACGTAAGTAAATATTTGGCAGCTCATTAAAAAGTAAATATGAAGATCAGAATTTTCTAACATAGCCTTGGATCTACATCAGAAAATTAAAGATTTAAAGAGGATGAAACTATCATGAAACTATGTAACATTTTTTTCACTTAAAGTTTCACTGATGAATTTATGTATAATCCATACTTGTACATTTACATATATGTAAATAATTCATTATATAGACATATATGTGCACATTATTTGTAATGGAAACCTTATCAAATTCAAATATTATTATAAACTATGTGCAATGTTCCTCTATAAGAGCCTATTCTGATGCCGACTGTTGCATTACAATTCAATTCTGGCACTAACTGCCTGGGGTTAAGTGCAGATCCACAAGTTCAAGGGCCTGGTACACAAAACTGCCCTCACTTTGGATCCCAGCCACAAGGAGTAGCCCCAGGGCACCCACACTTTTGTCCAACTGGCTACAAATCCAGGGGGTTTCCATGACCCCCTCAGGTTTGATGATTGGAACAACTCACAGAATTCAGAGAAGAGCTGTACCAATGTTCAGTCTTATTATAAAGGATACAAGTTAGAATAAGCCAAATGAAGAGACACACAGGACAAGATCTAACAGGGTCTTAAATGCAGGGCTTCCATATCCTCTCCCCATGAACCAGGGTGCATCACTCTCTTGGCACATGGATGTATCCACCAACCAGGAAGCTCTACCAAGTTTCAGTGGTGTCCAGAGTTTCTATGGGGGTTTCATGACATAGGCATGATTGATAAGGCAATCTCCAGCCCTCCTTTCTCCCTGGAGGTTAGGCTGCCTCAAAGCCCCAACGGTTTGATAATTATCTTGTATACAAAGTTGTACAAATGTAAGAGAATTTCCTTGTTTTTAGAAAATGCGCTCTTGGGTATTTAGGATCACCATGATATGTCTGTACCTCACTCTCTAATGATCCCTCAAAAGAGACAGAAGGGAGGATGGTGGTAGTCAATAAAGCAAATCGGGCAAAAATGTAAGGGATAAGTGATATTCTTGGAAAAGGGTATACAAAAGTGTTTTGAACCGTATTTACAACTTTTCATTATGTTTACAATTATATCAAAATAAAGAGTCAAAAAAAATCTGTGTGTTGCAAAGAATATCCATAACTAGTCTAAAAGACAAACAGACAGATGTGCTGTGATTTCCGTCCTCTGCTCCTTGTTCTAACTTTGGACACATTGATAAAAGGATGTTCTCATTTGTTATTTTCATTCTAAGGATTTAATTAAGTAATTTGCTTATTTATTTATTTATTTTTAGAGACAGGGTCTTGCTCTGTTGCCCAGGCTGGAGTACAGTGGCACGATTTTAGCTCATTGCAGCTTCTAACACTTGGTCTCAAGCTATGCTCCTGCCTAAGGCCCCCTGCGTAGCTGGTACTACGGACATGTGCCACTGCATTGAGCTCGTTTTTTTTTTTTTATTATTATTATTTTGTAGACATGGGGTCTCACTATGTTGCTCAGGCCTCAAGTAGTCCTCCTGCCTCGGCCTCCCAAAGTTCTGGGATGACAGGTGTGAGCCACTGTGCCTGGTTGTTAAGATTTTTTGAAACCTTTTTCTCAACTTGAATCTCTCAACCTTTTTGTACTTGGCATGTACAGAGTCCTTTGCTTTGCACTGCAAGAAACATAGCATTGAGCAAAGCGTGTTTCCGACTCCATGAGTTTATAGTTTTATAGGGCAGATAGGCCCTCTTACTTAACCGTTTACTCATGGTAAAAATACAAAAATGTAAAGCGATAGAAAGTGCTATAAAGCACACAAGTCTGAAGTCCTACAGAGCTTTGAGATGAGAGGGACTGGTGAGAGGACAAGGCAAAAAGCCACCCCAAGTCATCCCAAGGCTGGAGTGCCCTGGACAGTCCTGACACACTGTCACTGCCCTTTACGACAATGGAAAGTACCACATCATTTCCTCCGTATTTCTTTTAGAATCAGGTGCTGGCAACTTAAAGTTGAAAGGAAGTTTCATAATCATTCCCTCTTCTATGATTCCTTCTGTCATCTTCTCTCCTCTCTGCCTCCAGTGTCTGGGCAGAGGCGAATTCACGCCTAATTATCCAATAATATCCAGCAGGCAGGAATTGGAACTTAGCTTCCACCTCTGGGGACCCTGGGCACCCCGATCCAGGCTTTGGCTTGGCTGGAATCATGAGCAAAGATGAGTCAATCCGGGTGCGGGTAAGAAGGAAATTTGGTTAATGGCCTTTTGATGGAACTGACGGAAGGCAATTCTTGACTGGTTTGGTGGCAGAAATTTTCATATGCCAAAAGTGAACACCATCTGCGCCTTTCCTGGAGACCAAAACAGAGACACTGAAAAGGAACTGAAAAGTGAGAGGCGGTCAGAATGATTCTTGATGTGTACGTCTTAATGCTACAAAAATCTGATCCATACAAAATGTGGCACTCGTTACACCGAGTTTAGGTAGAAGACTCTAAATGAATTTCCATAATTCATAGTTTACAAATCCACACTAATCCTCACTCTCCTTTATTTTAGAAACTACAGAGAAGCAATAAATGTCTGTTATGCATCATCCAGTTCTAAAAACTTGAGGCTCCATGTATTTTTCAATAGTAAATGTGACGACTGGGTATCAGGACTCCCGTGTACGATTTTCCCACACCCGCTGAGCTAGCTCTGACCCACGGAGATAGATGCCTTCAAAAGGATGAAAGAGGGAGCACCTTTCTTTTGTCAAGAGGGATGAAATCAGGCTTCTTCTTGATAGTTGCTACTATCATGACACAAAAGGAGCAATTTTAGTTTCATTATACTATAGAAGGATTTATGTCTGGAAATCATTCTTGCTCCCTTGGGCAAGAACATTTGGCACCATTAACAAAAATGCTGTGACTATTTCTTAGCCAGAATTCTTTACAATGCTATTGATCTAGCCCAATAGACTAGGGGGAAAAAAACCAGTTTGGTTTAATTTTGTATGTACATATGGGTATGTGTGTGTGTGTGTGTGTGTGTGTGTATACATCTATATGTATACACACACACAGAGAGAGAAGGTTTTTATAATTTAAGTCATGCATTTTGGGTTTTACATCCACATTGTTATACATTTTGCTATCATATGCTTTGAGAAATTAAAAATGACAGTTTCTCATCATAAATGTTTGCGAAGGAGCCATTTAGTTCAGGGCACTTGGAGATCGTGCACTGGTAACCACCAAAGAGAGACCTCTATAGTCATCATCAACAGTACGACTATGTTTATGTGTAGCTAAGATGACCAGGAAAATTGAGGTGAGGTATTAATCGTGCTGCTTTCAAGGCAAGGCAAATGCAGTTACAGCGTAGTCAGACATTCGAGAGCTGAAGCCGGCTAGCTGTAGGCAAAAATATGTTCTGTTTTGTGGGGGGCTTCAAAGGATGTGCAAAGCCTGCACTCGTAACTGGCTTGTGAACCTCCTTTGTCCTGTCTTCACTCTCCCCCTTCTCTATCTAAAGCCAAATTGAAAAGGGAGTTGAGGGAAGTTAAGCACACTGGACCAGGTTAGAGCCCTGCAAGCAAATGGAAGAAATTGAGCAAAAGATAGTCTTTTTGGGTGAACTGGGGGCGCCACCTAAATGTATAAATTGAATAACCACAAACTTGTGCTTCTGGGATTCCGTCCTCATCTAAGGACCACCCGCGTGTCATCATCAACCCCCGCCCCCGTTCCCTCGCATACCTTCCAGCGAGGCCCCACCCCCCATCCCACTCATGGTTTGATGAGCCTTCTTCATTATTCTAGACGTTATTTATTGCTTTCTTTGGCCATCTTTCACCTCTGATTTAAGTGCTCTCTCTGGCTCCTTTTTTGTTTTTCTCACCTCTTAATGCTTGACCTTTTCAAGATATGTATCAAAAGACAGATCACCTCTAGTACTGAACCCTCTTAGTCTACTCCCACACAAGTCTCCAATTTCTTTCCTTGCCTTTTTTACTTTGCTGCAGCTACAATTATTCACACGTCAGTGTTGTGTTTCTCGGACACCTCTTTCTCATTTCTGTTCTCCTCATCTGCTTCGACCTTTCGTTCTATAATTACCCCGAACTGTAGATATAAACTACATTAAAAACCGTGACACGTTTGGGGTACAGGTTGTATAAAAAAATGATGGCATAAAAGAAAATCACCCTACACTTTGTGAGATCTTCCACTTCCATTGTTTGCTCTTCCCAACGGGCTGGCTTGAAAGAGGCATCTCATTTCTACCATTTGACCTGACTTGATTATTAATAGTTTATTGCCAGTCTAAAACCACAAAGTAAGTTAGACATGCAACAGAGAAAGACCAATGTTATACATCATTAGAACAACAACAACAAAAAAGACAGATTTTATGATGTTCTTTGTTTTTAACTACAGAGTGGTGAAAAATATAAGTGTGACTTTAATAAACCTTAAAAAAAAACATGGTTAAAAAAAATGACTTCTCTAATTAGGCAGATTGGTAGTGGCTCTTCCTGTTAAAAAAACTCTTTGGGTCCCAACTTTAATAGCATTAGAGGGGACAGAAAAATGGAGAAGGATTTTTATTTACCCAGGCTGAGAGCATCAAGAGTATATTTTTGTTAGCGGAACTTGATGGAAGTCACTGCCAGAGGGAGAAACTTTCTGGAAGTTTGTCATGGTAAATCAGTGTGTTTGTCATGGGTTAAAGAATGGCAGAAGGTACATGAAAACGTGATGCTGATCGCTGGGTTACAAACGACTTGCAGATGTTAAAATGTGTTTCTCAGTAAAAAATAAGACAAAGTGCCAGGCTGCCTGGCAAGAAGGGACTGAGCACCTGCCCGAAAACAATGAGGATCAAAATAAGCAGCGATAACCTATATTCCCGAAACTTCCTTCCTAAGAGCATACGGTAGCCTCTTCTATACTCTTTTTTCAGACGCAGTACAAATTCATAGACTGAACACATAGGAGGTAGTCCTTGTAATTTTTTTCTCAACCCCCATGAGATGTGCCCCTTTTTGCAACTTTTGTGTGACTGTGATTTATAAGGGCCTGGTTCTAATTCTCTCATTTCTATACTGATCGCAGAACTCTCCTTCAGAGCAGCTTCACGGGGCTTGGCACATCGGACTCCAAATGACTAGCAGCTGCCTGCTTGCTCTTCAAGTTCATCGCAGAGATCCGGGCACATTATCATAATGTGACAAATGATATTGACATAGACCTTTGGGTTCTCTTACCAGCTTGAGAGAGAGATCAACCCTTAAGTTGGATCGTTTCTTAAAAACAGGCCAAGTGAATTCCTAGGAGGCCTCTAGCCAGAGATGGAAGAGCTATAGGTCACACACTGGAAAAAGCAAGTTTATTTCTCAGGGCAAGAGGCAAATACCCAATTACTTTCCAGAATAATCAGACCTCATTGAGACCCAAGTTTCATATTTAAGGCAGCCTAGTGAATGGATTAGTCAAAAGATTTGCAGACTCTAGGAGCCTGTGCAGCAGAGAAAATAGATTGTAAAAGCCCACAAGAATTAATCAAACATCCTGAACTTCTTACTTTACTGTGAATGTTGTAAAGACATCATTGTGACACGGTTCAAGATCAACTGTAGTCAGACTAAGTGAATGTAGAATTTTCACTCAAAGACCAAAACAAACAATCCCTTTAAAAGCATAAATTTAAGATAATACCAACGTCAGTAAACTAGTCAGAGAAAGAGACTATAGTTAGGCATTACTGTTAAAAGAAATACTCCCTCCCCCCAGCAAAAGATAATGGGAAGTGTTTTTCCTTTATTGATATACATATATTTTATTTGTACTTTGGGAAGATTAGTGTCAGTTGGCATAGGGACTTTCAGAGTTTGGGTTTACGTTTATTCTTGAAAGATTTGTTTTGGTTAAATGTGAGTTAACTGAATTTAAACCTATTCAAAAGGTATAAATAAAATAGTTAGACTGTTAAGGCCAAACATTTTTAGAGTCTTATTTCTTTGGGAGTTTAATTTTATGCAAAAAAAAAACAAAAAAAACAAAAAAGCACCAAGGCAACCAATGAAGCCCACTTAAAAGAACACCTGCTCAAAGAATAGACTTATAGGAAAGATCGTATCTGAAATTAAACAAATTAAAGCTCAAAACCACATGATAAAATGATACTACCTTATTCTTGGTCTGCCTATAATGAAATAATGAATATTTATACAATACAATGATGCAACAGAACATAGAGACCTACAAGATCATTTCTAACTTCCGGACTCAATCAAGCACAATCGTTCTTATTAAAAAGCAACTTCACGTGAAAAGAAACAGATATACAAGCCATTAAAATAAAGATAGTCATATATATTCATAAAGATATAAATAAACTTATTCCTATTTTCACCTGGTGCACAATGAATAATAAAAGTGCACATGCAGAAATCAAACCAGCAACTGAAAATTTCCTGGAGGTTTGTTTTACTCAAGTCACCTTCATTTACCATGTTTCCTCAGTTCAATTAAAGGGTAGGCTATGTATTTTTTGTATGTCATTCCTATGGAGTTTTGCAAATGTCATTTATAAACTCAAAAATTCAGAAATGACATCGCTTATCTAGGATATTAATTAGATGTAGTTCCTCAAATCTCATTCTCTAATTGTCATTCAAAACATTTCCACTTTAAGATTACCCTATTTTACATTTTTCTGCATAACAGAAGGCTATAAATTACATTTAGAATACTAACAGAAGGTAAAATTTCACCTTCTCCTTAAGTTTAACGATTAAATCATACTTCAAACATTTCTCAAAATACCATCCAAACTCTTTGGTGAGAGTCCATGCATGAATATTGGTACTTATTTCATCACAGAAATTCTTTTCTGATATAAAACATGGATGCAAAATCACTGTTTTTTGGCATTTGACTCTCTTTTCTGTTTTTAATTATTAGTAGAAGATTCCTGAGTTGGCATCAAATGATTAGATAATCCATCTACATCACGTGAGAAAAATGGGAGCATTCTGACCGGCATTTTCAGGAGTCCTATCAACTATGATCTTTCTACAAAGAAATATTATTGGGAAATGTGCTCTCAGAACATATTTATAGTCTTAAAGAGCTGGCATGACTCCTGAGGTGGTTTAAAGAGTTCATATCCCATGTAAAGAGTTCACATCCAATCTTACCGAAGAGGAAGTTTTGATAAGATTTTTTATATTAGAAGAATAAAGATCAAAACAGACTTTTCCTGTGATTAGTAGAATGGAAACATATGACAGCCTCATTTTTATTTATTTCATTTTATTAACAAAGACTTTGTGTACTTTAATTCCTCTGGGAAAACCATGAGATTGATAAGAATTTCAATCAGTTTTTATAAATACTGAAATTACAAAGGAGGGTTTGGCCTACTCACATTTCAAATATTCCCATGAACTGCAGCCCCAGAGATTCAAGCTGAACTAGTGGACACATTTGTACAGACAGGCACCTTGAGAGCCACAGGTAGTGGCTGCTTGTGTAATCCATGCAATTGCTTGTGGCCTAGAAGGAAGCAAATTCATCTAGAGAAGGGCTGGCTGCTACAGAGTGGAAGAAAATGATAGTGGAAATTCAGAATCAGCAAACACAAATGTCTTGGTTCCACGATGCATCTTCTTCCTAGTTATTAATACTAGAGACTCAACCTGGCCAAGGTGCCAACTGACTTTCGACCATTGATCACACTGTCATTATAGCTCAAGGGATGAATTAACAACAGCAATGGCAATATGTGCTGAATAGCTATCATGGGTCAAGGACTTCACGTAGGATCTTACTCAAACTTCATAATTACCCTACTAAACAGGGATTATTCTCCAATGCTCTGAATGAAGGTTTAGAGAGGTAAGGAATTTGTTCAAGGTCACACAAATTCTTGGCTAATCTGGGATTTGGGATTAGGTATGTTTGATGCCAAATCCAGTGCTTATTTCACTTCGCCGTTCTGCTGAATGACGAACTTACAGGTGATACCACAGAAGATGGAGGACACATTTTTTTAATAAAGGGGTCCTCTCCGTACATCTCTAATCCCGTCACATAAACGAGACCCTGCTCGTGTGGCTGACCCTAAGGCCTAATTTCTTGTAAGGGTTGCCCAGCCTGTTTCCATAGTTTTTGACCAAACCCAAGTACAGTCTATCAAACCATATGCGCCCTAGATACTATTCTTGGATAGAAACCACCTTATAAACCACCACTAGATTAAGATGGTAGTTTATGTGGCTCCAGTGGCCCCAGAGTTGGTATCGACTTCATGTTTGGGATCAATCTGGCAATGCAGGAAATGGCTGCACCGCAATTCCTCTGGTCTGGATTGACCATGACCAGGGAAGACATTTATGGCTTTTCCCTACAAAATAGAGTGTATGAGAGACTTCCCAAGGGACACGAACTTCTGTCCCATTTTCTAGTTGCGAGTGTTGAATGCACTGAATGAACTGTCATTTGCCTGATTGTTGATTCTGTTCAATTATTCCACCATCACCTTTGTCTTCTCTGTAGCACTTGCTGAGTCTGCAATGCTTGCCAGAGTTGCTCCTGTGCATTTATTAATTCTTTCAATGAATATTTAGTATGTTTCTACTAAGCATTGGGCACCATTGTAGGCACCAGGGACAAAGATAATGATGAAGACAGCCTGATTCTGACCTGGAGGGTCTTATCTCTTATTCCTGACTGTTGGGTGGTGCAGTTCTGGATACAGAGCATGTTACCCACAACCCTGAGTCATCAGTCTCCACTTGTCATTGGCATGGATGTGGGTTTAGATCCTGCGTCAGCTGATAAAGGATTAGTGGCTATTTCCAAAGCTGCAAAGTGCTGCAGGAAGTAATGGTTTCCCTGCTGTAAGAAGGGACAGTGTCTCTTGAAGAGTGTGGTTTCTTGTAAACATCTGTGCTTCAATGATTAAAGAACTTCCCTAATCTTGACAAATTGCCCCTTGATCCTGGAGATTTTTTACATGGATTTGATAACTATTTTTTTTTTTGTCTGACAATAAAAAGTCTTCTGATCCGGAATGGTTTTCATTCCCATGGTGGATGATTTTCTCTGGAAAATGAAGAAAGGTGATCTGGTTGGTTTCCTTTGATGCTTCTGAACAAGATAAATGATTACGCTGAGTCCACTGACTCGCACGTGTGGGAGGTCCTCGTTGGTCGTAAGCACTTTCTTTCTTTCAGGGTCTTTGCTAAATGATGCTTTATCTTACAGCTCCATCTCTGATTTGAAATCCCTTGTTAATGAAGTGAATAAACCCATGCCTCTTGAACTGTGTGATCCTCTTGGCTTCTTCAATGTTGAAATTAATTCTCGGGTAAGATCCATAGGATGACAACGTGCATTAATTCTGATCATATCTGAAACCCTCATCTTGACCATTCACTAATCTAGTTATTCCTTTTTATTCAACCCAACACAGAGGAAAAATGATATGGTGGATATAAAAGGATTTGGACTAGATAAGTGATTTTGAAATGTCATCCTTCTTTTTTTTTGCAGCAGCAGAATTCTTTCTTCCAACAATATTAGAAATTAATATTTAAAACAGATAACAGAATTGTTCTTACTGAATGGAGGACACAGCCGTCTTTCATTTTGTTCCTGCTTTCTTTTTCCGTGTCTACATTCCTCCCTTCTTGTGTGGGACACCTGAAAGTAGAGTTTGAAGATGAGAAAATTAGATTTTCTACCTCCACAATTGCTTCAAGATCTAAAACTAGCATCACGATTCCTAGGTCAGCCACAGCCTTATTGTTATACAATCATGTCTTCCCAATACTAATATTTCAGGATATTTAGAATCTGAATTTTGTGCAGATTATAATTACCATTCTCTTCGCAATGTTAGTCATTCTTTCACTGTATTGTGTAAGGGGTCCTCGCCCCTAATCTTCCCCAAAAGAGATTATATCTTCCACAGAACCAAGCACAGAATCAGGTACAATCTACATTCTTCAGTTTATAGATACTTGGCCCCTAGAGTTGAAATGCTTATAAGCTCTCTAAGGGCAGGAAGTATGTCCTTCTTGTTTATCTTTGTGGTCTTAATGGCACATAAAATGTGCTCAGTAAATGTTCATTGATTAAAATTAATTAATTTACATTAACTTACTAAAATGTTAATTTTATCTCATTGTTTTTCTAATTTGTGTCACTTTATGCTTTAGTATTTTCATCTGTAAAACAGTACCCAGCCCACTGTGGTATCGGAGAGATTAAATGTGGACACAGAGTGTTCGGCATAAAGTAGACATTTCGTAAATATTTGCCAAAACGTAAAGAATGTTCCCTTTTTTTTTTTTAACAAAGGCTAAGCATTTGAATTTACCAAATTAGTCATTAACTTTATTATTTTAATGAGGTAGAGTTGCTTTGTTTTCTTCACCTAGAAACCAAAACAATCAGAATATAGTAATAAATTTGCCTTTTACATAAGTTTTAGTGTTGTGGAAGGTTTCTGGTGGGATAATTTTCACTCATTGAGTTTTGCAGAGATTATATAAAATGTTCTACAATGGAAATAGCTTTTTTGACTTAATTCACCAATAACTCAGAGGCAGCTGCAGGCAATCTTTTTCTTATGTTCCAAAAAGAAAAAAAAAAAAAAAATTTCTTTTTTGGCCTCAAAAGAAGGAAGGAAAATTTTAACCCCAAAGGATAATGTTTTGGAAAGTTCCAATAGAATGAAATGTGGGATTACAATAGAAATTTCTTGCAAACCTAAGTACAGCTTACTCTACAGTGAACAGCATAATGTATATTGTGGTACCCAACTTAATTTACTCTGTAATTGTACCAGACAGCAAACAGGATACCAACAAAAAGAACATTGACGCCTTTTAAAATGAACAGCTGGTGAGAGGATATTGACAAAGGGTATTTGTCAGCAAAAAATAAAACTAGGACCTGTATGTATCGAGTTCTTCCCTCCATCCTTTTACAAGGTATTCATTTAAAAGGAATTCGCTATTCTCTCATGTAGTTTACTTGTCAGATGGTACAATTACAGTTATTTTGCAGAGTCAATTTTCTGTTACATAATCACATAGACTTGTGTCTAATGCAACAGAAAATTGCCTGGGTGGAATAACTTTCAGGTGTTGGTTTGACTCTGGGGATTTCATGTTTGCTTTTTGGTCACAGAGTGTATTCTTGTTCGAATCTCTTCCAGAAGTCTTAGTTCCAACATCCCCCAGGAAAAGCGCTATACGTAGTCGTTAAGAAAGGAGGCGTTGGAGTCAAGGAAAGCTGGTGTTGAATCCCAGCCCTGACACATACTTGCAATGGATTTGCGGGTATGTCCCGTGTCGTGAACATGACCACTTGATGGGACAAAGCTGAGTTTCTGATTTACCGCAGTGAAGGAGAAAACTACCGTGGAGTCCTGGAGTATTACAGGGAAAAAAGCAAGATTGGATCTCACGGAGAATTTGAAGTTTGACTTGAGGCAGTTTTTACAAACAGCAGCTTGGTTTGGATTGGGTAAGGATAACAACCCAGCAGTCTAGGATTTGGGGAAAGACAGAGGTGAGGCTTTTAAGACCAAGCATTCAAAGGATTTTAGGACAAAAACTGTTGAAGAGGTTTTTTGTTTGTTTGTTTTTTGAGACAGGGTCTCACTCTGTCACCTGGCTAGAGTGCAGTGGTGTCATCATAGCTCACTGCAACCTCAAACTCCTGGGCTCAAGTGATCCTCCTGCCTCAGCCTCCCCAGTAGCTGGGTCTACCGGTGCATGCCACCATGCCCGGCTAATTTTTCTATTTTTTTGTAGAGACGGGTTCTGCACTGGCTGGCAGGTCAGACCATTTCACACACCTGTAAATTTATTCACCCGAACCCTGGCATCTCCTTTGGTGTTATCAGCTGGAGAGGCTTGAGAACCAAAACCATCTACATCTACAAAGAGTTTGGTCACTGATGACCCAAACTACCAGCCTGTCCACCCAGTTGACCGTCCACATAAACATGACTTTGCCATTCCACTGTCTTCATTAGCATAACTTCACTATTCCTGGAGACTCCAGCCCAGGCAAACAACTTGATTGTTCATTAGTTCAACTTCCTGAAATATCCATCACCTCCTCGGTAGGAAGCAGCAATATCCCTTTTATGCCCTGAAACTCTTCATACTCTTCATTTAAAACCCTCTGCTAGCTGTTCCCACCCATTCTGGACTATGGTATCATGATCCCTCCTTGATCCTAACCTAGCTCCTGCTTTGAACCACCCACCTTAAGCCAAACCTCAGCCCTCAGTGAGATCTTCCTCCAACAGAGCCCTGCCCATGCTCCTGCTTTGGTGTTCTGCCTTGCTGCAACAAGCAAAAAACTCAGTCTTGTCTTTTCAACAGGTTGTGTTGGTGATTAGGGAGGAAACAGGCATTTGACAGGCTACACAATTATACTCCGTGGTACTGTCATTTCTAAAATCCAATACACAACATTTGGAGGTTTGGCGACATTTTATTTAGGATCAATTTATAAACTCTAAGAAAACAGTTACGTACTTTTTCCTCCCAAGAGGTTAAGTCACCCTTCACCTCCCCCCAACCATGCCTCTCCATCTATTCAAGTTCAAGAATCATCGTGTTCTCTCTCTAGTTTGTCCTGAGTTTTGTTTTCTGACTTCTCCATTGTTTTTACTTGGACCTTTCCGCCCCTTGTGTTGGACAGTCTTCTACTGTTCATTCCTCCAGCATCTTAATGCTCAGTGTGGAAGTGGGCTAATCCAAGATGAATATGGTGTGGCCGTTTGCCATTAAGGGGTTCTCAATCTAACACTCGAAGGAGAATAAATGCTTCCACACTGTTAGAAACTTCCCCAAAATGGGCATCCTGCCTTTATACCACAGAACCAAGTGTATGGCATGAGCTCAAAGAGAGGCTGTGGAACAGAATTGTCCTTCCCCCCAAAACCCCCCTTTTTACACACAGAGTAGTGTAGCAGCTTGGAGGATACCGTGTTTCCAAGGACACGGTGGAGCTGTATCTGCTTGACATTTAAACAATTTAGTCAAATTCAATCTAAAATCAAGTCAGTCCAGATGTATTTAATTGGGAGACAATGCCTAAGCCTTCTAACAATATGGCTTTGGGAAACAGGCCTTCCAGACTCACTTTTCCTCCTTCGGTCCTCTGCAATAGCGGAGGGGTGGGATGGGGGGAGGCATTAGCATTAGCATTAGCATTGCATACAGGAGGCTTAGGTTTTCCTGCTCAGAAACAGATATTACGATGGATCTTGGGAATTTCAGCAGGAGTGGAATTGACTGCCCATTAGATTCATTTGCAAAAGATTTCCTGTCATTGCCCATTCTCCCTGGGAGTCACATTTTTGACTCAGTTGCAGCCTGAGCAGGATGGAGCGGCTCTCCTCATTAGAATCTCAAATGTCCTGGGGAAAGAAAAGAACTATTGTGTCCGGCACACCTTGGCACTATCTGGTCTCTGTTCATTTCTGCCTATTTATGTCTCATGCTCTCTCTTTCTTTGTTTTTGAGTCTCCTTGGTATTATTCCAGCTCTTAATAGCCTCCCTTCTGATGTTTTCCCAAACAAAGCATCCTTTGTGTCAACTGTCAAATACTTGCCCTGGACTTTGCCATGTCATCTCCTCTTACTTTGTGTTTTTTGGACAAATATGAAGAGGCTGTCTGAATTTTTTTTTTTCCTAGTTCTCTTCATTATCTTAAAACAGCAATTAAGACACCAACCAGAACTCTCTTGTGCTCTATTGGAAACAAACCCATCATACTCGGCCTCCCCTATAATTGAATTATTGAAGCTTGATGTCATTTTGGTTTCCATGCAGTACAACCCCTTAAGAGCAATTTCATCCTTCCTTAGCCCTCATAACCAGTCCTAGGGCCAATTCTCTAAGGTACCTGAGATCAAATCTTACAAGGACATAATTTCATTTTCTTTATCTGTATTATATCACTTCTTGCCGCATAACTGCTCTTAACATTGTTTGTATTGTCTTTATTATATCTGTGGATAAAGTTAATACAACTTTTGCCATTTACAATACCTGGAAGATTTTAAAATTATTTTCATAAGATAATTTTCGTGGGGTTGGGTTGACTCTTCCAAATAATACTGTAATCATACCATTGCAAAGCATAATGTTAATTTCTTCATATTTTCCTTATTAATCAGTTTAATTCTTGGGATCGATTCTGTTAATTGCCATATATGGATTCCTGTTAAATCTAGGGTTATCAACAGCCGTGTTCTTGACATGTGTGCTGTGCTACCCTTTGCAATTGCCCTTTAGAGTTGAAAAATCAGCCTTTTGTTTTCTTCGAGGTAACCAATTTTCATTATAATGACAAAATAATAATTATTTTAATTGTACCATTCCTCTGGTGGAAACACCCATCAGTTTGCTCTGGAACTAGGCTGACCTTCTTGGCTGTTGAAATAACAGCCTTATTATTACAGGGAAGAACAGAGTCTGGGCTCTCATTTTAACTCAATCTAAAAGGCAGGAAAATGTTCTACAAATGATGGTCACAGAATTGCAAAAGCTCATACTGCCTTGTCACTAGTTTCCAGGAAACCGGGATGTACATCTATTCTCACAGGTTTGCACTTCACCTTTTGCTGAGCACTCACGAACCCCAGGGAAGGGGACAGGGCAGAGTCCCCTCATTATGCACACACCTTCCATTATCTGCCACCTGATTAGCATTCAGGGCAGCAGACAAAGCAGGCAGTTGAGCGATGGCAAATTATTTAATGAACTCTGCTATAGCCACAAGTGTTTTATGAATTCAATTCAGCCAACGTGTTGTGATCCGAGTTTGTGAGGGATGAGCTCTCTATCCGGTCTTCACACTAATTGTTTAATCGTAGAATTAATATCTTACGGGGCCTTTAGTGCCTTACAAATCAAAACACAGGACTCCATCTCTATTTGGGAATCTAATGAGGAATTCTATCCCTTTCTGCCAATACACTCAACCTCCGATAGTTTTCAGATAATCACAAATTAACCTTCTTTACTTCTGGGAGAAATCCATTTCCAATATTTTCAACAATTGTCTCCCGACTACAAGGAGTTCTTCTGTGATGTCTAGTAGAATGGTAATATTCCAGCCGAGTGGAAACCTTTTTGTCAGATAAGGAGAGGTTGTTCACTATTTTTCGAAAGGCAGTGTCAGGCGCTGACTCTCAAAACATCGCCATCACCAGGTTGCTAAGACAAAGCTACGTTGCTCCCACAGTGAGGGCGAAGACTGTCTCCATAGAGTTTTGGTAGCATCTTAAAGTAGGACGGGCAAGTTTGGATTTTATCGAGATTTTAGGGTTTGGTTTGTCAGGGAGAAAAAAGCTTTTCTTCTACTGTCTTATGTTCTGTCTATGGAGGCCTGCAAATTAAAGTAACAAAAACCAGATTAGCACGAGAAAAGATAAGACTTTTTTTCACCAGTGGATGCTGGAGTTCACAGAAAATTATGACTCAAAAGGGTGTTAGAATTTGGGGCTTATTTACCATCTTAATACTGGAAAGGAGAGGGAAGAAAAGACGCTTATGGGGAAACAAATGACTTTTAGGAAAAATAAACAAGCCCTTAGGAGAAAAGATATGATAGTTTTATGACATTGTCTATTTTTACATGACTTCTTATCCCCATGCTAACTTCCAGCGTCCAGGGTTAGGAGGCAACCTCCCTGGTTGTGAACCTCCCAGGAAGGGGATTTATGGCAGTTGAATTATTTGGGGGAAGGCTCTGCTTTCAGACAGATAAAGAAAGTTCAGAGAAAAGACTCTTCACTGGGATATATTCTGGATCCTTTTGGGTTTAAGGTGAGCCATTCAATGAAGGGGTGTGGAGGAGGATGGTTAATTAGGATTAAGTAAGGATCGGGATGTAATAGTTTAGGATTAGTGGGAAAAACAAAAAGAGAAATTTCAGGTGAAGGGGTCAAACAGTCTTGGTACAGAAACAGTTTTTGCTTTCTACGGAAGAGCTTGTATTTCCTGTAAATTGCTCCTATAGTGAACAAATAAGTTACTTGCTTGGACAAGAGTCTCCTGCAATAGGAAAGTTATGCTAATGAATACAGCGGAAAATGAAACTCAAGTTCACGTGGACCACAGACTGCATGGGGGCGGGTGGTCTCCATCCTCACCGGGCAGCCTACTGAACTCCTGTCCCCCTTTGGTTTATATACCACTTATCCTTCCTGTCTGTCTGCCTTTAGCAAGCACCTTTCCATCAGTATTCATTGCTTTTGATAATAATTTCATTTGCACTTTAAAAAGGTTGACCTTTTGTCTCTTAATTCTGACTTTGAAATGTTCTGACACCTGGATCACTTGAGTTACTTTTTCAGCAGTGCTCCTTAATCATTTTATTGAGATGTGATACATATGATATAAAAACACTGCAGCACACAATCGTTTCTGTCACTTATGAAGACTAAAATCAGTAGCAAACACTCCAGTCCATATGCCATAGAAGACAAAATATTAATAATCTAGATAAAGAATCTACTTCCCTACTGCACAGTACACACCTGCATTCCCTTCCAGCGGCCTCAGCACAGGGACGTGCCTGTCCTGCTCTCACCCTGGCTTCCTTGGGGACCAGCCAGCTCCCTCCCCAGGGCCACTCAGGAGAGTCCCTGTCCCACAGGAGTATAAAGGTGTCTTGCCCTCTCCATGTGAGCTACAGAGAAGGTCAACCCCCAATCAATCCTCCAGACTTACTGATGATGGTGATTAAAAGAACTGACTGCCTGGGCATTGAACAAAGCCATCAAGGACAATTAAAGGGCCCTCGGGGATATGCATGACTCTGTCATTTTTAGTTCTATCTCCCTGGCCTGTCACATAGTAGGTACTGCAGAAAGATTTTTAATAGTTTCCACTCCATAGGCTTCTTTCTAAAGCTCAAGAGCTTCTCCCTTTCCAGTCTATGAAACTTCTAGCCTATTGGTATCAACATTCCATCAAAAGAACTCTAATGAGACACAGTCCTTTGGAAAGAGCGGTGAAGAATGAGCTGATTCCCAGGGACTCAGGCCAAATTCTGAAAGAAGGAAGCTTGATTCCAGCAATCTAAAATGTTTTTAGCTTTTCGTTGACTTCTCCGCCCAGGTCCTCGTAGCCTTGCACTGTCCCTTGTTTGTCCCAGACTCTCTGACGTGGAGCCTGATTTAGGTCCACTATCTCAGCACGATCTGACCTCCTTCAAAAGCAACATTAACTTGTCCCCCATCTTTGACTACTCAGGAATTTGCTGTGGGATAACAGCTATTAATCAGTTAATAGGTTACTCCTCCACGGTACACGGTCATAAAAAACAGCTGAGCTATCTTCCTCATAAAGGACAAAAGCACAGGTTCTCTCGGAAACCCGAGCTGGAGCTAATGTCAGTGCAAGCAAAACTGCTGTATACAGTGGTGTCCCTTGTACACTGCACAACCTAAACGGGAGTGGTAACCTCTAGAACTGTACAGAGACAGCCAAGCAACTTTTGGGTGGTCTCTCAAATTGCATGATATAAATACCCCCACGTAGGACCAGCATCGGATACACCAGAAAAAAGCACACATGCTCTGCTTTGCTGGTGGTGATGTAGACTCACTAATCTCCATTTCCTCTGTCACTTTAAGATTTAGCTGGCTGGCTTTTAAGGTTCAGAGTCAAAATCCTCTGTGTGCCATGCTAATGAGGGAGAAGAAACTTTTAATCTCATCTCATCTCATCTTTTATCTTATATTATCAATAATACATATTATGTTCGTTGAAAACCGATGTATCCTGAGCAGTGTGAATTGTGCAGGGAGCAGCTGTTTTAGTTCAGGAAGGCTTTATCAGAATTCTGTGCAGGATGGGGAGTGATGTGTAATTTCAAGAGGCTATAAAATAATTTGATATTTTGGAAAAATTATTTTTGGTACTATGATCTAAAGAGAGCAAAGGCTGAGAAAAGCTGCTAGGAAAAAGGGATTCTCAGGCAGGTAGGATGTATTCCTTCAGTGAACACATTGGAAACGCCCACAGGAGAACGGGGCACGCCCCCTGTTTTTGTTAGCAAAATAGAGCATGCTTACAAAAGAAACGCTCTGCAAACCGCCACATGTAAATTAACCTCCAGTCGGACCAGAGCTCATATTTGCAAATGTGTCAAGATCTTATTAGAGCACAGTTGTAAATAATAGTAAAGAAAGCAGATTGGCACTCAGACAGATCCAAGTTTACAGCTTTCACTCTGCCATTCTTGAGCTGGGTGATCTTAGGCAAATTATTTAACCTCTCTGAGCCTCATTTTTATCATTTGTAAAATGCAATTAATCAGTAGTCATTGTCTCATAGGAAAAGTGCTATGGTGAAATAATGTGTGTAAAAAGCTAGTCCCGGAAAGCACTCACTAGTGGTAGCTATTATTAACAGAACCATCCCGAACATTTTAAACCATCCTTTGATTTCATAAGTTACCCCAAATTTCTCTCCTATTCGAAATCAGAGCTCCTGAATCTGTGTGTATGGGTGTTTTAAGTATTCTGGTTGGAAATGCAAGTGACATTTGTCCGTAGCCACTGTTTGAGAATAATCTCCAGTGGCTTAGCCTACTACTGGACCAGCCAAAAGAGACAAGTAAGAATCTCTGTGCCTCTGGGAAGCCCTAACAACCTCTGGAAGGCAAGAGAGAAAATTTCCCTGAAAGAGTAATTACTGCGAACCCTGTAATGACAGAGAACAGTCGCTGGGCTGAGAAACCAACAGGGTACAGCCATGTCCACGTTCAAGGCTGCTGCTTGCAGAATAGAGCTGCGGATCATTTCCCAAACCCAGATAAAAGGAAAAGATACTAAGTCGGCTCAGGCTCTGTCTGTTTGACTCTAAACGCCCACCCATATTCAAAGACAGCCAAAAATCTGGGTGTTTTGGCATCATATAGATAAAATACCCATTTTTAAATTGAATATTTTACATCTTATTTGGACATCTGACAGCATGTATTTATTTATGTATTCCCTACCTCCTTCCCCAAAGGCTTCGAGATGGCAATGTCATATAGACAACCTCAGGTTATAACTTGCTCTACAAAACCTCTAGCGTAATGCCTTACAGAAAAGTCAGTGTTTGAAGAGGAGGAGTTAGGAGCTTCTGTAAACATGACACCATTAATTTTAAGTAGTAAACTAAAATAACAAACAATGTATTAGGCATAAAATCGAATCTGCAATTGTATCTTAAAGTAGCAGCGTGAAAACATAATCATTTTAACTAGATGAGGGCGCTCTTTAGTATAACAGCATTAATCTGCAAAATCCATTTGCATTTAGCTACGTGTTTGACACCAACCCAATTTCAGAAGCAAGCTTCCTAAGGCTGAGCCTACAACCGCACCAGTCTGGTCAAAGTCACCCAGAACAAAAAAATTCAGTTGATCCTTAAATGAGAAAAGAAAGAACATGTTTTATGTCACACCTAAGACTAAGGTTTTATTTTTTCATGTCGTTCATATCATACAACCATGAAAAGAAATCACCAAATTATAGACACAGCAGCAGCAGTGACAGCTGCCTCCCCTGAGCAACGACCATAGGCCAGATTCTTTACATACACGAATATAACGGCACAGAATGAGGTCTTTCCCCCGAGTTCGGGTTGGGTATTTACTATCATTAGATGTTCATCATCATTATTATATTTTATGAATAATAAATTAAACATAAGTGCCTGGGCTAGTTTACAAATTATACAAGCATCAAATTCTAGTCTGCAGCCTGTACTTTGAAAAGAGTATGTTTTCTCAGGCTGAAACATAATACATTCTTCTGAGTGTGTGTTTGTACACAAGGGCAAACTCACTGCGATTCCATCAGACTCTGTCCAAGTTCATGTGTTTGCTGCCTGTACCGAACACTTCTCACCATGTGTCAGGCACAGGCTGACCTCATTGGGTCCTTATCACAAGACTGGGAGGAAGGCATTTGTGTGCTTGCCTTTCCGCTGGGGAAACTGAGGCTCAAATGTACCATCCGCAAGTGGGAGAGACAAGAGGTCCACCTGTTCGGCCCCAAAGATCACCCCTGTTATCACCACAACCTCCCACCCTTTCTTAACATGTCATTCTCATCCTTCATTTGCGTTATTTTTTCATGTGGCTTCTTGCTCCCAATACGAAGAGTATGTAATTCAGTAAAGCTCACTGTCAGATTTTATCTTCATTGTCTTGTGAATAAAATTAAAACACCGAAATCATGAGACTGCTGTTCAGATCGTCTGGTACACGCTCCCTCCGGATGGAGGTCAACCCCCTGGTCCCCAAACAACTGGGACAACCATCTGATGACTGCTACGCTGCCTTTAAGTGACCAGAATGTAAGTCCCCTTTTTGTTCCTAGGACAGGTCGCATGTGGCTTCCCAGGGAGACTGTGGATTACCACTGAGGACAAGAGCCAGGCCTCACACTGCGTTCTCCCAACAGATGCTGAAACGTGTGGCACAGCCCTGGGCTTTGATACAGCAAGTGTGTATTATTATGCAGTGAATGTCCAATAAATAAAAGCTGAACGGACTCTAACTTGATCACATCAAGACTGCGAGAATCTGGTTCGCAGATGGCCTCTCCCTCCCCAGCCGGTTCAGTGCCAGTGAGTGGAAGACGACAAAAGCCACATCACGGTTGCCCTGAATTTCACCTGTCCTGTGCTTCAGACGTCCGTTGTCCTGCTCACACCCAATCTGTGTAATAACCACAGAGAACGGCTTCAGTGCCAAACCACCTCCTCACCTTCCTGTTATCGCTCTAAATTCCTCCATCATAATATAGTCAATCATTCGGCAAAACTTTAAGGGTTTACTAATGCTGGGCAAAGCGGGAGGGAGGAAGGGTGGGGAGAGGAAAAATTACTGCCCTACTTTGAGGGCTCACCCCATCTAGTGGGGGGAAAGATTAGAACATCAATCACGGTGGACCACGTGCCCAGGGGGAAAGTGAGGAGGTGCCTTCCTGAGAGGGTCGGGCGCCCCTTGCCCGTCACCCCTACCCTGAGTCAGCCGGGCCATCCGCCTCCTTCCCTCCCCATCCGGGAGCTCTCAGCAAAACCGAGGGGATCGGTGCCTCGAGCACTTAGAGCATCTCCGTTCTCATCTGCCCCTCATCCTTAGCAGTTGGCTCAGGCCCCCCAGTGATGGGAAAGAGAGGCCACCAGACATGAATCCCCCAAATTTCTTGCATCCTGAAGATATATCTGTCACAGCATTCACTCTTCTTTCCACCTTCTTCTGGGTCCTTCTTTCAAAAGCTCATCTCGCCATGGAGCTTAGGCGTAGAGTCTCTCTTGCCTCCTTGGACTTCATTAATACTCCTCCATCCCAGTTGCCCAAGCCACACATCAGGCCCTCCAGATCCCTGCTTTTACAACCCCCCAGGAGATCAGTGATAATGTTTGGTTACAGTAATCTCTTTCAAGGGATTTCTCTTGAATACCTCTTGAAACTGTCCCTCATCTCCAAAAAGAATAATCACATATGTCATCGAAACCAGATTGTGTAACTTCTCTCTTAACATATTTCAGTGAGTCCCTGTGGCTTTTTGATGGGCATGCAAGACTTTTCGTCATTTACTCCTGCTCACCTACTCAGTCTTCCTTCTCACTGGTTCCCCTTTCAAAAACTAAGTTCCCCAAGCCCCAAAACAACTTATGAGAACTTAGATACACCATGCTTCTCCACATCGTCAAGGCTTTGTTGAGTTCTTCTGAATTAACCTAAACTTTTCTCTCTTCTTCACTCTCATGTTCCCCTGGCTGCCAAATTTTACTAAGCTCACCTCTTAAATGGCTCTTTGTTTAGTTTAATTAATGTATTTATTTTTTGAGACAGGGTCTCACTCTGTTGCCCATTCTAGAGTGCAGTGGTGTCATCATAACTCACTGCAACCTCACACTCCTGGGCTCAAGTGATCCTCCTGCCTCAGCCTCCTGAGTAGCTGGGACTACAGGCATGTGCCACCATGCCTGGCTAATTTATCTATTATATTTTTTGTAGAGACAAAGGTCTCGCTTTGTTGCCCAGGCTGGTCTTGAACTCCTGGCCTCAAGTGTTCCTCCCACCTCATCCTCCCAAAGTGCTAGGATTACAGGCATGAGTCACTGTGCCTGTCCTAAATGGCTCTTTAATGTGACACTTCTTATCCAACAGCAGCAGAATGCAAATTCTTCTCAAATGCACATGGAACATTCTCCAAGATAGATCAACGTTAGGCCACTGCCATGGGTTGAATGCATCCCCCTAGAAGCACATGTTGGAAACTGAGTCCCCAATGCAACAGGTGGGGTCTATGGGAAGTGATTAGGCCATGAGAGCAGAATGAATGGATTAATGCCCTTATCATGGGAGTGGGCTCAGTATAAAAGAGGGAGTTCAGCAGCCTTTTAGTGTTTCTCTCACCTCTCTTGCCTTTCTGCCTTCTGCCAAGGGGTGACACAGCAAAAAGGCTGGCCCCCTGATCTTGGACTGCCCGGCAACCAAAATCGTGAGTCAATACGTTTCTGGTCATGCTAAGGTACCCAGTCTCAAGTATTCCATTAGGGCAGTGTAAAATGGTCTAAGACAGCCACAAAACCAGTCTTAACTAATTTAGGACAATTAAAATCATATCAAATATCTTCTCTGACCACAATGGCATGCAACTAGAAATCAATACCAGGAAGAAAACTGGAACATCCACAAACACGTGGAAATTGAATAACATGATCCTGAATGACCCATAGGTCCAAGAAGAAATCAAAAGGGAAATTGTAAAAAATATCTTGAGACAAACAAACATGGAAACACAACATACCATAATTTATGTGATGCAGCAAGAACAGTTACAAAAGGGAAGTTTATCGCAATAAACACCTACATTAAAAAAAAAAAGAAATATCTCAAATAAACAACATAACATTATGCTTCAAGGAACTAGTAAAAGAAGAACAAATGAAGCCCAAAGTTACCAGGAGGAAGGAAATAACCAAGATCAGAGCAGAAATAAATGAAATGGAGACTAGAAAAACAATGGATAAGATCAACAAAACTAAGAGTTGGTTTTTTTGAAAAGATAAACAAAATTGACAGACCCTTAGCTAGACTAGGAGAAAAAGAGAGAAAATTCAAATAAATAAAAACAGAATTGAAAGAGAAGACATTACATCTGATACTACAGTGATGCAAAGGACCATAAGATACTACTATGAACAATTATATGCCAATAAATTGGATAACCTAAAAGAAACGGATAAATTCCTAGAAACATACAGTCTACCAAGACTGAACCAGAAAGAAATGGAGAGACTGAACAAACCATTAACAAGGAGTTCAAATCAGTAATAAGAAATTTCCTATCAAAGAAAAGCCCAGGAACTAATGGCCTCATAGCTGAATTCTACCAAACACTTAAAGAAGAATCAGTACCAACCCTTCTCAAATTCTTTCCAAGAAATAAAAGGAGAGCAGAATGGGCAAGGAGTGGGGAGATGTTAGTCAAGATTTCATTTACACAGAATGGTAAGTTGTGGAGAACTGGTGACTACAGTTCACCATCACGTATTGCATACCCGAAAATTGCTAAGAAAGAAGATCTTACATGTTCTTGCCGCAAAAACACGATACATATGTCAGGTGATGGATATGTTCATTAGATGGATTCAATCATTTTATAATGTATGCATGTATCAAAACATCATGTACACCATAAATGCATTCAATTTTTATGTGTCAATCATACATTACTAAAGCTGAAAAGAACCAGCACCACCACCCCCAAATATGACACATCTTTACTAGGCTACGTCCTTTGCACCTGCAAAGTTTCACGTTTAAGAATCCCCTCCTCTGGGAGATCTTCCCTGGTGCCTTTTCGCATAAAGGCTGACTTAGGTGCCTCTTCTTGGTCCTTCCTTTATTTCACAAGGAATATCTTCAGCGTGGTTTTATGACTTATTCGCCAGGCTCTGTGGGAGTAGCGGCGTTCTTTCTTCTCTGTAGTCTCAGCGCCTGCTATGATGTCTAGAACATAATGAACACTTGCATTGTTTCTGAGAGGATGAGCAAGGTGGAATTCAGGAGAAAGAATGGAATGAAATGGAATGGAATGGCGTGCGGGAGAGTTGGTCCTTACTGTTCACTACTGACTAACTTTTGGGTCTTTTGCTTCTGTTCTCACCTAAGAAGTATAAAAGGCTTATATTTACCCCGGGTCCCATCCAATCTCTCTCTGGCTTGTATAACAGCTTTTTGTGCCCCACACCGACTATTGCAATACTCCTTAACGCACAGATAGGAACTGGGGGCAAACTAGATATGATTGAGAGATGTTTTACACAGTTTCGTGGACTCAGGGGGATAATGGTAAAACAACTAAGTCATTTACTGCCTCTGTGCCATCATGGCCTTTATTTCTCCCAGGTCCTGGAGATCTTGTCTGGCTGTTGCCGAATCTCTCCATTCAGGCGGAATTCCGGAACCCCTGTTTCCCAACCAGCATCCTGCAAACACAGCGACTCCAAACGCTCTCTAACATCCTGCTCATCCTTTGAGACTTTCCCACTTCACGCCGTATCCTTGCTCTGCTTTCATTTCATGATGCCTTTGGTTCCAGTGCCTTCCTACCACCTTCCCTCACGGGCCCTGTCGGACCATATTCCTTTGCATGATCCTTTCAGGTCTTCAAACTACACGTCTCCTTTGTAGACACAACTCGGAGTGAGATCGACGATTTCTTCTAAAATATTTATGCTCGACTATTTACATCTTAATTAAGATAATTACGTTTTAGGATATAGAGGACAAGTTCTCAATTCAATTTACCTTTTAGGTTTCAATCACCTCCTCTTTACCCCATTGCAGGGGGTCGGAGGGGGGGATGCCTGCCGTAGGGTTATAGGGATGGCCAGACACAGGACACATGACATTGGGCAGATGAGACTGGCGGCAGTTTATCAGTCACATATATGTACAGCCCGGAGAGGGGACTCAGCATGCCACATAGGAACACGTGGGGGTTGCACTTGGGAACGGTGGACAAGCAGAGGGCTGGGAGAGGCAGGCTTCGTAGCAGGAAGAGAGTGGGATGACCGTCCTACGAGAGGATGGGATTGGTTTGTTTGACCACCCCTTTAGGCTGGCAGCTGAAGCCCACTCCTCAGGGACAGGTAGGAACCGTGCGAGGCCCCATGATCAGGAGATTCATTTGGCTGGGGCCATTTGAGGCCCTCCTGGTTTTCCAGGGATGTCAAGATACAGAAAATATTGGGCCTTAATTCTAGAACTTACATCATGAGAATGACCATGTTACCTAAAGAGAACGGGAAGTTCTCTTTTATTTATACCCAACAGAATATAATTATATATGACGTATGAAAAAAAGAAGTGAGACCATTGTTTATAATGAATAGGGGAGCAGGGGATGGGTAACCGGCCTGGAGAATGGAATCCAAGCATTTAAGGACAGGAGGCTCTGTCCCCCAATGTCCCTTAAGGCCTCTACTAACAGGACCTTTTCTTCCTGGCATGTGTGAGGTTGACGATCGATGGGTGTGCTGACTGCCTCCCTTTGAGCGTGACAGGATGACATCCAACTGTGGCCCCATCACCCCCACGTCCTCATCTCCAGAAATACCACGAGAGCATGCTCGGAGTGGCTCCTCTGTCGGAGAAGCTAAAGCATCTCACCGTGGGCTGTAATGCTGATTACACTCTTGTTTGTCCAGGGCTGTTCCAGATGCATCTACAGAGGCATTTTTGCCCAAAAAGCCAAACGGAAATGGAAAGTTTGCAATAGTTCATTCTGCACAGTCCACATTTTTCCTCAAAGTATTCTAGAATTTATTTTTCAGATAGTTTTATTACATGGAAAACACACAGCCTTTGATATGGAGAGCTTTTTTTTTTTTTTTTTCTTTTTTCCTTCTTTCTCTCATCCTTGATGTGCTGGTTTCGCCTTTGCAACCGGAACGTACCAATGTGAGCCACAGACTACTCTACAAACGAGGAGGGCGCATTTGGTTCCACTTAAATGAACCGAGGTGGGTTATTCCGTGGTAGTACACGCTTACTTTGAATTCAGGGAATACAGACTTTTTTTTCAGGCATATGTCTTTTTCCTTGGATTTTTCTTTGAGACTCCCGAAAGGACAATGCCAGGCTGCCGTAAGCCGTGGGAACGTGATAGATTATCCTGCGCAAACATATGCCATTTCCTTCCTGCTATTTTCGCCCCCTTCTAAAGAATGGTAAATTCTTTTTTTTTTTTTTTTTATTGTTGTTTTTGAACACGGTCTAAAGGGTTGCCCTAAAGTCACATTATGGTGGCCTCACAGCTGAAAGCTTAGAGTAACCACTATTCTTACGGGCTGTATCCGGTCATTGATTTTTACATAGAACTCCCCATTGATTTCAACAGGGAGTTTTTCCCTGGGATCGATGGCAGGATATAGCCGGCGACATTAAGCATAGATAAAAGACCCTTGAGTTAACTGTCAACAGAACTAAAATTTAGATGTAAACTCATTTAATAAAAATTGTCTTTTAAAGGTTCATCAGAAAAAAAGAAAAGCATTTCAAAATGCCTTCCCCCCCTCCCCAGGACAATACAAATAAGATTTCTTATTCCCAAATTACTATGTCTTTAGATGTGCCTTTTTTACATTCCATGTTTATTAAAATCGCATTCTCATTAGTACTTCTAATAGATTTAAAAATGTTTTTAAAGATGTGGGTTTTGCCCTCAAACAATATATATTATTATATCCAGTGGGGAGAAAAGATGGGTACACATATAACCAATACAAAATGGGAGGAGAAAAGGGAAAAGAACAGAAAAAGGAGAGAGTGTTTTAAACTCTGGGTGTTAACAAAGAAATCTGTCTATACTACATATACAGCATCTCAAGTAATGGAAGTAAAAAATAAAAATTTAACCGTCTAGGTTTTTTACGAGTGTGTGCTACCCTGCATTTATTGGCCCTGTGCATACACTGGGATTATGTATATTTCAAGCCAGATTGCCCGCTGCTGACGGAATGGGCTATTAGTGCGGTAACCTTACCTCCCAGTATTCCTGGGAAGTTGCACTTTGCACCTTATGTCCTTAGTAATTACGAACGGTACCCGCTGACACTCTGAAAAGTGATGCCTTTGAGATGAATTCCACAGCCACACTTTTGGCCATGCTGATGTCAAGAGCTGTTTCCGTTGTGGCAAGTTACTGAGAAATGGAAAAGGGGAAGTGAATCGCTGTCACGTGCTGGTCTGGGGCTCAGAGCCTTGGGGGACCAGGGCTCAAAATCCAAGGCCAGCCTGATGGCAGTGTTTGGCAGGGTGGTGCCCAAGGCCACTTGAGGCTACAGAGATGGGCACTCTGCCATCCTTTTCTTTTCTTTTTCTTTCGCTTTCTTTTTCTTTATTATTTTTTTTTCCATTTTCTCTCTCTTTCTCTCTTTTCCCCTTCTCCCTTCCATCTTAGAGTCACCAGTTGCTGGATAGTTGATTCAGCAATAAACTTAAGTCAGTTCCCCTACTGCCAGCCTCCCCAAGGGCATCCAGAATCTCTTCCTGATGGTTGGAAAGTCATTCTTTGTTATCTGCCGGCTACTCAGTCAACAAATGTTTATTGAGCAACTACTTGAGGCTGGCATAGCACTTACATACCAGGGCTGTAATGATGAAAAGTCAGAAAAGAGCTACAGTCATTTCTATATTTGGATTTTTACCAGGGTTCACTATGCCACAGGACAAATGCCACATAACCCTGATTTCAAATTTGCTGACAAATTTGTGACTATAACCACATAAAATCATCTTGAGGGTTTTGTTAGTTTGAACAACTTAGGCTATTCAAACATTTTTCAAATTAGTGGGAGATCATTTGGGGTTGGCTCATGTATATTTCAAATTGACATTAATCATACTCAAACATGTTTCAGGAGCAATCATTCAAATTTGAAATAAGCAGTCTTCACAAATATGTTGTATTTTTAATGAAAGAATTGTGTGGGCAAAATGAAACACAATAGAGAAGTTTTGTTCACTGGATGTAAAAACAGCTGATTGACAGGATCTAAAAACGATTCTTTCAGCATAATGTTTAGCAATGGGGTTTGGTTTTAATAGTTTTACAGTTTCTCTATTTTTTCCCGATTTTCATAAACGCAAGTGATGAATCTCAGATTTTGCACAAGATAAGCTGCTTGTATTGACACTTGGGAAGTAAAATCTTAAATTTGAGGGAATGGCTATCAACATTGGCAGACTCGTAGTTAATACATTTCAGACATTCGGCTTCCAGAACCTTCAGTTAGCAAAGAGAAGTTTATATGGCTCCTGAAGTTATTTTATAGGAAACTGCACTGTATAGCTCTTCCATCTCATTACTCCGGCCATCTCTGCCCACCAATTCCCTTTCACTGCACCCAGCAGTTAAGCATGGGCCCGGATTTGGACATTCAGATGCAAGCGCGGCATTTAGATTTAGCCTTATTTGTAAACAGCATGATTCACAAAAATCCATGTGAATAACAAAAGGAAGAGGCCAGTGCAGTGTGAAGCTTTAATTAATGTGAAGCTAACCCGAGGATGTGCAAACTGTCAATTTCTTCCTGGCTGCACGCGAGGGTATCCGCCCACATGCAAGAACAGTTTGCAATCTCCATAAAGCAACCACCCTGCAAAAGATCGGTAGGTCTGGGAAGACTTATCAAAAATGATCACTCTCTTCTTAAGGATTACCCTCTGGGTAAAGAGTGAAGAAAATATGTTCATTTCCCTGAAGTCCTTCCCCTCCAGATAAAATCATTACATAATATTAGCAACCCAGAGGGTGGGACTTGCTTCCCTAGCAGAAAAGCCTTCCGTTTCTCACCAAGCCAGCACGCTTCCTGCCGCTGTCCTGAGCGGACAGCTGACTTCCCGCCTCTTGAATAAGACGGTGCAATTTCTCTCTCCATCTCTCTGGGTCAGAAAACCTCTGCAGTCCAGAAGCCGTGCACAGCTCGTTTTCAGCCCAGCAGCGGAGTTCTTAGAACGTAAATTAAACAATTCCATTGTAGTTAAGCACCTGGATGCATATGAGGTTTATTGTGGGCATGGGCATGGGGAAGGGTGTCACTTTTTTTCTGTCCTTAGAGTTATCTGTTTTCAACAGTAGCTCTTTGCTTTTGTGTACACACACACACACACACACACACACACAGACACACACCACTCACTCATGAGAAATCAGAAAAGGCTATCAGGAGTTTTGGCATCCATTCCACCAGCCCATCCATCGTTACTGATATGGATTATTTATAGCTGTGAAAGTCATAAATGCTATCTGGATTTTCTTCTGAGCTTGCAGGAGGATTGCAAGTCCTTGCCCTCCGAAAGTGGGGTGTGGCCCTGGGGTTTGCTCTGGCCGGGACAGGGAGTGGGCGTGCGCACACATCCCTTCCCGTCCGGAGCTGCGAGAGCCACGGTGCAACTGTCACCCTCTCTTCTTTCCTTCTGCCACACTGACCAACACTTTTTTGTTTTAGCTTATATTTGTTCTTTCATACTGGGTCCTGGAGGCAGGACAATGAAGAAAAGAAAATGGCCAAGAACACAGATAGGAAATACATCTTGTTTTTTTAAAAGAGTGACATTTAAAAGACTGCTTGTTACTCTGGTTTAACCTAGCCTCTGTGGCTGATACGCTAACCCCGAATATCTCATGGACTTTTAAGACATTCTTATGTTTATGCAGCCTACCTTGGATCAGGGCCCCACAAACCAACACTTTACCAACGTTCTGTTCCTCGCACAACACGGATGGAGCGATCTGTCATGCTAGAGCCAGCACGCACTTCCGCTGTCTCCATATCGGCCAAAATGCTCTGCAAAAGCTGCCCAAAGCTCTTGACATCAGATCTGGGCTGTGTACCTCTGCAAAGAAAAAAGGGTCACTTTAAAGGTCCATGCCTTTTTGCTTTTGAAACCAGCTCTTACGCTTTCTCCCATTCCTACCTGAACTTACGCTCTCATAAATTCAAACAAGATAACTGGCCCATCAGACATTAATAGAGACATACGGCAGCCTATCCATTCGGGAGACGCACACTTAGTCATCCATTTCTCCACCTAGCTGTGCATCTGCCCCCACTTCCAGGAATTATTTCTGTTGAGAACAGCAGTTATGCATTCTCCATCCCCCCACCTGCCATGGCTCGGCTGTCTCTCAATTCCTAACGGGCAATTTGCAACACAAACCAACTCCACTCAGGGCAGCCGACTCAGGGCCGCTGACTGTCTCTGAGCACCTGTGTTGCTGCCTGGGTTTCTCGCATGTGACCCTGGGCCAGAGCCGCCCTGTGGCTTAGGAGTCTCGCCTTCCATTAGCTCACACATAATAAGAATAGAATCTCAACATGCAGCTTTCTGGAAACTTTCAATTTATTAACCTAAAGTTAAAAAGGAAAAGTTCAATTGGTGACATTAGAACCTACTCTCTCCCACACGTCTGAAAAAAAAAAAAAAAAAAAAAAAACCTAAGGAGGAAAAAAAGTGATGCTGAAATATTCAAATAATGGGATTTACATGATAATGGAAGAATAGAGTACATTTTTCACCGTTCCACCTTCAAATGATTATAGAGCGGTCTAATCGTTTGCACAGCAAAAGCAAATCATATTTCGATTAAACCCAGAAGTTCAAAAGATGGGTGGAAATCTTCTGCTCATTTCCTAAACAAAGGCATCAAAGGACAGTATAATACACCCTCGCTATCTGGTCTCTCTTTCTGACCCAAATAACTTAGCTTTGCATTTCACGTCCAAGGCCTCTCTGCGGAGACAGTCTGTAAAGTGGATGAGAATATGTCACCGTCGTTCAGAAGACATTTCTGTTTAGGAAAAGTGATGCCTTCCTGCTAACGAGATGCCCTTTCTTTCTGCTTACCAAACGCTCTCTACACCTGTCTCCTGTCTACCGTTCAGCCTGCAAAGGGACTCGTGGCCACCCTTATCAGACTGTGCATTCCTTAAGGGCAGGGACCACAGCTGATTTTATTACTGTGCTCTTGGCAGCAGCATCCTGCCTGGCACAGAGCACATACTCAATAAATATTGAAAATTGAGGGCTTTTTAATGATGCCACTTTGGAGCATCGCAGACTCTCCTGCCAGCCAGGACAGGAGTAGGCAGCGGCCTGGGATGCCACTGTCTGAGTCCTCCTCCCAGCAGGGACCCCTCTGGGGGCGGGGGAGGCCTTCCCGTTGCTCAGGGTTCTCACCGTTAGGGGAAAGTCAGGGGAATGGCCTACCTGCTAATCATCTTCAAGGTCTGGCGTTGTATTTTGGATCTTCATTCCTTTATTTTAAATCTTTGAACTCTATGGTTAAAAAATGCAAAAAAAAAAAAAATTCTGTATTCGGCAGATTAGAATCTAAAATTTGCATGCATGGTCGCATGCACACACACACACACACACACACACCACTTATCAAAGGCTTTCAATCAGACTTTCAAACATCTTTTTGTAAATGACAAGGCCTCGGTGACCTGAGCCTTAGGGCCCAACTCTCTGAACTCATCTCCATCTCTGCTCCTCTCTTCCAGCTCCTTCCATTCCATCCGCCCAGCCTTCTTTCTACTCTTGGCTCACACCAAGTGTAAGCTCAGCCCGGGGGCTTTACAAGGGGACGTTCCCTCTGCCTGGCATGCTCTTCCACTAGAACATTGCATGGCTCACTCCTTCCCCACATTCCTCTTGCTTCCTCAGAGGGGCCTTTCCAAGTCACCCCACCTTTTCTCACTCTTTTATTCTTGATCCTCATTTTCACTCTGTTTTCTTCCTGACACTGAACACCCTCTGCAAGGACTTTATTTATTTATTTATCTATTTATTTATTTTTCCTGGGTTCCCAGTTTATTGTCTGTGTCTCCTATACTAGAATGAAAACTCATTGGGGGCCCGGTCTTGATCCCAGCACTCAAACATACTCAGCAGACACTTGTTGCATGTGTGGGTCAGTCAACAAACCTGAGGCTCCCAGGAGGAGTGGCTTGCTCAGAGTCACAGGACCTGGATATGTTGACACCCCATCCCCAGCTCTGTCTCTCCCACCAGAACGGAGGCAAACAGGAGTTTCAAGTCACCTCCTCTCCAGTCCAGGAGAACGTGAAAGCCCGTTTTGAATGCTGTGTTAGTTTGCTAGGACTGCCATAACCAAGTCCCGCAGCGTGGTGGCTTAAAGCAACAGAAATGTACTCTCGGGCAGTTCTGGAGGCCAGAAGGCCTGAGATCAAAGCATCGACAAGGCTGTGCCCCCTCTGCAGGCTCTAGCGGGGAGTCTTGCCTCCCCTCTGCTGGCTTCCGGCGGTGGCCAGCGATCTTCGGTGTTCCTTGGCGTGTAAGCACCACTCCAGTCTCTGCTCTGTCTTCACATGACCCTTCCCTTGTGTGCCCATGGGTCTCTTCTCCTCTTCTTATAAGAATGCCAGTCACCGAGTCTAGGGCCTCCCGTAATCCAGCATGGCCTCATCTTAGCTAGATCATATCTGCAAAGACCCTGTTTCCAAATAAGGTCATACTTACAAGTACCGAAGTTAGGACTTTAACATATCTTCAACACATCCGTTGGACAAGACAACCCATGACAAGTGCTGATTCCGTTTGTCACATGGAGCACACAGGAGCCACTTATTGCCACATACAGTCCTTCTGGCTTGATCTTGAATCCAGCCCCCACAGTGTCTCCTGGGACACAGACAAAGGAGCCACCCCATGTTGTGTTTTGATCTAGAAACTCGTCAGCCTCCAACGCATGGAGTGTTGGAAGCAACTGCAGTAGAGAGAACCTCTACGATATTTATTATGTGCTGGGAGAGGGCAAAACAGAATCTGTAGTAAGTATTTCGATGATAAGATGTTATAAACATTAGTAAAGAGAGAGAATTGCCCTAGTGTTTTTAAGGAAGCTAGGATTTTAGAAAAGAGATGGGTCCAAATTTTTACCAGAAAAGCAAGCAAATGTAGACTTAGCAGTGAAAATATATTTACGGAGTGCACACATTTCTGGAGCCGAAATGTGAGAAATGACCTCAGGAGCCCAGACAGCAAGTGGCTATTCTCTATACAAAAAAAACGAAAATTGCATCCCAGTCATGCCAAAACCACCAGATGATAGCATAAAAATTCAGTAAACAGATCCTTGTTCTATATGATACCAAGTGTCCAACTGTCATTTTCTATTTCCTGCAAAACGAACAGTTTGACCTAGTGCCACGCAGAGTGTTACCAGAAGTTAGGGTTGTGGCTATGACCTCCAGGTTATTCCGTGGGGTGACCAGGCCCGTCTCCCCCAGTGGAGCCAGTCTTTGAAGTTCTACCTTGACCAGGCTGAGGATTGCAGAAGACTCACTGTTCTCATTTCCTTCCACGACTGTCATGAGAGGGTCACATGAACGACAGCTCCAACAAGATTGCTCCATTACCAGGAGAACTGCGGATTTGCTGAAAAATCAAATCCAGCAGAAGGCATTAAGTGAGTGATTACTAAATGCAAATGTATTCCATTTCTAAGCAAATTAATAGCTTGATTTGGGGCTTGTGAGACGTTCCTGGGAGAAGGCATGGTATGGAGCTCCAAGATTCATGTAACCGGGAGACCTTAAAAAGGGAAATGCATTTCATTTGGCTCGACAGCGCACTCTCCGAAAATAAAATACTTCCCTGCGAGGTAACAAGTGCCTAATTTTTGAAAATACACCCAAGCAGCAACTAACTAGGATACAGTAAAATGACTTCCTACAAAATTGTGGGAGATAATTTCGCATGCTCTTTCCAACTCTAAAAATTATATGACTTGGAAGATTTATTTCGGTCCCGGAGGATTTCAGATACGCAGATACGTCAAGTTTATTGAAAGAGAGATTAGAGAAGAATAACTTTATAAATGGTAGGGAAGGAATTTAATCATGAGTAAGAGCACAGAACAAGCAGCTGATGCTCCAAAGCAAACGCCTTAGGAAATAAAGAGGAGCTGTTCTCACCTTTGGGGGCCGATCTGTCCAAACAGGAGCGGGGTCATGGAGCAATGTCGGAAGGTGGCTGTGGGACCATGTATCAGGGAAATCAAGTCATCTCCCCTAGAAGAGCCCACACAGAGCTGTCCTTTAAGAGTCTATATTTTATAGCACTGGTTCTAAAATTGGGCAAGAGGATGCCTGGGTGGGGTGGAGAGAGAATGCTGGAATCAATTCAGGAGTCTTTTCAAATTCCATCTGCCTGTCCTTGGAGGCTCAGGTCCTTTGGTAGGGGAGGGGGAGTTGAGGGAATGGAGATGAAAAAGGACAATCAGGCAGGAGAGTCTGAAAAGGCTCCTTGTGTGATGCTAATAGTCTTAAAATCACTTGACATAAAATAGAATCAAGGCGTGGTGGCTCACGCCTGTCATCCTAGCACTCCGGGAGGCTCAGGTGGGAGAATTGCTTGAGCTCAGGAGTTTGAGATCAGCCTAAGGAAGAGCAAGAGCCCGCCTCTACAAACAAAAATAGAAAAATTAGCCGGGCGTGGTGGCACATGCCTGTAGTCCCAGCTACTCAGGAGGCTGAGGCAGGAGGATCCCTTGAGCCCAGGAGTTTGAGGTTGCTGTGAGCTATGACGATGCCACTGCACTCCAGCCTGGGTGACAGAGTGAGACTCTGCCTTAAAAAATAATAAAATAAAATAAAATTTAAACATGAAAAAAACCCAGAATCAAAATAATTTTCATTCTTTTCCATCTATTATTGTTAATGATTTTTCCTCCAAAGTTGGTTTGGTGTTTCTTTTTTTGTATGGCCTGACTTTTCTTATGCATGGTAAGCTGTTATGGAAATTGCCTTAACGATTTGCTTAGTAAAACTGTCTTAACCAAGTATAAAAGATTTTTGTCCTTCCATTTCAAAACCTATTAATTTGTGGTGATAACAATCTTTTACATCTTGAGAGTTCGGAAGAAAAAATTCAAAATTATACGATTGCCAAAAAAATGTGGTAAATTCTCTTTCGTGTTGCTGTGCAAGTATGAATTTATCCCAACCAGACCTCCCATGTTTAGGGACTTTCCTCAAACGCCTTGACTTTTTAAGATTATGAAACATGCTATGGGTCTAGATCCCCTAAGTATCCACACCCTCCCACTCTAAGAAAGAGACAGAACATCTGCTCTTCATCTCTGGGGAAGTATATTTAATTATTGGATGCTTTCCTTTTCAAAATGCTGCTGGCTTGTGGAGGGTTCTTTTTTGTTTTCTGGGTGTTTTTTTTTTTTTTTTTTTTTTTAGCCTCCAGGGCACAAACCAAATAAAATCATCCCTTAGATGTTTAAATCAGATAATAGCATCGACATCAACAAAAATACCAGCTAATAGCATAAAATTGTGTCTTCTGTACTTACGGAGAAACAAGAGTCGGTGTCAGGCTTTGGTTTTCTCAGCATCCATGAAATGAATTTGCTCCAGGAGACTTCTAGAAGCAAGGGTGTGCCGATAACAGGACAAGGAGGGAGCAAAGGAAGATTGTGTGATGTTGTAGACTTCAGAACCCCACAATGATCAGCTATTATTTCTCAGTCCTAGCAGACTCAATCAGAAAATTGTGTGTGTGTGTGTGTGTGCCTGTTTGTGTGTAAGAGAGAAAGAGACAAAGAGAGAGAGAATACATTAGGGGAAGACAGAGAAACAAATCAAGCCTGTGAGTCTTACTGAGAAAACATAATGCCTTCCACATCTTGGCATAAAAGACTTATAAAATGAGAAACAGAGACTTCACTACAGTAAATCTTTACCAAAAAACTCCACAAAAGTTTAAGCCAGTGCGGGCCCAGCCTAGCACCGGTCACATTTGGACATTAACCAAAGACCAATATTACCAGTCTCTGTAAGAGGTTGGTTTGTTTGGTTTCGGTTTTTTTTTTGCCAGTTTTGTCATTTTTCTAGTGTCTTATTTGTTCTAAATCCCATTTTTCTAAAAACAAACAAATAAAAACTCACCAAAAAGAAATTTGCTTTTGTTTTAGAGCAGGAGAGGGGAAAAAAAGATAGGAAATGTTCTCCAGTTTCAATTCGATTTAATTCAATGCCAATTTTGTGAACGACTGCTAAGCCAGACAGAGTCCCTGCCCTCCTGGAGGAGGCATTTATTTACTGGGGAGACAGGTGATTAAAGACGTTCGCAGTCCAGTCTGAAGGGGAACTTAGCTCAGACTTGGACGGAGGGGGCAGACCAGGGAAGGTTCTCAGAGAACGGATGCCTACACATGATTCCTGAGCCCAGCTGCTTTTCAGAATTTCCAGGGAAGCCTTTGAAACTACACATTCCGGGATCTGTCTCCGGCTCTTTTGGATCAGCATCTTCTAAGAGAGGACTGCATGTTTCCACGTCTCCCCAGGTGAAACTAAAGCGGTGCTCTGATGCTGGGCTTCGGGGAGAGAAGAAACATCAAGGATGGGTAGGAGCACCGGAAGGGAGAAAGAGCACATCGGAGGAAAGACTGGGAGGCAGTGGGGTGAGACTGGCTGAGAGAGAGCGAAGCCGGCTGGAAACGCGGGGAGAAGAGCAGCCGCACTGTGAAGGCCTTGTGCGCCATGAGAAGGACTTTCGCCTCCATCCCAAGGACAACACCGTTGGGCGAATGGAGAGTGGCAACCAGAGGAAAGAGAGGGATTGTGAGGACTGTGGGAATAAAGATGAGAGAATATAGGGGAGCCACCCAGACCCACGCCCTTCACCAGGGGTTTTAAACAGCCAAAATTCAGTGCCTTATCATTCACCACCGCACTCCCTTCCCTTTTATCTATATCATTTCCCATTGGGGAAAGCAGATATAGAGGTGAAATGCACACGTCGCTCATGACTGGCTGGTCCACCGCTGCTCTGTCACTTGCATAAATGGGAGTGTGCACAAATTCATCAAAGCCGAAAGTGATGCCGCCCTAACCCTTCCCCCCATACCTCTCTCTGGCTGCCCTGTGTGCCTTCTTTCTCCACCTAAGACTACTTTTGTTTGCTTGTTTTAACTGATCTCACTTGTACGACAATAGTGTGGTTTGTCTGAGCCCTTTCCCTCCGACGATGAGACTAGGCCCCTCAGACACACGGCAGGGTGGTATACACACTGCCCTCTCTGATATGTGACTGTGTCCTCAGACTGCAAATCTCCTCCCTGGTTTCATGAGAGGGTCTTAATGTCCTAATACAAGAATCTGAATGGACTGGATGCATGTTAAGAAAGGTATGTCACAGAGCAAGGCTAGTCTTTTGTTTTCAAGTCCCCGCCGGCCTCAGGTCTCCTCCTAAGGTGCATAGACGCTTGCTCAACTAGTGAAACTGGAAATCAGGAAGAGACAGCAGTGGAAAGATTTAATAAAAACATTTAGTGGTAAGGTCAAGCGATAGATCTTTGAAAACCACAAATTCCTCCCCAAGCCTCTGTTTAAGTGAATACGCTTGTACTAATAAGAAGTGAGGTTTCCCTAAGCAGAGGAAGTAGATAAGCAAGATAAAACCAACCCCGTGACAACAACGGTTATTCTCTGTACCCGTGACCGCATATAAAATAAACTGTGCTTAGAGACAACTTAAAGGCATCCCGTTTGTCCAACAGGTTTTCAAACAGGACTGTTATTGCGAGAATCACCAAGTCTGGAGAATGTCAAGTTAAATGTAACTACGGATATGGGCCAACAGGTCACTCCAGGCTTCGCACAGCTTCTTGCAGCTCTGTTTCTGGTGTTCCCAAAGAGAAGAAGGAGAGTAAGCAAAGAATGACTGAGCCAGGATTTGGTTTTCTACTTTAGGTCTAAAACAAAGAAACTATTTGAACCCCAAATCAAAAGATGGACAGTCCAGGAGTCTTAGTCTTCCCTATTCAGAAGTATTTTCTCTTAAAGCCAGGCCAATATGTTGAAAAGTGTATTCACAGGTTAAAAACATCTAATAAAGGTCATTACTGAGATCTAAACATCAAGTTTTGGTCTAAGAAAGTTTTCATACAAACCAATGATACTATGGAGCACATAGGAGTGTCTTTGCATTGGATTCTTATTTTAGAAAAAAGAAATCCTTAAATATGAATTGAGTTATTACTATTCTGATCCTGTAGTGTAATTTGTTGAACGAAGCCAAGATCCAAATCAAAGGTAAGGCAATTTAAAATGAACACCTGAAAGCCCGAGCTCATAACTGAGCTCTCCTAAAACAGAGAAAACTTAACACAATAAAAAGTGCCACTGTTTTGAGCTATTCTTCCCAGGAGAGGGAAAGAAAAATGGAGCAATAAACAGGAGGAGAAAAATGCAGGGGTGATAAGGAAACCAGAATATTCTGTTATCCATGGGCAGATAGCTTGTCCGTGTCTCACACTTCAGCTGAACCCAAATTCTGAATGTATAAGTGAGATCGCATAATAACTCTTTCCTTGGGTGTCTGATATAGTCTAAAGCCGTGACTATGGATTCAGAAACATCTGTCTTCCACATCGTCTGTCTATGGCTCGCCTTAGACTCAAACCTCGGGTGGAACCAATAGCTCTCGTCATGCAAGTTGAATCATCCAGGCGAAGGAGGTGAGAACACAGAAATATTAATACAGCCGTCAGAGAAAATGCTGAAAGCCAGCAGCTGACACTGTTTAGTCTCAATGACTTACAAGGACTGGGTAGTTTTAAAAGTGAATTATGAACGCAGTTGAGGGCTTGTTTGAGGAAACTGTTGGCAGGTATCAAAACCAGACTGTTTGTGGCCACTTCTAAGATTTCAGTTGACATGAATTTGTGGTTGAGAAGCCCGGAGGACTCTTCTGGAGCTAGAGTTTAGCCCTTCCTAGTCTGATGCCAAATCCAAACCCGGGGCATGAAAGCCAGATTTTATAGAGTCAAAGTCACCGACAGTATATAAAGTTTTATAATCTGATTTCTACACCTCGGTTCTGGCTGTTTAAATTTCCATTATGTCCACAATGCAGAGCCGAAGACACCAAATGCAGGGGCCAGTTTAGACCTGCTCAGGGCCCAGGGGTTAAAGCATTTACACGGAGCAATTCCTTAGGCTCTAAGCCTGAAAAATCCAATATCGAAGTCAGAGTCGGTCCCAAAGAGACAACCCAAGGCACTGCCCCATCAAGGCAATAACCTTCAATTTGTTTTTTCAGCTCTAAAAGTGAATTAAATCAATGTGGCCCAAATCCAAAGTTGCAACTTCATGAACAATCATTCCAAAATCCTATGTATGTTTATATCAATCAGCAGCTAAGTTTTATTTTTGAATTTGCATTTAAGATACACTCAGAATCGGCACCACATTTTACATTTATTTTATTCCTAATTATTCAACATCCTCCAGAAAGGAATGGGATGATTTCTACGGCAATTTCATGGTCCTGACTTCAAAGAAGTCACATTATTTTTCTAGATTCACACAGCCAAGTGGGTGGTGAGATCACAGGACTGCCTATTTCTGCTGCTCTGCTGGGCAGGTCATGTCTACCCTCCACTTGGGCAGTTCAGTGACACAGAACCAGCATGTCATTTTGAGTCGTGAGACTGGACTGGGAGCCCACGCTCTGCTACTCCCTGGCCCGATGATCTTGGGCTAATTTGCCGCGATCCACACTTTTGACTCGCCTTATTTCTATCCTCTTTAAAACTCCATTCCCATCAGTTCTATTCTTAAGTTCTTTAACTTTTGCCATTAAACATTTTTATGGCAGCGCCTGGATCGTGCTTTTATGAAATATTGATATACTAACGCATGCAATTTCAAGCTGTCTAACCATTGCATAAATGTGGCCCATGAAGCAGAATATTGTCATTATAGTTTTAAGAGCACAGCCTCCGGAGTCAACTCCCTAGGTGTGCACGCCACCTGTGACACCTGCTAGCTATGCAACCTTGAGCAAGTGTCTTAATTTCTCGACGTCTGAGGTTTTAGAAGGCATCCACTTTATACCCTTTTTCCCCTTTCTCCATTCTCTTTTCATACTGTTTATTTTATTTTATTTTTAATTGACATAATAATTGTATATATTTTAAATGGTACATAGGGATGTTTTGAGACACACAATGTATATGGGACATATAGTGACCAGGTCAGGATGATCAGCATCTCCATCATCTCAAATATTTATCATTTCTTTAATGAGGAAAATAAGATCCATACCTCATTCAATAATTATGTGAGAATTAAAAGCAATAATTCATGTCAAGTTATTTTTAAAAGTGCCTAATGCACAGTCTAGTGCTAGATGGTCTGTTTTTATCAAATCAATATTTGTACATAATTCAGAAAGTAAAATAGGGTGGGAGGGAGGAAGGGGCCATAAGGTTGTAACTATCCCATCAACGGAATTTCCAACCTTCTCAGGGAGCTTTCCTGCCAATTCTTGAGCCTATCCCAGGCCCAGGGTCTGCAAAATAATAAAAGGATTTTTCATAGATTTCAAATCAGTCTGTTTCTAGCTCCCCTCTGCCTTCCATCTTCTGGAACGTCATTGATACTTCTAATCTACTGTGCACATTCTCTCAGGCTCTTTGTCCTTTGGTCTTCAACCTTCCAAATTGACTGACTATCAACTTTGAAACACTTGGGAGTAAGCAAGGGCCACCATGTGTGTTCAGTCCACTGCAGTGTTTAATAACGCTAACTATTTGACTACTGTTATTAATACACAGTAGTATTACCTGATATTACTATTATAATAACCATTGCTCACGTCCCCGGGTCACTATGTAACTAAAGAGTTCAGATAAGGAAGTCTTGGTGAAAAGTCAGAAGTTGGGCGCGATTCGTGTATCTGAGCCTGGCTTTGAATAGTCCCAGGAGTGGGAAATTCTTTCTCTTCCCTCTCAACTCAATTGCACCCCGTGAGTGGCTTTCCTGAAACTTTCTGGGTTCCTTTCCTCCAGTAACTTTTTCACAGGCTCCCTGATGACATGTTGACCTCCCGGTGACCCTTTGGTTCCCTGCAGGTCCATCTTTCACAAACCCATTTTAGCACGTCCACAATTTCCTTCGTTTCTTACTGTTTCCAATTGCCCTGGTTGGCTTTTCTCCTTGTCAGGTCATCAGCGGGTCTCAACAATTTGGCTCACAGATCACTGACCCAAGTGAGGCATCACTGAGCTTCAGATTAAGTCCTTGAATTGTGGCACGTGATCCTGAGCTGCCCCGAGAAAAGGCTCTGTGTGGGGGTGAAATAGCAAAGGAAATAAGAATAAACAACCGCCTCCCAGAATGTTCCCAGTAATCCCACAAACAAGTAGTGCAGGGAAAAATGGTACAGCAAAGCCAAAGAGGTGAGAATTCAGCGTGTTCTATGACCTGGGTCTGTGGAAAGAGCTCGGCAGCAAGGCTGAGCAGAGACCAGCAGGGACTCACATCTGTCCCAGATTGTGCAAACAGAGAGAAACAAGGATGACCTTTCTCCCCTACTTAACTTGGAGATTCTCAAAAGGAAGAGCCAAGCAGCTTTGTTTTCCTGGAATATGAATTATTGGCAATTCCCCCACAGACCTTCAGATACAAGGACTCAAATTTCCGAAGCAAGCTTGAATTTCCATGCCGGTTTCCTTCCACCTTTCCAAGCACACAATCCACCTCTCTCTTTCCACCTTTCTCTGCGTAATCATTGCGCAGAGAGAAGAGGGATTCTGGGTGCAAGTGAGATCCCTGTTCTTCTGAAAGTTTCCCTTGACTTTGAGATTCTCCCCCTTATTTATGTTCTACAGAGACATCAGTGCCCTAAAAAAAGACTGTCATGCAACTGAAACCTTTGGTTTTAAGCAGGAGATCCCAGCTCTATTGGAAAAGAGTAGAGAACAAATGTAAGGAAATAGTACAAAGAGGCAACCTCACAACCACAAAAGTGAAGAGGCTTGAAGGGACGTCACGCAAAAGGGCAATTGTTTGGCAACTGCCTTTCTATCAAAAGACAATACTACCAGACAGAGCTGGGAAAAATACACAGTGAATTAAATATAGCTAAATAATGGAATAATTTAGGTGAAGATACTGTAGTTGGCTGAACATTCCTGAATTGTAATTGTTTGATACAAAAGAAACGCTGGCAAAATCTCAAGTTAGAAATCCCTGGTCGATTCAACTCACCATTCCCACCGTCCCTCAGCAAACCTCCCAGTAAGTGGAGGAGACTCGCCAATGGCACAAAATATTTTGGTCTAATGGAAGATTGTTTATCTTGGCTGCTAAAATTCCACATGTCATCTCCTACTTCCTCATGGGTTGAACAAAACTGAATTCACAGAAGAGATAAGAAAACTTGCTTTGTGGAATAAAATAACAGAAATGCATTTTGATTTATCGGATACTTTGTAGAATGAATGAAGACATATATACATATTCTTTAAATATCCCTCTACTGTCTGTTGCCTTCTACATCCTTACCTCCCCCAAACCAGATATTAGCAAGAATGCACAATGGGAATTCATGCCAGCCACAAACCATTAAAGAGATGACCCTTTTTTTTGTTGTTTGTTTGAGACAGGGTCTCTCTGTTGCTCAGGCTAGAGTGCAGTGGCGTCATCATAGCTCGTGGCAACCTCAAACTCCTGGGCTCGAGAGATCCTCCTACCTCAGCCTCCCAAGTAGTTGGGATTACAGTTGCATGCCAGCACACCCAGCTAATTTGTTGCCCCCCCCCCACTTTTTTTTTTAATAAAGCAGCCTCTCTTGTCCAATCGCAACACTGGGTTAATTATAATTTCCACCACCAATACCCAGTTGTAAATAAACTAATCAAAGTAACAGTATCTTATCATAGAAGTGACTTTCAAATAACTCTTTCTGTCCATTTTTTTTTTCTGATAAACACAGGATTTAATTTTCCTACAGTCATCTCTGGAGGAAAATTAAAGTGGTTATGGAAAAGAAAATGTGAGAGATTTATTATTAATAAATCATGGGAAACCATGACCCATGGAGCAAAAAAAAAAAAAAAAAAAAAAAAAGTGACAATGGGAGGGAGTGTTTGACTAACCCTAATTAAAAATACCAATATGGCTTAAGGTTCTCTGTCTTCCCATAAGTGGTGATTTTAAAATAATATTTTCAAGCTTGCACCACGCTAGCAACGATGCAGCTGCCGTGCTGTTTTTCTTGGCAAGCTCAGGCCTGAGGGATCCTCTGTGGGTAGTGAATAAACCCGAGCTTCAGAGCTCAGCAACTCTAGAACCAGACTACGGGATGGTTCTCCGGAGAATTCAAATATTTGAGTGAAAAGATACGTATAAAACTCACTTCTTGCTTGGATGCAAGGAAATGTGGACACTTAACCAGGTGTGGAAACAGGACGGCGCTTCCGTGAGTGTGGGGTTGGGTATCGCTGCTCTCACGGGAAGACGGGAGAGGAGGCTTCTCGAGCCACAGACTCTCGGCAGAAAAACTCAGCTCCCCAAATTGCACGAAGGAGAAGCGTCCACCTCTACTTTGTTGACCTGGTTTCCTTGGGGCTTTCAATTAGGAGCACATTCCTTCTCTGCCTTCGCTGTTTTCCAAGTTTAGTTCAGGTCAATAAGCACCTGAAGCTTTTTGGACAGCAAATAATAAGCTTAATCAGCCTCCTGATGAGTGAAAATGCTCTCCGGGTCTTGCAGCACTTGAGCCTTTGGCATTTTCCTATTCAAGAAAAGCCCAGATAATATCTGGGATCAAATGCAGTTGATGAGATTTGAAGTGCCCAAATACTTACTCCTTTCTTTTCTTTTTTAAAGAGAACTTAGCCCTATTCCACTCAAAAAAGTAGATGGTTAAGTGCGTGGTTTTCTCACCCCAAATCTTCCAACTTTTCCAGCAGTTTTCTTTAGAGCTGTGCTGTGCTGTGTCAATCGCATGACAGAAGGTGGAAGGGCAAGAGAGCATTGTATGAGAGGGGAAGGGGGCCGAACCCATCCTTTTATCAAGAACCCATCCCCATGATAACTAACCCACTCCCACGATAATGGCATTAAGCATGAATCCCTCGTGACCGCATCACCTTTTAAAGGTCCTACCTCTCAACACTGTGGCATTGGGGATTCAGTTTCCAACACCTGCTTTTTGGTGATACACACTCAAGCCATAGCAGATCCCAAGGCAACTAGCACAGTGCTGGTCACTTAATACCTTTTTGGTAAGTATAGATGCTCCTCAACTGCAATGAGATCATGTCCCGATAAACCCGTCCTAAGCTGAAAACATCATAAGTTGAAGATGCATTCAATATCCTGATAAACCCAACGTAAAGTCGAAAATTGTAAGTCGAACCTTTGTGAAGTCCAGATGATCCTCAACTTAAGATGGGGTTACATCCCAGTAAGCCCATTGTAATGTCAAAAAATCATAAATCAAACCATCATAGGTTGGGAACCATCTGTATTAATTAAATGAATGAGAGTGGAAGGGGGAGACAAATGTAAATACATATTCATCAGCCCCACTTACAACAAAGACTGAATGCCATGGAATTCAGATACTCATAAAGACTTGAAAGTACAAAAGATCCGATGAAGCAGGTGATCCAAAAAGCTTAGTGAAATTGAAACCATTCCTGCCATCTAGAACTGACTTAATAAAATAGGCACAGCACGATGGTATTGAGTCATAGAACGTAACTTGCCTGAATGAAGTATAACAACCACTCACAAAATCCATGAATATTTTTTTTTAAAGTATCAAGAGTACTGCTTTGCTCAATAAATTATGTAATCAAAATGAACCTATGGCATTCTCCTAACGTAGTGGAATTTCTGAAGACAAGAATCTGGGCTCCATGCTGCCAAAGTGGCTCATGACACGGGGTGTCTGGCATCTTGAATCTCTCATAGAGTCATTCATCCACTGTTGCAAATAGTTTCGTTTTGTTCTGTTCTATTTTCTTTTCTGTTCTGAAATTAGCAGCATATTTTAGCAGCAGAGTTATAGATAAATGATCATTTCTCCAAGCACTTGATTTTTTTCCCTCTCTTTCATTTCTTAAGAGCTGGGGTAATAGTGGAAGATAAGTATAAGAACTTGTCCAAGGAAGTGTCAGTGACAGAAAAGAAATGGGGAGCTATAATAATGTTACCAATTTGTGTTCATATAGCATCCTTACCTGAAAGGGCTTTAGAATGTCTTCCGAACTATTTCATTATGCCTGCAGACATGGTCTTCTATGCTGGTATTCACGTTATAGATTTTTTTTTTTTAGCTTGGTCAATAAAACTTTCTTTACCAAATAAAGAGCATTATTAAGATGTCACCTCTTAAATCTAAATCTTCTTTTCATGAATGGTCAGTTCTTTCTTGGCCTCCACAGTGAATATATCATCCGAAATGATTTTCACTGAAGTCCCCTCGGTGGCAGAGCTAAGCAGGATTAATAATTTGAAGACTCATAGCCTTTCATTTTCAAAGAAAACAGTGTTCCCACCTGGGTAACAGTGCGGGGTGGGGAGGGAGTGAGGAGGGGGTGAGATGGGCAACTGGACCAGAGAGTTGTACAGAGAAACCTTCACATGCAACATTTACCTTTTACCTACACATAAATAAATGATAAAAAGGCCATTCCGACTCTTGTCAGTGGAGTCTAGAAATTTCCAAGTTACTCCTCTCACCGTTTTTTTTCAAGCCGGCTGCCAAGGATAAGGTAAAATGAGTTCTAGCTAATGAAATTCATAAATCATTTGTAAGCGCCGCCGGGACACCTTTCAACTTCAGCATTCTTTTGTGTGGTCCTCACGTGAGTTGGCAGGTGAGGCATTTAAAGCACCTCTCGGCCACTGTCCGTCTCTCACTGCTGCGAACCCTCAAAGAAAGGCGGCAGGCGGGGGAAGGGGACTAACAATCCCGCCTCCCAGGCCTGCCGGTGACGTCCCCTCAGGCAGGTGGGAGCAGGGGCGGGAGCTGGTCCGATTGTACGAAGGGAGTTAGCAGAGGGGGGAAAACACAGCTCAGCTCCCCTTCCACTGAGCCCTCAAATATTCATGCAGCTAGTCTTGCGAGGGATTCAAAAATAAATAAAGCCCAACTCCTGCCCTCAAAATAATTTATCAAGGGAGCAGCTATGAAACTCCCCATTGTTGTCACTGTTAGAGGTGGCGGGCCCTTGGCACTGGGCCTCCTTGGGCTATTTGCAAGCCCTTCTAATACGTCCTCTTTCAGCATGGAGGAAGTGACAGGGCAAAACTATGAATTATTTAATTTGTCTTGACCCCCCCCCACACCCAGTTCCATCTATCTACTCTTCTCTGTTCCCCATGATGGTGGCTGCTTCCTGTCATCCTTCCCTGACCCATTTCAGAAACATCCCCACCCTGCTCACACCTCCCTCACTGCCTGCAGAAAGGGTCTGAAGTTATCACTGAACGAGAGCCGATGTGTGTTTTCTCTTGTGATCAGAGCACAGCAAAGCGTCTTTAGCAAGAGACAGTCACGCCAGTAGAGACGGTGGTTTTCTTGCATGACTTAGGGAAAGCCAGTGCCTCCCTTACTTTGGCTACAGAGCATTGCCCCAAACTTAGCAAGAATTTAAGTCCCAGTGATACTTGTACTTAAAGCTTTGCTGCCGTTCGAGCTGTTTCAAGCATTGTGAGCTTAGCGGGGCAGTGATTTCGGAGCAGAAAGCCCTTCCTGAGACTTCTCTAAAATCACTCCATTCGCATGACCCCAGGTCATTGTGCAACCTCTGAACATGCACTGTCCAATGTGGTAACCAGTAGTCACATGTGGCTGTTTACATTTAAATTAATTAAAATTAAATGAGATGGGAAATTCAGAGTCTCAATCGATCTAGCCATATTCCAAGGGCTCCATGGTCACGTGTGGCCAATGGCCACCATATTGCATAGCACGGAGCCATCATTTCCATCTTTGCAGAAATATCTGCAGGACGGCGCTGCTCTGAACCAATATTCAAACCATGGGTGAGGATCACTGTCACATACGAAGTTCACACAACAGCAATGTACCCGTTTATATTAAAAAATCAGCCACAGTAAAAAAATTACACTATAATTATGCAAAACGATTTGTTCTCCTACACAAAATAGGACCAGAGACCACATTTTTCTTTATATACCAAAGAAAGGAATGTAACAAAGACTTCCTAGATATTGTAAGGACTGAACTGAAATGAGTTAGGGGAAAAAAAAAATCAGTTTATCTTTTAAGCAGGCTTAGTCTTTGGAGATCTATGTAAAGAGGCACTTCATAATTATAATGATTCTCCCCTAATACTCTAAAATTCACATAAATATTTTAATATTCATATTGTTCCTTTGTTGTCTAAGAAAAACACACATTGAGAGCCTGCAGTGTTATAAGTTGGTGTATCAGACGCAAAGCGCAAGGCAATCTGCAGCCTATCAGACAGGCAGTTAACAACAGAAACCAGGAGCAAAGGGGACGGCGTTAAATACAAAGAAGGGTCTTGTGGTGGCTACTCTTAAAGCCCCTCCTGGAACTCAGGCAGCTGGGGAAGCTTTGCCTCTTAGCAAGCTCTGGCCGGTGCTCTTTCTTGATGGCAGCAGAAGTATTGGCTTTTCTGGACTCAGGACTCTCTTGGCCCTTTGTTCCTGGTGCTGCCACCGTGCGGGCATTTTCTGCGACATTCCAGTGGCTTCACCAGTGTAGGACGGTATATCGGTGAAGGTGACAGAGCAGGACAGGGCTGTGAATGGCAGGCCAGTGAGATTTTGAGAATGGCCAGCTTGGTGGCTGAACTTCAGGAAAGAAATAGATTTCCATCCCTGCGATCTCCTGCCCCAACCCCACCCGATTCTTCATTTCCAACACATCACTTACTAGAATGACAAAACACACAAAGGCATCAAGGAGGAAACATGGCTTGAGTTCTGCAGGTCTTCCTGCTTCTTTCCACCTGCACACAATCCAGTCTTCACCTGATTCCAGAAGGCTAATTCCCCTTCCCAGGATGGTTCACCCAGAGGGCAGGTTACCACTCATAAACTCACAGAATCAGCTTCTCTGTCTTGAGGATGAGCTACAGTACATCCCAAAGGTCCCTGTTCTGCCCCACTTACATCTCAGCATGACGCTGTCTCTCCTGGTGGCCTATCATGAGACCTGAAGAGCAACCATTCAAATTGTATCCGGCCAGGTGCAGTGGCTCAAACCTGCAATCCCATGCTTTGGGAGGGTGAGGCAGGAGGATCGCTTGAGGCCAGGAGTTTGAGACCAGCCTGGGCAACATAGCAAGACCCCATCTCTACAAAAAATTTAAAAATTATTTGGGTGTGGTGGCACGCACCTATAGTCCCATCTACTCAGGAGGCAGAGGCAGGAGGATCGCTTGAGCCCAGGAGTTCGAACCAGAAATGAGCTATGATCATGCCACTGCAGTCCAGCCTGGGTGACAGAGCAAGACCCCATCTCAAAAAAAAAAAAAAAAAAAAATTGGATCAATCAGTCAACACATACTTAGTGGCGCCCATTATGGATCTGAGCTTCTTGCCTTTGTGGAGCTGACAGATGGGAGCCTTCTCCTCTGTTAAAATGCAAATATCTGAGACTGGAGAGGGACCCAGCCATTAATGACTTCCTGAAGCATGTGGACAGCAGGGAGGGTGTGGGTGGGGCCGGAGGAACACCGGATGCCGTCCTTGAGTGCACTGTCCGTAGTGTCAGAGGCACGGAGAGGAGAGGGAGAAGGATGCAGAAACTCAGCCTTGGTGCAGCCACGGTCAAGTGCAAGCCCTGGGCCTCCACAGCACCGTCAAGAAGCTTCTGGGAATTAGTCAGAAGCACCTTTTCCTTCCTTGGTCTACTCAGTTTTGTTCATTGTTTCCCCAAATATTCAAGCATGTTCGTATGGCAAGACAACACAGAACGTCTGTTAATGCCCTGAAATTCACATCTTCACACCCCCTTGAAACAACAAGCCTTTCTCTTTATTATGGTGTCCTCTTAAGGACACGTAGTCTGTCATTTGTGGCACCGAGTTCTCATCGTTCTCATGCTCTTGGGCTGAGGTGTCAGAGCACAGCTGATGGGCTGGGAGTTAATCAACAAGCCCTCTCTTGTCCTCCAGGCTGGCTGGGGACGTCGCATTGGAAGGGAGTAACTGGGCTGAGCTTGTTTCGAAGCTTGCAAGGAAAAGTAGATAGGCTCAACTCCCAAGCTGCTCTGCGACTCCACCAAGATGACAGTTTTAATTGCACTCAGTGGATGAGCTAATTATGGTCAGAGAAAGTTAACACTGGGGTTGTAATGAACGACGCCTTTTTTTTTCTTCCCTGGGCAATGCAGCACACAGGTGACATCCTCATGCAATTCAAGTGCTTCTTCAAAGGTTGGGAAAAGATATTTAAACCAAAAGAGTTCAAGATAAAGGGGAGGGGGAAAAGAAAGAGTATCTATGCGGAACTGTGAAGGTTGAGTGGTGAGCAGGAAGTGGAGTTCAAAAGAGGTAGAATAATAGCTCACAAAAGGCTGCAATAAGTGGGGAAGAGCAATTAATTGGATCAGTCTGTGAAGGCTCAAAATAGTCTGATAGAAAGACGACGTAATATCCTGATTCCCGAGTCAGGATCCCAAACCGTCCATATGACGGATAATTAAAGCCAGCTCTTGGGAAATAGGTTCTTTAATTTGTATATTCAAAGGAGGGGGATGCAGTTAGTCCTTTGACCCAACTCCAAATTTTCATTTGGGAGGTAAATTCCTTAAGATCCTCCAAAAAATGTTTGGAAGCATTCTGTATATGACCGTGTCAGCTCTGAGTCCTAATGGAAGAACCAGGAAACAACCTTTACTTCCAAATGCTTGGGTGAATTCTGCCCAGTCCTTAACGTTTGCATCTGAAGACCCAACAGCGAGCTCGATACTGTGGATAGATATTTCTCCAAGAGAGCTTGGTTAATATTCCAGAGATGGGAATTTCGTGGGAAACTCCTCCTCCCTTTTCCTCTCACAGGCAGTGCAATGGCTGGATCTGTTAGGCCTCTTAGGAGAACACGGTGTTGAACTCACTTGCAGGTGAGAAACATCAGTCTGTCCAGCAGGGCCATGTTCCCAGGAAGCAGAACAGGAGGCTCATTGCTGTGTGTCAGTCCTTTGTGCCAGAATCATCTCTCCCAAGGGGCACATTGGAAAAATTTGAGGAAATGGTTCAAATATACATATATAGCTTTTGGGACCTTCTCTAAATGAAAGGGAAGGCTTGTTACTCTGTTGCTTCATGTTCTCACTCTTTAAGACAAAATTCAAGTCCTGCATATTATACCAGGACTTTTTCCCCCTCCCCTTCTTCACAAGCCGTGGTTTGCCTCTAGGCCTCTTTAAGAGTCCTTGGAGACTTTTGAACCCCTGTTAAGAGTGCTGAGAATCACATTAGTTCTGGAAGGAAAGCTGAGATTGTCAAACACATTGGCTTTGTTTGGTGTTGACCTTGATTGGGTGGTGATGGGATCAGGCACTCCCAAAGGAAAACTGCAGGGATGCACACAACACTTTTAACTGAAAAAAACTCAAGGACCCCCAGGCAGGTCTATTCCATTTGGCCACCTAAAACTTGTGTCCCCAGGTGAGCAAGACAGCCACTTTAGCTATTGGTTAAAAAGCCTCACTTCCACTGCAAAACCACTTCAGCACTTGTTCATTAAATTTAAAACATCAAAGAGGATTTGCAAATCTGGAAAACATTTATGAAAAATTTAAATGGGGTGTCACTTTGGCAGTGTAAGTGGCATGAACTGTTTGATTTTCAAGTATTTACAGATGTATCCGACTCTTGGATTAATGCATATATTTTTCAGGAGAAATTTTGTATGCAAAGTTTTGACCAAATTTGCCTGAGTGAGAAAAATTAGTTTAAATTTATATAGTGTGGAACCGTTCTCCTGTAAGTAGTGTGTCTCTCTCTTTGCCTGTATGAGAAAAGAGAAACATCTTTCCCCTAAATTTGTATTGTATTATAGCTCTTCATGTCAAAAATTCTTCATAAGAAGATTTAAGGACTTAATGTTCTTTCCCCATTTTTGTTTAGAATTCCTAAGTTCCAAAGTTGCCAAATCTTTTCTTTCCTGGTTCATATTTATGTTTGGGAACTTTCTTTAAATAACTATCTGGAAACTGGTCACATGAGACAATGCCAAAAGGCAATGTGAACTAAGAACACATCTGGCCCTCTGCAAGTCTAGAAGTTTTTCTCAAATACTGTTTTTCCGCCACAGAGTCCAGTAAATGAATGATACCGTGACTCAAAACTCCAACCCTTGGGAAATGAAGGGAGAAAGTTCAGGGTTTTTGCATAGACTATTTCGAAAGATTAAGCATTTTCTGTCGTTCGCATTTTAGTTATTACTTATGTCACTTTTTACTCCTGAAATGATTTGATGTGACTTACAAAAGTACATACAATACTTTTAAAAGCAAGCCAAGAAAATGGGGAAAAGGGAAAAATAATTGCCACACGTATATTTCACTAGCGGCTGGCTGCGTATGGGGACCTGAATTTTCTAACAGCCAACCCAGAAAACATTCTTTTTGAAACTATTAGGAAAAAAAAAGAAGAAGAAGAAGAAAAAGAAAATCAATTGCTCAAGAGAAGTATAACTGGTCTTGGTACTGAGACCTGAGTGAAAATTTTTACATGGGTCAGTTCACTTTATAATACTCTGAACAGCTTTCTTCCATGATGTAATAATGACTTTCAAGAGACTGAGTTCTTTACACACCTCAACGAAGGCCAGTGGCTCAACCCCAAAGGAGAGCGCAACTAGAACAGTACAATGAAGGGGCAGAATGGTGTGTTCCAGAAAATCAGCTGCACCCCGGGCTGGCTGAATCCAAGAAGCAAATGTTACATACATAGCAAAATAGATGGACCGCATATCCTTCATGTAACCCTCCCTAGATGTTAGTATCTTGAAACCAAGCCTTTGAGGAATGTTGAACAATGTCCCATGATTCTCCTTCTCTATATATCACTTGGGGAGCTTTTTAAAAATGCATTTCTTAGGCATCGCCCTGGGCTCAACACATCAGAATCTCTGAGTGAGTATCTTGGGTATCTGCATTTTGTTAACGCTCCTCTGGTGGTTCTGAAGGGCAACCACGTTTTGCTACCACTGCTCTTAGGTGTTTGACACTTAATCCTTCGCGGATGTGCTTCTCCCAACACCTTCTGTGACTCTGAACCCTCTTGCTTGTTCCTTTAACTTTTTCACATATGCTGCTCAGACTCTGCTTCTTTCTCTTGTTCCCTAAATAGTTGTGGCCCCTCCTGAATTTTTTTCTCATCCATTTCATACGTAGTGACACAGACATATACAGTCAACCACCCCACCAAAAATTTCTCTCTCCAAAACTACCTTTCCCCAGCCACAGTACATTTGCAACTGCCTGCCAGACATTATCACATGAACTTCTTGTCAGTCTCTTAAATCCATACCCAGCTCAATTGGTCATCTCTTCTTCTTAATGAGCTCCATTACCACTGGTACCTTTCCAGTCATGCACATTTGAAACCTCAAAGTCAATGTCCTTGCTCTCTTGGCCTCATCGCCATCTTCAATCAATTGCCAAGCCTTCTTAATGGTATTTCTAAAATATCAGTCTCATATGTTGGTCTTCACTGTCTTCTCTCTGCTACTACCCTAAGTTGGGCTGTCAATGCATCTCACCTGGAATGATCGGCCTCTGTAATATCCTACAGTCCAGACACTTTGGGGAGAGTTAGTCTGGAAAGGGTTAAGGTTGAGATTCCTAAAGTACATCTCGTCCTTTAAAGTCTTGTTTTCTTTTGCTCACCAGAATAACTTGTGATGTCTTCGGATCTCAGTCTGCCTTTCCAAACCTCCACACTCCATACAACTTCTGCACTTTCCTCTCTCTTTGTTAATGTGCATACTGTTTCCTCCAGTGGAAACATCTCTCTGCTGCTGGCCCAAATGTGGTCCAAATCCCACTGAGTCTTCAGGGCCCGTCAACCGTGTATCCCACATACCAATTAGACTAATGTCTTCCCCAAAGTTGGAGTTCGATTCATATAGAATGAATGAGTGAATAAATATTCATTTCAGAATTTTCTTTTGGCTGCATCATCCAGGGAAGTAAGACTTTTTTTTTTTTTTTTTTCATTATTTCATATTTATTTGACTCAGTCATTTTAGGGGGAAAGTCTCTTTGGCCGGCTTTGGTACTTCTTAACAGCCAAAGAGAAAAAGTGACCCTTTGCAAGAGGCAGAAAACCTTTCAAGTGGGCCACATGTCATATCCTTTTAAGGACACATTTTTCACACCATGAATCAGGGCCTCTGTGAGTGACGAGCCTCATCATGACACAGGGAAATCCACGGGATAGGAACGTGCCCAAGGTCACGAGACCAGGCAGCTCAGCACAGGAGCAATAGCCCAGTCGGGGAAGAAGCATGGGGGCTTGGAAGCATCATTGGCTCTTCACCTGCCTGCTATTACGGGTGCAATGACACCATGGGACACTGTGATTTATCAGAAGCAAATAGCCTGGTAATAGGAGTAGAACTAGACCTCATTAAGATGAAACAGTGTCTGATATCCTTGAGTCAGACAAAAGAGAATATGAAATTGATGTGGTCAGCATTGCTGCCACGCGGCATTTGAAAAGAATCAAACCAAGTGGCAGTTGACAGCGTTTCGGGAGGAAAAGACCCACACATGAAACAGAAGCACATTGAACATAAACCTCTACTCTTAAAACGCATTCAAATACGACTTTCCATTTGATTTCCTTCCACAGTGAGATCACTCAGAACCAGTGTGCAAAAGGAACAAGCTGTATACATTGAAGAAGCTTTTGCTGAAGCCCTGCAGCCAAGGGTGGTGGCAGATTAACTTAATGACCAGACCACCATCCTCTTGCAATAAGTAGGGGCATGTTTCTAGTGCTGAAAAGACAAAAAGCGCATCATGAAAGCAGGGTGGGAGGGAACAATTGGTGACAATTGACTTGGAGAATGTTACTGTCCCTGGCCAGAGTCCTCAAAGAACCTTAACTGTTAAATGCAGGGGCTGTCAGTGTGCCAATGTTACTTTGCTCCTTGCCACCTCCCCGAACTGTAGGTAAGGCGGAGAGGCATTTGTTCAGGGTGTCCCTTAGCTATTGAGCCATGCCACTGTCTGCAAAATTGAGATGATCTTCATGCAGATGAGAGTCTACCTCATAGAGTTGCTTTTAAAAAGAGAGCCAACATGCTTTTGTTCAAGAAGCAAGTGGTAACTAGTGGCCTTTCCCTCCATGTCATATTTGGTACTGCTTGTTGTTGTTTATTGCTATTTATTGATTAACAGAAGAAAACTTAGTGATCACTTTTCCCCCCCAACAAAAATATCTTTTATTCATGTTTTCCATTCAAATCCTTCAAAGCTACTACCTTTTTGGTCTCCAACCCAGGGAACCATCACCAACCTTTTATCTCCCAGTCTTTGATCCCCCTTCCTGCTCTGGACACATTTCGAAAACAACCAGAGAGCAACACTGAGCTAAGGAAGGAGCCTAAAGGGAGAAGCAGAGGTCACATCGATTCTGAGGCCCTTATCTGGAGGACCTGGCACACGGAAGAGGAAGAAGTTTCCACTGTTCCCTCCTGGCTACGATGCCCCGTCTTCCTTCTCTTAGTGGTTAATGACTTTTAAAGGGAGAAGCTTAAAAGAACGAACACAGTCTACTTCTTAATTTTAAAAACTTCAGGTGAGATAATCTATACGTGGTAGGTGTTATATTCTTTAAACCTAAATTTTTTGGTAGACCATTTTGCTAGAACAAAACGTGTCTGGAATAAATCTCTGGAAAGCATCATCTTCTTGGACAACCAGCTCTTCTTCAGTCGACTGTGACAGCAATAATAAAAGGGTGCAGTTCTGGGCTGTGGGAAACGGCAAAGTAAACAAAAAAAGTGCAATATGTTCCTTGCTGAGATTCGCTTTGAAACATGACCCCATGATCATTGCCAAGGAGGGAAATGCTTTCCCATCCTTTTTCAGAAATCTACCTCATCTGAACTTAAAACTAAGAAACAATGGACTTTTCTGATCTTAATCTTAGTTCTTCAAATAAATAAATTCTTCCAACAGGGCAAAAGGGACAACATGATTAAAAAGAAAACCACATTGAGTACAGAGTCTCGGGACTGCACGAGTCAGTTCTGGAAGCTTTTTGATCCAGCTTCCCCCCACCTGCAAGGTAAGATTCAGCAACTGCCATCTCACAGACTGAGCAAAACTCGCCCATGACAATAAAAAGATAGCTTCTCTTGAAAGCACTTTGTGAATATTTATTTCAAATCGCAGCATTGACACTATTTTAAGGAACTTTCTTAAGGAACTCATCTGTTTCACTTTGGCCCTCCTGGTAAATTTTTGCTAAGGAGAATTGCAACACAAGACGACAGAGTTAAAAAACAAAACAAAACATTGTCCCAGATCGTAGAGCTAACGTAAGTATGGCGTGTGTGACGTACGGCAGACTGAAAGGAAGGAAGGAACCTCCCCAGAACCTTTTGCTAACACCCCTGATAAAGTCATTTCACCTGTCAAGGGGAGATGGCAGAGTTTACTTCCAAATTGATACTGTGGTCAGAAATCAAGCAAACACTGCAAAAAAATCATCACTGTTTCATTTTTGCTGTGAAAAATGAACATTTCCTTTGCTCTCGATTTAGCATGCAGCAAAGAGCTATTTGTTAATGAATTCCATGTTTATGAATTAAAAGGAGTTTTTGGATGTGATTTGGAAAAAAAAAAAAAAGTGGAAATCCCACAAACAGAAGAACCACCATTTCACATTAATATAATTCCCTTTCCCACCCATTTCTCACAACCATGTACTCTTGATATATTTAATCTTTTGCAATGGTTCCCATAGCAACTCATCCTGGTAGTGGCAGAGCTGAAGGCTACTGTAGTCTTGAAACCCAGCCCTGCCCTGAGCAGGGTTTTTTTTTTTTTTTCCTTTTCTCTCTCTTTTCATGTATTTGTTTATATTAAACCTTGGGTACTCTTTGAGATGACCATTAGAATCCTGCCAGAGATGAGAACGTTAGTTTTCTCTCTCTCTCTTTTTTTTTTTTTTAACAACAAAAATGTGTTGTTTTTGTTTTGTTTTGTTTTTTTTATGATTTTCCAAGCAGAGGCCCTGATTCATTTAAATGTGTCCTTCCCCATCGTCATGCACAAACTCCTTAACAGCATGTATGAACATGAGGAGGTGCTCTTTAAGGACTATTAATTAAAAATGTGTCCCTAACGAGCAAAAGCATTACCTCAGGAGTTCACGATGCTGGCAATCCCCCGTGTAAAAATTCATGGGTGACACACACAGGATTTGCAACGGCAGCTTTGGGATTGTGCAATGCTTAAGAATTCAAATGGTAGGACACACTTCTCATTTCCTGCCTGCAATTTGTTTCTCTGCCCCCAGATAATACCAGCTTTGAGGAGTGGGCTCGGGGACTAGAAAATCAAATATTATTATTAATCACCGTAATTACTTTTCGTGGCCCAGGTGGAGCTGGGAAGCAAACCAAACTCTCTCGAGTGCAGTCGTAGCTAAAACATGTTGCCGAGCCACGATTACCTCATCCTTAGTCATCTTCAACTAGAAGGAATGTTACTGCAAATTATTTCTTTAACATATAATTGAGCTACTTTATTTACATACATACATTACACTCATAAAAGATGAGGTTTAAAGTGCTTCTCCCCGAAGATCGAGAAAAATCTTGGCTCTAAATCCCAAATGTCCAAAAAACTTCAATGTAAACAAAATTAGTTTAAAAGTTACTTACAGAGTTCGGTGTGGTGGCACGTACCTGTATGCCTGTAGTTCTAGCTACACGGGAGGCTGGCGGGGGGAGGATCCCTTGAGCCCAGGAATTGGAGGCTGCAGTAGTGAGCTATGATTGCGCCATGGCACCCCAGCCTGGGCAACATGGGGAGATCCCATCTCTAAAAAAAAAAGAAAAAGAAAAAAAAAAGAGTTACTTATGTACATTGGTTTGATAATACACTCATGCTTACCAGCTGAAGATGTTTCAGAATTAATAATACTTACGTACCTTGTTTGAAATTGTAGCACTTATACTTCTAAGAAATTAGAGGTGTATCTCTTTTCTAATAAATATACATCTAGGGTTTCCATCACTGCAATACTCCATGGCAGCGGTCCCCAACCTTTTCGGCACCAGGTATCGATTTATGAAATCGGAGACAATTTTTCCATGGATGGGCGGAGGTGGGGGGGCGAGGGGGGGCGGGCTGCGGCTGCAGGTCTCTGTGGCCCTGAGGGGTTGAGGACCACAGCTCTATAAGGTGCCATTTGCATTGAAGAAACCATAGATCTGTGTACTTACTATGCCCATTCTCCAGCAGATGGAATTAAAATGGTTTTATCTCAAACAAACCAAAACCAGCATATTATGACAATTTTCTTAGAGTAGAAAGTAAACTCTCCTGAGGAAACGGTGCCACTTTCTAATTTACGCAGAAGCAAATATTAAATACATTAAATGCATTCCATTTAAAGCCATCAATATGGGGTCTAGAATATACCAAAATACTCTGATCGAGATTTATGGTTAGATAAAACTACCGGTTATTTTGTACTGTACTCAACAGCAATTAGAAAGGCCGTTTGAATTTTTCAAGAATGGATTTACTATCAGGCAGTCAACTTTGAGACTTCTTGGACTCAACATTATTGACAATTTATTAAAATGTCACTGTGACTTAGCTCTGTGGGCAGCAAGAAACCACAGCTTTCATTTTCACAATCTAGCTCAGACACACCACATTCTTACATCATTTGGGGCATGTCAATTTACCCCCAGCTGGTCTAGTTTCTTAACCTAAAAAAAAATAAATAAATTATAGAATCCTTAAGATCTCTTTGTATCTTTCATAACATGAATTTGATCCACTGATGCTCTCAGAAATGCACAACTGCATTGCAAAGACATACAGCCTTAAAAATTATTCATATTTTGTAGGTCAAATGGCAGCATGTGAAATAGTCCAACTTATATTTTCTTTCTGAAAAATATATATTGAGGTATAATTGACATAAAATAAATTGCACATAATTAAAGTATACAATTCAAGTTTGATTTTGGTACATAGTCATCACCACGATCAAGATAACGAACATTCCCAGCACCCAGATAAATTCCTCATGTCCCTTAGTGATCCTTCCTTTCTGCCTCCTGCAGGAAACTACCATAGAGGAGTTCGTATTTCCTAGAATTTTATATAAACAGAATTATACATAGGAATTCTTTTTTTGGTCTGGCTTCTTTCACCTATTATAATTATTCTGATGTTCCATCATGCTGTTGTGAATATTGATAGTTTGTTTCTTTTTTACTGCTGGGCTATATTCTCCTGCGTGGAGATACCAGATTTTGTTGATCCATGCACCTGTTGATCAACATTGGGGTGGTTTCCAGTTTGACACTCTTACAAATAAAGCTGCTATGAACATTTGTGTATGAATCTTTGTGTGGACATATATTTTGATTTCTAGGCATACAGTAGCTGGATCGAATAGTCGGTATATCTTTAACTTCTTAAGAACCTGACAGACTGTTTTCCAAAGGAGTTGTACCCTTGTACATTTCCACCAGTAGTGCATGAGAGCTCCAGTTCCTCTACAACCTCACCAACTTTGGTATCATCAGTCTTTTTAATTTTAGGCATTCTAATCAATGTGTAGTGATATGTCATTGTGGTTTTAATTTACATTTCCCTAATTAATGTTCAGCATCTTTCCATGTGCTTAGCTGCCATGTAGATATCTTCTTCCATGAAATGTCTATTCAAATCATTTGCCCATTTTGTTTTGTTTTGTTTGTACTCTTAGAAACTTGGAAACTTCTGTATGGATGCTGGGTAGAAGTTCCTTGCTGATATTTAATTTGTAAATGTTTTCTCCCTGTCAGTGGCTGTCATTTCATTCTCTTATTCTATGGACTGTGCTTTTGGTGTTTTATGTAAGAAATCTTTGCCTAACCAAACGTTACAATGATTTCCTCCTATGTTTTCTTTTAGAAGTTTTATCATTTTATGTTTCACATTTGGATCCATAATCCAGTTAGAGTGAATATCTGCATGTGATACAAGGCATGGACCAGTGTTTATTTTGCATCTATGGTAATCCAATTGTTTCAGCGTAACTTATTGAAAGACTATTCTTTTCCCTCTAAATTGCCTTAGCAACTTTTTCAAAAATTCACTTAATATAAATGTGTAGGTCCATTTATGGACACTGTATTCTGGATTTATCTGTTTATCTCTGTAGTTTATCAGTTTTTGCTTCCTGTATTTTGGACTCTGTTATTAGGTGCATTAACATTTACAATGGCCGTGCTCTATAATGAATTGACCCATTTATCATTATGAAATGACCTTCTTTATCACTGCTAATATCTTTTTCTCTGAAAACTACTTTGTAAGATATTAATGTAGTCGCTCGTAGCTTACTTATGATTCAGTTTTAATATCATGTATCTTTTTCCATACTTCTACTTTTAACACATTGACTGCCACACTAGAAAAAAAAATGTTTTCCTTGGGGCCATGGTGTTTTATTATGAAAATAGAAAAAAAAGTTCAAAACCAAAACGATCCTTTCTAATGTAATGAAAAATGTGTTATTTTTTATTGTTTCTTGTGCTTGAGTTATATGTAACTTGAACAATAGTTCATGCAACTCCCAAGGTTGAGTCATGTGAGTTACAAATGCTTCATGAGGCCGTGGGCTCAAAACTAGTGTGAGTTAAATACAACTCACATGGCAGTTAATGTGTTAACCTAACTGTGTCAGCATAGTTAAACTGTGTTTCTTGCAGGCAGCAAGATGGGGTGAGTGTTTACGGAGTGAGGAGCAACTTGTTAAGAGGTATGGATGGGAGAAGAAATAGTAAGAAAGAAAGTAGGTTATAAAGAATAGAAATAGAAGAAGAAAATAATTGTGGTCATGCCTTTCTATGGCATGTTATGGATCATTACTATTAATACTCTTCTTTGTAAGGGATATTTGATGCTTAGAGACATGGTAGTTTCACTGACCAATGCTGACTACTTTTGACATGTCAATAAAAAATTAAAATAGCTTCCACTTCGGGATTTAGAATCAGGAATGTTAAAGACTTTTATTAATGGAGTAGAAATTTCATGATGAATTTCCTGTAAGTCATTATTTTTACATGTTTAAAAATTCTTGCTTTGCACCATGAGGCTCTTGTGTTACAAGCTGTCACATCCTATCGAGAAAGCACAGACCACTAATGCTGATGGCAGAATGACGTGCAGAGAAGTCAGAGCATTGAGCCACATGGACAAGCAACAAATAAGACTTCACCTGAGCATTCAGAGGAGATACTGGGCTTGGAAGTAATGAAATCAAAAAGGGGGAAAAAAAAAAGGAACCTCATGGTGTAAACAAAGCATTTTCAAATATGTGAAAATAACTAGGTGCAAGAAACGAATTATAAAATATTTATGCCATTAATAGTAACAATCATAACTTTAAAATTCCTAATTCTACAGTGGAAACACCATTTTTTTTTTTATTGACATGTTAAAAGCAGACAGAATTGTTCCAGGGTGAGTTTAAACGATCTGATTATGAGCCAACATCAAAAGTGTAGACAGTTTTAGGCAGTGATAGCAAACACCTGCTGAACTCACCGTCGTGTTTAATCTTGTGCTGAATTTTGAGATATAAGATCACGGTTTAAATACTTGTCTAACAACAGAGCATCAGGCTTATGACATTGACCTTTATTTGTCTAAAACACACAGAACACTCTCTCCTGTCAATGAGCGTAGCTGTCAGGTGCTCTGTGTGCAGCTACTAAACCCTCCCAGACTGCAAGTTGAGGTTTGGATAATAAGTGTATATTTAATCAGCTGGGGAAGGTGAGAAGGTGCATTACCCTGACTAATTTCAATAGCAACTCTAATGCGCTCTTAATTATATTTGGTGTCTGGTAGAGTCATTTAGTCCCTGATTGCAAGGCACAGTGGCAAATGCTGAGCAGCTTTACCTCTCTTTAAAGACAGTACACATTTTAAAAATAAATCCATATGCTCAAACCATGTTGTTGGGATTATAAATTGGGGAAACATCTTTGGAGGGGAAGTTGGAAATATCTATCAAAATTGAAATGTGTTTATCTGTCTTTGGAACTGGAAATTTGAGTCTAATACTTTATCCTACAGACAGTTTCACACGTGTACACAAAGAAGTAGGGACAGGGATAGTCATTGCAGAACTGAGGTTCAAGGTAAAATATTGGAAACAGCCTAAATAGTTATCAATAAGGGATTGGTTGAATAAATTTTGGTATTGACATGCAATGGAACAAAGTCCAGCTATAAAAATAATAAGCTTCTATCTCTACTGCTTTGGAACATTTTCTGAGATGTGTAGATATGAAGAAAACAAAATACAAAAATAATGCGGAATATATCACTGTTTGTATAAAGGGGGAGGGATGAGTGTAAATACTTTACTTATACAAGTAAATGTTTTCCTCTGAAAGTATACAAGTAATCATGATTGTCTCTGGAAAGAACTAGAAATGGGAAACCGAGGAGCAGAGGATGGAGAAAGGTTTACTTTTCACATATATCCTTTCTATCCTTTGGCTATTTTACTATGTAATAGATAGCCCATTCAAAAATTAAAAATTAAAAATTCATCAAATATTAAAATGATATAAAACTCCATTATACGTTTTGACATGGCTTCAAGTAAAAGTACTTGACCAGAAGATAGAGTAGAGGTACTTAAGAATGTACCAAATCCTCTTAAAATTGCATATTTAAAGGAAATGAGAAGTTTCTGATAAAACTAATGATCATTGCACAGAAGTTGGAAATATACAAAGGAGTCAGGATGCTTCCCTTGCTGGGCACATCAACATCAGATGCCAAGAGAAAAATAACGACAGCTTTCCTGAACAGAATACAAGCCTGCAAAGTCACTTGGTTCCCATCAGTTCCTCCTGCTTCTCTTTGGTAGCTCAGACCCTACGGTTACCCAGCATTTTAATAAATAATGCTTTTATAAATAAACAGGTCATTGTGGCCAGTGGGGGAAGGAGAGTCGGAAAAAGAAAAGCCTAATAAATGCTGGGTAAAAAGAAACCATTTAAAATGAAATTGTACGTGAACAAAGGAGCATGTTTACCAGTATCTGTATCTGAAAACAGTTCCTTTTAACATTCTGGAATAAACATATTTTGTCAAATTTCTACATAATGAATTGTAAATGTCAAGAATGACCTTCATTGTGCATTTCTTGTAAGTTTGTGGAAGAACATAGAATATAAGCAAATGCATCCAATAACAGAGGTCACAGGTGGTCCCCACCTGGGCAGCCCTGCAAAGCTTTGTAGCCCAGAGAAAGAACATCTAGGTCACAGTGAATACCTCTCTTTGTAAATTTTGTTTGAAGATATAAAATCTAAACTTGTAGCCACTGTTTTGCTATCTATAAATAGCAGGAACTTTGTTAACACTTCACTTGCTATCCTAACGAGTATTTTTTAATGGTCCTGGATCAAGACTTTCAGGCATCCAAGAAGTTTTTTTTTTTTTTTTTTAATTAGACGCAAAGAACTCAAGTTTGGTTTTTTTATTACCTTCCTTGGCTTACAATTGTTTCAACAATTATAAGCTAGCGGGTTAAAGGGTACAATAGTCTTCAGTAAGAGAAGCAAATCACCAGGTTGAGAACATACTTCAAATGTCAAATCGACCTGGTCATGAATTGTCCATGAGAATAGTCACGCCTTAGATGAACGATTGTCTTCATCAAAGTTTAATCATATTCCACAAGTTTCTGGATGTTTTCTTGGGCAGACTCCACTCTTGTAGAACTTGACTGACTCTAAATACGACTTACTAGGAGATTAAAAGCATATGCTTCCTATAACACTCACAGGTGGCCACATTTTAAAGCACTGAACCGATGCCAAAGGCAGACAACAATTTTTGTGGAAGAGATACGAAGAGAGAAAAAAAAAAAGGAAAACTGAGAGATAATAAAAAGAGGGTTCCATCAGAGGGTAACTCAAGTTAATCTCCTCTAGGGGAACACACTCCTCTCCTGCCTTCATGCCTCATGCCCAGCCGGGGCAGGTCTTCTCTCGACAATAGAACTAAACTCACACCTCCATTGGCCTAATTAAAGCCAGTTTTCTACCACTTCTCTCTCCATTTGAACATGTCTTGGCATCCTACCTTCATCCTGAGCCATTCTCCTCACCTACCTTGTGGTCATTTATTGAATGTACTCATGGGACTGTACGAAAGATGGGTAAGGCATGGTTTACCGCCAAGCTCACATAGCTCTTGACTCTGAAGATTGAGCCCAACAAAGTAGACCAGATTTCACCCAGTGTTCCTACCTGTCCTACTCACCAGCTATGAGACTGACTGCTGAACTGAAATACCTCCTCCTACTTCAGTTATTTTTATTTCTGTTCACAAGATTTTCTGCACAGGGCACCAAGTATTTGCATTGCTCCCTCTGTCGGAGTCAAAGGAGTGTATTACTCACAGCACAGCAAGCAGCAGTAGTGCTGCATGTGTTTGGTTCCCTTGCCCACCCTTACATCCCGTGGGTACAAAGTAACATGGGCACAAATGGAGGTTGTGCACACAGTGGGTCTGCATCAACGAGGAAATACTTTAACTGTGGCTTGGAGAGTTAGAAAGGGTCTCTCAAAATTCTCTCAGCCTTTGGGTTGTATAAATCTATGACTCTTTATATCAGGTAGCCAAAAATCAGAATGGAGCCTGAGTAAATTAATCATTTGTTGATTTTATGACTTTTTTTTAAAAACTATTGCCAATTTATTATAAAGGATATTATAAATAATGCAAATAAACAGCCAAATGAAGAGATAAATAGGATAAGGTATTGGGGAAGGGGCTTCCATGCCTCTATGGGTGCACCACCCTCCCAGCACCTCCATGTGTTCAGCAACCCAGAAGCTCCCCTAACTTAGTCCTTTGGGGTTTTATGGAGGCTTTATTATATAAGCATGACCACTTACATCAGTGGCCACTGGTGATCAACTCAACCTTCAGCCCCTCTCTGTTCCCCAGAGAAAGGGACTGAATGTTCCAACCCTCTAATTGTAAGGTTGGTTTCCCCGGCAACCAGCTGTCCATCCTTAGGCTATCCAGAAGCCCCCAGCCATCAGTCACCTCATGAGCATCCAAAAAGACACTTATCACATCTGAAATTCCACATGTACTAGGAGCTGTGCACCAGGAAACAGAGACTAAGCCTAAATGTATTATTTCTCATTATAAATCACAACATCACAGCTCACCTCCACTCTTGAAATATGGATTCCTGCAGCCAAGCGATCCTAAAAGTTCAAAGATACTGGCACAATTCTAGAATCCCATGCAGCCATTAATAATTGTCTAGGCCATCATCATATCACATGAAATTGTCTCCCAGGGGGAGGCCACTCCGGTTTACAGGATTCTATTCCATCTCGTCGGGCTCCTAAAGCGGGAGTGGTCTCCGCAAACATACAGCTTCACCCTTTCAGGTATCTGCTATGAATGAGCTAGGAGACAATGTCATCTCCTGCTTGAACCTCTTTTGAATGTTAATGTATTGGATGTGGACAGAAAACACAAGATCTCTGGGTCAAAGACAAAGGACTTTATTTCTGGATTGTCTATTCTGTTCCATTAGTCTATGCATCTACTTTTATACCAGTACCATGCTGTTTTGGTTACTATAGCGTTGTAGTATAATTTAAAGTCAGGTACAATGATGCCACCAGATGTCTTCTTTTTGCTTAGGTTTGGTTTGGCTCTTCAGGCTCTTTTTTTGGTTCCATACGAAGTTTAGGATTATTTTTTCTAGATCTGTGAAAAACTACCTTGGTATTTTGATGGGAATTGTATTAACTCTGTAAATCACTTTTGGCACTATGGACATTTTAACAGTGTTGATTTTTCCAATCTGTGAGTATGGGATGTTTTTCCATTTGTTTGTGTCATCTATGATTTCTTTCATCAGTGTTTTGCAGTTCTCTTTGTAGAGATCTTTCTCCTCCTTGGTTAAGTATACTCCTAGGTATTTTACTTTCTTTGCAGCTATTGTAAATGGAATTGAGTTCTTGATTTGACTCTCAGCAAAGCTAGATTTTTAATGCATATCTGATTTACTTTAGAGACCATTCATTGCTAGGAAAATTTTCCAAAATACTAAATTATTATTTCAGGACCTGCAAGCACATGTTTATGGCCCTATCATTTTAAACACATTTTATGATCTAAATAACTTCTCCTTTTGTGAGTAGCCAAGACAGCTCTGGGGATATTCATGGGTTTGCCACAGAGGAATGTAAGCCAAATTCTTGTGTTGGAAAGCTCTGGGAAGGTAAGTTGGATAGAGATTCTCAGAATGGAGCAGTGACAGCCAACAACAGATGAGAAAGAAACAGGGAGGAGTTTGCTTATCTTCTTCTCAATTTAAGAATGAAAGTGTAGCCAGGCCCCTTGAGATTTTAGTATTTTTATTTATTTCACATTTTTAATGACTGAAATAATGTAAAATTGGAGTAGGCCCTTGATTGTTTACACATATTAACTGATTGCTTCCTGTCCAGCGTCCCTGATTCTCACAGCATTTATTAACTGCTGATGACTATTCCTTTGTCAAGCAGGAAGAGATAACTCTAGGGTCACAAAGAAAATCTATAAGTTTGTTTTGCAGAAGGAATGCATCCCCTGAAAAAGTTGCAAGTAGCTGCTGACGCCCAGATGTCTGTTTACTCAGGGTGTTATCTGAAACTAAAACCAGCACAGACCTCCCCCTACCCTACCCGCCACCCCACAGCCTTATGTCTGTGACAAGACAGATCTGAGAGACAGCTCTTCTGTCTCCTTGCTTTGGCCAAATCAAAAAAGCCTTTCTCCATCTCCAGCACAGGTGTCACAGTGTTTGGCTTTAGCTGTGCATCAGGGACAGGAGCCTGAATTTTGGGTTCTACAACAGAAGTTGCCAGAGGCCAAATTCAAGGAATCTGTAGCTGGATGTCTCACAGTGAGGATGTTTCAAGACCAAACATGACTCATCTGCCCAGACCTACTTGCGAATGCGGCCTGGCCTGAGACTCTGGGCTTCCCCTGAGGGCAGTTCTCAGGTCAGGATGTTTCTCCCAACATAGGACAGAAGGCATTGCGCCAATGGTTATCCATGGGTTCACTCAGGATGGAAATCAGATTAGTCATCATAAAACTGGTTTGGTATTAAGACAGGAAAGTAATAGCTTGGTGCTCCACTCTGCAAAGGTTAAGTGGGGGCATTTTAACAGGAGCATGGAGGATACCAACAAAGAGTGGGACAGGGTAAAGTGTACCAATGGGGTGGGAAGTAGATAGACACCCCTAAGTGCCAGGTGTCTATCCAAGGAGTCTTCGGAGGGTTCAGCTGTTCTGCTCCCACCGTGGATATCATACTTGGCAAAATACAAGACCCCAAACAGGAAAATACCCAAGGAACAGAGAGCCTGAGAGAGACAGCCTTTTAAAAGACTCCTACTGCTTCCCAAGGTCCTATGTTTCCGTGCCCAGCCTGCAGATTTGTCATTATACACATCTTTGTGTAATAAAATTCTGTACCACTGCATTTAGGAGGATGTACAAGGTGTGCACATCCAGGGAGGGGATGGCAAACACTGCCCAAGCACCTGGAAATATTTAAAGAGGCTATGCTCAATGACATGGACATTACTCAAACTGAAGACTTGGCTTCTCAAGGAAGGCTGTAACTAGAACAAAGTTTCCTTGAGTACACACACACCTGTTGAAGCATTGAGACACATGAAGTTCAAAAACGACACACATGCATCTACTCATTTCCAGTCATGTGAAGTCTCTAGAAAGAACTTCCTTACCACAGGTGAAGTCACCATGCTATCCTATCCCTTCTTAGGGATAAATGAGTCCCACTATAATTGTAGAACATTTTTGGTGTGAATGCTTGATTCGATCTGCTTTACAGTTCTCTGATTTCCTAGGCAGAAGACATTGATAATAATACACCATCACTTCAGAAGTAGTATTTTCATGTTACAGGGAGTAATATGAAAGCTAGACTATGAAACCACATAGATCTTTGGGGACATTTTTAGTGGCTTTCCATTCTTTCTTTTTACATTTTACAGCATGAGAAATAGATTAGGTTCTTATTTTCAAATATTCAGGACCAGAATAGAAGATAAGTACCTTTCCTTATCGTTATTTATTTTGACTCACTGCCATTAGTGGCTAATTCTTATGGGTTAATAACCAGTAAATTGTATAATTAACACCCGAGAAAAGATCATTTATGGCCGAGAGGAGTCTCAATGTATGGAACAGCAAATTTTTTAACAAGATATTCTGACATGCACATGTCAATGAAAAAACCTATGAGTCAGTACTGTACCACAGGACTGCTCAGGGCATATTGCAAATGGTAATAGGAGCACAGGAATGTACAACAAGAGGTTGTCACCTTATCAGTCACCCGTGTTCCTGCATACCATAGGATCTACTTAAAAAACTTTATTCCAAATTCCAAGTTATAATTAGCCTCTTATTTATCACCTGGTTCAGGGATTATAGATAAAGAAACTTTGGCTGATTAAATAATACCTAGAATACCTGTCTCAAAATTTTACTCATTATTTAAAGAGAAAGAGAGAGATATCTTAAATTATAAAGGGGAGAAAACCCAGAAGATGTAAATGACTGTAGCTTCCAAGTCAAATCACTTAATTTGGTGTTATGCGCTATGTTAATTTCAGTTTTCCTACGGAAGAGTAAGGCTAATTGAAGGTTTATCTGACATTTCTTCTCTCAGTGCTGCGAGTTCCATCCCTTGCCATCTCTCTCTGGCAAATTGATGCACACCCTCGCTTTCTGAGCATGCTTGGAGGCAGGTGCTTCAGCAGAAGTTACGTTTTGCTGAATTCCACAGATTTAACCAGCTATCCATTAGAGAAGACAGCTCTGGCCTGGAATCCAGGAGATAGGCGCCTGGTCTCAGTGCCTCCACCAGCTTGCTCTGTGACCTTGATGAAGTCATCACCTCTCTGGGACCAGATTCTTCCTGTCCAATGCAAGGAGGTTTGCCCGAGATGATGTCGAGGCTACCCTCCAGCTCTGATAGGACCGTCTGTGATTGCAGGAAAGAGAGATGGCCATGGCGAGAGTGGAGAAAAAAGATGAGTCTCTGGAAGGAACTAGTCTAAGCTAAAAATCCAGGCCAGCAATTTCATCCAAAAAATAGCAGGTGGCAGGGTTTCCAGAGCCTGTGTTTCAGTTTCCTAGTTCTCATCTTAGATCTTGGAAAACCGGCATCTCTAGGTGTTCTTGTCCCCATGTTGGCATCTTCTGACTCCGAGTCAGCCCTGAAACCAGCCCTGTAAGGGCTCACCCTAGTCCACACTCCACCTTTCTTCCCATATTTTCTGTCACATATTGTCATGTCAATGGCATGAAGAGCGAAGGGGCTGAGAGAAAAAATGATGCATAGCAGCAAAACAAAGAAGGTGAAGGAGAGCCTGCTTCACAGAGGAATCCCAGGCAGAGTTTACCAAAACGGAGACCAGGAAGCAGAGACATGAGATGCACCACTTCTACCTGATGCACACGTCTTGGAACATACTGGGAGGAGAAGCAAGGATGCCATAAGCTCAGACATTCCCAGGAATCATTGAATAAATCAAGAAATGAGGGGAAAATGTTGAAATCAGGACGAGACTCCCAAGAGAAGAAGCTGAAGTCCTGTTGCTGGCATTATTCAAATTCAGATGAATTAGAACATCACAAAGACATAGCGGAAGGAACACTCACCAGGATCAGAGGACAGGGCTGTGTGACTTAGCAAGTCCTTCTTGCCAGTCTGTTTTGGTGCATGGACAAAAGCTGTAGAGACACATTAAGGGCTCTGAGAACGGGAATAACATCAGTGAAATTATTCAAGTTGATAGTAATTGGACCTACGTTTATGGGGATGTTACCGAAAGTTCGGCAGTTGTCCTCAAGGCCAAAGAACAAGAATAAGTGGTTTGGGGAGGAGGAAAGAGAAGTTTTACTACTTTATCAGCAAAGGAGGAAAAATGGTAGACCTTCTCGTCTCGAAATCCAAATTTCCTGAACAGTGGCAGAAATACAGAACTTTTAAAGGGAGGGCCCCTCAGTTCTAGGCTATTATGGTTAACTATTGTAATCCTCCCATCTCTGCCAAAGACGAAGCCTGTGACCTCCACCAGTGGCCCACCTCGGGGACTGGCAGCACCTGGGGATGACTGAGTTATCTCTTTTAACAAAACGCTTAACCTGCCTCAGGGATGCAGGCCAGGCTGCAGTTCCCAGAAAGAGTGGGAGAAATTTTAAAGAGACAGAAAATATTTTTGCCATTCCCCCCCCCCCCCACCCCCACCCTGGCAAGCCATTCTCTGTTACATAATCCCCACTCTCAATTTGACGCTTCCCTATCTATAGGAGGAGGAGCCACTACTCTGTTACAGGGATAGGGTAATAAACTGCCAGTTTGTAGTAAGATCCAAGCGTGTTTTCCTTGCTGACACCCGAGTGTTTCATTCCATAAAAGCAAACCGCCTCTTCACAATACACACGTGTTTCATGACTTTTGGGTCCTCATGGAATTTTCAGGTAGGTGACGAGGTATGGGTGGGAAGGGAAAGGGAGTATTTTATATTCTATCTGCATAGCTAAACATAAGACTGTAATGGAAATGTTCTGACCCAGATGGCATGAGCAGAATATTCCACCCGAGACCCCAGCTGCTTCCACTTGCCTCTTCAGTCCAACTGGGGGTGGTGACAGACTGCAGATGGAGCAGCCTGAGTCCCCTCCATTGAAAACAGCTCCTAGGAGTGTCCTGCTAAGGAGAGGACACTGGAGGCATCATTCCTGGTATCAGGGAACAGTGAAGCACGCTGGAGTGTATCCAAATGTATTCCCATTTCTCCTAGAGGACAGCTCCCTGTCACCCAAGACTGACACTTCTTTTAGAAGGGAGGGCCTCCCACTGTGACATAAAACAGGCTTGCAAGTGAATTCTGCTCCAAAACCGCAGCACTCAAGACAATAGCCATCAAAGCAACACAACACAGGCAGCAGCCCAGAGTCTCAGGTCACTGGCCTCTCACTGGGTCCCTGACACGGACTCCCCATTCTTGAAACGGACTCATCTAGGGCTATTGTGAAACAAGTCCGTCCCTGGTTAACACGGATTTAGGTTTCATTTTCCCTGCAGTTTCTGACCAAGCTCCACCGGATAGAGTTCTTAAATTCCAACAACCTTTTCTGCAAGAACAGGGTGTCCTCCAGGATCAAATACTTGACCTCCTTCTTAAACCGCTCAGATCCTAATGAAAGATTATACGGAGACTAGAAAAGAATAAAGTTCCCTCCCTAAAAATCCAAACTTTTGGCCCAGTAATAAGAGTTTTAAAAACCAGACTGGCTATTTAAAGTTTTTCCTGGGTTCATTAGAGCTTCGATGCCATACCTACTGCTGGGCTGATGACAGGTGGGGATTTTACAGACATCAGTGGATCCAATTAGCACCAGGGGTCCACAAGTCAAGCACTTCCAGGCTACAAATTATTGGTGACATTTCTAAACACAGATTGACAGCTGAAGCCAGGACAGCTTTTCTCTACACCTTTGAAACACTATTAGGGAGCAAATACCCTGCCCATCTTTTCTAATCTCCTATATTAAAAATGGAGCATTCTAAGAACTTTATTGCCACACTGACTCATATCCTCAGGTGACTGATACGTGCTGATTCTAATGAACTCAAGTCAGGCTTGTTAGTGATGTTTACATTTTATGCTTTTAGGGATATACATATGCAGGCACCTGGACTGTGTAAAGTTCATTTTTGTGATAAGATTATAGAGTTGTTTGTTGATAACTGAATCACTTCTAGATGTTCCTGACCCTGTAAAATTCCGGACCCCTGTCTTGCAGTAAAGGAGTTAGAGTCTACTTCTGTTTTAAACTCGTCTTTCTCAAACTGTTCCCATTAAACAACAGTGCTCCATAAGCTGGGCCAAAATATCCCACAAGTAAAATCCAAGAATGTCAGCCACAAACTCCCAGGAAAAAGATTGAGTTAATAATGATTGTCACATAGGTTTCCCCACATATATTTTTCTTAAACGCTTGGTGCTCACTCACCATGTGCCCATTGGAACTATGGTCCCCAATGCCCAGGCTGGCAGACTGTACTCACCCGTGTCCTGTTAGGAACCGGGCCTAGCAGGAGGTGAGTGGCAGGCTAGGGAGGGAAGCTTCATCTGTATTTACAGCCGCTCCCCATCACTCGCATCACCGCCTGAGCTCTGCCTCCCCCCAACCCCCTGTCTCATGGAAAATTGTCTTCCAACAAACTGGTCCCTGGTGCCAAAAAGCTTGGGGACCTTTGCATTAGAAGACATTGGCAGATGACAAAATGGATGAACAAACAGCGAATAGTCAAAGGAAAACTCAGTAACAGCCGAGCCTGCTGGTTCAACAGCTTGTTTCTTTTCCCATATAAATGTGTGTTCATGGCTGTGATTTTATACCATAAACAGGTAACATGCTCCCCCCATTAAGCTTTTCAACTTTCAGAAGAGAAGAGATGTCTCTACACACAGCTCAGCTGATTGTTTAAAAAATTCGTGCTGACCATAGAGGAAAAATACCATATGCATACACTTGAAGGAGCTCAGGAAATTTCACCCCAAAATAGAACTCCTTGGTACAAAGAGTATTTTGAATTAAAGGCCCTTAGAGATCAACAGGCCTCGGAAGGGGTTCTTCCTCTTTCTTCATTAAAAAAAAACCAGACCCATCATGAGAACAGTTGACTTCTCTTCCCCTCCCTGTTATCTCAGTAGATTACAGGAAACAAGATCAAGAATGCAACCAGACCTGGCCCAAACCATTTTAAATATAATATCTGTCTCTCAGGTTAACTTAATTTTCAAGGAGAATCATTTACAAGTCAATCTGTTTCTCCCCATCCATTCATTCTCCCAAGTATCTATTCATCCTCCCAAATAACCATTACTGCCCCTAAACAGAACTACCTATATTCCTCATCTCCCCCTCCTCTCTAGAATGAAGAAATTTCTGGACCCCACTGGGATACTGGGTAATCAATCACTCTGTGATTCTCCCCGCACACAGCAGATCTCTTTCTCTGATGAATCTGCCTGAGCGTGAGTTGATCTTTCAGTGAATCTTCTGGGGTGCAGGGGAGGTTTCCCATCACCCCCAGTCTCTAACCTCTTATCAGGACTGTAACTTTTAACTCCTTGCCTCTCAGTAGCAAGCACAGGTCAGCTGAGAAAAACAAGACTGAAAAATACGTAGTGCATCCCTTTCTTAATAATCTAAAGCAGGAGTAAACTTCATCTGCAAAGACCAGATAGCAAATATTTGAGGCTTTGTGGGTCACGTGGTTTCTGTCTCAACTATTCAACTCTGTCTGTGTAGCATAAATGGAGGCGTAGGCTCCGTGTAAAAAAATATGTGTGGTGTGTACCAATAACACTTTATTTACAGACACTGAGATTTGAGCTTTATATAATTTTCACTTCAATGAAATAATATTTTTTTTCTACTTATTTTAAAAAATCACATTTGACCCTCAGGCCATCATTTATCGACTTCTGCCCTAAAGTCTAGATGCTTTAACACACTGACTGCCATACTAGAAAAAAAAAGATTTTTCCCTGGGGCCACGGTGTTTTATTAAAACAAAACAATCCTTTCTAATTTGTTATTTTTTATTGTTTTCTGTGCTTGGGTTATGGGCACTGCAATCCACATTTTTGAGAATTAAATTGTCAACATTAATTGTAACAATAAGAACGTCAATAAGTAAGGTTTTTACGAACCAACTACAGGGTTTTGCTTCACACAACTCCATCCTCAAAACCGTCCTGAGTTAAATACAACTCACATGGCAGTGAATGTGTTAAAATACATCTTTAGTGTCTTCGTTCATTTTCTGTTGCTTTTAACAAAATACCAGAAACTGGGTAATTTACAAGGAAAAGAAATTTATTTCTTATGGTTGTGGATGCTGAGAAATTCAAGGTCAAGGGGCTGCATCTGCTGGGGGCTTTCTTGCTGCGGGGACTCTCCACAGAGTCCTGCGATGGGGCAGGGATCACATGGGGAGGGGGCTGAGATTCCTTGCTCAGGTCTCTCTTCCTTTCCTAATAAAGCCAGTTCCCTCCCATGATAACACATTAATGCATCCATGGCCCAATCACCTCTTAAAAGCCCCACCTCTCAATACTGCCACATTGGGGATTAAATTTCAACACGGGTTTGGGAGGGGACAAATATTCACACCAGAGCACTTGGTCATTAGAGAAAGGAACACCTGGACTTCCTCATTTCTACCCTTTGCTCGGTTGCATTTACTGAACTGGCTTTGCCACGGTACCGTCAAGTGGCACGAAGGGAAGAGTAGCGTAGGGGTGAGGGGAACCTTGTCCTTTCCCCCAAAAGCTTGCTGAAAGCTCAACTCACAATAAAGGCAGATGAATAAGAGAAAGGTTTATTTATCACGAGCACGGGGCGGGAATCACACAGTGATTACCCAATATCTCAGTGAAGGTCAGATATTTTTATATACCCTTTTTAGAGGGGAGGGGGGAAAATGAGGAGTATAGGTAACTCTGTTTGGGGGGAATAAATGGTTGCTAGGGAGGATGAATGAATGGGGGAGATGGAATGACTCGTAAATTAACCTGAGAGATGGGTGTTATGTTTTCAAGGATTTGAGCCAGGTCTCCTTGCATTCTGCAATATACTGAGATAACAGGGAGAGGAAAGGAAGTCCACACCCCCTTTGATCTTTTGATCAAGTCAGTACAGTTTATGCAGATAGAGGGACAGCCCCCTTCAACGCCTGCCATTCAAAATATTCTTTATACCAAAGAGTCATGTTTTAGGGTGAAATTTCCTGAGCTCCTTCAGTAGGAAGCAACAAAGGAACCTCATGACTGGTTTACTGTGACGATGCCCCCAGAACATCGTACATTGTATCACGGTGTGGGCAATTTCTCTCGGGGCCTGAGCACAGGGATGGTTGCACTCCTGGGCAAATAGCTCATCAAAAAGAATCATAACCTGCGATCACTTTCCCTATTTTCTTTATCTGCTAGAAAGCTCGCAGGCCAATTTGCTCAGGTCCAGCAAGCATGCTAGATTGCATAGCACGTATTTTGTGTCAACATAGCCCACCTTTATCTCATTTTTCTAACCTAATTTTTCCCTTTATAATACATTCCACATTTTTGAAATATTATTGCATTGCATATATTTGGGCAATTAGCCTAATAAGATAGATTATCAATAAAACAATACAATTAAAATATATACAAAATGCTTGCATTTCTGTGCTTAAGATTATTGGTAATTTATTAATCAAAAGTGATGATTTGCCATAATGTTCCCCAAAAGGATATTGTGACTTTCTGGTGTATAACCAGTAAGACCAGTGACTTTATGAAGTCCTGGTGACTAAAGAATCCTCTTCTTGAAGTAAATCTTAGGCAAATGAGACCCTTGGGGAATTCTTTGAAAAACTAAAGGTTGAGCAATATCATTCAAGAGCCCTGCTAAGAATAATTTGAAAAACACTGTTCCTGGCAATAACATGGAGTACGAGATAATTTGGAGAGGGTGGGGCTAGGAAGGGGAGGTTCTGAGAAGACTGGGGGGGGGGGAAGGTTCGTGATGTAAGGACAGAGGTGCACGGGGATGAACACAGCCTCCAGGTCCAGATTGTCTGGGCTCTGCTGGTTACTGTCCATGTGACCTTGGGCAAGTCATTTATGCTTCCTACAAATCCCTGCTGCATAACCTCCGTCCCCCATCATAAAGGGAGGCTGCTGATTAGCAAAGGTTCCTTGTGTAGGAGCCAAGGGTCCCTATGTAGGAGCCAAGGTCCCCCGTGGCCCTCTGAAGGTCACTGAAAATTACTACAAGATGCAGATTAATGGAGGGAAGGCATGCAAATGTATCTAATGTGTCTATACAAGAGCCTTCAGAATGAAGATCCAAAGATAGAAGAGAAATTGCCCATTTTTATGCTTGGGTTCAACAAAGTATGGACAGCAGTGTAAAACTATGATTGGACAAAAAGTGTAGGATCTGATGCTAATAGACAGAGTGGGGAAACCCAGCAAGGCCTGACTGTCTAGATTCTTCTGGGCCTCTCTGAGCAGCAGCCCTGCCTTCTGGGTGTGGGGTAAGACCCTCTCTGCAATGGGGATCTTATGACCTACGGGCAAACAGGGTAGGTCAGGTAACTTCTTTATGGCCAGTTTTTACATAGACTATTTTTAGGTGTTATGGCTGGCTTTCGAGAAAAAGAGTTCTGGTTTCTATGACCTGCCTTGGGGAAGAGGAATTCTAGTTTCTATGGCCACTCTCAGGGGAGAACAGGACTGAGAGGCCAGAGAACAGGAGAAGGGCAGAGAAAACCTTTTCCTTCTGAGGCTACTGCTGAGGTCTTTGTTTTGGGGTCCTGTTTTCTGAGCCCCAACATTGGTAAAGTTTTGAGTCACGATAAGGTGTTTAGAACAATCCCCAGGTCATAGCGAAATACTATCCCTTATTTCCCTCTACCTCTTATCGGACATTTCACACCTTTCCTAGTGTTTCCTCCTATTTCTCCTTCTCTCCCTCTTTCCTCACTTTCTTTATTAGCTTTCCACTGCTATGCTTTTGTATCTGCGCTCTTTCATGCCAATGTCGCAAGACTCAGTGTCTCGGAACTGAAGTGGAGACAGGAAACTGCATCTTTACGGATGGAGGTGTCAGGATTAAGCTGAGAAGCTTTCGAGGAGGGTTGGGAGGAAGAACAACCTTTGTCACCCTGAAGCCATGGTGGAAAGCCCACAAGACAGAGTGCGATGCGCACACCAGGCTTCACCGAAGGCGCTTTCGCTCCCACAGTGGATTGAGCTCAACTCTGATGGTAACCCGCAGGCCAAGGACCAATATTTTCTGATGCCCAGCTTGGGTCCAGCTACATCCTCACTCCTCTTATCAACCCAATAGCCGTGATGTTGATGCTACCAAGAGGAGGTACACATGCAGTGTGTGAATGCCATTAGTCACGTATCTTTTCATGCAAAAACACATTAAAAGTATATTTCAATAGTGGCCAGTCATCTCAAATGGCTTCAGTCACATAGAGTGTATTAAGGATACAAAATGTAATATTTACTTGATAGAAGAGTAATTATTGTATGCATATTTTAGTGCATGCATTTGGGGACGAGGATGTGCTATTGCTCCAGGGAAATGAAACTGGTTCTTGGGAGGTTAAAAAAAGAAAAAAGTGGGCTATTACAATGGTTTGTTGCAACATAGAGGGCCACAGTCAATAAACGGATATACAGTATATCTCTGGTATTAAAATTTCATGGACAGAGGGAGCAATTAGGAGGAAAAAAGTCTTAAAAGGCTCCAGCAGGGATGAAGGGATGATAATGAGAAAAAGTTTGAAACATAGTGTTTTAGTGGAACAAATGGAGGAAAATATGGTGGCAGAAGAAACTCAAAATGCTCAGATAAAAGAGATTTTAAGGCCTGGCCTTTAGCATAATTCTGATGCCCACTGAAGAGTCTGAGCAGCCTCAGAGCTGCTGGAAGACATCATAATTGGCCAAAGTTTTAAGATTTCCTGTGGGATGGGCCTACTTTAAATCAACGCATGGTAAAGTACACTACATCATCTTCTTAGGTCTTCGCCTGATTCTACAAAGACTCATCACTGGAAACTGCGAAATCCTTTTTTAGAAGAGAGAAATCCACTCTGTATTCTTGAATTAGAAATTATGCCCCACGAATTCCAAACCGTAACAATAGCTATGATAAAATGATTGAGATGCCCAGATCCATCAACCCCCACATTCTGTCTGGCCTATTCAAGCACATGTGCTGCACAAAAGAATGAGTTGCAGCCTTCCTCCTCTCTGCTATCTGCAGAGTGAGGAATATATGAAAGATTGTGATCAAGTTTTGCCATAAACGCTCATCTTGTCACAAAACGAAGACTGTGTTCTAGAGATGAGCTTAAGATGTAGTTTATTAAAACAGGGTAAAACCCAGAAGTTTCAAACAGTTCACATTAATATTCTGTTCAAATCATCCCTTGATTTCTGTTTCTAAGGGTACCATAAGACAGCTTGATTTTTATTGCAGTGGAAAAAAAATAATAAAACTACTCCTTTCCATTAATCAAGAAGAACCGTAAAAATAGGTTTCACTAAAAGCTAACACTGACAAGTCCAAATGGAAAGTTTGATTTTGTGAAAAGATACAGAATCTCTTTAGAAATATTGTAATCAATTCTGAAAAACTTAGTTTTTTTTTTTTCCTTGCATAGCTTTTCGGCTTTTGTGATCTTCAATCCCAAATGCTCCTTTGAGCAATTTTATTCTATCCTGGAGAAGAAAATGAGCTATTTAGCTCCACACTTAATGGCAAACTCCATTTCAGCATACACATTAAGCCCAGACTCCAGCAGGCTCTGATCAATACATTTGGTTATGAAGCAGAGGCCCTTCCCGCAGTCAGAGATCGTCACTGGAGATAAAGGACGGAGAGCTGTCACTGATTGATGCTCTCTCAGCAGTGCCCTGACAAGCATGGCCCTGGGAAACAGAGCAGAAAACCAAACGAAGGTCCTTGGGGAAATGCTGGCCAGCACAGACCTGAAATCACATCTACAAGTCAACAGAACTGGGACCTGGCGTAGCACGTGGTCCTTGCTGGGAAATCTGGATTCTGTCTACACATTTATGCCGAAAAGTTTCTATGAACCTCAAGGGCTCTCTTGACCTTGGGCTGAGCAACCTGAGCTAACCAAGCAGGTTGCTGTCACCCCACTTGGGTAGTCACATCTACAACTTGCTTGGACTGGGTGATTGCAGTAGTTATCACAACGACGTCTTCCCAAGTATTTCGACATAGCCTAAGATACCCTACAAGTTAAATAACCAGAAGGACAGGGAGCCAGAGAGGATTAGCGATGACAAAGTCCTTCTCACAGACAGCCTCCAAGGCGACAATTTTCCTGGTTAAGACTCAGAAATGGTGTACTAGACAGGCGTGTGGTCGCGCAGGCGTAGTTCCTTTTTCCGAATGACAAAGTAGAACCGACTTTCCAAACATTGCGCAGTTTTCCTGCAGAACTTGGAAGCTCAGTAAAAGTTTGAAGAGTAGTGGTAGTAACTCAACCAAACACAAGCAATAGGAAAGAGAAAAGAGTTAGAGGGAAGCAGCCGGCAGTAATATTTTAGCAGCAAGCCATGGAGGGCTCACACAGGTCCACAGAACATGAGGAATCTTGGGTTCCTGAAAGTCACACCTCTGTATCTTCTAAAGTGAAACCACAAACAGTTAAAAAATACAGGCCGGGCGCGGTGGCTCACGCCTGTAATCCTAGCTCTCTGGGAGGCCGAGGCGGGTGGATCGCTTGAGGTCAGGAGTTCGAGACCAGCCTGAGCAAGAGCGAGACCCTGTCTCTACTAAAAATAGAAAGAAATTATATGGACAACTAAAAAAAATCTATATAGAAAAAATTAGCCGGGCATAGTGGCGCATGCCTGTAGTCCCAGCTACTCGGGAGGCTGAGGCAGTAGGATCGCTTAAGCCGAGGAGTCTGAGGTTGCTGTGAACTAAGCTGACGCCACGGCACTCACTCTAGCCTGGGCAACAAAGTGAGACTCTGTCTCAACAACAAAAAAAAAAAAAAAAAAAAAAAATACATATATTCCACTTATACATGCAATACTTCATAGAGTGGATTGGAAGAGGTAAGTCAACTATCCAAAACCTTTCAACCAATGCCTGGTTGTTAAACAGAAAAATAATAATTAAGGGGGGAAAACACGTTTCTGGAAACAGCTGACGTGAAAACTGACATTTGAGTTCCAAAGGTTCCATTTGGATAAACTTGCACTTCGAGCTTTGAAATGAGATGATTATTCACCCTCTCTGGTGCATCTGCCCATCAGTTCTTAATATAAGGACAAAGAATCCATCTTTTTCTCGCAAAAATTTCATACAGTATGAATTCCCAGAAAAAAATTACTGTTGCAATCAGATAACCCATGTGAGAGTGTCCTGCACATTCATAGTAGGCAGCTGATAAAAGCAGTTTCCTTCCTAATATTTGAAAGCTCCACTTGCTTTCTACCCCCCCTTTTTTTTTAGCCCAGACACAGGCACAGCTATAGGAAAGAGACAACCGATAATAAAATATCCCTTGGTTCTCTCCCAGGAGACCTGTATTTATTCCAACACAGTGGCCTAAACATTGCCCCTCCAGTTTTGAAGCGAATTTTGATGAGACATTATTCATTTGTTGCTATTCCAGGTAATTCATTTGAGATGATATTTCACCGAGTTTTCCTTTTCTTCTTTCTTTTTGGTTTTGTTTTTAAATAACAACAGCTGTGCTCTGAATCAGCTTCTTGGGGGTTATTTTTTTGTTTTTTTTTTTTCCTTTTCAAGCGGCTGGAATCTGGGAGGTTTGAAAGATGCTTCTTCAAACCATTGATCAAAGATCCTTTTCCCTGAGAACTGGTTCACTCCCTTGCTATACATTAATCAAATCCACCCCTTTTTCTCAAGCGCCCAAAGTGTTTTCTTTCCCTCCCTCTGGCTGTGAGTCTGACTCTGCGTTAGGAGGGTTGATGAAGTAGCTCTGTTGTGAGAGAGACTCAGAGGGGCTTTCATCTCAAAGGCCACAGGGTCCATCCTACTCGTTTACTAAACTGTAAAGCCACATCTCCTGTGACCCGTGGGAGCCCCCGTCCTCGTGGAGTTGAAGCCAACACCTGAGAATTACAATGACCAACCTTGCATGTTTGCAAAGCAATGACCTGCAAGAGACAGCCTCCTAGGGGTTGGGGGGCAGGGCGTGACCCTTGCACACACATCCGGGATCCTATTCCAAAGGACAACCTTCACTTTCCTCACTGCCTGCCTCTCAGCCATTTATCTTCCGTGCGTCATTTTATCGTTCACAATAAATTTTTATTGGTCATCTCTAATTCTCTTAGATTGGAAGCTCTCATTAGGAATCATCTATGTCATCGAGAATCTACTTTCCTCTGAGCAGCATGGGATAGCTGTGATTTCACCCCGCAGAGCAAAGGACAGCCCCAACTTTTGCTTTCCTGATCATATTCTGCCTGCCTGCACTTCTGCTCTTTTCTGGCTTCGCCATTCTTACTCAGAGACCAGCCATTCTAACTCACAGTGAGTAAGTCAATAAATAGCTAGTATTTGCAAAACCAAAACATTGCACCCGTCCTTTAAGAAACGAGGAGAACTGGGCTTAGAAATCTGTTGCCTAGCAACGTGGTCCTAACTTTGCTCTCCATTTTCCAAATCAGTTGATGGCCTCCTGTTGGTTTGTCAGCTTTCCAACCTAAAACTTTTCTCTTCCTTTTTAAATCAGGAATGAATTTTTTGTGGTTTTATTTATTTTTATTTTTATTTTTATTTTTTTGACTCCTCAGGGAATTGGCTTTAGCTATCATCATTTTTTTTTTTTTTTTCTGAATTTCACAGTGATCCTGGTTCCCTGGTTCTCAGTCCGTCCCAATTTGTTTTCCTTCCCTGATAAAAACGACTTTTATCTTGCAACTAAGTACTACACCTAAGAACAATTTGCATATTTCTCATAAAAGGATGCAAGCCTCCGATGAAAGTTTAAATGATTTTAATTAATAATAATAACACCAGGCAATTAAATGGCGGTATATCTTTTGCAATGTCCTTTCATGTCCACTCATTTATTTAATTAAAATTTTAGATGCTTATCCAAGCTTCTTTGGTTTATAACACCATGCTCCAATTTTTTTTTTCTTTTGAACTAGGGTAAAGATATTTGTGGAGCTGTCTCTTGTGGCTTTGTTTTAAATTAGGAGACAGTATCTTGTGAGTGGGCTTTCACATGGTAATTTGGTATTTCCACTCCTAAGTCAGAAATCTAGGAAAAAATCAAAATAAAAAATCTTTCATCTGCTCTTTTTCTCTTTTCTTCAACACTGAGCGCCATTGTATAAGTGATAAACCTCGGTCAAGGGGTGTCAAACAGTGCAGCACCCCGTTTCCATCTCTGCCTGCAGAGCCAGCCCCTCTGGGTCTTTGACCAACAATGTCACAGAGACACAAGGACACTCTGTACTCACAGTTATCTTGATGTCTTTTTCTTGCTATTCAAGGTCTTCGAAAACTTCTCCAGAGAGAAGGCAAAGAGACTCTGACAAAGTATCCCCTATTTCATAGCAGGATAGCTTTAAATGTCACTGTATGAACTGCATCCTCTGCCTTAAATTGGTCTCTGAGTCTTAGTTTTGACTCACTTCCTACATGGACTAGTGTTCAGTGTCGCAGACTGCACAAGCACAGTGATTTCTATTCTTTGCAAATCCATGTCAGGAGCAATTTCCTGGGGGGCTAGGCCCAGGTTAGACAAAATAAATCACCAAGTTTATTAAAATCCACCTGCACCTTACCTCTTTGGTAAAAATACTCTACAGGTTTTGATCTTTGCTTTCAGAGACTGGAAACAAAGCTTCAGTGTAACTCATCACAAAAACCAACCAGAGAGTCAACGTAAAGATGTGAATAAATTAAGTTAGATGAGGGAATTTTCACTGCAAAGGTCTGTGTTTAGACATCAACAAAATGTAAGAGAAACAAATGTGTCCTAAAATATCTAAATCCTTTGGCAGCTGTATTATTTGGTTTGTGTTTAAGGATATGTGAATATGTATACTTTAAGGCTCCAAATATGTACCGTAAAGAAGAGAAGGAATAGACGTAAATATTCACTCCGACTTCCCGCAGTGCTGTCACTGACCAAGTAAACCTTAGAAGAAGCCATGGTTCTTTTGTTCCTTTTTTTATTCTTTCACACCAGAAAAAGGATTTCCCAGGAGTCTTTCCCACCTAGCCTAGCCATGGTGGGCAGCTGGCCTAGCCATCACCTTCAAGTGGTTCATCTATTTGGAAAGCAGGAAAAAAAATGCCCAGACTTGCATACAGGGCAGGAATGTGCGACCAAATCTTCTGCCAAAACCAGCTACATACTTTGGGGGATTCAACCCAAAATGAGGATACTGGGCCTCTACTTCAAAAATTATTGAGAATGTCCAGGTGTCAATGGTAGAGCATTAAACCAAGCCTGGCCTCTTCTCAGCTCGGGGCCCTGGGGGGACTGCATGGGTCTCCTGCCCCGCCTCTGGCAAAGGGAGCCCTTCTGTAATGGGGCTGGAACCTCCAGAAACACACAAGGAAAGGCATCTGAGGAGAGGATCTTCCACTGGAACAGGAGAGAGAAAAGTGACATTGATATTCTCCCTCAGCTTCTACATGTTCTCTTTGTTAGTAGGAAAGGCAGTTTTGAGAGGAAAAGGAAAGAAAAAGAGCATTGATCAGTGTCAGGCATTATACAGATGGCCGTATTGAGTACCTGCCATTGCATTGAACCCCTGGAGCAAAATTCTGAGGAAGGTATGTCAGTTTAACAGATGAAAGTAACTCAAAGAACGTTAGCAGCATCCCCAAAGCTTGCAATTTACAAGTGGTAGTGTGACAGAGAGAATGGCAGGAAGGGCAGGGGGATGTCTTTTGTTCTTTGTGTTACAGGAGATAGCTCAGCCCAGCACCAGCCTCGCAGGTGTGCCCAGGTGGGTGGAGGTCACAGATTTTGTCTTCAGCAGAGTTGAGCAGAGATAGGATGATTAGAATCATAACAACAATAGCCTAGACCTGAGGGGCCTTCCCTTTAAAAGCTCTGTAGTTCCGCTTTTGTTCAGGAAAATTGGACTTTGAGAGAAGAGCCTACCATTTTTCCTCCTTTGCTGGCAAAGTAATAAACTCCTCTTTCCTTCTTCTCAAACCACTTGTTCTCATTCTTCTGATGCGGCCTTGAGGACAAGTGCCGAGCTTTCAGGAACAGTAGAAATTGTATTTGAATCCTGGTCAGACTTCTCTCAAAGCTTGCCTCGAGTATTGTCTTTTGTTGGTGCAGGAAAGCCTATTTTTAAAAAATTTTGTATCGCTACAAATATTTGCACATATTTATGGAACATGTGTGATATTTTGTTACATGCATAGAATATGTAATGATTTAAGTCAGGCTATTTGGGAGTCTAGCACCTTGAGTATTTATCATTTCTATGTGTTGGGTACATTTCATTTCCTCTCTTCTAGCTATTTTGAAATATACAATACACTGTCGTTAACTATAGTCACCCTACTCTGCTATCAAACATCAGAACTTATTCCTTCTAGCTAACTGTATATTTGTAATCATTAAGCAACCTCTTTTTATCCCTTCTTTACCTGCACACCCTCCCCAGTCTCTGGAATCCGTCATTCTGCTCTTCGTCTCCATGAGATCAACGTTTTTAGCTCCCACATATGAGTAAGAACATGCAATATTTGTCTTTCTGTGCCTGAGGAAAGCCTATTCTTAGTATTCCTTCTTTAGCAGTGGGACAAGCGTATCTGATATAGTGAAAGAGGAAAACTAATGAGGTGATAAGTATGTTCCTTTAAATAGCGTGACCGCACTTCCCTAACCCATCAGTTACACCACACCCTCACCTGGTGCTCACAGCACGTGGTCCAGACAACATCCCAAACCCCGTGCCTTGTCTAAACCTTCTTTCCATCAAAATGTCCCCATCTTCTGTCTCACTCACGCGTGGGAATGCTGTCTGCCAAGCTAACTGATCAGATCAACATGTTCACGAGTCAGTACCTTAGCTTGACCCAAAAGTGCAAATAATGTGTGAATTTTAAGTCATTATAGTAAGACTGGTGGGGCGACCTTTATTTTTCCTCTGAGGGATGCTTTTCAGAACCCCTCAAATTATACCTTCTGTCCCTTTAAGCCTCCTGTGTCAACAGCATTTTTATCTACATGAAACAAAACGAATGATTTAGCCGTGATTATCGGATTTATATGTTAGATAACAGGTTGTAGGAAATAACCTCACGTACCACAGAGCTTTCCCAGGCAGCAGCAATAAAACACTTTACTTCTGATCTGTAATATCCTGTATCCTGTTCGCGCCAGTCCTGCAGTGAACAAAATTGTCACGTCTGCCAAATTTCATGGTCAGTGATTCTGTGATATGGTGAAATGTCCAGGATGGATTAAAATAAAATCATCAGTGTCCTTACACTGATGACCTATGGCAGACTTGGACAATCTGGAGCCTGGGATATGCACAAGATTCAAACAATTTGAAAAGAATAAGCCATTTATATTTGGCTTTGGAATATCACCTTGAATCGGTGCATGGTTGTGTCTGATATTCTAGGACATGACTCCTAACAGGATAACCAAGTCACACTCTGAAGATCTTACTCAGAAGAATCCAGAAGAGTTTCCTGATCTTGTACTTCCTTCTCATTCTCGGCAACATTGGCTATTACTTCCCTTCTTTTGAAACTCTTTCCTTGACTTACTGAACTATAATTCATCTTTTCCTCCCCTGATCTCTTTCTTCTTTGCAAATCCATTTCCTGTCCCCTGTCCTCCAAGGGCTGATCATGGTCCCTTCCATATTCTCTCTCTCTACCTGAGCCATTTCTCGTAGCTACTTGTCACCAAGTTCACTCATTCATTGCCTTGGCTCCAAATCTTTATCTCCAACTCTGGTCTCTCTACCCACTTGAAATCTTGCATTTCCAATGATCTCAGTGGCCTCTCTTCACCAGGAGTTCAAGAAATCTCAAGTGAAATCCCAAAGGTGGAACACTGAGAAGAAAGAATGTTCTCATTATGGCAAATGTCTAGCCTTGGCTAGATGTTCTCTTGGCAAGATGAAGTAGAGGGATCTGAACACCAGAAGTGAAAATGGACTAAGGAGCTTTAGTTAAGATCTCATCAACAACGAGATTTTGTAATATGCTCCCTTTTTCCCAAACCAGTTTCTCCTTTGGACAGTTTCCTCATCACTCAGACTCAAAATCATGGAGTCAGCATTGTCCTTTGTTTTCCTTTTCCTTTCATATCTAATTAGTCACCAAGTCCTACTGATTCTCATTCCCAACTTGGTTGGCTCTCCCCTCTCCTCCCTGCCATCACCTCCAGGCCTATAGAGCAGTAAAATTTTTTTTTTTTTTTTTTTGAGACAGAGTCTCACTCTGTTGCCCAGGCTAGAGTGAGTGCCGTGGCTTCAGCCTAGCTCACAGCAACCTCAAACTCCTGAGCTCAAGGGATCCTCCTGTCTCAGCCTCCCGAGTAGTTGGGACTATAGGCATGCACCACCATGCCCGGCTAATTTTTTCTATATATATTTTTAGCTGTCCATATAATTTCTTTCTATTTTTAGTAGAGATGGGGGTCTCGCTCTTGCTCAGGCTGGTCTCGAACTCCTGAGCTCAAACGATCCGCCCACCTCGGCCTCCCAGAGTGCTAGGATTACAGGCGTGAGCCACCACGCCTGGCCTAGAGCAGTAAAATTAATCTGATGCACCTGATGCCTTTCAGCTGAATCTGGGATGAATCTGGAGCCAGAACTTCCTTAGTAATTTTTTTTTTCTTAACCAGCAGGTAAAAACTCTCAGAGGAGAGAGCTTGGCTAAAATAAGCACCAAGAGGGAGGGGTAAGAATGGGGAAGGGAAACACAGGAGAAGGTGGGCTGACAGCCACTCCCTAGTCCCAGCCCACTGCTCTGTCTTAGGGCCAGGATGCAGGACTCTCAGCTGTCTCTGCCATCTGGGGAGCCCCTTTCCCAAATCTGCAGAGAGTCTGCTTTGGTAAGCTGCCTCCCACAACCCACCCACCCCCCGAAAAAAACCCTCAGGCTCCATCTTTTTCTCACAACCCCAAAACTTCTTGCATACTTAACCAGACCCACTTCCCTTCCCCCGGGAACAAAGGAACATCTTATTGCTGTTATTGCTGTACTTGGGGCCCTCACGTTAGACTCTGCCACAAGTTGCATCTTGACTCATTACTGCACCATTTATCATATCTCACCCTTGGAATACTGCAGCTGTTTTTTGGTCTCTTGAAATCCTTGCCTATTGTGTACACTGAAACCGGATTAATCTTCATAAAATATTTATTTGTTTGTGTTAATTTCCTTCTCAGAAATGCCTAGTGAATGACCCCTTTTCCCATTGAATAGAATCCAAAACCTTCAGTCTTGTAGTTGAAGCCCTCCAAAATACCTTCAACTGCTCTTCTCCAACAAAGCCTCTGCCCAGTCAGAATTCTCTCATGGTTCCTGGCCACCAGGATGTTTGACGCACTCTGTAACTTGGTTGCCTTCCATTCCTCTGAGCTGAAGCCCTTCTGCTAACTCCAGTCGTCAAGATTCTACCCATTCTTAAAGACCCAACCAAATAAGTTCTGATTGTCTAAACGTCTCCCCCAATTTTGATCAGAAATGATCTCTTCCTCTTTGTTCATCCTCTAAGATTACATCAAGTATCTGATGGTGATTCATGCCCAAAGTAGTATAATTACCACATTTGTGTTGTCATTTTTGCACATATCTTAGCTTTTCCACTAATTCGTTTCCTGGAGCTCTAATATTTCTTTGTGTGCATCACAATATGAAATACAGTGTCTCACACACAGTAGGTATTTAAAGTTTTCATTGTCGAACTAAATGAATGAAGAAATAAATCTTTCCTGGCAACAACTCTTGCTAATATACTATCCTTTCTTAAACTGCTACAAATTTTGCTGTCGCAATATTCCTTGAGGGACAAAAGCATTTTGGTTTCCAAAGATTTCTAAACATAAAAAAATAGAATGCTGAGATGTGAACCAAGCTATCATTAATATTATTTTTTATCAATGGTGAGAGCACAATTTTTTTGTTTTTCAAAGTACAGTACTTAGGTAGGGTAGGTCATGCTAAATTTGAAAGCAAGATTTACCTCAAATAAATTCATTCACAATTACCTACAGTTACCAAGGTAGCTACATGTGTATATACCAATCATTGCTAGATACAATTAGTAATCTCCCCTGAAACAAAATTATTAGCTGACCACTAAGTTTAAAATGCCAACTTAAGTCTAAGATAAACAATTCACACAAAAACACATAAAATATAAATTACACAATACCTCCACAATCAACGCTAACATGTGGTCCTGTAAGAATTTATTCCTCTCAAGAGATTTAACTCTTTTTGCTCTAATATACTGATAAATGGAGTTAGTCTCCTGTTTCAAAACCATGGAAGTTTATCCACTGTGATAATATCAGTTTGAAAAGAGCTTTTATTAGATGCTAGTTATGAGTAAAGAACCATCTCTCTGGCATCAAAGCTGGTATGTCCAAAATGCTAAAATGTTCCTGTATATTTAAGAACTAAATGACATGGAGACCAATGATACTACTGAAGTTTTTAGCACAACAGTGTGGGTAATGTCACCCAGCCGCAACTCAGCCAAGCTTGTACACTTCCAGAGTCTACAGTACAATATTAGTTATTAGTTCAAGCAGTTGACAACTGCCAGGCACTGTGTTACATTTTAAGAATAAAAAGATAAACAAGACATGGCCATAAAGGAACCGTTATTCTAGACTGAAAAATAAGACATGGAAATTAACATTTATAGGAGGTAGATGCTGTGGGGGTGAGGGGAAAACTCCCTGTCACCCCGGAAGTTTCACTGAAAGATCAACTCACAATGAGTAAGGCAGATTAATAAGAGAAAGAGGTTTATTTACTGTGCAAATGGGGAGAATCACAGAGTGATTACCTAATATCCCAATGGGGTCCAGAAATTTATACCCTCCTTTTAGTGGGGAGGCGGAGATGAAGAATATAGCTAATTCTGTTGAGGGACAATAAATGGTTACTAAGGAAGGTGAATAGATACTTGGGAGAATGAATGGGTAGGGAGAAACAGATCGACTTGTAAATGATTCTCTTTGCAAATTAAATTAACCTGAGAGACAGGCATTATATTTTAAAATGGATTGGGCCAGGTCTGTTCACATTCTGGATCTTCTTCACCAATGAAGCATACCTCCTTTCACCTGGCAAGTCACCAAAAAGACCTTTACTTATTCAAATCTAGAGCAATGCTAAGGTTGTTGGGGAGGAGACCAACACATGTCCTTCTACCCCAAAGAAGAGACATTGTGTGCAAGTTAACTGAAAGGTCTGTTGGTGGAGCTGTTAGGAGGTCAAGCTGACTTTACATGCAGAACTCTGGCTGTGTTTGACCCCAGGGAGAAACAACTACCGTGGCACTAGGCACTCTGAATACTGCCGCAAGGAACATACCTTGTTGGCACAATCTCTCAGGAAAGAATTCTGGCAATATATATCCAAAAACTTTAAAAAGTGATTCATGTCCTTTGGCCCAATAATCCAACTTCTAGATTCAAAATGACTCAAAATGTGGCCTAGGAAGTCAACAGAAATATTATTGAGGAATTAGTTATCATAACAAAACAGCATAACGATAATTATCATAGAAGCAACCGTATGGTCTGACATTTAGGTTGTGGCTGTGTACCTTATAAAACATCCATAAAATAAAGGCTGATGCAGTCTTCTAACGCAGTGCTTATGAAGAGCTTGTGAAGACAAGAGGAAACGTTCATGATATTATGCTAAATTAAAGAAAAAGAAACACATGATTGTGTACAGCATGATCTCAATTAGCCAATGATGCCTCCTGCTGATTTTGCTTCCTCTTCCTTGACAGTAACTTCCATCCATGCGGAATCTTGTCTGTGTATTGGTGACGATCACAGCCATTCACACAAACACTGGATGAATATATTTTGATGAAAAAATTACTTTTGCAAACAATGTTACGGAAAGCTTGGCACTTATCTTCAAGAATGCATCAGAGGAACGGGAACAAGTGATTGGAGGAGAAGGAAAGAGGAGTTTATTACTTTGCCAGCAAAGGAGGAAAAATGGTAGACTCTGGTCTCAAAATCCAAATTTCCTGTACATAAGCAGAAGTAGGAGCTTTTAAAGGGAGACCCCTCAGTTCTTGGCTATTGTGTTCAATGACTCTAATCCTGCCATCTCTGCCAAAGATACTGGGAGGCCGGCACCAGGGCCTGGGGTGGCTGAGCTATCTCCTGTCACACAAAGAACAAAAGACATTCCCCTGCCCCTCCCAACCACCTGCCTGAGGCAGGGATGCAGGATTAAGTTCCTAAAAAGAGTGGGGTATTAAAGAGACAGAAACATCTTTGCTGGGTTTTTCTTCCAGGCCATTTCCTCTGTTACATATTCCTCACTCTCAATTCTGTGTTTCCATATCTATGGGAGGAGGAGCAACTACTCTGTTACAACAGTACTTACATGTTCCCTTGCTAAGCCCTCGACATTTGGATAAACTAAATGTACAACCCATTAAAAGAAAAGTCTGTTTATTAGTTTTTCTCAGACACATAGCAGAGTGCAGAGAAAGATGCCAGAAGGTTCTTTACTCTCCCTCACCACCCCCAGTCCATATGGAGAATTCCTAAAGGCATGGTGTGTGAACACAAGCCAGTCCTCCTCTTCTCCTACCGTATCCCATGACTCCTAGATCCCTCAACACCCTTCACCATTCTCCAGTCTCCTCTTTCCACTTGGGCTTTCCCTATCCCAATTGAGCCTTAGGGTGAAACATTTACAAGAGAAAAAAAAAAAGACTTCTATTACAAAGTAGACTATCTTTTAGCATAACTCCACTGGACTAAAAAGTCACTATCTTATTTTTCTCAGCCTTACAAAACATCTTTTTGTCATGTCACATGTCATTTGTTTGGGTCAGTGCTACAGAGGATTGAGTATGTAAAAGGGAAAAAAAAAACAACCCTTCATTGTCATGAATTTAAATGCCTTGTGAAACAAGGAGGAGATTTACATACCAAAAATAGCAAGAGTGCTTCTTCCTGGGCAGTAAGACTACAAATAATTGTCTATTGTATTTATATGGACACACTTTTTTCCATTTCCTACAATTGGCATATAAAATTTTAAAAGACAATAAACATCATAAACATTTTAAAGCTAGTTGAAGACATTCGCTAACAATTTTCAACATTTTTCTCCATCAGTCCACATGCACATGAAAAGAAACCATAATTTAGAGAAGAAAATTAAGTGGTAATTAAGACAAGCTCTACAGAGCAGTGTTTTCTTTGAAGCCATACCAAGTCTGAATGGACTCTCACATCACACTTCTCTGTGTGCTCCAATCAGATCATACCCCCCGAATTATTTTAAGGCAACACAGAATTTGTGCACAATTTAGCAAAAGCTTGCTTTCCAAAGGTTCCTCCCCAATCTCCTTGGATTTCTTGCATTTCAACTGCTCTGGAACAGTGAGTCTTAATGACCAGTATTAGGGTGCCAGTTCAGTTGTTTATTAAGAGATTTAGATCTCTACACTAGGCGAGGAACTCTGAATTTCAGCCTCGGTAATGAAAGTGATAATTACTATGGCGAGTGTGGGGGGAGAGGAAACTCTCCCCTCCATCCCCCCACCCTCCCTTTCCTTCAATGAAAGATCAACTCACAATTAAGGCAAATTAATAAGAGAAAGAGGTTTATTTACTGTGTACATGAGGAGAATCACAGTGATTACCCAATATCCCAATGGGGTCCAAAATTTTTTATACCCTTCTTTTACAGGGCAGGGGGAGATGAGGAGTATAGGTGATTCTGTTAGGGGCAATAAATGGTTGCTGGGGAGGATGAATCGGTGGGGGGAAACAGATTGACTTGTCAATGATTCTCTTTGCAAATTAAATTAACCTGAGAGACAGGTATTATATTTAAAACAATTTGAGCCATGTCTGGTTGCATTTTTGATCTTCTTTTCTGCAATCTGGTGAGATAACAGGGAACGGAAGGGAAGTCTATTGTTCTTTTTGATGGGTCCATCTGGGTTATGTGGCTAGAGGGAAAGCACTTTCTAAAGCC